>NC_135305.1:98656388-99856388 GCF_048772815.1 Callospermophilus lateralis
TTTCTATTTCCCAATCAGGACCTTTCTTTCCGAGGTCTTGTGAGCTGTGCTCCGGGGACTGTGCACCCGTCTCAGAGAGCTATTTTGTATTAGGCAGTTCAAGACCAGGCTTTGTGAGCTATGAGACTGGTCTTGTAACCACAAGCACTGTGCCAGGTTAGTGGCTGCCAGGGAGAGAGGGGAGTTGGGGACTTTTGGTACCTTGATATTGCTTCTAAGCCTCAGCCAGTGTTCCATGATGGAGTTTTCCCCCAACTAAAGATGGTGATGAAGGTGTCCCAAGATGGAGGCAGCTGCTTGAATCCCAGGTCCCGGAGCGACACAGAATGCAGCCTCCCTCTAGTCCGCCATCTTGGATGCCAATAGTTTTCATTTTTTTAATGTAACTTTTGACTAAGTCATCACTAAGGCCTGAATGTGTGTATCCCCCCAGAATCCATTAGAACTTAACCCCTAGACTGTTGGTATTAAGCACTGGGGCCTTTGGGGAAATAATTACTTTGGAAGCACTTCATCCTCATGAATAGGATTCATGTCCTTATAAAAGGTTAAAGGAAGCTTCTAGTGCCTTTTATTCTACTCCTTCTGCAATGTGAGGGCACAACAAGAACAAGCCATCTTGGAAGCAGAGAGGAAGCCGTTATTCTAGACTCTGAATCAGCTAGTGCCTTGATCTTGGACTTCCTAACATCCTAAAGTATGAGAAAGGAATTTCTATTATCTATAAATTACCCAGTTTGTAACATTATAGCAGCATGAATAGAATAAGGCATTCATATATTAGACATCTCTGGTTACTGGAAAAGAATAACCAAGCCTCTGAATGACCGGGCGAGATCCTCAGTGTAGTCAGTTCATATTCTGATTTCCTTCTAAACTCTTCAGTAAAGAATTTCTCACTTGCTTTAATCATTTGCTTCCTGTGGCTGTTGCCTCTGTCAACTGAAAATAAAATCAAGATTACTGACTGAGAACAAAGAAAATGACATTTATTTGGGGATAATCGGGATTGAAATCCAGGGAAACATAGATTCAAGCAATCCTCAAGATGTGTTACAAGGTTTTACAAAATGGTGACAGTATTTAAAGCTGAAAACTGCAGGTGGGAAGTGGTTATAACATTTACTTGTCATCATTTACTTGTCGGAAAGTGTGAATGGAACTGAGTTCTTTTTGTAGGAAAGGGATTTGGTGTCCTTTCAGTCTATAAGTAATTTAGGGGAAGCAGAGAGGCTTCACAAATGTTTAACAAAAGCTAGCGAACTGCCCTTTGGCCTAGGTCAAAGATCAACACCACATCAAGCAGGCAGCCCAGTTCAAAGGTTCTGCTGCAGACGTGACTGGATGGGATTAACAATGGCCTCTCAATTTCATTTTAGGTGCCTCCAACTAATGCTACTCCATTTTTATTTTCTTCCTTGACACCTCCTGAACTCAGTCAGAATGCAAAGCTCAAACAGCGGATACACTCTTCAGAAAATCAGGATGTTAAAAGGATTTCCACAGAATTTCTGTGATGTTTCCATGAGGGTGGGGTCAAACTGTGACCCCGATGTGCTCATATCTGCCCAGAAGCAAGCCACCTCACCCTGTGAGCTGGCCTGCAGCTGTGCAGGGACATTGGACACCACGCCTCAGTCCTCCCACAGACCAAGAGGGAACAATTACAGAGCAAACCACTGGCAGGAATGCCAGGGCCCACACTGAACTCACTATTAGCTGTGGAGATAGGAGACTAGCCTAGGGCCAAACTCTGAGCTCAGCCCACAAGAATGTGCACTGGGCAGAGGGAATGAAAACAATCCTGAGCGTGGTGTTGAAGCAAGGAGCAGGGAATGTGATTCCACAAGACCAGGAAGCTGCCAAGAATGAAAACTCCACTTCTTTAATGTTTGTTTTAAAAAACAGTTCCATTGCAAGGACATTATCATTGTTGGCCTTTGCCCCTTGCTGTTATAGTATGTTCACTTTCCAAAGGTAAATCTGCTTGTAATCTTTTATTCTAGCAATAAATAGCCCTGAAAACTGCTCTTTCAGGAGCTCAGCTGTAGGGGCAGCTCAAAGTATGCAAAGCTTTTGAGAAGATCATGTCAGGAGAGAGGGAAAGTCTGGTACTATAAGAAGGGCCAAAAGTTGATGAAACAAGAGCTCAGGGGGAAGAAGATCTGTAGCCCCTTGGTGAGAGTGGTGAGAGTGGTGAGATTAACTTGGGAAAAAAGCAAGCTCCTTTTTTTTGACACTGAGGGAAATAAATGTAGATAACAGATAGACTTAACTTATCAATGAATGAGGTGCAGAAAGCAAAGAATCAGAGGGAAGGGTAGGTTGGTGGTACATGAAGGGGATTAGGTTAAAAGGAGCCTCCTCCTCTATATAGTGGGTACAAGGAGATAAAGATGACTGTGGTGCATGTGAGTAGGGTGAAGAAACCAAATAGAGCACCACAAACCACCTATTTCTAGAGGAGACAGAAATCTGTGTGCTCCATCCCTCTCCCATCATCAGTGAACAAAAGCAATAGGCGATGTCTGAGGCAAAAAAAAAAAAAAAAAATACTTCTGACTTTCAGACTATTGTTTCTATCTTGGGGGAAAAAAACAGATGAATAACTTGGAGTCAGTGATTCTCAAACTTTAGTCAGGAACTGCAGAATTTATTTAAATGCAGATTCTCTTTAGCCACCTCTGGAGTCTGTTTTATAGCACTTGTATCTAACAAGCACCCCCCAGGGATTCAGATGCCCATGGGAAAAGAGTCACCCCACTTTAAGAAATATGGCCTTAGATGCTGGTAGTTTCAAGAGTCCTTCAAAAAGTGAGAGAAGAAAGCTAGTTGTTTGTGCAATTTTCACATCTAGAAAGGAAATCCACCCCAGGCGGCAACAATAGATTTTTCACTAGATTTTTGAATACATGAGAAATGAGAAAACATGAAAGGTATAAAATGTGAAGGCAATAACATTGGGTAAAATGTGGAAACATACACTATGTGGGAATATCGTGAAAGTTTCATGTACATAAATAATGAGTTTGAGGAAGGATAATTATTTTTAATTAATCAAAGTTATTAGGATAAGGAAAGAAGAGTATCTTTGAGATGGGTTTTTTAAAAATATAATAGAACTTAGCAATTATGAAATGCTTTTCATCTTCAAAGAACCTATTAACATTAAATTACTCTTCTTTTTAATTTTCCTGTGAACTAGGTAAGCAAATATTAACATTATTATCCCTTATTTGTAGATGGAAAGAGAGGATTGGAGAGGCTATAGCATGCCCATGCAGACCTAAAATTGAAAGTATTTTTTTTAAGTTCCTAGTGTGAACTTTGTGGAGATCCCAGTTTTTAGCTACTTTTTCACCTGCAGCTGTCCTATCTGCCTACTATATTAGAAAAGAAGTTCCCACCAAATGTGTGTAAGTAGCCTTTAGTGGAGGATGGAAGAAGTTTGTGTCCTGCAGAGATGGGGGATGCCATTTATAAGTCTCCAAATTTCCCTGGTACATTGGGAAGTGAGGAAGGAATTCAGAAGAATTCAAGTTAATTAACAGGCAGACAATTTAACCTTACTTCAGTATCCTAACATATAAGATAGGGATTTGTATAATGTACCAAAAGAAAAAAAAAACTATAAGTTAAAAAAGAATACAGGTGCTAAAACTATGCTTTGATTAGCTGACTCAAACTCTTTTATATGAATATAGTATGGCTTGATTATATGAATGGAAATTTATGTTGCCTATCTTAAAATTTTGCTTTTCAGGCAAAGGAAAGCTCTCTAGTAGCAATATCATACTCAGGAATACATCAGAATGTGTGTTTAACATCATGGATGGGATATCCATAGGCTTGACTTTTTCTAAGTATAGAAATTATTTTCTAAGTATGGAAAATAATTAACACCTGTAATCCCAGCGAGTGGGGAGGCTGAGGCAGGAAGATTGCAAGTTGGAGGCCAGCTTGGACAACTTAATGAGACCTTGTCTCAAAATAAAAGGGGATATGGATGTAGTTAAGGGGTATGAGCACTTGCCTAACATGAATGAGGCCCTAGGTTCCATCCCAAATACGAAAAAAAAAAAATTAACAAAGCTGAAACTATTGTTTAAGTCATTGAAAGATGTACCTTCCATGAAATTGCTCATTTTCTGATTGACAAATAGAATTAACAGCATCCACATCTTGCCTTCAAAAGACTTTTGTCTATTGAATAAGTTATATGGAAATATAAAAGTTTCATGAGAGTCATTTCAATGAGAGGAAATGGCTATTCAGAGAATACTCACACAATTTCATGAGAGCAAGTGGGCCTTCAGAGGAGCAGGAAAGGTGAAGAGTCTGACAACAACAAATACTAGAATGACTTGAGGGATAGAGCCAATATAGTCAACCTAGAATGAGTTCAAAAAAAATAAAAAGTTAAAAACAGCATTGGCAGAGGTGAACCCAGAACCAGAAGTTCAACCCTAATGAAGTTAAGAATACAATCAAGGTATCCAAATGATCCCAGGATCTGAGAAGGGGGGTGATTGATGGGAATACACAAATTTAACCATCAGGAATATCGTTGTGAAAAATAAATAGGAATACTCTAGATTTCTAAGAAGGTATGTGATAAAATCCAAGAGCTAGTTCCTCTGGCATAGGTTAAAAACAGATCAGACAGATGCCTTGGGATCATTAGGGGACAAGGGATGGGAAAGGCTACCCGTTTTCAGATGATGAATAGCAAACATAGGCTGTAAGATTTTTTGTTATATTCTAATATCAAAGAATATCAATGAATTCTGTTACCTAAAGAAAAATACAATGTAGATAAATCTTTAAAAACAACAAAGCTGTGAATTTAAAGAAGACTTTAAAATTTAAATAAGACTCTCATTTTATTTTGTTTGGCTCATGCATGTCATATTTCCCCTCTATCAATGCAATTAATTCAGAACCAATTACTTAAATAGCTTCAAGTATTTCTGGTATCCTGATTTTATCAGTACATATACCTTTGTGTAGCATGGGAACTTGATGTTCTCAGCACCATTATTATTGTGCCAGTCGTGTAAGAATTACAGGATGCCATTTCATCTTAGACTTAGGTAGTGTTTAAATAATTCTAATGTTTTCCTGACAGGTAATGTCACTAGATTGTATGTTCCATGGGAGCTTGGGGCCTTATCTGTTGTTTTCTCTGAATATATCAGCAACTACCAAAGTGCCTCTCATAGGGTAGTTACCTTAATATAATTTACAGATTTGAAGGAAGAAAGAATGAATGAACAAATGGAAATCCTAAAAGTTGTTAGGGTTACAGAAACATGATTTTTTAAATGGACTTAGATATAGTAAACCTGCACATTGATTAATGAGTCACACGCAAGAGAGGGTCAGGAAGGCACTGTGGGTTCTGCCAGGACCACAGTGATAATGGTCTGTGAAGCTCAGATAATTAAGACTTTCTAAACTTTCACCTTCCTCAGTTACCCAGTTGGATAAGGATAGAGCAGATTTCAGAGCATTTTAGTTATGCAGGCAAGTGGCCTTATTTGTTCACTTTGTTTATGTAATTAAGGAAATGGAACCAGATGTCATGTCTCTTTCCAAAACTAGATAAATTCTATTGCATAAAATTAAATATATGAATTTAGTGGCACAACTTACAGCTACACAAGAATATGCTTAGTGAGAAGTGTTCCAGACAAGTAGGGAGAAGAGACATTCTTTAATTGAGTGCTGTGTCACTATTAGCACATACTAGGTATGCTCAGTTCTGGAGGCCTGAAGTCCAAACCTAAGGTGTCCACAAGGCCAGCCATGTTCCTTCTGAAGGTTCTAAGCGAGAATCCTTCCTCATCTCTTTCAGCTTCTGGTGATTCCAGGTGCTCCTTGGATTGTGACAACATCACTCCAATCTCTGCCTCTGTCTTCACACAACTCTCACATGTTTCTGTGTCTTCTCTCTCTTATAACAACACTTGTCATTGGATTTAGGGCCCACCCAGATTATCCAAGATTATTTCATCTTGGAATGCTTTACTTAATTATATCTTCAAAGACCCCTTCTCCAAAACAGGGTCATATTCCCAGTTTCCAGGGCTTAGGAGCTTTGGGGGAGACAAACATTGACCCCTCCATAGATACTCATTCACACACTCCCCATCCTAAAAACCTCCATTTTTTTTAAGATGGACACAGTACCTTTATTTTATTTTTTTTAAATATTTTTAAGTTGTTGATAGACCTTTCTTTCTTTATTTATTCATACGTGGTACTGAGAATCGAACCCAGTGCCCCACACATGCCAGGCAAATGCACTACTGTTGAGCCACAGCCCCAGCCCAAAACCTTCACTCTTAATAATGAGGTTTCACATTTTCCTCTGGACCTTTGGAGTGTCTATCCAAAAACTCCATCCCATTTTGACAAATAAATCACAAGTCTCCCTTAAGACTCCCAGAAGTGAATAAGAAATCAGTAGCATTCCCCAAGGTAAATAGGGAAACAGGCAAAAAAAATTTCTAAGTTTCAAACCAGAGTTCACAGGGAAAACCCACCAAGAAGCCAACCTGAGAACTAATGATTGAGGCTCAAACAACAGTAAAATATCTAAAAAGTTAAACTATTAAAAAGTTGAAATGAAACCTGGGTTATTTTGTCCACCAATTAACTGCTTTGATTGATCTTGTCCACTAAGTTGTCCAGTTGTTTGACTTAATTAATTAATATGCACATCATATTAGTGATTTATAGACATAGTCTCAATCATGAGCATCCATGATATTGCAGAAGGAAATATTTAGACTCTCCCAATAAAGAATAGTTGGAGATTAAGGCTAATGTAACAGCCATCAGAAAAACCAATGAAAACATCTCTCTGAGCATTTAGTTTTTTCTTTATATAATTTATGTATTTTTCAATGCTAGGGTCTTAACCCAGGGGTGCTTTATCAATGTGCCACATCAATCTACACCAATCCCCTTTTTAGGGGATTTTTTTTGAGTCAGAGTCTAATTTACCAAGGGTGGCCTTGTGAGCCTCCTGCCTCAGTCTCCCAAAATCACTGGAATTACAGGCATGCATCACCATGCCCTGCTTACTTATATATTTCTATCTGTGCATTATATTTGTTCATAATGGGGGACTTATTGTTATATTCTCTCCGAGACTTTTTTTTTAAGGTGAATTCCCACAGCATTTAGTTTTAATTTTTTTTTAAATCTTTATTTTATTTTATGTGGTGCTGAGGATCAAACCCAGCGCCCCGCGCCTGCCAGGCGAGCACGTTACTGCTTGAGCCACGTCCCCAGCCCTCTCTGAGACTTTTTAAAAATTATTTTCTGACCCAGGTCAAAGTTATAACATGCATGAACACCATCAAAACACAGCAGAGATAAAAATGGAAGCCATATTCTATTCATGAGAATGTTTATTTTTCTTAGACCTTTCCACATTAACCTAAGCTAATGATAATTTGTTAAATTATGATTGACACATTTGATATTAACCCAAACTAACCAAAATAATAGGTCAAAACAATATCCACTATGCACACTTTGAAAGGGTCAACTTTACCATAACTATCTTGCCAATTAAATTTTTAGAATGAAATTAACAAATTACTAAGTAAGTAATTTGCAATGTATAGAGTATATTAGAGTCTGCATTAAACTTCCAGAAGAAGCTTTCTCTAAAAAGAGAAAACCCATCTTGACCCATTATGTTGAGAAAAAACAGCCCTGTTCTCAATGCCCCGCCAAGGTAGATATTAATGGAGGGGAACTGGCAGGATCAGAGCTAGACATTCATTTCATTTGCTAATTAGCAATCAGAAGATAATCCTGTTGTCATCTTGTATTGGCAGAGTCTCTTTTATAGCCAATGGAGAAAACTTCAAGTTTTCTCAGCTAATTTGCAAAACTACTTCCACATGCAGGGAAGCCATGAAAACCAAATACAAATCATTCTTTGCATCTACAACATTTAAACAACTTTTGCAAGGTACAGAAAAGAGGATTCTTTAAACATTCCCCAAAACATTGTCTAAATAAAGATGGATGCAAGAGAAGATGCTGAAGCTACCTAACCTCAGTGGCCTTGATCTTTATGCACTTCAGCCACCTGCTCCTGAACTCAATCCTGATCTCATTATCACCCAGAACTGTGCCACATCAGGAACTAAAAACTCGAAAATCCCACTGTCAATCATTCTACAGCTGGTGTTCCCACCTCCTCCCCCACTGCAGCTGCAGCTGCTCACCAAGTTCATTCACACCTCAGACTCCCTTGGCATGGCACTTCCTTTCACTTCCTAACTCCTCCTTTCCCTGCACACATAGTTCCCTTCTCACCCCATGCTGCCTGTCATCTGATGGGCAACATGTTACTGTGGATCAATACCATAATTCTCTCTCCCTTATTCAATGCCAGAGCTATTTTCTGTATCTCTAGCACTGAAAAGGAAATAATCTTGAGAGATGGAACAATTTTGACCTCTGCAGGACCTACAGCAATGCTTACCAATTCTCTTACTGATACGTCTTCTATTTTATGTCCTGAAAGCCCCTACCAACCAGTCTCTTCCATTTTGAGATGACTTCAGATACTACTGGAAGAGAAACATTAAAGTGACCACCCCAGTTTCTGGACCCCAATATAAATATTTACCCAACCTCAGCAACTTTCCTGGAGTCCTATTCTCCCATTCAACCTAGAGTCACCCACCCAGGCTCTGGATCTACCTGTTAACATCTCCTCTCTGGTCTGCTCCAGCAGGTATTCCTTCCTCATCCATCTTACACTTCATCTTCTGCCCCACTTCTAGATCCTTTTCCTTTCACATCTTCACCTGCTAAAATCCTTTTCAGCAAAAAGCAGAAGAGACCACCTAACTGACAAACCCAGTGAACTAGGACAGTTTTTTTTAATAGATATAACCTTCTACTTGAAACTCGACCTCCTTAGATACAGATCAGATATCATCCCCTCAGAAAGACTAGTGCATTTAGGAGAAATCATTCTCCCCTCACATCTTTTCTCCAAGATCCCAAATTCTTGGTCCAAGTTTAAAAGGACATTTGTTGGAATAGGCAGGTATCCTTAGAGAATAGGGAGTGATGAAAAACTGTTCAGAGAGCAGAGTGCAGCAGTCTTGGGGTTTATGACCTACATTTCTTAGAGTGCCCAGATATCCTTCCTCGTGTTTTCAAGACAGATAAATCATGCCTGTGGGTCAGCTACAAAGGAGAATGTGATCATCTATTCAGATATCTTTCTCCACACTCTCTGTTCTTGAGAGAAGATAGTTTGGGTTGTCACAACTGAGGAGTCCATGCTACCAATATCTCATAAGTGGAGGCAAAGGATACTGTTAAGCAGCCTACAATGCATGGGACAGCAAATGACAATAGGGCCCAGGTTGAGAAATCTGCTCTATTCTTTTGAGAACCTCAAAGGACCCCATAAAGGACTTTAGCCCCTGCCAGTCCTGGTTCGTTACTAGGCAAGTGGAGGCTTAACAAGATGCAGAAAGGATCAGGGTTGAAAAACATGACTGCTGCAAAAAGAATCTCTAGAATGTAGCTGACACACACTACCAGACTGTCAGTTTGCAGGAGGTAGGTAATGCAATCACCATGTCTAGGGAGCATCCAGACATAAGTGCAGTTATAACAGTCATTGGCCCAGCAAATGTTTTTGAGCACCTCGGATTTGTCCATACAGAACTGGTCTTGACAGATGTTTGAGCTCCAGAAGATGCCATCATGTTTGGAAGAGGACTTCTAGGTCTGAAGACTGTGTGCAGGGTTTTGAGGAGACCTGGATGTCTTTCCAGGTGTTCCTGCATCTGCCTCAGCTGTTCAACCCTTACCACAAACAGCAAGAGTCAAGCACACTATCACCAAATATCAGTCTCTTTATACCACTCCAGTATACCATCTGATCCCCTTTCCAGGCAGGAAGGGCAGCAGAGGGAGCCAGATTTGGACACTGGTGCAGGCGGTGTCTCTCATGCTGATCTGTTATACATCAAAAGATGCAGAAGCCAAAAATCAGGACAGAGAGAAACTGGCAGTTTGACTTGTTGATGTAAGAGGTCAAGATGAAGAGACTAGGAAGGTCATCAAAACCAGGAAATGCCTTGAGACATTTCTTAGGCTCCTGAGTTTAATGCCAGGAAATCAAACTGCCAGAAACACCACCAATGGAGCTCTTTCAGCCTTGGAATAGTGCCTGAGCACTGCAATGAGGGTTTTATTCCATTTTTATCACTTTTATATAAAAGGATTAACTAAAAGCCTATTAAAGACTTTTGTTTCACTATTCAAAATGTCATTCCAAGGTATCATATTGTCTTTTATTTTTTTCATTTGGCAAACTATCCTGTGTCCCCTTCCATAAATCCTGGCCTGTGAATGAGAGATGCTTCTTCCAAACTTCCCAACTGCCTACTTTTGTCCCCATATGACAACTGCTTTCATCCAAAGAATCGGTTGAAAAATACGCTGTAATTAATTATAATGTAATTCCCGCTAAAGCATGTTCCCATGCACATTTTCTTTGGTGAGATTGAAGAGGGAGAAAGGAAAGGAAGGAAAACCCCGTTATTTTCAGCCACTCTGTGCAAAACATTAATCCCATCTTTCCATACTTTGACTCATGCAATTTGGAATTTCTGTTCATCCTTCTGGTCGGAGTCTACTCTAGATATTGGAAATTTAAGCAATTAACCTAGCCAAATAGGGTCTGTTATGGCTTGAATCTGAAATGTCTGCAAAGCAGCAATGTTCAGAGGTGGGGCTTTGGGGAAGTGATTGAATCATGAGGGCTCTGTCCTCATCAGTGGATTAGTCCACTGGTAGCTGTTAGACTCTGTGGAGGTGGTGGAAACTGTGTGCAGATAGGATATGATGGTAGGAAGTGGGTCACTGGAAATGTGCCCTGGAAGAGTATTCTGGTCCCTGGCCTCTTTCTCCACCTCCCCCATCCTCACACCAGCTGACATGAGTTGAGTAGTTTTCCTCCACCCCAACTTCCACCATGACATTCTGCACCACCTTAGGCCCAAAGCAATAGAGTCAACCAACAGTGGACTGAAACCATGAGCCCAGATAAATATCTCCTCCTCTAAGTTGCTCTTATCAGATATTTTGGTCGTAGCAAAAAAAAAAAAAACAAACAAAAAAAAACTAACACAGGGTTCAAATGGTACATGATATTTCAGTTATTTTCAGATTTATATGGTTATTCTCTAACGGGATGAGACCAGATGTTAATTTTCAGTTTAATTCAATTCAACAAATCTTGATCAAGCCCTTACCTGACCAGGCACTATTGATTGTTGATATAGAAATGTTTGTAAACAGAGCAGAGGTTTGCAGTTCTGCAATAGCACGGAACTCCAGACTAGCCACATTTTCACCCTTAATCTGAGCTTTTATCCCTAAGGTTCTGAGCCAAGCATAAGAGACCAGGTGTACCAACTTGCAGATAGTGTCTATTAAACCCCCAGGTGGACTGACCTCCACTAGTCTTTTATTCAGAGTCTTTTGACATCTTGGCAATTGCCCTATACACTGGGTAACATTGTGATCCCTGTTTTGCAAATGAGTAAACTGAGACCCAGGGAAGCTAAACAGTTTACCAAACTCACACAGGTCAGATTCAAACCAAGGCAGACTGACATCAGACCTTGCAATGTCGTCCTTCATATCTCACTGCTTTTCTTGAGTTATTGGAAAACAAGCTAAGGAGTAGTTGAGACAACAAACAGTAATGCACTCAAGGGGCTGTTCAAGTCTTTGATGGGCCTTTAAACTGCTTGGGAAGTTGGCTAGAAATGTGTGAAACTCTATTACCTTTTGAATTCTTACTAAAATTACAAACCCCTGATGGAACTGTGATAAATCCTTGCCAATAATGCTGATTCCTTTCAGATCTCCTTCCATAATCGCTCTCCCCATCTTTATGAAAGGTCAGAGTGGCTGCAGCTGTTTCCTTCAGAGGCAGATCAAGTTCATCTCCCAGGCTTCTGGTGAGATGTTCTCAAAGTTATTCAATGGTCCCAAAGTTAACTGGATGCATATGGGCAGAGTAGGCTTGATCCAGGCCTTCCATCTGTACAGATGAGCAGGTAGATAAAGATAAAGACCCTTAGGTCTCTCTCAGAGGAGAAATGGCTAAATCAAATGTAAAGCATTCATAAAATGAAATACTGTGCAGTTTATCGGAGGACAATGGAAACCTGTACTTGCAGGTGTGTGTGGGTGTCTGTGCCGTGCTCTGATGAGAACATGGTGGCAATGTCATCAACATGAATATGCCGTGCTCTCACCAACTGAGGCTCAGGGTGAGAGTTTGCTCAGGGTTCTGTATGTTTCCTCAGATGATAGAATCAACTTATTTTTTTATTTGATACTTTCTATATCACTTCTATTTTCCTTAATGCTAAAAAAAATACTCAATTTTGTTATTTTTCTTTGGCAGGAAGGAAGGGGTTCATGGTATCAAAATAAGACCTTACAACATACCGAAACCAAGGATATGAAAATAACATATTGTACAAGGGATGTTCCCACACACCACATGGTCAGTGGGTTAGGTTGAGAAATCTGTGACCTCTGTGTATTCTTCCTCTTAAGGAGAATAGACTGTGTCATCTTGCCAACTAGACCTATACTTGACTGACTCTCAACAGAAAGTATTTTTCTACTTAATGTGCATTCATATTTTGCTATATTGCCTGTCTTTCTGCCATGTCTTAGGTACAAATGGGTTTCTGTGGAAACATATCTCTGAATGGTAAATAAATGGAAAAGGTTTTTGTTTTTTTTTTAAGTCAGGAATATGTCTAATGGTGATGGCATGTCAGAATATCTTGGGACATTTCAAATTACATTCAAGACAGAGCCAGAAGGAGAGTCCCCCACCCCAACACATACACTGCCCAGAGAGGCTGCGTTTCTGTCCAATACTGGTGCCATATCCAACAGGTGGCTGGAATGGGGAAAAGGTGGATACCCACCATCCATTGCTACAGAGGAGTCCCAGTGGGGTGATGTACCTTGTCTCCTCTCATCCTCAGCCACCTGTATATTGCATGCATTTGTATCTGTAATATACCTAGGGACCGAGGCCCCTCTTGTGAAAAGAGGTGGAATGGATCCCAACATTGGAATTCAGACACATGCGGGCATGTCTGATGGATGCATTTGTGATGAAAGAAAATTATGAAAGCAAATTATGGCGCTGTATATGTAGCTCAGTGTCACAGCACTTGCCTAGCACACACAAGGGTTTGGTCTTCAGCCCTGGAGGGAAAAAAGGAAAGCAAATTATGAGAAGGGAATCTGGGGGCCCTTCAATACACTACAGCCCAAGAGAAGCAAAAGAATAGCAGAGTAAGGCTGAGTGGTTAAAAAAGCCTGAGGGTTAGGTGTGAATGAGTGGCAGTAGCTGCTCCCTAAGCCCACCCTGACCTTGCCACCTAGGGACTGAAAGATGGTGCAAATGCCAAAAGCAGGCCCAGTAAACTCAGTACCTTGTAACAGAGTGGTTATCACAAAGGCAACATTCCCATAGAGGAGCAAATTAAAAATAAGCACAGGGGCTGGAGTTGCGGCTTAGCGGCAAAGCACTCACCTGGCACGTGTGGGGTTCTGGGTTCGATCCTCAGCACCACATTCAAAAAATAAGGGTATTGTGTCCAACTACAACTAAAAATAAATATTTAAAAAATAAAATAAAATAAGCACAGGCCACCCAGGCAGGATGGGGTGGGCAACCATGGAGCTTGAACATGTGGCACGGGGACCACCCAAGCAATGTGTGGGGACAACAGGACTGAGACAAAGAGTATTCAAGCATAACCTCAAGAATGGCACTCAAGAGCAGAGCTGGCCTGAGATATCAGAAGGGACTCTTTCTGGGACTAAGAGAGAAAAGAGAAACTGAGTCCTGCAAGTTCACCCATGGTACCACTGAAGTGGCTCCGGGACTGGATATTAAAGTAATGTACCTCCAGGGAAGGCAGAGAATTCTGCTACTTCCCCAGGGTCTCATTTTATTTAATCCTTTAGAACTCTTTTTTTTGTGCCAGGTAACCAGATCAAAACATAAATGTCTTCTGATTAAATTATCTGGATCATTTTTTTTTAAGCTCTCTTTGTTCTATGTATGTGGACACACTATCATAGATCCAGAGAGACAAAAGAAAAGCATTTCTCTTCATCTTGTGCTTCATATGCAATTGTAACCTGGTTTGACAACAAATATAATCAATTTTCTGACAAGCAGTTTTTCAGCCTAGGTGAGATAAATAAAGAAGATAAATACAGAAGGTGCACAATTTCTAGAAGATGTTTCTCGCTTGTAGAATACAGCACAGCAATTTATCAAAAGGTAAAGGCTTTACATTCCAATCTGTGCTTGTTAAGCTATTGTTTTGGATTTGAATTGTACAGTCACTACTTTGTGCTCCAAACAGACACATCCCAGATCATAGTTCATCCTCCTGGAATATGTTACTGTATATCCTGGGCTGGCTAAGAGCCATCCTGTCTGTGTTTATGTGAAGCCAGACCACATTAAGATAGCTTGCTTGCATAGTTATGAAAAACTAGAACCTACTTATTGCACACATCAGCCTGTGAACCCAGTGTAATTTTGTCTTTAGAAATTCTATCTATGGGGCTAGGGTTGCAGCTCAGTGGTAGAGCACTTGCCTAGCATGTGTGAGGCACTGGGTTCCATTCTCAGCACTGCATATAAATAAATACATTAAATAAAGGTCCATCAAGAACTAAAAAAAAAAAAAAAAGAAGAAGAAGAAGAAGAAATTCTACCTATAGTCTTACCTCTTTCAAAGTAAATAAACAATTTTCTTCTGGTGGTCTACACTACAGTTCCCTATACAAGGAAAAACCCCATCTCCTGTACTCTAGTTGCTCTCACCCCCTGGTTGAGAGCAAAAGCAACAATGACCCTAGCTGCAAAGTACTGAGCAAGACACCAGATTCGTTTCCTTCCTCATCACTCAAGATTGAACCCAGTGGGCATCCAACATGAGTCAAAGCAATCAGTGAAAATTGTGCTGGAAATGTGGACCTTGGTCTAAAAGAGTCAAGTTGGTTTCTGTGGGAGCTTGAAATCAGAATGTAAACAATGGGAGGCCTTGGCACTGAGAGAGAAGAAAGGAGCAGAGAGGAGCAAAGGGGAGAACCCAGATAAGGAGGGTAAAGTCCCTCATGTCCCTCCGGTTCCTGAGGCCCAGTTACATTCTTGACATGGATTCCTCGGTACACCATCATAACCTTATAATGAAGTCCCTTTTTGGCTTAAACTAGTTGAGGTGACTTAAACAAAGATATTTCTAATCGGCACAGGTATTGGTAGCCAACATAAAATAATATAGCAATAATGGGCAAAGGTTAAAGTGTGAATGTTTCCAAAAGAGGAAACTGAGATCAGGCTGCCTTTGTACCAGGCAGCCTGGCCCCAGAGAGCAGAGTACTAACCTCCCCCACTTTTTGCTTCTCAAAATGGACACAGTGGAAAAAACCTGGTCTGGTGACAAATAGATTTGAGTCAGTTTCCTCCCTGTACCACTTGCCTGGGGCTAATTGTTGATCCTTGGTTTTTTAATCTGTGAATAGAGATAGTCATAACTATAAATAGAGCTGTGGCAAGAGTCAATGGCTAGATATTCTATAAAAGTTATTTTTAATCTCTAAGTTTTCATGAATAATTAACTGTTATGAGTAGAGCTGATAGAATATTGTAAAGGGTGGTGATAAACAGAATCCTTTTATATTTTTTCTACTAAATAGTTATCCTGGTATCCACAGGGGATTGTTCCAGGGAGTGCCCATGAATACCAAAATTCACGGATGTCCAAGTGCCTTGCATAAAATGACACAGAATTTGCATATAACTTACATACATCTTCCTGCATATTTTAAAACATTTCTAGGTTACTTACAATATCTAACTGGATGTAAATATTTATTCTATTGTATTGTTTAGGGATAAATTATTAGAAAAAAAAGTATGTGTTCAATACAGATTATTTTTCCTTTCCTGAATATTTTTGGTATACAGTTGATTGAATTCTTGGATAAGAGGATACTAAGAACTGTATAGTGCTGAGATAGATGCTATTTATTATATTAAGGGAAGAATTCTTCTATTTCTGGGTTTATTACAAGGATTTTTTTCCTCCAGAAATTGGTGGTGGATATTATCAAGTAACTTTTCATCTTCTAACAAAAAAGAAAAAAAGCCATGTGATTTTTGTCTTCTGACCTTGTGATTAATTTTAATAATAGGGCTGGGGATGTGGCTCAAGTGGTAGTGCGCTCGCCTGGCATGCGTGAGCCCCGGGGTTCGACCCTCAGTACCATATACAAACAAAGATGTTGTGTCCGCCAAAAACTAAAAAAAAATAAATATTAAAAAACTTCTCTCTCTCTCTCGCTCTAAAAAAAATTAATAATAGAATTCCTAATATTAAATATCCCTTGTTTCCTAAAATTAAACATCTTAAATCATTTTGCATTGTTCTGGGAATGAATTGGTAGGTTCAATTCTATTGTGTTTTATTTAGAATTTTTGTATGTAAGAGTGCAATGTCTTTAGTTTCCTTTCTTGTTGTTATCTTTTTCAGATTATGAGTTACAGTTATAGTAGCTCATAGTGATGAAGAAGTTTTCCACCCTTTTCTGATTTCTGAAACTATTTAAATAACAGAAGGGTTTTTCCATCCCTTAAGCATTTAGAAGAATGTGTATGTGTGTATACATATATATCCAGTCTTTTTAACATGTATATATATTTTTAATACATATCTACATATATATAAAGGACAGACCATATATATTTATATAAGACTGGATATATATATATTTTTGTCCCCACATCAATTTTGGATACAATTATTTTTCCTCAAAGCTTACTGGTTTACACTATCGTTATTGGTCTATTTATTTCTTTTTAATAATCTTGAGTAATTTTTATTTTGCTAGAAAATTTCCTAGGCATAGTGGTGTACACCTGTAATCCCAGCTATTCTGGAGCCTGAGGCAGAAGAATCACAAGTGTAAGACCAGCCTGGGCAACTTAGCAAAACCATGTCTTAAAAATAAAAAGGGCTGGAGATGTAGCTCAGCAATACAGCATTTGTCTAGGATGTGCAAAGCCGTAGGTTCAGTCCTTAGTTCAAAAAAGAAAGAGAAGAAGGAAGAAAATAATTCATTGAGATATTCAATTTTTAACATTAAATGAAAATGGTTATCTCTTAATGTTTTTGTGGATTCCGTATCTGTATATACTTACTACCTGCCATGATTGCTATTTCTCTTTCCTGGGCCACTGGGGGCTACCTCAAAGTGAGAGGGCACTTGGCCAGGCTGTGTTGATGTTTGTTCTGATCCTGATTTGGATCAGTCTTCTCTTCCTTAATGACCATGCCCCCACCATCATGTTAGAAGTCCCATTTTCAATGTTTTAGAAACTGAGAAAGGTAGGTTAGCCATTATTGGCCTAAAAGTGAATGGTGTTTTTATACACAAAACTGTGTTTGCCATGTTGAACACAACTCAGTTATTGGGTGTCAGAAAAGAGAAGTGAGGGGTGAAGCTCTGGTACACATTCTTTTTTTTTTTTCCTGTGAGCCTCATGTGATTGCACAGTGTCCCCACAGTACCTTCAATGAGACTCTGTTTGGCTCTAATCTCTTCAGAGTCAATAATATTGACATGTTATTTCATACAAAAAGAATAACTACTTCAAACATGCTAATTTGAAATGTTGTTGTTTATAATTATGCTTTTTCTATGGAATCAGATAATCTATTCATTTTAACTTTTTTACAACCTTTTGAGTCTAAAAATAGTCCCTCAAAGGCAGTGAAGATGAGTTAGTTAAAAATTCCAGCTGGGAAGATCTGAGAAATGGCACCAGTAGGTCCACCATTAAATGAATATCTAGTTAGATAGAAAAACAGAGAGCCCCTGGGTTACGGAGGTAGGTGCAAAGATGGGCATGGCCCATACGGTGGGGAAGCACAGGGTATAGACCAAGAAGGGAACCTGGTTTGGAAACAAGGCAAGAATGGGATCAAGCTCCAGGAAGCCTCAGCATTTTGCTAAACAGGCCACCCGCAAAAATTCCAGATAGCTAATTGCCTCCCAAAAAGGATTTAAATCAGTAAGGGTCCTCACATCTGGAGGTGGCCAGGTCTGCATGAACAGTTCATCCCAGCAGAGACCTTGTTCTTTCTTTGTGTGTGGCTGGCAATGCTAATTAGTGATGCTCCCTAGTGAATCTCATTGTGATTCTCTGGAACTCTTCCCCACTGTCTGCCAGCATGACTGCCACTTGTGATTCATACCCAAGTCCTGCACCTTTCAGCATGGACCTTCAGGTGATACTATAGAAAGCTTGAATAGGTAAGGACACACGGTCCAGAAAGCTTTCTGCCCTTGGGTTCTGTCTCCCTTGGGTTCCAATGTGGGCACTTTTTCTCTGATTTCTTCTTTCCCCTTCCTGGGTGCTTTCCCCTTCCTGAGTCCTCATACTCCCAGATCTTTGAAGAGATTCTGGAGAAAAGTAATCTGAGAAGTAGGGGAGAGGAGGTTTCCTTTAGTATACACCAAGCACACAAGAATGTGTATGGTAAAGAAGAAGAAGAATGGGTGTCTCCCTTATAACATCAACATCCAAATTCCGTAAGCAGCTTAATTGAAATAGCATACAGAGACACATTTTTAAAATACAAATAAAAATATTTAACAGTGTGAATTCTCACTGACCCTTCCATTTCTCCACCTTCTCTGTGTTCCAGGTTCAGGTTTAGTGGTCGTATCCTAGGCCTGGCTTTGATCCATCAGTACCTTCTGGATGCTTTCTTCACAAGGCCATTCTATAAGGCACTCCTGAGGCTGTAAGTGTATTTATAGACCAGGGTTCCACCCAGCCCCGTCTGCAGGACGGCAGCAGCACCGGTCTTTCTGGGGCCTCTGGCCTTTTTGTCCCTGCTTCGCCCCAACCATTCCTGTGAGGCTTCTGGTACTTTTCTGTTTTGGAGGTTTACACATCACACATACTTTTTAATGCAACAAAAATGACTTTGGAAATTTTACCTAAGCATAAGGGAAAACTCTGTTAGCCAAATATTATATCACAGATACGAATCAGCTTATCTAAGAAATTTAATATTATAAACATTGCATTAAACTATTAAATAGAATTGATTTGTTTATAGCTTGGTCGTTTTGAAATGAGAATCCACCAGTCAATGATCACTTCATGTTTATTAGTGTAAATATTTTATTAATTCCTTTTTTAAATTGTTGAATGAACCCAAAATCATTAAATATGCTGTTTCAAAAGTATCAAATGTGAGACTGGGTTGGAGATGTTTCATCCAGAAGTGGCATAACCACAGTTTGGAATAAGGTCTGTGCCACCATTTGTTCAGTAATTCTGTCTGCCTTGTTCCCTTTGGATTCACTCAGGCCCTGTGATTTGAGTGATCTGGAATATTTGGACGAGGAATTCCACCAGAGCTTGCAGTGGATGAAGGACAACAACATCACAGATATCCTCGACCTCACTTTCACTGTTAATGAAGAGGTTTTTGGACAGGTTTGTGGGATATGAGCTTGGAAAAGGGATTTTTGTGTTTTATTATGGAAAATGCACATCACATAAAATGTATCATCTTTTTCAAAATTTTTTTAGTTGTAGATGGACACAATATCTTTATTTTATTTATTTATTTTGATGTGGTGCTGAGGATCAAACCCAGTGCCTCTACCACTGAGCTACAACCCCAGCCCTAAAATTTACTATCTTAACGATTTTTAAGTGTACACTTGAATAATCTTAAGTAAATTGTTAGGCATCTAATCAATCTCCAGAATTTTTTTCAACTTGCAAAACTGAAACACTACCCATTAAACTCTTCATTTCTCCCTTCCCCCAGCTCCTTATAACTACTATTCAATTTTTGTTTCTATAAATTTGACCACTCCCGATACTTCAAGTAGGTAGAAACACAATACCACTCTTTTTGTGACTTTTAATTTAGCATAATATCCTCAACATTCATCCATGTGGTAATGTGTCAGAATTTTCTTCTTTTTTAAGGCTAAATAATATTTCATTGTATGTATGTGCCAATTTTTTTTTTTATCCATTCATCTGTTGATGATCATCTGAGTTTCTTCCACCTCCTGGCTACTAAAAATAATGTATGTTTGAATTCCTGCTTTCAGTTCATTTGGATGAATACATATACCCAGAAATGGGATGATTACTTGACAGTATTATAATGGGATTTTGTTTTTAAACTGGAGAAAAAGGAATTCTTTCAAATTATAATTCTTTGGTGACTATTTCCTTTAATAAATCTGCCCATGTCCTCTTCCTTCCTTTTCTTGTTATGACATGAATCTATTTAAGGCAGTTTTTAAAATCCAATGTGATAATGGGTCAGAAAGCATTTTTGTAAAGTATATCATACACATGTAAGATATTCTTGTTATCTGTGCAACTACAAAAATAATTCTTTTCATTTCCATCCAGATAGTCCTCCAAACTACGTCTATCATAATACTATTTAACAAGAAAAAGCTCCCCATGTGTTTTATACCAGTATTTATTTATATAACATTAAATCTTTGATCAAATGGATTACAATTTTATCAGAAGATAACTATAGCTTAGGAAGATTTAAGAATCAAGTTTTGAGAACATCGTTTGCAAGAGACCCCAAAAGCCCATTATATGGTAATTTATAATAGGATTGTTGTAAAATTTTAGTTTTGGAATACTTGATAAGTACCACATGTAAATGTGGACAGTGTGCTGGATCAAGGAAGGAGGATTACCCACACACTAATACAGATCACCCAGCACCCCATATCTCAGTCAAGGATCTTGGATTGGTCCTGGAAAATGTCAAAATTCTGTTATATTTCTTTTGTATAAACATTCCTCTGACGAATGTCCCTACACATAATTGAGAAAAAACTAAAACAAAAGTGCATTTAAATATGTTTGAGAATATGCTACTCATTGAAGTGTCCTGCCACCAAATTAATTGTTCTATAGTACATTAAGAGGTAAAATATGCTATTCCCTTTTACATGACTACTTTTAACCCATCCTTCACACATTCCCTATGGTAGAAGACAAATTAGTAAAATATACATAATTATTTACAAATTGTATTAAGACAACTGGATAACCATCTTAAAATTTTTCGAGTTAGATCCCTAACCTATCTCTTAACATTGAAATAAATTCCAATTAAATCAGAAACCTGAAAGAAGAAACAAGAGAGAATTTTTATTTTTAATATTGCAGCAAGGAATACTGCTACAGATATAGCAGAAACTCTCAAAGTCATAAAAAATTGTCCTGGTCAAATAAAATTATTTTTATAATTCTGCATGGCAAAATGCACCATAAATAAGGTGAAAGCGGCACATTAGTTAAAATACATAACCCTAAAGCTATTTCCTTCAATATTAGAAGAGAGTCCATATATCAAAAAGAAATGGTCAGCCAACAATCCAGTAGAAAAGTATCTGTACATGTGTAATACAATTTTTAAACCAGTAGTTAAGTACAGTGACACATGATTTGTCTCATTAGCATTGAGCTGTGAGGTGAACTCTTAGGTGAATTTATGACTAAAGATCGCCTCCCAGGCTGGAGTTTGGCTCAGTGGGTGAGTGCTTGTCTCACATGCGTGAGGCACTGGATTTGATCCTCAGCACCACATAAATAAATAAATAAACAAACAAATAAATAAATAAATATATTGTGTCCAGCTACAACTAAAAAATAAAAATAAAAGATCGCCTCCTTCAAACACCAACATGTTTTGGTAATAATGTCTGACATGTTGCCTACCCTCTTACCTTTGAAAAGACAGTACACAGATCCTAGCTGCTGAGTGCCTCATCATACTAAGTGGCAGTGCCATTTTCTGTGCTTCTCTGTGTTACAGTTTCCCTTCTGAAGGTCAGGCTCTCATTCTTCAGCCACCATTAGTCCCGGCTGTAAAAACTCTCTTCCCAATTCATTCTACTCCACTGTCACATGGACAAAACAAAACAAGCCTCTTGCCTTCTGCTATTTGGTTCTTGTCAATGTGAAGGGAAAAATAGGGCAGCTGTTACTTTGCTCTAATTGGGATTTGGGAGCACTAAGGATCTGACTCTAATGTTAAGACATTCAGCTCCATCTTGAAGGACAACCCGGGGCGTTTTCCTTTTGCTTCCATTATGCCTCATGAGTTAGAGAAGCATCTTTCTTTTTATGATACACACATTATAGCTATTCTGAAGTGCGTAAGCATCTGCTTTGAACAATCAAAGCCTTCTGCATGACTTCCACAAAAGGAAAAAGAACTGAAGAGGCACTAATGCTGAAATGTACAGAGGACTTTATATTCCATGATCCTTCTAAAATCACAATGTCTCCCTGGGAGATCAGCTGAATTGACAAGCTTCTGATCCTCCTGTTTCCTACAAGGTAACAGAAAGGGAGTTGAAATCTGGAGGAGCCAACACCCAGGTGACAGAGAAGAACAAGAAGGAGTACATTGAGAGGATGGTCAAGTGGCGGGTGGAGCGTGGCGTGGTGCAGCAGACTGAGGCACTGGTGCGGGGCTTCTACGAGGTGAGGCCCCAGTTACAAACAAGCAGGAATTAAAATGCAAAGTGAGAGAATGGGGGATGTGGTCCACGCTTGCTAAATTGGAATGCTGTTATAATCACTTTGTGCCACAGAATCCGTGCCGAGGGGTAAATAGCAGTGACAGTTGCTAGACTTCCTGTGCTCGAAAAAAATGATCTTACATTTTTCCAGCTTAGAAATAACAGGCTATGAAGGTTTGCCTAAGTCTTGAAAGGTTTTCTTTGCCTGCCTGAGTGAAAAGAGCATCCACCACTTTTCCAACCACCACTAGTTTGATTAAAGCAGGCACCATCACAGACTTTCGGTTGAGCCTGGCACACTGGGCATGAGATGTAAAGCCAGAGCAGGGGGGCTCTAACAACCAGGTCCTTCCAGATCTTTATAAAAGGCAGGAAGGAAGTGGGAACTATATCAAAATACAGGAATGAGTCATAATGTTATGTGAAAGGATAAGTATGTTTTAAGTGAAATGGTAATGATTTAAGTGATTTGGATTTTTTGCCTTTAAAATGCAATGCTACTTGGAAATTTAACTCTGGCTCCAGAAAGTTGAGTCAGTTTTGTTTGTGACATTTAAATATTTAGTTCCATGATTGTCTTAGTCCTTCCAAACTACTATAACAAAACACCATATACTGGATAGCTTATAAGCTACAGAAATCTATTTCTTTCAGTTTGGGAGGCTGCAAAGTCCAAGATCAAGGCACTAGAAACTTCAGCATCCTACAAGGGCTCACTTCCTTATTCACAGATGGCATCTTCTCACAAGGGCACTAACCCCATTCCTGAGGGCTCTACCCCATAACCTAATCACCTCCCAAAGCCCCCTATTCCTAATACCTTCAATTTGAAGGGGGAAGATTTCAAAACATGAATGGAGAGGTAGGGCACCAGCATTCAGACCAAAGCAATGATTTTTAACTTAAAAATGATTACATGTTGTTGCAGTCATGATCAGTTTCCCCGTTTTAGCCCCTGGCAATAATAATCATGAGTTTGACCTTTCTATGGGTTTGGGCCTGTGTGTATTTCAGGTTGTAGACTCGAGGCTCGTCTCAGTGTTTGATGCCAGGGAGCTGGAGCTGGTGATAGCTGGCACCGCAGAGATCGACCTGAATGACTGGCGGAATAACACTGAGTATCGGGGAGGTAAGCTAGCTGCAGTTGTGACAATACTGTCACAAATAAAATTCATCGTTTCTTAAAAATTTTTGTTGGGCTAAAAGTGACCTACCATAAAACTGACCATTTTTAAATGAACAATTCAGCCAGGCACAGTGGCACACACCCGTAATCCCAGAGGCTCGGGAGGCTGAGTCAGGAGGATTGAAAGTTCAAAGCCAGCCTCAGCAACTTAGTGAGGCCCTAGCAAATTAATTAGACCCTGTCTCAAAATAAAAAATAAAAACAAGGGCTGGGGATGTAGCTCAGTAGTTAAGTTCCCCCAAGTTCAATCCCTGGTACAAAATAAATAAATAAAATGAACAATTCGGTGTCATTTTGTACATTCACAAAGTTGTGCAACATGATCTATAGCTAGTTTTAAAATATTTTCATCACCCCAAAAAGAGACCCTGTACCCACTAAGCAGTTTTCCACCCCCAAATCTCTCCTCTCCCCCACCCCTAGCAACTATCAATCTGCATTTCTGTTTCTATGGACTTACCTATTCTGGACATGTCTTATAAATAGAATCATACAAAACACAGTCTTTTGTGTCTAGCTTCTTTGACTAGCATACTGTTTTGAGATTCATCATGTCATGGCATGTCTCAGTACCTCATTCCTTTCTATGGCTGAGTTAATGTGTATGTAATTTTTCATTCTTGTTTTTGTTTGTGGTGCTGGGGATGGAACCTAGGACCTTGCACTGGTCAGGCAAGCCATCTATCACTGAGCTACAGCCCCAGCCAATTCATCACTTTTTGAAGACTACAAACTTGGCCTGACTTCAGTACAGAGCAGGTGCTTGTCCAGCTTCCAACATGAACCTTCCTTCAGGCGACCATAACCCCTGGGCTAACCCCATATAAACGCTTATAGAGAACCCTCTATCCATGGGCAGCTCCCAAGTGTTTGCAAGCTATCAGGGAGGTGTCTCTCACTTCCTGTGGAATTGGATCCCTCTTCACTCCATTCCTGCTTTGCTTCAATACAGTTTTGTGGTTTCTCTGAATCTAATTTCTAACCCCTCCTAACTATTCATCTTACACACTGCCAAGTTAGCCTTCCTGAAACATTGTTTACACCAGGCCACTTCCCTACCCACAAAACAAGCTCCTTATCACCAAAGTTTTTCAAAGATGTATTTTTAAGCCTTAAAGCCCTCCCCTTATGTAATATATTCAAAGAAACCCCAATAAATATAATAGAGAGAAACCTAAGGGCATCAGTTCAGCCTCTGTTTCCCCACATACACTTGACAATGAAAGCCATCTGGGATCTCTAGACTGGCCTAGTATGAAAACTACTGGCCCAAGGTGTCAAGTCAGAGTCTCTGCCCACCTGTTAGGGCCTCTAATGCCCCCAGCAACTTCCCTTCCAATCTTCCTCTAATTACCCCCATGTTTCCTGCATGGTTTCCTCATTCTCTATCTCTACTGTTTACTTCCCCTGCCAGAAATGACTTCCCCTTTTCCTCCCCTTACACAAACTCTTTGCATGATTAATTCCTACCCCACTTGCTTTAAGAAGCTCTGTTTTGTGGTTGTTGTTTGTTTAGTGGTATTGGGGATTAAACCCAGGATCACCCTACTACTGAGCTACAACCCCGGCCCTTTCATTTTTATTTATTTTTTAAATTTTGAGACAGGATCTCACTAAGTTTCCCAGACTGTCTTTAAATTTACAATCCTTCTATCTCAGCCTCCTGAGTAACTGGGATTAGAGCCATGCACCAAAACACCCAGCTGATTTCAGGCTGGAGAACTACTGCTACATAGGTACAGGGTTATCTTTTGCAGGGCGGAGAGGGGGGCAATAATGGCTGTTTGGAGCCTGGAATATTTCTTTCACCAAGTTTGCTGTTTACCTTCAGTCTTTCTCAATTCCTAGACTCTCCTGTAGTATATGGTTGCCAAGATCTAAGACTTCAGAACAAAGAAAATACAATGAAATACTGTATTCATAGAGGATATGTGTTTACCAACCTTTTCTATTCCTTGTCCACAGTTACATAAGACAGGAACATTTCGGGTGGTGTCCCAATTGTTTAAATAGAAAGCAAAATGCCTCTGAGGACATCTCTCAGAACATAAGGTCCTTTCATAAAATAGCTATTTTCTAAATCTGCTTTTGTTTTAAAGCTTGACCTAGTTACACAAATTACTTTAGACCCATCTTTCTTGGTTTGTGTGTGTGTGTGTGTGTGTATATATATATATCTTAGATGTTATTGAAGCTTTATTTTATTTGTTTACTTATATGCGGTGCTGAGAATCAAACCCAGTGCCTCACACATGCTAGGTAAGCGCTCTGCCACTGAGCCACAACCCCAGCCCCTAGACCCATCTTTCTAAAGGTCATTATTAGAAAAATCAGCAGATTCAAAACCACTGTTCAGCTAACATACCTGATCTGTGTTTCATTCTCTCCCCTCTACCCCCTTCCTCCTTTTCCCACAACCTCTATTTCCCTCCCTTTGCTCTGCTCAGGTTACCATGATGGGCATCTTGTGATCCGCTGGTTCTGGGCTGCAGTGGAGCGCTTCAATAATGAGCAGAGATTAAGGTTACTTCAGTTTGTCACGGGAACATCAAGTGTGCCCTATGAAGGCTTTGCCGCCCTTCGTGGAAGCAATGGGCTTCGGCGTTTCTGCATAGAGAAATGGGGGAAAATTACTTCTCTTCCCAGGTACACAGCTCCTGTCAGCCTTCAGGAAACTTGCTGTAGAGGGCATGGTGTACTTTGTTATTTACGTCTGGGTAATCACCCTTTGAGATGGGATTCTTTTTTTAAAATATATTTTTTAGTTGTAGATGGACACATTTTATTTATTTTATTTATTTTTATGTGGTGCTGAGGATCGAACCCAGTGCCTCACACATGCTAGGTGAGTGCGCTACGACTGAGCCAAAACCGCAGCCTGGAGATGGGATTCTTGCTTGTCACCCAAAGTATGGTTTGAGTTACTACTGAAAGGTGTGGGTGAGGTATCTCTGAGACTTGGAATGAGACTATACTCTTAGCAAGGTTTTGATGATCAATGGTATGTTGAGCTCACTGTCTTGGCCCATGTGTAAGTCGCGGGAAGCTTTCCAACTTAATTTGAAGAGTAATGTCTAACATGCGGAAGGAGGAAAGCAGGGGAAACATAGTGAAAGATGCTGGAGGAACCCTGCCAGCACCATGTCATTTTTCTACAGCATGTTACTTGAAACTATGCAGAATAGTTATATATTCACATATGTTTCATATATTTCCTGCTGAACTTAAAATATGTGAGTATGAGGTGATGAGTATCCCTGTGTCTTTGTAGTGACTTCCATGTAGTACACTAATGTGGGATAAATGCAGAAATAAATGGGGCTCCAGGCAATTTTACAGAATAAATTCTCCATGCCAGGAGTTTCAATCCCAACACTTCCTGGATCCTTTCTATGCCACTTCAAGTAGTATAATCCTGATCAATGAAATAAAGAACACTAAGGGATACTTCTACATAGGTATCACAGTCATAAATACTGCTTCAGCAAAACATTGATCCCTGTTTTCTTCTTCTGGTGTTTTCTAATTTTAAAGGAAGGTTTACAATTAATTCAGATATATTTCTACATGGTAATCACTGTTAGTCAATTTTCCATTACTGTAAAAAAAATACCTAGGATAAATCAACTTGAAAAGAAAAGAGATTGATTGTGGTTCACAGTTTTGGAAGTTTCAGTTCATGACTAATTAACCATGTTGCTTTGGGCCTGTGGTGGCATGGAGGGAGCACATGGCAAGAGGAGACCCGTTCATCTCATGGCTGGGTGAAAAAAGAGAGGGTGGGGAGGAAGAACATCTAGACTAGAGACCCCATATTTCCTTCAAGGACATGCCTCCAATGACCTAACTTCCTCCAGTATGCTCTACACCTTCCTACCAGCTTCCAATCACTTCACTCTGAGGACCAAGACTTTAACATAGGGACCTTTGGGGGACATCCCAGTTCCAAACCATAACACCACACAAGTACCTTTCCCTATCATAGAAGGATTTACTGGACTCTAGTTCTCATCCAACTTTCCCAGACTTCTTGGTGTCCTGGGGACAATGCACCTGAGGTTGGTGAGCTTTGATGGGTATACCCAGATAGTTAACAACAGTTGAAATTTCTGGTGCAATTATCTCAAAGGATCTCATCAGCATGATTCCACCAAAAGCTGAACCTCCTGAATGAAGTCTCGCAAGAAAATAAGAACAAAAATATCAGAATTTCAACTCATGTAGTTTAATGATAGGTTTCGAGAATAAAGCCATTTTTTTTTAAACATTCTGCCTTTATTTTAGAGAAATGCAGTTTGAGTCATCACTCAGTGATTGCTTACCCCTATGTATAGTCTGAAGCTTGAGGAAGGAATGAGACACAACAGGGTACCTGCTTACACTCTAGGGGGAAACAACCTGATGGCAACAAATTACAACATAAGGTAGAATCAGAGAAACGCAAGGGGTTAAAACAATTTGAGAATGTGAAACAGAGACTGAATCCTTATTAAGTTGCCCATAGAAGAGGCCCCAAAGAAACTGGCATTGAGGTAGACATTAGGAGGCAAGGATTATGGATAGAGGGAATTCTAGGCTGAGGGAGTAGCATGAGCAAGGCCTGGGGTAAGCATTGGCCATCACAGAAGATAAGATGAGATGTCCCAAGAGATATCACAGGTATGGAGTTGAGATTGTCTAGTGGGCCACCAACAAAAGACTCATCTGAGAAGTCTCTGCCTCATTCTTCAGAAAGTGAGTCATTGCCTTTGTCACCATTACACTCAAAGTTTTGAAAGCTTTGAAAGATGCATTAATACTGTTCACTCCACATAAAGGGCTTTTAAAAAGGGCATTGGGCTTTTGAACAGATTTGTCACATCTGGACCAACCCCTAAAAAACTGATGATGTGTGAGCCCTGAAGAAGGTTTCTGGGGGGAAGTGAGAACTTTTTCCTGGGACAGGAGGACTCCCAAGAAGCAAAAGCCCCTGAGAGAACAATGAAAATAACCCACTGAATAGACTCCCTTGAACAGGCTGCTTTGTACAGTCTCCGAATATTCATGAACTTTAAAAGTGTCACCTGTGTGTAGAGAGACAAACATAACCTCTGGCTTCCCAGAACCGGTTCAGGAAGTACTGGCCAGGCCACGTGGCAAGCAGCAGGAAGCCCTGAGGCCCACAGAACCCTCAAAGCAGACTCAAGGTGCCCCAAGGCTTCCCACAGGCTGTGAGCCTCAGCAGGGTTGGCCCACACCCAGGAGAGGGGGGCCCGGGGCTATTATTTCCTCAGATCTTTTCTCTACAGAAAGAAAAAGGCAGCTGGTTTCCCAGGTGAAAGTGCCAAAGAGTGTCATAGCAAAACCCCAGTGGTAATCCAGCCTAAATAAAACCTTTGCATCTGTCCAAGTCTTTGCCTTCTAAAAAGTGAATGAGGCTAAGGAAAAATGACTTCGAAGGTAGTCGTTTCTAGGAAGAAATTTAGTATTCTTTCCAGTGGAAAACCTTTGTTTACAGCCATAGCTGAAGTCTACGTAGGAGAGGTAAAATCGGCACTGGGGTTGAGGTCAGGGAACTCGGAGGCTGGGTGCCTAACGGGTCATCCGTATGGACTTACCTGCTACACAGTTTGGTGGGAGAACTTGAAATGGAAAGGAAGATTTAAGATAAGTACCAGAGATTTTAGTGAATGCAATATCTAAAAACTCAGAGAGCCAGAAGGAGTAGAAGGTATATCTAGATCACTGACTATTTTAGACATAGCCTACAGAAAAAAAAAAAATAATAATTCTCTACATCATAATTCAGTATGTGAATATGTGCTGGTTTGCATGTATGTATGTGTATATCTGAAATTTCCTTAAATCAAGATTTTATGCTTATTACCTGCAGTACATACTACTTTCTACTCCACCTATTTTAATAAAATAAAGTGTAAGAATCTGTAGTTTAAAAAAAAACAGATCTAAATGGTATGAGTTTTAAAGATAGAAATTTTTGATCAAGGATTGCAAAGTAATAATCTGGAATTCACAGTAAGGAGTGAGAATGCTCATCTACATTACAGAATGTGGGACACTAGACGGTATCTCCTCATAAGGACTGGAGAAGGGACACTGGAACGTCTTGAAAGACTTTAAGGAACTTGGAGAGTTTTCTTGCTTTGATCAAGAGCTTAAGGAGGGGACATAGAAAATAGGTTAGAGCAGACATAGCCCCAGGCATAAAAGTGAGGTGACAACCAAAGGAATTTACATTTGAGTCAGGAGCCAAGGATATCAGAGCCATGAGTCATGAGTGGATCAATGGACCTAAAAGTTGCAAAGGAAATTCTAATGTACTTTACTGTGGATGTAAACTGAACCCAGGCCAAGAACTTGTTGGTAGTAGTTAGCTTACTGTGCAGCAATGGTCCTCAAGATGGGGGTGAAGGTGATTTTGCAGAGCCCATGGAACATTTGACCATGTCTGAAGACTTTGGGGGTTATGAGAATATCTTAAAATGCACAGGACAGCCTCCACTACAAAGAATTATCAAGTTCAAAATGCTAATAATGCCTAGGTGAGAAACCCTGCTCTGAGTTCCTCTAAGACTAGAAGAGAACTGACAGAGGAGTCCTGAGGAAGCCCCATCAAGGAGCCCAGGAGAGAAAATGGGAGCCATTGGGAAACCAAAGAGAAGCCAAGAGGGGAGAGGTGTTCAAGAGCAAAAGCAACCAAATGCTGGTGGGAGTAGAGTACAGACTTTCTGGGGATCAAGAAGTTATTGACAAAGTTGAAAAAGTGGGTTCAGCCGGACGCGGTGGTGCATGCCTGTAATCCCAGTGGCTTGGGAAACTGAGGCACAAGGATTGATTTCGAGTTCAAAGCCAGCCTCAGCAACTGGTGAGGCGCTAAGCAACTCAGTCCCTGTCTCTAAATAAAATACAAAATAGGGCTAGGGATGTGGCTCAATGGCCGAATGCCCCTGGGTTCAATCCCGGGTATCCCCCACCAAAAAATGGGTTCAGCAGGAATGAGGACAATGCCCATCCGAATGAATGAGGCTATAGTTAGGCAGGGGAAGAAGATTAGCCTGAAGGAAAGACACCACTTTCACAACTGGCCTCACAACTGGCTAAGCAAGGAGCAGCAAGGACTAATGACTGGACTGTCTGGAGTTTTGTTTGTTTTTGACCAGCGTTAAGGTCTCTATTGGGTGGGACCAAGACTTTCTTTGACACTGCCCATATTTATCCATTGAAAATGTTAACATTGGAAACATTAGAGGAGACAAAGAGATCAACTATGCAGATGACACAAATTAGAAGAGTAAACTAAGTGCAGCACAGTCCAAATCCAAAATCTTCCCAAAGTTTTGGAACCCTAGATTGGCATCAACATAAATTTAAATGGAATTTAATATGGCATGATTATAAAGATCCTTGTGGAGTTTCAAAGCATGAATTATGAGATGAAGGTGACTCATTTGCAGTAGGTCATGGGTAAAACACCAGGATATTAAATCACCACAGTATGACACAGTTCCTAAAACCATTATGACAATCATAGTTACATTATTAAGAGAGTCTTATGTTTAAATAATGATTCACGGGTGAAGAAAGGCATTTATGGGTGTTCTATCCTCAATTCTCCCCAAAACCCTCTACAGCCTATATTATTATCCCCATTGCACAAGTGAGAAGACTGAAGCTCAGAAAAACTAACTGAATTTTCCAAGGTCATAAAGCTGGTTAGTGGCTGACTGGGATCAGAATAGAGGCTTTTCCAAACCATTTCCCTACACCCACCGGGCAGCACTTGGTCCAGTGCACAGGGACTTATGTAAGCGAGTGCTGGTGCTATTGGAACCACACCTGGAGGGTTGCGAGCACATGGGAATGCTGAATTGAATTGGGACTTGATTGCATCCATTCATTCTAGAGGACAAACTAGAATTTATCTAAGAGAGCGAACCAAAGCTACTGATAAATACAATAACAATTAACTAGTAAAGAAACCATGGACATTCAGACTAAGTTCTGTTTGCCAGTGCTTTCTGCTTTTTCCTCAGAATTATCTTAATCATGATTAATTTGATTCCAACTGATTTGTAAATATGAGATTTTTTTTTTCTGTAGTATTGCTACAGAGAAAAACAAATTGGGTGGAGAATTGTCCCCAAGTGCCATTAAAATGACCAGAGGAAAACCAAGAAGATGTCTGCCTGTTCAAATCACACTCCTGGCTAATTCATCTAGTTTCAAAAGCACACTCGGGATTTTTCTGCCCCACTTGACTTGGTTAGCCCAGAGCATATTCTAGTTTCAATCTTTCTGAAGATAAATAAGAATCGTTGACCTCATTGTCCTACTTGGTTCGCTGACTTCCCTTTCACTTTCAAGTACTCAAATACTCTCTTTTAGGAAAACATTTCAATAAGGAAGGAACCTAGGCCTGCGTGAATCTTAGGTAATAACCAATGAACACTGCTATTTTTGGTTTGTTCCCAGTTAAGTCCTTAAGGCCTAAGGTCAGATACTGCATTGTCCTGTGCCCATCTTCAGAGTTTGAGAGGCTATGGGGGAGCAGAGAAGGGGAATCAGGTGAAGTACAATTCCCCAAGGACAACAAGGGAGCTGTTACCAGAAGGACAAATGGATGCTAGGAAGACAAAATCAAACAACAAAACAACAACAGCAAAAATACCAGCATCCTCGCCAGACATACAGGAAAATTCATCTTACCCTCTTCCTCTTCCCTCCTTCTTCATTCCCCCATCTCACATAATCTCCTCATACCCTGAGTACTGCATTAGCCTGCACAATGATCTGATACTCTGATTTATATATTACAAAACAAAGGAATAAATAACAGACAATTGCCCAAAGGATCTTACAATTTTTAATGTCCCAAACAAAGTTCTAATGGGAGAAGTTTAATTTTGCTTATTTGTATGTATGTTTTATGGTTTTATTTTGTTTTATGTTATTTTGAGTACTACATTTCTATGCTGGTTGGTGTCACAAAACAAGAAGATCAACACACCACTCCTTCTAGGGAGAAAAAGATTTCAAATTAATCTTCGGCTGTATTAGTCACCTTTCTCCCCACTTTGATACAAGACTCAAGATCAACAGAAGCTTCTTCAGATAAGCAACTTCGAACAGGAAGCAGCTAGTCAGGCGATCTGAATCTCAGATCAGATCACCTGACTAGGAGAAATCTTGTGTACTCCTCTCTACTCGTTGCTGGAGACCCGTATGGGTGTTTCCTGGCCCGTGTGTTAGCAGAGTGGTAGGGAAGACATTCCTGTCTAGGGCAGATGCTGGCAAGCATAGGCCTGCAGGATGAAGCACATAACGAAGACAGCAGAATATGGGACAGTGGTCTGAGGATGTCCCAGGCATTGAGAGAAGGCCATCTCACCAGTTCAGCTTTTCTCAGAAATGCACTTCAGCTTTAGGTGATGCATGTTCTACCAGGGCAGAGGAGTCAGACTTGTCCCCAGGGCACACCTGACTTGAATGAAGAATTGGATCTCAGCTTCCAGAGCACTATGGACTCCTTCCAGTTGTTACACATGATTTACAGAGGCCCAAAAATCAGGACTAGGCGAGAATACTTGGGATTACGGTCCTTTAACAGAAATTCTATTTCTGCCTCTTTCACTGAAGTTCATATCTCAATTACAAAATCAGAGTGATACGACAGAGTTGATATATGGTTTGCTAGTGTAGTCCTAGTATAGTGTAGTTCACTTCAAATACCACTCATTTCTAGTTGTTCCAGTCCCTTTACTGGTTTGTTTTTGTCTAGAAGGCTATGGTTTGTAGTTTGCAATGTTTTATGGTCCTGCTCACTTTTGATTCCATTCTGAAGTCATAGATATATCCAGAAACAGTTATATCATTGAAACAATCTCACCAATCTTTTCTCCTCCATTCAGGGCACACACGTGCTTCAACCGATTGGATCTTCCACCATATCCCTCATACTCTATGTTGTACGAAAAGCTTTTAACAGCAGTAGAAGAAACCAGCACCTTTGGACTTGAGTGAGAAAATGGCACCTCACCTGACATTTTCCTGGCCAGTGACATCACCCAGTTCTGGGATGACCCCTTTTCCTTTTCCCTTGATCAACTCTCCTTTGATTTTGGTATTCCATGATTTTTATTTTCAAACCAAATCAGGATTGACAAAAGCTGTGCATGAAGAACTGCCTTCTTCTAAGATCTAACCTTCAGGCTTATCTCCTCTGTTTTCAATGAACTGCTAGCCTGTATGCAATATTAAAACAGCTGTCTCAAGGTCTGTGTATATCTCCACATACCTCCATTACTAACAATGAAATACGAATGCAAGTTACGCTACACTTGACCAAATGGTAATAAATGTTTACTTCCATTTCTATCATTTAAGAGAAAATTTGAGCATTAAGCATTCCAAGCTTTTATACACCCATGTCTTCTAAGCAGAACCATCTTTTTTTTTAATCATTTCTAACAACCAACTCCAAACCTAGAAGTTGATCAACTCTTTGTTTTCCTCCCATTCTGCTTTACTCTGTGCATATTATCCATTCAAAGGACAGCAGTGGCAAAACTGAAATTTTTATATATTCATGATTTACAGGTGGCATCAGTCCCATCAGCTGGAACTAGCCTAGCCATATGGTGCATATACGACACTCCCAACAATTACCCACAGCAAGTAATACACGTCCTACTGATGAGATGCAGTGCATCCCAAAGGTTGTGGGGATTGTGGGCTCAACTTGGGTTCAGAGAAGTCTAGAGGGGGAGCACTCTTGGTGAACACTTACCACATAAGAAGCACAAACCTGTGCACATGTCTAAGAAGGATATTTTGATTAATGTAGACCAAAGGAGGAGGCTCAACCCCATTGTGTTGTATAGAATGTGGGAAAGCAAACAGAAGAAAGAAAAAGACATATCACATTGAATTGAATATCTGAATTCTACACTGTTTTGTTCAGTCTAGCTACCATTCTCCTTCACAAAAGAAAAAAACATGTATAGATAATCTTGTGACTTTCGTTAAAGCCAAGTTTACTTACTTGGCAAACTTTTTTTTTAACTTTGGTATTGATTTTTTCATACTTGTTTCTTCTCTTTTTTAAATTATGGTTATCAAGTTCCTTCACATCTGATTGTCCACAGGGACAATATGAAATAAGAAGCTGCAGAGAGTGATGGTGCTTGTTAGGGATCAAGGGCAATATGTACTTCTCCTTCATCCATAGCAATCCTCCAAAGGCACGTTGATTTGTGTCAAAATAAATATCCAGTTTCTTTTCTCCTTCAATAAAAAGATATCTCAGAAAACTTTGGTTTTCAGAAAAGCAGTTGCAGGCTCCAAAGACAGCCTCACCTCTTGATTACATTTGAGATAAACCCAATCATAATGGTCATTTGCTATTTTTGTAACCTTGTTATCCATGTTGTCTGAAATATGTCATAAATGAAAGTGTTTTTCTTCACTGGGAAAAGAAGAGCTAAAGAGACCCAAATATTTAAATGTCACATTGTTTTCAGTGTATTAAAACAGGGAGAAATGTAAGACAACATTGATTTCAGATCAAGCCTTGCCTTATGGCTCCTTATACTGTGTCTGGGCAGTTCATTATTTGTGTTCCCTGCATTCTAAAATAAAACATTTTCTTAGTAGAAATTATTTACAATGTTCAGCATCCCTTCATGTTGTATAACTATTGTCAATCAGTAGTATGTTATATGTGTTAAATTTACCCTTCCTTGTGGTCTAAAAAGAATACTTAGCAAGATGAGATGGAATATATAAGTTATATGATACAGAATTTGAAAGTAATGGATTCCATTGGAGCTGTTAATTTATTTATGAAATCAGAACATAAGAATTGCCGGATGCAGTTGCTCATGCCTGTAATCCCAGCAACTCGAGACTGAGGCAGTAGTAGGATCACAAGTCCAAAGTCAGCCTCCACAACTTAGTGAAGCCCTAAGCAATTTAGAAAGACCCTGTCAAAAAAATAAAAAATAAAATAAAAAACGGCTGGGGATATGCCTCAGTGGTTAAGCATGCCTGGGTTTAATCCCTGGTACAAAAAAAATAATAATAATAAGGATTACTCAAATCATTTTTACCATATGCTTAGTCTAATATTTTGAAAAGCAACTCTAATACAGGGGCATCTTTCATTTTCAAAATTTGGTGTTATGCATATACAAATATTCATTAATTCAAGCATTCTACTCTTTTTTTAGTACTTATATTATTTGTTGGAAAGAAAGCTGAAAGGAAAAGATAAAGCCTACTCCTAGAGTTTTACATAAATATCTAATTAATCTATTAATTTGATTAATTAATATTTATTCTACCCTTATACAAAAGGAATAAGTTATCTTGGAAATTATATATAAATGGATAACATGGGTATAGATGGTTCCTCAATTAACATCCTTATCTACCACCTCTCCCACCAATGCCTTGGCTCTAGATGTGTCCCACCTAGCATCACAGTGTTTCATAAATGTGCAAAATGCCATAAAGAGATACTGATGTCAATGTCACCTAAAAAAAATGTAAAGTTTGCTTAATGAGGCCCCAGCATTCCATTACAGCCTTGTTCTAAGGACATCACAGTGAAGTGAGCTCAGAAATCAGTCGTTGAAAGATCTTTTCTATCTCATACATGAAGCTGATTTGGAAATTATGCCTAGTTTCACCACAAATAGCTACAGAACTGAATTTTGCTATTAAATTTCACCAGATAGAGATGTGAACCACCTTGAATTATATAATTCAATGGGTGAGGAAGATCTATTTGTTACCATACATAATTTTTTTCTAGCTTGAAAGCATAAGTTTTCTCCATGGAAGCAAATTTCAGAATTAGTCACAACCCCCCCTCCCAAACAAGACTTTTTTAGATCTAGTTTTAGTAAGGGTGTAATATGTTTTATTGGGAGAGAAAAAAGAACAATAAATAAGAGAAAATTCATGTTACAATTTTGAAAAATGCTTTTAAATGCTATAAGAGATTATAATAATAATTTCATGGATACCACAAATGTTTTCTTAAATGACAATATTTTTTATATACTTTTTAGTTATAGATGGACATGATGCCTTTATTTTATTTATTTGTGTGTGTGTGTGTGTATGTGGTGCTGAGGATCAGACCCAGTCCCTCACATGTGCTAGACAAGCATTCTACCACTGAGCTATAATCCCAGCCCACAAATGTTTTATTCTATAATACAAAGATGATTATCCCCCAAATAGAAGCTGACTCTGCAGGATCTGAGGGAGAAGTCTAGATGTACTAAATTCTTTGTGACTTCCTATGTATGTAAACTGTTGAAGTTGTGAAAACTTTTTTTACTACCATCGCTATTGTAGCACAAAAATTGCTGGGAGGTGGTAACAAAAGTAAGAAAAAGAGATGATTTTTTTTTTTTGGCAGGCTGCAAACATGAAAGATTTCAATCTTCTTCCTTTAAATGCGTGATCATAGGTCTTTGAATAGTGAGAATATTTGTGTGGCAAGCCAATGAGCTGAGTTTTCCAGGCAAGTTCTAATCCTGTATCAAGTGAATCACCAGTCCCTGGTCAAACCATGTGTCTGAAATTTGGGTTCAGAAAATTTTTCAATTGCCACAAATGTTTTCCCAGTCAAGATGAAACACTTTCAGATGAAAGAAGTTAGAACTTTACATAACAAATGTGGTGCTTTATTATTATTATTATTATTATTATTATTATTATTATTATGTATTTCAGTGTTCATTATTAAAACTACTGCAATACTATATCATAAAAATCTGGGATGGATGTTCCAGCCATCACAAGGTCCAAAAGAGAAAGTGTTATTTTCCTGTTAGTGACATGTAGTCCCTTTGTTCTAGTAGAAAAAAGGTGCCTAGAGGTAGAATATAGAGTAAATATTGTTCCATTAGCCTACTTCCTGCAGCTTCCAATTTATCTAAGAAAATGTCTATTAACAATTTTGTTAAAAAGTCTTTGTTCTAGTCAATAGCAGGAGCAGTCCACATTACTGGGCTGATTTTGCTTATAACGACAAGAGAAATGTCACGTGATACTCAGGCCGCGCTTTCTCTTCCATCATACAACGTTCAAGGAATGTCAATAAACTCACTTTGGTATGGCACTGTGTATGCGCTTTATTGCAAAGGGAAGTCTAGGGGAACGCATAACAATTTGTATCCTGTCTGTATCCTGACTGGATGCAAGTAATAAAACAACACAGAAAGCTAACAGCTATTTTGATAAACAATCCTCAGGAAAAATAAAATCCCTTATCAAACATAGTATATGCTCACAAATCCATGAAATAAAGGAACAGCTTTTGTAACAGGTTCCTTGTGTGTGCCTATTAGAGCTACACTCAAACCACATGGGCTTCATTTGTGGGAGTTCTTTAGGCTGAACCAGGCCAACAGTTGCTTTGGTTCTGGTAAATTAGTTGCTTGGCTACCTTGTCGTGGGGGTAGAGATGAGGAATCAACACTCAGACTCCTAGAGCTGGTGAAAGAACTGGCTGGAGACCCACCTCAGGTCGTCTTCCAGTAGCTCAGTTTATTTTTGGAATGCAGACAATTGTTGTAGGGGTCGAGTGGGGCATGCTCATCAATCATAGATAGTATCCATAAGCCAATCATCTTATGCCTAATGTAACCACACTATGAGGATGCTCTAAATATTGCTATCATCAGGAAGGGTCTTTGTCCCTAGGGGAGGGGGTTTCTAAGTTAGTAGTTCCATGCCTGAAGCTCCTGGATATCAGTTTCCTAGCCTGGCAGCTTGGCAACACTAGCCACAAGTGCTAAGGATGTAGATTTGCTACTGGCTCCCTAGAGCAGAGCATCCCATCCTGCAGGCGTTCCTATCAGGCCTGAACAAGTGTAGCTTCTTCAAGCCTTCCAAGCTGCTCATAGCTGCTAGCTGCTAGCTGTAAACTGAAAGTTATTCCAACAAAGAGTGGCTCATATGATAACCTACCTGTTAAGATGCATCTAGGAAGACTTCATGCCTGACACCCGATATGGTGCTGGGACAAGAGGTTCCATGAGCAAACGTGTGCCCTATAGTACCTATCACAAATTCCCAGTATCAAAATGGTAACAACTTACCATTCAAAAGACCAACCATATGGTTCTCACCGGGTGGTCAGAACCTGACTTATTCTGTCAGGGGAATAATATTTTTTTATTAGAAAACAGTGTGAGCAGGATTGAGAAAGGAAAATCTGAGGGACTGATTATCTTGATATTACATTTTGACATGCATGCTCAGTTTGCTTTAGATTTTTTCCTCTAACTGAAACTGTTTTTTCTCTTCAGGTAGAAGAGAATGATTAGCCTAGACCATAATTTACCAAAAGGAGCAGGTTATATCATTTTGTTTTAATCCAATCATTATTCTGAAATCAAGATTAGATTTCAGAGTTCCTGATCTCTATGACTGATGCTCACTGATTATATGCTGTGAGGGAAAAAGGTGACATATATTATTTTCAAAATGTAGTTTAAATATGTTTACAGAGGACGGCTCTCCAACAGGATAAATGGAGTGACGGAAGAGTAGACCTTTATTAGTGCTTAGAAGTTATCACATTTGTACCTGGGAATCAATGGAGGTATTTTTCTGGCTTATCTTGGAAACGAGGAATTTGAGACAAGGAGATTTGATTTGATCGAGGCCACTAAGGCCTTTTGTGACAGGATGCTCTGTCACAAAATACCCTTTGGGGTCCTGGGCTTCTGGACCTGGTATCACCATTAGGAACTTGGCCAGAAAGGAGAGGTGGAAGAAGAGATGGAAGCCAAGAAAGTGCCATCTGGACACCAGGAATCCACAGCTGGTGTATAGTCACCAAAGAATGTGGACTGCTTGCTCTCAGAGAGCCCCTCTGGATGCTAGGATTGCAGTCACAAAGTAACTCAAAATCTCAAAATCGATAGTTTAAACAAGTCTAGTCGTTTGTGATCAAGGCCATCAGAGGGTTAGTTCTCTTTTCATTCCTGTCTCCTAGGCACTGGTGATGGCCAGCTGACCATCTTTGGTGTTCTTTGGCTTGAAGATCTCTATCTTCATTGCCATATGAATGTGTGTGTATGTGTGTGTGTCCAAATCTCCCCTTTTTATAAGAACACCAGTCATGGAGGATTAGGGCCCATTCTAATGACCTTTAACCTGATTAGCCCTATAAAGATTATAACTCCAGCCAAGTACAATGGCTCACACCTATAATCCCAGTGACTGCGGAGGCTGAAGGCAGGAGGATCACTAGTTCAAAGACAGCCTCAGCAACATAATGAGGCCCGGAGCAATTTAGTGAGACCCTGTCTGTAAATAAAACATAAAAAGGACTAGGGTTATGGCTTGGTGGTTAAGCATTTCTGGGTTCAATTCCTGATACAAAAAAAAAAAAATTATGACTTCAAATCAGGTTACATTCAGAGGTACTAAACTAAGAGTTAGGACTCCAACTTATCTTCTTTGGGGGACATAATTCAATCCTCCTACCACCTTAAGAGCTTCCAAAAGGAATAGTTAATAATAATTAACACTTTACATGTATCACCCCATGAAATGGTTACTTTAAGATCCCCACCTTAGCCAGATGCAGTAGCACACATCTATAATCCCAAGAGAACCATTCTGAGGCAGGAGGATTGCAAGCTCAAGGCCTGCCTTGGAAATTTAGCGAATTTAGGTCTGAGGATGTAGAGTACCAATGGGTTCAATCCCCAGTACTGCAAATAAATAGATGAATAAAGCAAGAAATAGTCCCCACTTTAAACTGGGGAAAAAAAAGTCATAAAGAAGTTAATTAACTTGCCCAGACTCACATAACTAGTCAATGCAATAGACAAGTACAAGTAGTGGTTCCGGGGCCTAGCACTCAATCGCTACCACACACTACGCTCATTCAATTAATCATTTATTGAATTCTTGAAATTCTCTTGCCTCTACCTTCTGAGTAGCTTGAATTGCCACTACACCCTACTCCTAACACTTTAAAATGTAATAAAAATTGGTCATGACTTTTATCTTGTCCAGATTTTAATGTTTCTTTATGGAAAGAATACCTTCTTTCAACCTTACTCTTTCAGTAGGAAAACTTAAATGGCTGTGGTAGATCACATAAAATGGATTAATTCTTCACCCCTCTCCCAATTTTAATTCTTTGAATTGTAATTCAGTAAGCTTTTGAATACTTTGAGTCTGTGGTATGTGCATATAAGTTAATGATACATCTCCTTGGTGGCTTGTTTCTGTTACAAATATATAATGCTCTTCTTTGTTTGGTAGTAGGGATTGAACCCACTGAGCCACATCCCCAGCCCTTTCTATTTCTTATTTTGAGACAAAGTCTCGCCGAGTTGCTTAGGACCTCACTAAATTGCTGAGGCTGGCTTGGAACTAGTGATCCTCCTGCATCAGCCTCCCGAGTCACTGGGATTATAGGCATGTGCCACTACAATGGCCTTTTTAAGCCCCAGTGATATCTAACATACCATTTCCTGGGTTATTGAGGGTTATTAAGGGTACACACCCCACCCATAAAACTTTACACTCAATAAACAAAGAATATACATTCTTTCTAAGCACATGAAACTTTTTTAAAATTACTACATTTAGGATACAGTGTCTCAATAAATGCCAAATTTTTAAAATCCCATATTCTCTGAAACTGGAAGACAATAGGATAGAAATAATTTACCACAAAACAATAGCAAAAATTAGGAGTCCATAATTCATGGATACAACTAACTCATCCCTAAGAATTACATATTCAACTGTGCAATGTACATGTCTCTATTCAGGGGGCTAATAGACATATTGAACTTCAATCAACTAGGGTTTTGATCAGGAAAGGTAAGACAATTCTGAGTGATATGGAGTAAGAATTCATTCTAGGAATAAGCCTTCCACCATTGTGGAAACTGGTGAATAAACATGGAAATTTTTGCCTCTGATGGTTGACCTATTTCAGGAATAGAAGTGAAATATAAAGCTAGAAAAAACTAGGACAAATGAATCTCACAAGGATAAATTGAAACCCTTGAGAACAACCTAGAACCACTATTTCTCACTGCCTCCAATCTCAAAAATGTGGGTGACCTGCTGAAAAAGTTGGCTTTTCCTGGAGCTGCACACACACCTGACCCAGGGCTCAGAGAAACAGCCCAGATTCTTCGCTTAGACTTATTTTTATCTAATTTACCAGCAATTTCTGTTGGCCTGACCTTGAAAAAAATTTCCATTGCTTTTCACCAATTCTACTGTCACTTTCCTAATCCAAGCCACAATAATTTCTTACTTATTGTCACAGTCACCCATATGGCCTTCCTGCATCTAGTGTTGCCACCCTCAGTCTACCCTCCATATTACAACCAGAGCGATCCTTACAGAAAGTGTTAAATCATGTCACTCTCCAACCCCTCCAATTGCTTCCCATCAGCTCACAAATCCCTACCTGACCTGCACATGACTACTTCTCTTACCTCTTAGCTCTTTCTCCCAACCACACACATTTTCACATGACAGTCTGTACAATCATGACTTTCTCTGCTTGGATTGCTCTTTTCAGTATATCTATATGACTAATTATATGCTATGAAGCACTCTCGCTATATGTCACTTTTCAGAGGGACTTTTCCTCTTCAATACATCCTCCAGTCCCTCCATAATTTCTTTTTTTGGTTTCATGATTTCTCATGTTACCTATCTCCAGTTGATCAGTTGATATCATATCATACACACACACACACACACACACACACACACACACACACACATATATATAACTGTTTGTTATATATCTCCTCCATAACAATTTAAACTCCAGGAGAGCACAGATATTGTTTGTTTTTATCATTACAAAAATGCCAAAGTCTAAAATAATTTCTGGCTAAGAGTAGATACTCACTCACTGGATATTTCCTGAATAAATAAATGCATTAATTTTATACAGAGTGTAAAAAAATAAATAAGTGAGAACATAACTAACACACTTTATGAAGCTAGCATAACCATGATATCAAAACTGGAGAAGGTAGGCCTAAGAAAAATATGGGTCAAATTCAATATATTTTAAAATGATGTCAAGTTAAATTAATTTAATGCAATCCCAACCTAAGTTCAAGGAGGATTTTTGTAGAAATCAACAAGCTGATTCTAAAATTGATATAGAAATTCAAAGGGCCTAAAAAAAGATTAAAAAATCTTGAAAAATAACAACAAAGATGTAAGATTGAATGTATTTGACTTCAAGACTCCCTATGAGGCTAAAATAATCAAGACAGTGAAAAGAGATGCTAGAGATGGAGCTTGGTGGTAAAACACTTGCCTAGCATGTGCAAGGTCCTAGGTTGGATCCCTAGCACCACAAAATTAAAAAAAAAAAAAGACAGTGAAATGATAGATAAATAAGAGGAAATCTAGAACATCACTTTTCAATATAATTTTCTGAGATGATAAAATGCTCTATATCTACAGTGTCTAATATGATATCTATCAATCAAATATAGCTAATGAGCATTTGAATGTGGCTATTTAATTTAATTTTAGTGAATTAAATCTAATTTAAATAGTTGCATATAGCTAGTAGCCACTATACTGAACAGTGCAGAAATAGTCCAGAAAGATACCTAAAAACATAGTGAAATGATTTCCACCAAATTTGCCCAAAAAACCTGGGTAAGTTTATTTTTTAAAAAAAAAGAAAAAGAAAGGAAGGAAGGAAGGAAGGAAAGAAGGAAGGAAGGAAGGAAGGAAGGAAGGAAGGAAGGAAGGAAGGAAGGAAAGAAGGAAGGAAGGAAAGAAGGAAGGAAGGAAGGAAAGAAGGAAGGAAAGAAGGAAGGAAGGAAGGAAGGAAGAAAGAAAGAAAGAAAGAAAGTTTCAGTTTCTATAACTTACAAAGAATAAATGTTTATTCAGCTATTTAGTACTGGTGGCTAGGAGAATGAGACTAGTAAGGGCCTTCTTGATGGTTAGGACTTTCTGCAGAGTCCTGAGACAGCACAGAGCATCACATGTTGAGAGGGGCACATGTAAGGGACAGAGCCAAACTGGCTTTTATATTCAACCCTTGCAATAACTTATTACCCCATTAGCTCACGAATTCATTAATCTATGGATGAGAGTTCTGCCCTCTTATAGGTCTCACCTGGTCCCATATCATAATACCTCACAATGGAGAATACAACATGAGTTTGGGTGGGGACATACAAGCCATAGTGACAGCTATCTCATACCAAACACAAAAATTACCTTGAGATAGATAGTACACATGAACCTAAAAGCTGAACTATAAACCACAGGATAATACAGGAGACTCTCTTATAATTGTATGGTAAAGATTCCTTTGAAAGTACACAAGCAAATATATGATGATAGAAACCAGTACAGGAATGAATTTGAAAGGAACTGACCCCAAAGGAGAAGAAGGAGGTTTCCTGAGGTGATGGAATGTTCTATTTCCTTACAGGGTGTGGCTTCCATGGTTGTGTGCATTTTCAAAACTGAGACAGTGACTTAAAGTTATATCTCATTTTTTTTAATTCTGTTATTGAAACCTTAAACCAAGGGGGGAAATGAGCAAACAAATATTAATCAAAATAAATTCACTCAAGCAATGTATTCAAAACAAAAATATATCATGACTGTAGATTTTAACCCAGGAATAGAAAGAGAGTCACTACATGTTCAAATGAAAGGCAAAAAATAGACATATTAGCTTAATACACAGTGGGAGAAATAACATTTTATAATATTCAATACCTATTTGGGATTAATTTTTAAAATAATATCAATCGGAGAACAGTGTTTTCAAAACTTTAGTAAGTTATCTCTCTCAAAAACTTACACAATGGAAGTTAGAAAATATTTTAAACCAAGTGATAATGAAAATATAACATGTAAAAAAAAATTGTGGCACATAATGAAAGCCATTTATAGAAATAAACATGTAAATTAGAAAAAAAAAGACTAAAAATTTACAATTTAAGCATCTTCTTCAAAAAGTAAGAAAATAAGCAGCAAGTTTAAAAGGTAGATGGAGTTCAACATAAAAACAAAAACAGAAATTAAATAGAAAATAAACATCTTAAAACCAAAAGTTAGTATTTGAAAAGATTAATAAAATATAAAGTGATTAAGAAAAATAATAAAGACAAAAGTAACCAATATCAAAAAACAAAAGATACAATAAAAGTCTATACAAGAGGATTTATGCCAATAAATTTGATAATTAGGTAAAATGAACAAATTCCTAGAATCATTCAATTTCCAAAACTGAAATATTATGAAATAGAAAATCTATTTGTCTAATATTTATGAAAACAATTGAATTGATTATTAAATATCCACAAAGAAAATATCAGGTCTGGGTAGCCTTATTAGGAAGTGCTTTCAGAGAGTTTAAAAGCAGAAACACTTTCCAATTAGTTTTATGAGGACAGCATAATCCTGATAACCAAAACCTGGGGAAAAAAGAACATTAAAAGAGTTAACAGCCAGGTGCGGTGGTGCACACCTATAGTCTCAGCTACCCGGAGGGTGAGGCAGGAGGATCACTTGAGCACAGGAGTTCAACACCAGTCCCAGCAACACACTGAGACCCTGTCTCAAAACAAGACAAAAACATTCCAACTTTATTCATAAGCACAGATTCAAAAATTCCACATGAAATATTAGCAAACCAAGCAAAAGTGATACACGAGCACAAGCGTACGCGCACACATACACACGCATAAACAGAGCATCAAGGAATAAGTTGATGCCCAGAATGTTGGTTCTATGTACTAAAAGTCTCCCAAAGGCCCATGTGTCAAAGGCGTGTCCCCAGCTGTGGTGCTAACAGGTGGTGGCAGAACCTTTGAGAGATGGAGATTAGTGAAAGGAAATTAGGTCACTGGGGGTGTTCACTTGAAAGGGATATTGGTACCTCAGCCCCTTCCGCTCTATTTTTGCTTCCAGGATGTCCTAAAGTGAATAGGCCTCCCCACCTCTCACTCTCACCATGACATACTACATCCCCATGTGATCAAAGCTACAGAGTCAAGCAATTGTGGACCTCTGAAACCATGAAACCATGAGCCAAAATACCTTCATCCTTTTTTCTTTTTTCTTTTTTTGGTGGTGGTGGCGATTGAACCCAAAGCCTTGTGCACACTAGGCAAGTTCTCTTATCACTGAACTACATTCCTGGCCCCTGCTCAGCCTTTGTTTTTAAATTTTTTTTTTTTTTTAATTTTGAAACAAGGTCTCACTAAGTTACCCAGGCTGACCTCAAAGTTATGATCCTCTTGCCTCTGACTCCTGAGTAGCTGGGATCACAGGCGTGTGCCACCATGCCCATTTCTATCCTCCTTTTAAGTTGTTTATGAAGGTATTTTGTCACAGTGATGACGCAAAGCTGACTGACATGTTCACGGTAATATTATAATAGACAAGAATAATTTTGTGAGCATGATCATGTTAATAGAAACAATCATTTAGTAAAATTTAACATCTATTTATAATTTTTTAAAAGATAGAAACTTCCTTCATCTAATTAAAACAAAAGTATGTACAAGAAATGAACCACCGGGCTGGGATTGTGGCTCAGCGGTGGATTGTGACTCAGCCTAGCATGGGCGGGACCCAGGTTCGATCCTCAGCACCACATAAAAATAAAGGTATTGTGTTTTGTCCATCTACACCTAAAAAATAAATATTAAAAAAAAATTTTAAAAAGAACTGAACCACAAATGTAAAACATAGCAATGAAATATTTAAATGCTTCTCTCTGAATTTGGGAAAAGGACAAGGATGCCTGCTATCACCACTTCTATTCAACTTTTTAGTCAAGGTCTTAGCCAATGCAATAACAACCCAGAGCTTTTTAATACAACGTTATTAATTTCTATCTCTTTCTTCCACTAAAAATATTGATTCACACAAAAGATTCATTTATTTGTATTTCCTAAACTATACATGAAATACTTTCAGACTACCAATTCTAATTAAATACTGTTAAAAATGAAATTACTAAGAAAATTTCAAATTTCCTTTTCTATACTTTACCTTAAAATAAAAGCCTCAGGATAGGCTCCGTGGCATGCTCCCAGCAACCCGGAGACTGAGACAGGAGGATCAAAAGTTCAAGACTAGCCTCAGCAATTTAGTGAGGTCCTAAGCAACTTAGTGAGAACCTGTCTCAAAATATTTTTTTTAAAGGGACCTGGGGGGCTGAGGTTGTCCCTTAATGGTGGAGCGTTTCCTAGAACATGTGAGGCACAGGGTTTTATGATCAGCACCACATAAAAATAAATAAATAAAATAATGGCATTGTGTCCATCTATAACTAAAAATATTTTCAAAAAGAGGGGGAAGTTCTGGGGATGTGATTTAGTGGTAAAGTACCACTGAGTGAAATCTCCAGTACCAATAAAATAAAGTAAAATAAAATAAATAAAACCCTCTAGCCATGGACCATGTTCAAACTTTTACTTGAAATAATTATTTTTTCTGTGTATTTTTTCCTCTTCATATGCAGTTAGGTTACAGTTATATTGTTATATAGTTATATAACCCTCTTCATATGCAGTTAGGACATTTGTTTCTGTTTGTATTTAATTATAACAGATCCCTTCCTCTCTTCTCCATGCTAGTTCTTTCTCTGACTTTTGAAAGCTTTTTTTCCCCCTTTGTTTTTTTCTTTTTTAAGTGCTAAGGATTCAACCCAGGGTCTTACAGGTGACAGCAAATGTTCCACTATTGAGCTACACCCCTAGCCCTATTCTTTTTTTTTTTTTTTTCTTTTTCCCAGCCCTATTCTTATTGTCTTAATTTCCCTTTGTTTTACACAAAAGGTAGCACACCATTCCATCCTGCATCTTGCTTGTTTCTCTGAACAGTATGTAACAAATTAAATTACCTTTTTAAACTGAATTTTCACTCTCATTCCCATCCCATCTTTTGCTTGAGTCAAAATAAATTCGAATTTTTCACCTTCTAAGATCTTTAAAGTTCTCAAACTGAAAGTCTACTCACACAGAACATAATATGCACCTTTATTGTCAAATGTGGGGTTTTGTTTTGCTTTATAATCTGGGATTATGGTTTGGATTATATTCAAGGTTTGTTTTCCTGTTTAATGAGCTGTATTCTATTGTTCAGGAAGACCTCTCATTTATAGCCTAACTTTCCAGGATCAGGAAAGATGGCTCCAGAGGTTTATTTAAGGGGGTACATCAAAGGAAGGGGTAAGGTTCAAGGGCGGAGTCTTGCTTCCTGATGTCTTGCAGTCAGCAGGTTGATTAGCATCTTAGCAGGTCACACCCATTTCAGGTGTGTGGACATGGCAGAGAGGAATAGAAATTCACAATATGTCAGGGCAGTTAATAAGAGGAAACGTCCACTGGTTATTCCCAGAAATCAGATGTTCCTGTCCAGTAGGCTCGATGCCGGCTATAGGTCTGTGTCTAGATTCAGTGTTTTGCCTGTGGATATCCAGTTGTTCTAGCACTATTTGTTGAAAACACTGTCTTTTCTTCATTGTATTGCCTTTGCTTCTTTATCAAAGATCAATCACCTATATTTGTGGGGGTCTATTTCTGTACTCTTTTCTGTTCCATTGTTTTTTTTAATATTTACTCTTAAGTTTTAGATGAATACGATATCTTTATTTTATATTTATGTGGTGCTGAGGATCAAACCCAGTGCCTCATGCATGCTAGGTGAGCGCTCTACCACTGAGCCACAATCCTAGCCCCTCCATTGTTTTCTATGTCTGTTTTTTTTTTCATCAATACCACACTATCTTGATAACTGTAGCTCTATAGTAAGTTTTGAAGTGACAATCCTTCAAATTTATTTTCCTTCAAAATTGCATTGGCTGTTCTGGGTCTTTTGCCTCTCCTTATACACTTGAGAATTTGTTTGTTGATAGCTATGAAATAAATTGCTGGGATTTTGACAGGATTGTATTGAATCTACAGATTGACATGGTGTTATTCTGAAGCCCTCAAGAAAATACAAAAAGTATTAAAAACAATGCCTAGAAGACATTAGAGATTTAATAAGTACCATTTGTTATTTCTGACTATTATTTATTAAATAGGAAACAGAATTTAAGAATTAAAACATTCTTGTGTTAAAACCAGTAAAATCCAGTGCAAGACCATTACTTATCCTGTCACCATAATCTTTGCAGAATATAAAAAGACTGACCTTTACTTTCCTCTCATTTCCCAAGGGGAGATAATCAGAAACAATTTCCCAAGCATACTCGTGTGTGAATCTTGTTTTCTAATCTGGTAGACAGACTTCAGAATTATAAATTGTAAAAACCAACCCTGAAGTTGATTGATATGGTTGATTTTTTTTCCTTTTATTTTGCAGAGTTCATGTAGGTATTTCCATAAGCATCTCTTTCTCAACTATTTTAAAAAGTTAGGAGAGAAATTCTATGCTGTTGGTACTTCATTAGAGATTTAGACTCTTTTCATGATGCCCTTGCCCTTTTATGCAAAGATTTGGCATAACAATAAATCAATACTTCAAACATTAGTGACAATAAGATACCAATAATTGTATATTTTCATCCAATCCAAAGTCATCCACATTTTCTCTCTTTGCTCTTCTTTAACTATTTTCATTGTACAACAAAAATTTCAGAAAATTTTATTCAATTCATGAAAATATTTCTTATACTTTTCATTTACATGATGGTTAATTTGGTTGTCAACTTGACCAGATTGAGGAACACCTAGGAAATTAGTAAAGCACACTTCTGGAGGTGTCTGTGAGGATGTTTCCAGAGAAGATTGGCATGTGTTTCAGTGAACCAAGAGTGGAAGACCCATTCCAAACTTGGGTGGCACTATCCAATAGGCTGGGGAGCTGGATAGAATGAAATATCAGAGAAGAAGGAGGAAGTCTGTCCATGGGCATGTGCAACCCTTCTTGAGCAGGTGTGGTTTTTTTTGCTGTGGACATCAGACTCCAGATACTTTAGTGTTGAATGAAGACTTGCACCAATGGCTCTCTAAGGGTCCTTCAGGCCTCTAATCTCAGATTGGGGTGCATCATTTGTACCCTTTGTTCCAAGGCTTCTGGCATCTTGGAGTAAGCAGCAACAATCTTCCCGAGCTCTCCAGACTGCAGCCAGCCATTGTGGGAGTATTCAGTCTCTATCATGTGAACCAGTATTAAAAAATCCCTCTTATAATTACATTTATGCTATTGGTTCTGCTTCTCTGGAGAACAGTGACTAATACAATATATTAAGATTTTTTTTTAATCAATAAACGTCTCACAATGTGGGAGGTTTTAATTTGGGAACTGAGTCACACATTCATCAATCTTTTCAAAGCATGTAGGCTTATCATTTCCTTGGATTCCAGGACATTGACCAAGAGCTATGGTTTGACATGGCATAGCTGTTTGGCTTATTGTTCGATCAGATCACTGTGACTTCAAATCCTGACACTCAGATGTGTCAGGGAATTTTTATTTCATTTCAGAACAACTCTCACCAGTTATTGTATATAGCTCTGATAAAAGAATCGTCATTCTTTCAAATGTCATCTTTGTTTAGAAAGGTTAAATGACAAGGGTAACAGAGAAGAGTTGACCACAGTGAGCTGCTTCTTTCTAAGCTACATGCTGAAAAACAGTCACTGAAAGATAAAAGTCCAGTCTTATATTTGACCTAAATGCTAACTTTGGCATGGGAATGTGAAGGAAAAAAATCAACTTTTTTTTTTCTCTGACAGCAGATATTAAAAGAAATGATGTTGTTTAGTTGAACTGTTGACCTCAAAGTCATGCTTATCCTTGAAGGGCTGAGATCTGTACCTTGCACATAATTTCCCAGGAGAATACTCTGATGTTTTAAAACAACAGAGGTTTAGACATAAGGCAAGCTTCAACTTGAAATGATGTGGGGCAGAGAGGGTATGACTTAAGCCCTGATTAGTAAATGGAGAAAGTGAATAGCTAGATTGGGTGTGAGTTGCGTTTCAAATAATCATACTCCATTCCTGGCTGTGTTTATATATAAATAAATACAGTATTTATGTGGGGGGAAAAAAGCTTTAAATTTTTTTGGTTCAATTATCCAAATATTTAAATTATTTTTTTTGTTCAATTATAAAAGCAAAGTATAATCATTTAAGGACATTTGGAAAGTACAGAAAATTGCTTAACAAAAGTCAGGTCATGGGCTATGGCTGTAGCTCAGTGGGTGAGCACTTACCTAGCATGTGTGAGGCACTGGGTTCCATCCTCAGCACCACATAAAAATAAATAAAGGTATTATATTCATCTACAACTAAAAAATTAAAAAAGGTAACTTAAAGAGAATCACTGAGTGATATAAGTCCTTGTCATCTCTTTTAAGTGCACTTTTAAAATTATAATACAAAGTACAAATAATTTCAAATAGTTCTTTTTTATAGTTATCATTGCAGAACAAGTATTATATAGTCCAGTGTTCTTAAATACCTGTAAAACTGTTGCTTAATATTCTATCAGGTAAAATAAATCATAATTCATCTGACAATTACCTTCCTGGGAGACAGTTAAGAGTTGCATATTTAATCACATTTACACATCAATATTTATGAAGTGTCACTTATACACATTGAAGATACAGAAATAAGTGGTTCCCGTCGTATCTAACTAGGAAGAGTGGAACAAATATACTTAGAATGCAATTAGATAAACTCAAGTTGATAAGGAAGCAGGTGGGCCAGGTAAACTGCTAGACCCAGGTAATGTCCTAAAGAAAGTGATATCTAACTTTTTGGAAAATTACAGGAAAATATAGATCAGAACAAATGAAGGAAATAAAAAGCACTTGTGTTCTTATTCTTCCAGTATTTCCTTCCATTATCACTCACATTAGACATTGAATCACCCTAAAAATCTTTGCAGATTTTACTGGCAAAAAAATGATTAATTTATATTTCCTTATTTCTGGCAAATTTCAGTATTTTATGTGGATTTATTATATTTGTCTTTTTAAAAATTGTTTTATATTTTTCTTGAATAATTTCTAATACAGTTTTGGCATACCTCTGATTATCTGATCTTTATTTAGGATATAATTTTGTCTATAACACAAAAGTAGATTTTGCAAATATTTTCCCAGTTTGTCTATTTTTTAATTTGATACATAACATTTTTTGATATGCAAGAATTTTGTTAACAATAACATAGTCAAATATGTCTCTTGGAGTTTTTTCCCACTGCTCTACCTTTTATAAATTACTACTCTCAGAAATCAGCTAGTTGTTATTTCTTTCCATATTTTAAGACCGTATTTTTATATTTAATAATTTATAGGATTTGAGACCTGTTTTTGGTTTCTTGTATATTTCAACTCTATTTCAAAACCACTTTGTTATGTTGGGCATTCTTATTTCATGATATATTTTAGTACCTATTAGTTCTCTCCTTTCCAACTTTCTTTTCCAAATTTTTCTACCTATTTTCATTTGAACATTCTTTGTGACAAACTTTGGGATAATTTTAACCAGAACTCCAATACAAAGGACTTAAAGTTGGCATACTACACTGACGCAGCCACTTCAACATTTACAGCAGTTCAATTCACAATAGGCAAGCTATGAAAACAAGGAAGGTGTCCTTCAACAAATGAATGGATAAAGAAAATGTGGTATATATACACAAAGGAATATTACTCAGCCATAAAGAAGAATGAAATTGTGGTATTTTGCCAGTTAATGAATAAAACTGGAGAATATCATGCTAAGTGAAATAAGCCAGTTCCCCTTCCCCAAAAAACAGGCAGAATGTTCTCTCTGATATGTGGATGCTAACCCCACAAAAAGGGAGGGGAGGATTACAAGTTCACTGGACTAGACAACAGGGAATGAAGGGAAGAGAAAGGGAATGGAAAAGACAGTAGAGTGTGGCTGGGAGTGTGGCTCAGTGGTGGAGTGTTTGCCTAGCACACGTAAGACACTGGGTTTGATCCTCAGCAACACATTTTAAAAATAAAATAAAGGTATATGAATATATATATATATATATATGTGTGTGTGTGTGTGTGTGTGTGTGTGTGTGTGTGTGTGTGTTTTAAGTTCTATCTTAAAAAAGAGAGAGAAGACAGTAGAATAAATTGGACATATCTTTCCTATCCTTATATATGGATACTGACCAATGTAACCCCATATCGTATATGACCACAATAATGAGATTCTAATTGGAACAAGTTATACTATGTATATATAATATGTCAAAATACACTCTACTTTCATATATATCTAGGAAGAAGAAATAAAATAAATAAATAAAATTATTAATTAGGAAAAAAAGAACTCCAAAAATTCTCTTGGGGGTTTATTAGAATTTTGCTAAGTTGGGGCTGGGGTCGTGGCTCAGTGGTAAAGTACTTGCCTAGCATGCGTGAGGCACTGAGTTTGATCCCCAGCACCACATAAAAATAAACAAAATAAATGCATTCTGTCCACTTACAACTAAAAAAAATATTTTAAAAAAGAATTTTGCTAAGTTTATTGACTGATTACCAAAGAATTACAGAATCTATTTTTTTCATTCAAGAACATATCATGTATATCCATTTTTTTGAAGTCTTCTCTTATGTCTCTTAGAATATTTATGTCTTTCAAAATGAAATGTAGGATTGTTACTACATACTTCATTCAATTGAATTGTTTCATTCAATTGCAAATGGAGTAATCTCCCTATTCTCTTTCATGCCTCATATTGCTTTACATAAGAATGCTGTTGATCTATTTTAAATTTAATTGTCTTTGTAAAATTTATTAATTTTCATCCTTTCCAGTTGACCCTTTTGGATATTCTAGATGAGTACTTGAATTGCAGACATTTAACAATCTGTTCCTTTCTGACCATTTAAACTCTTCCTTTCCAATATTAATGCCACTTTAATCTTATTACATTATTTAGGTTCTCTGCTGAACACTGAATAGAAGTGGTAAGAGCTGGTGTCTTTACTATGCCTGGATTCCAAGAGTAATTCTTCTGTAGGTTTTGAGAGAGGTCTTACTAAGTTTGGGAAATACTTTTCTCTTTCTAGGTTGTTAATTTTTAAAATTAATCATGAATGGACATCAAATAGTATACAATGTTGTTCCAATATTTTTATCATCATAGATGAGAAGCAAATTAATTAATTTTCATGCATTTGTGATTTTATAGGGCTTCTGACTGTGGTTGTTATATATCAAAATGATAGGTAACATTTTGTTTCTTGATTGATTCCACCAAAATTATAGAATAGATTTTATAGAATTTTAATCCTTTAAAATTGTTGAGATATGCTTTATGAACCAGTATATGATCAATAAATATTCTCCTTACATCAAAAGAAAATGTATTCTGCAGTGTTAAGTATATATGTATGTGTGTATTTCAGTTATGTCAGTTTTCTTGATTGTATTGTTCAAAACTTGTATATCGTTCCTATTTTTGTCTTCTTGTTCTATCATTTACAGAGAGGGTAAGTTACCAGTACCAAAAAAAAAAAAAAAAAAAAAAAACTAGGTTTGGAGTGTGGATTTGTATATTTCTTCTTTTAGTCCTGTATTTTGGGTTTGTATATTTCAGTGCTATACTTTTAAGATTATACAAATTTCTAATTATTACAATGTTTGGGGGTTGATGCTTTCATCCAAAGAATTTTTATTTCTAATAATAATTCTTGCTTTAAAATTTACTTTGTCAGACTGGGGATGTGGCTCAGCTGTAGAGCACTCACCTAGCACGTGTGAGGCCCTGGGTTTGATCCTCAGTACCACATTAAAAATAAATAAAATAAAGGTATTGTGTCCAACTACAACTAAAAAAATAAAATATTTTTTAAAAATTCACTTTGTCTTATATTTTTATAGCTATAGCAGCTTTCAATTAGGTACCATTCATATGACATAATTCTTTGCATTCTTTTTATTTCAACATTTATATTGCCTTTAAAGGTGTCTCTTAGAAGCACCATTATAGTTAAGATTATTTTTTAATGTTATGTACAAACTTTGACTTTTAATTGGGAGACACATAGATTCCATTTATATTTAACATAATTGTAATTTTTAAAACTTTGAATTTGCCATCTGTTTATGTTAGTCAATTCCTTATCTGTTTATTTCTTGCTCCGTTGGATTAAATATTTTCATTATTTTATTTGACATCTTATTAGCTTGTTATTCATTTTTCTATTATTTTAACTCTTACTCTAGAGATTATAATTTTCATTCTTGATTATTAAAAGTATTTTTCTCAATTCTCACACAATGCTAGAACATTTTAATTCCAATTACTCTTTTCTACTTTTTGTTCTATTATTGTGTATATTTTAGTTCTCTGATTTAAACCCCACATGACATTATTTTGTCCTTTCATATGTTTAATATTTATTCATATCTGGCCACGTATCAACCCTTTTTATTTTTTCCTTATTCCTTTAGGTATCTCTATGATTTCATTTCTTGGATCTTTCTTTCCCTTAACCCAGATTCAGCTTTGGAACTCCCAGATGCTCAACAGGTGCTCAACACAGCTGACACAGTCGGTCCTCCTAACCAAAGGGAGGCGCTGTGCATTGCCTTCATGCCGCCCAGACAGCAGATCAGGCTGCACCTTCTCTTTCTCGGCTGCAGAGGGCGCGCGTGAGGCATCGGGCGCTCAGGACCCCACGGGAGATTGTCGAGGGGCGGGGCCTGTGCGGTGGGCGAGGCCTGCGAGAGGGGCAGGGTCGGGTGCGGGGCGGAGCTGACCGGAACCTGCCGGCCGCAGTCCGAGCTCCGCATCGGGTAGAGCGTGTGTCTGAAGACTCCACGGACCGCCACGAGGCAGCCGAAGGCGGGCCCGTTACCCGCCGGGTACCGGGAGCGAGCTGAGCGGCAGAAAAGGAAGAACGCCCGAGCACCATGATCCCTCTGGAGAAGCCGGGCAGCGGTGGCTCCTCCTTGGCTGCCACCTCAGGCTCGGGCCCGGCGAGTCGGAGTCAGAGCGCGCCGCGCCGGCTGCCGCCGCCCCAAACCCGCGGGCTGCTGACAGAGATCCGCGCCGCCGTGCGCACTGAGCCTTTCCAGGACGGCTACACCTTGAGCCCTGGCCGAGAGCTGGGCAGGTAAGGGCTGGAGGGGGGCCGGGGAGCGGGACGACCTCGGCCGGGCGCAGAGCCTCCAGGTACTCGCCGATAAGTACCGCGGCTGGAGGTGGCGTTGGGCACCGATAACGCGCTTGGTGACTTGGCACAAACTTAGGGGCTGGCGGCGACTAGGGCGGCAGAGTCGCTGCCCTCCGCAGAGCCGGTGTGAGCTCCGCGAGCGAGTGGTTTTGACTAGCAGCTGGCCATCGGAGCAAAGTAGGAAAGAGCGAGGATTCGTTGCCTCTGGTTACCGCGAACCTTGACGCCTTCCTCTGCTGACGCCTTTTCACCATCTGTAATGATTTAAATGGTAATTTAGCGAGATTAGTGTGTGAACCACACTGCAGATCCGAAATAAAACTAGAGGCTTATGAAGTCAGCTTTGGTTTTGCCTTTAGACTTTTCCGGATTTCTCCACCTCTCTCTGTGGCCTTCATGAACTGCAGCATCAGTTGTGACAGCTTCCTTTGCAGGGTTGCTGTGTAACTTCAGCCGCCTTCTGCTGCCTTCATCGTTTTCCTTTTCGTGGTTGGTTTTGTGCTTTTTTTTTTTTTTTTTCTTAAATATTTCGGTAATTCAGATAAGTTTCATCTGTAGGGTCTTGGCTCTTTTATCACTCTTTCTACTTTTCTGTGAGCCGGCTCTTGCCTGCCCCGCTCTTTATGGGGGTTAAGAAGAGCTTAGATTTCTTTTTTCCTTTCCTTTTTTTTTTTTTTTTTTAATTTTTATTGTTAAAGCGAAGCCTGTTTGGATGCTTTACATTTTGTTTGTTTAAGAAGAGTGATATAGCGATTTCTATGGGGTTTTTGAGACTCTTCTTTTGAGAACAGTTTAGAAAAGTTGTTGGAGGTCAGACCTGAGTTCATATCCTTGCCCTTCCTCATGAGTTTGCCTTTGGGTGGATGACTTAAGACTCCTCGGCCTCACTTTTCTCATCAATAAACCGGAATAACGACAGTACTTACCTCATGGAGATGTTGTGAAGATACAGTGCCTGGAAAGTGCATACCACTGGGCCTGGCACATAGCGTTCATGTTCACCTTTATTGCAAGCCTGTGAATGGTTGCAAAATACCTCCATGTTGTAATGGGAAAGGCCCTGACAGTTAGGATAGCCTTCAGCTGGGGTCTTGGAAAAGGAATTGGTCACAAATTATAAAAAAGGCTTGGCTTTACAAATATTAAGATAACTTTTCAGAATGTTTTTTCGCTGGGCGCGGGCCTTAACATCTTACATATTCCCAGTGTTAACAAAAGGAAAATACCTTTCAGGAACAAATTTTCTTTCACTGTGCTAGACACTAATTGGCTGGTTCAGTGTACACTATAATTATGATACTAAGAGAACAGCTACTGGCTGAGCGAGGTATTTCTAATTTATTGAAATTCCATACAATCTGAAGTAATCTCAATAACATAAAAGAAAACTAAATTTTCCATTATTGGCATGAGTTGTCTGCAAATGCTTAAGATGTCAAGCAATGTCTTATATATTTAATAACAAATAATTTAATCTTAAAAACTGATTTGCACCCTATCAGGTGTCATGGAACTAATTCCTCAATGAATATTTCTTTCAATTTTTGTTTTAAGCCCTATTATAAAATCAGATTGCCTCCAAGGGATTTTTATTTTAGGTTGTGATGACTTCTGCTTACTTTTGCTTATATAGGTGTGTATATTTCTTTTCTTCTTTTTTTTTCTTTTTTTCTTTTTCTTTCTTTTCTTTTTTTTTTTTTTTTTTTTTTTTTTTTTTTTTTTTTTTTTGTAGTTGTAGATGACCAGCATGCCTTTATTTTGTTTGTTTATATGTGGTGCTAAGGATCGAACCCAGTGCCGCACATTTGCTAGGCAAGCACTCTGCCACTGAGCTACAGCCCCAGCCCCTGTGTATTTCTTTATAAAAGGAATAAATCCTGAAGCAGCAGAAAAGTGCTCTTGACATAAGAGCCTAAAACTGAAATACTTAGATGTAGATACTTGACAGAAGATCTTAAAACTGAAAACTACAATTAATCTATTTTTTTCTTTTTGGTCCCCTTTTTCATCTTGAAATTTAATGTAACAGTTAAGAATATGGGCTTTGGAGTCAGTCAGTCTGGGATAGAATCTTGGCTTTTATTAGTTACGTCGACTTGAGTATATTACCTAATCATTGATTGCCTCATAGAGTTGTTGAGAATTAAATAAAACACATCTATAGCCTTAAGGCTGTGCTTAGCTTAGGGAAAACACTCAATAAATGTAATTCACTGTGTAACTCAATAAACGTTACTATTCTTAATGTAACCAACAAAAAAAATTAAGAAAACCTGCACAACTGCAAAATATGCCTGTCTCTAGCAAAAATAATGAACTCTTGCTACAAAGGGCATAGGAATTGTTTATAAGTCTCCAGAGGTAGAAGTTCTGCTTTGTGTTGTAAGCAGTCCTTGTTTAAGGTTCATAAATTTTGTGAGTAGATTGTGGTTTTAATATGTTGAATGTGTTTATGCATGACCTTTTTCCTGACAGGATAGAAAACTTGTCTATTTTTCCAAGTGTTAACTCTGGTTGCATTTCTGATATATAACTAATTGATCTCATGCTGATATATAACTTAAAATATCACCTTGGTTGTATTTTAATGATATAGAGGAAAAATAAAAAGTTTTATTCACTTCATACTATGGCCTTTCATTCAGTAAAATAGGAAGGGTTCAAAGAGTAAACTGTTCAAGAAAAATCAATTTCTTTTAAGTGTTGCTATTATTTTATAAGAGATATAGAGCTTTCAATACAATGACCTTTCAAAGAGAAGTTTTTAAAATGGTCAATATTGATTCCAGAGTATACAGGATGTGATATTGATCATTTTAAGAAATGTCACATTCTTCCTTGTCTTAAGAGTTCATAGCAACATGAATGTGTAAATATATGATGTAAAACTTTTATTGCTTCAAGTTTGACTTGTATTCCTACACCCCTCTCTTTGAGTCGGGATTTGTGCCAATGTAAACCACATTAATGATTTCATTACTGAGGCATAGGACATAAGACCTTGAGTTCTGCGGATTTTTTCATATTGATTTCCCTTGAGTTTATTGATAATATAGGAACAGAAAGGTGGTTTTATAAATTTTATATTATACTAATTTCACATTGGATGATTTGCCTTGAATGTATTTTCATTACATAGTCCCCAGTTTAACACTTTTAATATATTTATAAATCTTATATTTAAAAAAAAAAAAACGTTTTAAACCAAAAACACATCTTTTGTCCTTTATATTACACACTTGATTTGATTTTCCTGGGGCGGGGGGGGGGGATGAGTTACAAATGTAAGTTCCCTGCTGGACAGGTCCTTCATAAATGGATATGTTTTACAGTTTTATAATTGCTTTTACATGAATTTTCTCATTGGTTCTCACCACAGGCTTATTTGGAAAGCCTTATTTATTAGATGAGAAAACCAAGACAGAGATGAGGTCTTCTGAAAGACCGCAGAGCCTCTTTGGATTCCTGACTTCGAAATCATTCCCATTGCACATGGATGTTTTTCAAAGAATAATCTATAGGGCTCAGATTGTAGCTCAGTGGTAGAACGCTTGCCTAGCACATGTGAGGTATTGGGTTTGATCCTCAGCACCACATAAAAATAAATAAATAAAATGAAGGTATTATATCCATCTGCAACTAGAAAAAAAATTAAAAAGAATGATCCATAGTCTATCATGTAACTAAAGCAATTTTCCTTAGATTTAACAAGAGGCTATATTAATGAGAGCCAAATAGGAATAAACCTTAACAGGTTTCAGTGTCAGAATCGTTCCTTCCTCACTGGGGCCTTACAGTAGATAGGCCTGTCCTATCTCATTCTCCTCAGAGCAGTTAAGAGTAATAGGACAAGAAAGGATTGTTATCAGAGAATAAGACAATGTTTAAGCTGAAAGTCAATTTAGGGATTAGTTTATTTCTAGACCTGTATGTCCTTTACTTAGATTGATGTCTGTAAGTAACAACTATAGGTTTAAACCTTTTAATTCCTTAAGCATGTGCCATAAATTTTAAGTTATAATTTGTTTAGATATAAAGACACTTGTTAAATAATATCCATTTAAAAACTTCCTTGTTTTAGGAAAAGAGTTATATAGGATTTCTTGGCCACTAATCATTTATTTGAAGAATTATATTTACAAATAATTTGGGGTAATCTGATACTTCCAAACAGATAAAAGAAAATTGGCTATGTTTGTGCAACATCTGTAAATTAAGAATTATATTTTAATTTAAAATACATGAACTTAGGGGCTGGGATTGTGGCTTGGTGGTAGAGTGCTCACCTAGCACATGAGAGGCCCTGGGTTCGATCCTCAGCACCACATAAAAATAAAATAAAGATATTGTGTGCAACTACAACTAAAAAATAAAAATAAATATTAAAAAATTTAAAATACATGAATTTAAAACTTAATGAATTTCAGTCTCTTTGTAAAGCTATAAATAACAAAACTATATGAAATCTGATTATTGAACCAAATTGATTTACCTCTAAAGGTACATAAGAGCAAGGCATGGTGCGGCACACCTGTAATCCCAACAGTTTGAGAGACTAAGACAGGAGGATCACAAGTTCTAGGCCAGCCTTAGCAATTTAGTGAGGCCCTATGTAACTTAGGGAGACCCTGTCTCAAAATAAAAAGTGAAAAGAGATGGGGAATTAGCTCAGTGGTAAATTGCCCTTGGATTAAATCCTCAGTACCCCCCAAAATTTTTTTAAATAAAGGTATATAAGAAGGGACTAGATTTATTCAGGGAATTTACACATGTAGAGTTCAAATTAAATCACCTCTAAGTATTGCGGGTTGGGTATAGCTCAGTGGTAGAGCACTTGCCTAGCATGAGTGAAGCACTGGTTTACATCCCGAGTACTGGGGCCAGGGAGATGATCTAACCTTCAAAAATTCTCAGTTCCTTGATTTTTTTTTTTTTTTGTACAAATTGTTTTCTTCAGTTATATCACAGATCATAAGTTAGCGCCCAAAACAATAAAAATAGCTACTGATTACTAAAAATGTGCTGAATGTTGTGTAGTTTATAAATCTCATTGTCCTTAGCCTTTACTGCTCTGTAAAGTAGGTGATATCACCATCATTTTATAGATGAGGCATCCAAGGCTCAGGAAGATTGACTAAATTGACCAAGATAATGCAGTTTCTAACCAGAATTTAAAACCAAGTTTGACTTTCTTTTCTTTCTTTTTTTTTTTTTTTTTGGAATAGCGTGTCTCTCTGTGTTGCACAGGCTTGTCTCAAACTTGTGGGCTCAAACCATGTTCTTGCCTCAGCCTCCCAGGTAGCTGGGACTGCAGGCATGCACTACCACATCAGGCCCAAGATTAACTTTTAAAGCCCTTACCTTTTCTTAACATTCATATTTATATCTTAAGTTGAATGTATTCACTGATTTTTTTACACTTGGAGTCAAGAGATAACTTTATATTTTTTGTAGTTTTCTTGGTCCTTTAAGAAGTAAGGAAAATAGAATCTATTCTAGGTCTTTCTTGAATGGAACTTCTTTACATTTAAGATATCATCTCAATTAAATTAACAACATTGGATTGCCTATATAACAGTGGTCCCATAAAGTTATAATGGAGCTGAAAAATTTTTATCACCAGCAGCATTTGTGTTTTACACTAAGTGTTATTTTAAAAGACTTCAAAAATTAAAAATCATTTAGAAGTTTGTAAAGTAAAAAAGTTACAGTAAGCTTAGATTGATATATTTTTGAAGAATTTGTATATAAATTTAATTTAGTCTAAGTGTATAATACTTACAACATCTAAATTTTATCACTTATAAACTCTAGTGATATCCAGGCATTAACATTGACTCATCATTCTTGAGGTCCATTCTTGATAAATGCCCTGAACAGTATACCCTTTAAAAAAAAAATACTATAACTGTATCTTTTCAGTGTATAGTTATGTCTAAATATGCAAATGCTTACCATTTTGTTATAGTTGCCTGCTGACACATTTCTTAAAACATATCCTCTTAATCAAGTGATGCATAACTGAACTGTACTAATGTATATTAAGCACATAAAATAAGGCACTACCCTAGATTCTGAAATTTATTCCTTAATGTAACAAATCAAGCACTGTTCTCTTTATAGGCACAATGTCAGATAAAGATCTTATGGAGGAAATTACATTTGTATGGAGCCATAAATAATGGATAGGATTTTGGTTGTGGTGATATGTTAGAATTGACAGTAAAACAAATATGGCACAATGATAGGAAAGTTCAGTGCAGAAAGAATGGCAAATAGTCCAATGTATTAAATATTATAAGGTTAAATTGCCATAAAACTTTTTATTTATTTAACAAACTATTAAGAGTATGTCCATTTAGTGTGGTATCTGATGTATTTACATATCTGCCATGGGTGGGGTACAATGGAGATGTAAAGATAAATAATAAGTGAGATCCCTGATGCACAGTCTAGCTGGAGAGACAGTCATAGTACAGCAACTTATTTCAGGTTGATATAAATGAAACAATAAAGTTATGAACAAAGTACTTTATTATAATCTAAAATAAACAGGACTTGAACCTCGCTTTATTTCGTTTCTTCTATATACTGCTTAAATTAGCATTTACATTTTCTGGTCTTTGCCTGAACCTTATATATTCTATTATCTATACATCTTTATCTGTAACCCCCATTTGAACTTATATCTGGAATCCATCCAATAATTAGGATGATCTTTACCAGAAAGGCACCTCAGACTTCTGTCCAAAACCTAACACATTATCTTCCCCAAAAATAATTTGTTTCTGTTTTTACAATCTTTATTTCAGTTGATGGTACACATTTACACGGTGCTCATATTAAAAATCTAGAAGTCATTCTTGACTTCCACCTTTCCCTTCCTTCTATCCTCATCTCTACCTGCAATTTAATCTGTCACTGAATGCTAATGAATCTTAACTGTGAACACCTTTTAATTGTATTCTGTCTGTTCCGTCTCCACTGCTGCTGCTCAAGTTCAGGCCCACTGCCATGAATTATTTTATTGACTTCCCCAGTTGTAGTTATCACTTGGCAATCCATTCTTCACAACACAATGAGAATGAATTTTAAGCAGTTATTTTAAGAATTTGAATAGATCCCCATTTTAAATCGTAAGACCCATGCTCCTTAGTAAGTCATACCTGAAGATTTTCATGACACCTTCCTATATACTATCTTAGGCACTGGTCATGCCAAGAAAAATAAGACTTGATTCTTAGAGATCTTGGAATGGGGAATACAACTCAAATGTCACTTTCTCTTATTATAGATATCAATATATCTTTCCTTTCCTTCCACTCTTAATTACATCAATCACTGAGTTGTTTACTCCAAATGTTTAATGAAAACCTGAATTCTCAGTCTTGTGCATAATAGTGAACTATAGATGTTCGTGAAATGAATGAATAGTTCTGAAAATTATAACTGTGTAGATAGGAGTACATTTGGCTTTTAAGTCAATGAGGAAAGTAGATGTGCAGTAAACATTTTTTTACCTTTTGGATCTTATTGACCCTAAGTCTCTCTATATAACTATGACCCCAATGTTTGAGAAACATCATATTTAAAACATGTTTGTAGAGGCCTCAACACCTAAAGTTGGGGGTTGAAATTCAGCCACAATTTTTACCCATAGAGCCATGGTAGGGTATGCATATTAGAACCCTTTAGGGGTAGGTAATTTAGGGGAACTCTATGATGATGTAGTTCTGAGAATGTTTACTTGGAATCTGTATCTTGCATGTCTAATCTTATATTTCTTTGTACACTGTGGTTCTATGAAAAGAACAGCTTCCAGAAATCTCTTTATCTCCTCCTTCCTCTTCCTTGAGTGGTTTTAAGGTTCCTTCTCCTATTACACCAGTAATTTAGAGATGAAGGCAATACATGTGATCTGCTATCTGTGTCCCTTTCAGTGGTACGCAGTATCAGAATAATGGAAGAGTTTTCTTCAGCATGAGTTGTGTTGGGGTTGGCCATCTATGGCCAGTTGCCTTTGTATACCTCATGGACTAATAGTGATTTTTACATTTTTTTTCCCAAATAGAAAAGTAAACAATATTTATTACCTGGGGACAATGTTGGGTTTAGAAGAAAAGGATGTTTAAGCTTTCTGAAATTTCTTTTTCACGTGGCTCAATTTTTCTAATTTTTTTGGACTTTATAGCGTGATATTCTTCTTTTTTACTTTTTTTATTGGTGCATTATAGTTGTACAAATTGATGGGATTTATTGTTACATATTCATACATGCACACCATATAACAATATAATTTGACCAATATCAATTCCCAGCATTTCCCCCCCCCTTTCCTATCACTCATCCTTTGCTCCCTTTCATCTACTGATCTCCCTTTGATTTTTAGAAGATCCACCCCTGCCTTTGTTTTCCTTTTTCCTCTCTTTCACATATGAAAGAAAACATAGGACCCTCTTCACCTTGGGAGTTTGACTTATTTCACTTAACATGATGGTCTCTAGTTCTATCCATTTTCCTGCAAGATTTTTATAATTTTTAATAATTAAAAAAATAAATTATATTTAATGCCATGAGCATCATATGAAATTCAAATTGTAGTGCCCATGATATTTTACTGGACCTGGCCACATCTATTCATTTACCTTTCATTAGTGATTGTTTTTTGCTCTATAATAGTGAACTTGTAGTTACCATAGAAACCTTCTTATCCAAAGAACCACAAATATTTGCTATTGTCTCTTTATAAGTTTACTGATCCCTGATACATATAGTACATGACGTGATGGAGAGAAGAATAAACCTAAAACTGGGGAGAGAAGCACAAAAACAAAGGTGGTGTTGGAGTAGTCATTCGTGTGGATGGAGAGCAGTGAAACTGTATTCTGATACCTAAAGAAATGGGTGAGAACAGCTGGTCATGGTGGCACACACCTGTAAAACCAACAGTTTGGGAGGCCAAAGCAGGAGGATTGTGAGTTCAAAGCCAGACTCAGCAACTTAGCAAGGCCCTAAGCAACTCAGCAAGGCCCTGTCTCTAAATAAAAAATACAAAACAAAAAGGGCTGAGGATATGGCTTCTTGATTAAGCACCCCTGGTTTCAATCCCTAATACCAAAAAGGAAAAATAAATGGGTGAGACCTTGATGAGGTGTCACAAGGATGTAATCCCAGCTACAGGTTGAGGCAGGAGGACCACAAATTAGAGGCCATTCTGGGCAATTTAGCAAGACCCTGTGTCAAAGAGCTAAGAATGTAGCTCAGCATTAGATAGAGCACTTGCCTAGCATGCATGAGGCCCTGGGTTCCATCCCTCCTACTGTGAAAGGAGAGTGAAAAAAAGGGAGGAGTGGCGGCAGACAAAGAAGCCCTGAATTTAGCCATGACTGTTGCTATAACAGAGTTCCCAGCATTTGCAGGTTAGCAGTATGTGAATCCAATTTTCTCTTGCTGAATTACTTATTTTTCCTTGTGGTCTTCAAAATATATTTTCAGGCAAATAATAAGTAATATTTTATTTACTGCACAAAACTGAATTGCTCTGAATTTTAGGTATGGCAGTAATAAACATTTGTGCATTTGATGTAGGAATACTTTGAGGGCCATTGACTAAGTCATTTCTAATTCACCAGGAACACAATTGCTATTAATGATATTTTGAAACTTCATTTCAGATCGTTTTTTGTGTGTGTTTGGTTTTTTTGTTGTTGTTGTTGTTGTTGTTGTTGTTTTACAAATTCAGCTTTCTCTTCTTTTGAAACTACTGACCTGTAGGTATAGAAAAAAAATTGTTTCAGTTCAAAGTGACTTTATTTAAACTCTTATGTGACTGTTAACAATAAAGGAACTAGAACAGGCAAGTGAGACCGTTATACAGTCTTGACAGTTGGTACTGGTTCCTGTAGGAAGTGAATAAGCCACACATGGGCACAGGGTGAGGAAATTCTCTAGCCTCAGACCTTGAGCCTTGCTCATGTAGAGGAGAACCAGGTAGTTTCAAGGCCCACCAATCTGCCTGTGGCCTTCAATGTCTCTTCAGCTCTTTATCTTCAGTCCTTGGTTCCACTATAGACAGGTTCTGATTCCTTCCCACCTGGATCCCCTTTTAACAAAGACAACCAAGGCTAGATGCTTTGCCAAGCATCAGAGGGAAAAATAACACACCAAACTCTTCCAGAGAAAGTGAAAATAGAGAACACTTCCCAACTCAATATATGAGGCAAGTAAAACCTTTACACAAAAACTTTACAAGACAGCAAAGAAACAAAAGGTCAAGTCTATATTCCTACAAAAAATTAGAAATTATACTTAACAATGTGTGTAACAAACTATAAAAATACAAAACAATACTGAAGAATAGCACCTCATGATCAAGTGGCTTAATCCAGAAAAGCAATATTAATTTAGCCTTTAAAAAAATCTATTTATGTAATTTACCACATTAATAGTATGTGTAAAAAAAATCATACTATCATCTCAGTGGATACCTCAATGTTAGTGTATAAAATTAAACAAAATTAAACATCTATTCATGTGGAAAAAAAAAGCTTTTAGTAAACTATTCATGTAAGGCAATTTACTTAATCTGATCTACAAATCAGTTGTACCAAATATCATATTTGATGGTGATATTTTGAAATCTTTCTCTTTGAGATTGGATACAGGTATGTGCTGTCACCAACCCACTAACTCTGAGCTAGAAATTTCACCTCAACAGGAAAGCAAGAAAGAGAGAAGTAAAAGAACTGTCATTAGTTACTGATTACATAATGTCTGCATGGAAAATCCAAAGAAAGTCTATAATTAACTATTAAGATTAATATGTAGTCATTGGATACAGGATAGTATGAAAAAATCAACTGTACTTCCGAATAACAGTGATAAAGGATTAGAAAATTAATGCTTACATAACATCATTTACAACTACTTTAAAAATATTAAACTTTTAAGAGTAAACCCAGTGAAATATATGCAAAAAACAAAAAAATTACATAAATTACTCAGATATTCCATGTTCATGGACTTAGAAATCTCCATATTATAAAACATAAATTCTTCCCCAAAATAATCTAGAATCTATTTCATTTTAAATCCCAACAAATATTTTTTGTGGAGATTGGCAAGATGATTCAAAAATTTATATGGAAATGCAAAAGGATAAAATAGCAAATATAATTTCAAAGGATAATAATAAAGATTATTTTTACTACTAGATATCAAGACACTAATTTAGACAGTATGATATGAGTAAAAGAATAAATGATCAGGCCATGGCTCAATGTTAGAGCGCTCACCTAGCATGCATGGAGCACTGGGTTCAATCCTCAGTACCACATAAAAATAAAATAATAAAATAAAGATATTGTGATCACCTATAACTAAAAAAAATAATTATTAAGAAAAAAAGAATAAATGATCAATAATACACATTCATGTTTAGTGAGAATACTGCCTTGGAAAACTATGGTAGAATTAGTTAAACCTGAACATAATGTAGACTTTTCAACCCCACAGGTCCTCTTTCTCCTAGATAGATAATATCTGATAGACTATCATGTGGGAAAGAATGGAGTCTATTCTGTACTGCTTGCTCTGTGGAGGACTCAGACTCCAGCCCTTCAGCTGAAGTCATGGTTAAGCTTGTTATGAAAACATTATTAAAATAATAATAGGTGGCAGTGGCAAGAGAGATTACCTCATAGTTTGAAAGAAGACATTGGCCCTTGGCATTAGGTAAAAACTGTATGATTTCCAAGTTGCTAAGGATTCAGTGGATATTTACAGGTGATTAGAATTTACCCTTTGGTGAGGACTATACTAAACAAGTGACATGCAATTTTTATACATATAGTCCTCCATAACCATGGATTCAACCAACTGTGGACTGAAATGATTAAGGGAAAAATGCATCTGTCAGGCGCAGTGGCACACACCTGTAATCCCAGTGGCTTTGAGAGGCTGTGGCAGGAGGATCGCAAGTTCAAAGCTAGCCTCAGCAACTTAACAAGGCTCTAAGTAACTTAGCAATACCGTATCTCAAAATAAAAAGGTCTGGAAATGTGACTCGGTGGTTAAGCACCCTTAGGTTCAATTCCTGGTACCAAAAAAAAAAAAATCTGTACTGAACATGTATAGATGTTTTTCCTAAAACTATAGTCACTATGTATTAGGTATTATTTGCAATGTAGAGATGATTCCAGTATCCAAGAGGATGTATATAGGTTATATGCAAAAAAGTACACGATTTCTTTAAAATTTGTAAATTCTAATTAATTATACAAGATATAGAGTGCATTTTGACACATTATTAACAAATGGAGCACAACTTCTCATTTCTCTGGCTGTACATGGTGCAGTTACACCAGTAGTGTAATCATACATGTATATACAGCAATAATGTCTGTCATTCTACTGTCCTTCCCATCCCTGCAGCCCCGCACCTCCCCTCACTTCCCTCTGCACAATCCAGAGTTCCTTCATTCTTCCTTATTCCCCCACCCCCCACTATGGATCACTGACAACTTATCAGAGAAAACATTCAGCCTTTGGTTTTGGGGGATTGGCTTATTTCACTTACCATGATATTCTCTGGTTCCATCCATTTACCTGCAAATGTCATAATTTTATTCTTTTTTAAGGCTGAGTAATATTCTGTTGTGTATGTATACCACATTTTAAGGACACCATTTTATATAAGGCATCCTTAGTTTTGTTATCTACAGAGGATCCTGGACCCAGTCTTGCATGGATATCAAGGAATGATTTTACTTTAATTATCATAACTCAAAAGCAGATTTTGCATCACTTGTACAGATAAGAAAAAAGATAGTTTATGAGGGTAAATAAATTGCCTAAGATGTGTCAAATGCCAGTTGTGGGATGCAAGTCCAGAGATTATAACCTTAATCAATATGCTATCCTGATTCCCCTGTTTGACCTGCTTATTAGTTTAAGGACAAACTGTAGAGCCATAATGTCTCTATAATGAGACTTTTCCTGCTGGTGCTATATTTAGAATTATATCATGATTGATATCATTTTGGAAGGTGATACTGTTCTTCACATTTAATTAGATGATGATGAAATTCATATTAAGGAATCTTGTGGCCAATTTCTATTAAAAAGTCAAATGTATTTTTATTATTTATTTATTTATTTATGGTTCGTAAATAAATAAATCAGGTATTGAACTGAGGGACACTCAACCACTCAGCCACATCCCCAGCCCTATTTTATATTTTATTTAAAGTCAGGGTCTTACTGAGTTGCATAGCACTTCACTTTTGTTGAGACTGGCTTTGAACTCAGATCCTCCGGCTTCAGCCTATGAGCCACTGGGATTACAGGCGTGCGCCAATGTGCCTGGCTTATATTTTTAAAGATTAAATCATTTATGCATAAATGTACAAAAATGGAGTTATTTTATGTGTAACTCTGCAAAAAATATTGACTTTAATATTTGATTATGATCTAAGCCCATTTTGTGTTGCTATAACAGAATACGACAAAATGGGTAGTTTATAAAGCACAGAAACATATTTGGCTCAGGATTTTGTTTTGTTTTGTTTTTATACTGTACTTGGAATTGAACCCAGCACCTCACACACACAGGTACATCCCCATCACTTTTTTGTTTTTATTTTGAGAAAGGGTTTTGCCAAGTTGCCCAGGTTGGCCTCAACTTGTAAAAATGCTGTCTCAGCAGGAATTACAGTAGTGCTCCATAATTTCTGGCTTGGCTCAGAATTCTGGAAACTGGGAATTCTAAGATTGAAGGTTCACATCTGGCAAGGGCCTTCTTGTTTCATTACATGGTGGAGTGGCAAGAACACTAACTCAAGAGAATGTAAAGGGTGCCACACTCACTCCTTTACCAGGAACCCATTCCAATGATAGTGTTATCAGTGTATATTTTAGAAATATACTCTAATTATCTCTAAAGGCTCCACCTCTGAACTCTTTATTACAAGGGGTTAAATTTCTAACACATGAACCTAGGGGGACACATTCAAATCACAGTAGTTGATTTTTGCAGATTTATAAATTATATTTTATTTCATAAATCTAAATCAATATCCCAAGTGATATTGCTACTTCGTGATTGAATGAGCTAAATTTGAATATCCAATAATGGGAATTTAGAAATTTGTATTAATATATGCCATCTCTGAAAAGTTATTGGTTTTAACAATGAATGTTTGTATTTAATTCCAGGGGTAAGTTTGCAGTGGTGAGGAAATGTATAAAGAAAGATTCTGGAAAAGAATTTGCAGCCAAGTTCATGAGAAAAAGAAGAAAAGGACAAGACTGTCGGATGGAAATTATTCATGAGATTGCTGTACTTGAACTAGCACAGGACAATCCTTGGGTCATTAATTTACACGAAGTTTATGAAACTCCATCAGAAATGATCTTGGTTCTGGAATAGTAAGTATTGTCTTCCTTCAGTTAAGTTTGTTTGATGGTCTCTACTTCCTTTATGAGATGCCACTTCTCTGTAATAATGTGCAGGGTCTGGTTCTCTAGAAAGGATTTTCCAGTTCATTTTCATTGATGTTCTTCATAAATACCTTTACCATGCTTACTGTGTCACCTACTTCTCAGCTTTTGTGAGATCCCTGGCAATATTGTCCCTAGATGGAGAAAATAAGGCCATTAGACACACATTCCCCTGAGCATCTCTTACTCCTCTTGAGTATCTCTGTTTTTACTGTCTCAGACTTTTTCCCATCTGTTTGAAGACAGATTCAATTACTCTATGCCAAGGCTAAAACCCCTGTCCGTGTTCTTTAATTCTCATCCTCTCTCTTCTGGACATGTGTTTTGATTTTTAATAAGTTACATAACTTCTTTCAGAGTTTCAGTCCCCCCTCCTTTGGTAGCTCTTTTCCCTCTGTCTTCTGTTATTTCATTGTCTTGTAAAATTCTCCCTCTTCCACTTAAACTATTGTGCTGGCTTTCTCTTTACTGTCATGCTTCTTAAAGAATAGTTTCAATTTATAATTTTCCTCACCTTCCCATCAGTTACATTCTATTCATTGATCCATTTATCTGTTCATATGCCAGTACTCATCCACTTTCATTCAAATGCTATCTGCTCTTCTAAAACTTTAATGAGGTCACCATTCCTGTTTGATAAAATCAATCTCCTCATTTTAATATTCCTTCTACTACTTACTCTCTTTAAACATGTAATGTTATACATTTTTTCTTGAAATTACACTCTTCTTGGTTCTCAACAGCTCCATTTTGTTTTGTTTTTAATTTTCTCCTCTCGGTTATACCCTAACCTATATAAAGAGTTTCCCAAAATTCCACTTTTAATTAACTTTCATATATATATGAAAGTGCCTTTATTTTATTTATTTATTTTTATGTGGTGCTGAGGATCAAACTCAGTGCCTCACACATACTAGGCAAATGCTCTAAAACTGAGACATAACCCCAGCCCCCAGTGTTGACTTTTGTCATACAATTATGTTCTGTATATTTACTCCACATGGTAGTATTTTACACGGCTTCAGCTATTATTTACACGCTAATTATTTCCAAATCTTCCGATCTCAGCCTCACTTCTAAGCTTCAGCTGCATACTACGTGTATATGTACCCAACCATGAATCATTGTTAATTCAGGGTCATTATTCTTGCATTGCTCTGTTAATGCCCATTTTTCTTTTATTCCCTATTTCTATTGGTATCCCCATTTATTTCATTGCTCATGCTAGAAATCTTGAAACTATCCTTCATTTATCTCCTTTAACCTCATATATAATGAATCACTAAGTCTCCAGCATCCCTGGGCTGATCGCTCTAGCTTCTATTCTAGGGACACCCTTCTACTACTGTTAGATAGATAATAGAAACACAAAGGTGCTGATATTATTCATTTGTTTAGAAGCTTTAGTGGCTTCGGTTGTTTCAGTGATTAGGTTTTTAGAAATAAAATTGGTATAATTTGGCCCAAAATTATTGCATTCTATTTTTAGTTTAAAGAGAAAGTTTTAGAAATATACTCTGGATACTGAGATACCAAAATTCTCAATCACATCAATAGATCGATGCCATGGAAACAGGCAGGTTATGATCACTGTATTGTTTATTCATTCCAATAGCACTGCTGTATGTACTAGATACTAATATGTGCTAATTATAATAACAGTGAAAATAATACAGCCCCCTTTCCTTCAGGTGCTAAAAGTGTAGCAAAGGTGATAGAAATAAATGACACAGCAATATTGGTGTTTTACCAGAAATTCTTATTAGATGTCATGTGAACATAGAAGAAATATAGTAGCCACAATGTATTATGTACACATTTTATATGAGGCAAAACTTTCAGGTGCGGTGTGGCACACCTATAATCTCAGCTGCTCAGGAGGCTGAGGTAGAAGGATTTCGAGTTCAAAGCCAGCCTCAGCAGAAGCAAGGCACTAAGCAACTCAGTGAGACCTTGTCTCTAAATAAAATACAAAATAGGACTGGGATGTGGCTCAATGGCTGAGTGCCCCTGAGTTTAATCCCAGGACCCCCCCCCAAAAAAAAGGAACATTTTATATGAGGCAAAACTCGAGTCGGGTGCACTGGTGCACACCTGTAATCCCAGCAGCCTGGGAGGCTGAGACAGGAGGATTTTGAGTTCATAGCCAGCCTCAGCAACAGTGAGGTGCTAAGCAACTCAGACCCTGTCTCTAAATAAAATATGAAATAGGACTTGGGATATGGCTCAGTGGTTGAGTGCCCCTGCGTTCCATCCCCACTACAAAAAAAAAAAAAAAACTCAGAGAAATTGTCAACCTGCAGTCATACAAGTAGCAGAGCCAGTTTGGTCCAGTACTGTGCATTACAAAGTCTTTGCTCTGCTCTTGGCCGTATGCCATGCTGCCTTACTCTCTGGGCAGTTAGGGAAGTGCATCCTGGGGAAGGCAGCATTTAGTATGTATCAGCCATCATTGCCCTATCAGGATTTTTCAGATTATTTAGCTTTCATTCCATGCCCTGCTCTTAGTTCTCTCGCATCTTCATACCCCGCATTCTAGGCATATTCCGCGCCCATGGTTCCTACCCCTCACCAGGACTTTAAAGGTATAATTCCATCTTCTTTTTCCTTTTTTTATGACAAGAAGCTTGGGATATCCCTACCTTGTTCCACCTATGAATGTGCCTTTTTAGAGATTTTTTTTCCTTTATCTTTGATTTTCAAGAATTTAAGCATCACATCCTTTTTTATTTGTGTTTATCCTGATTGGGGTTCATTGAGCTACTTGGGTATTTGTATTCTTTGATTCACATTGGATATTTCTACTGTTTTCTCCTAAAATTCACTGATTCTTCTGCAGGTCTAATCTATAAAGATAAGAAAATTTGTCATTTTAGTTGCTGTATTTTTTTTATCTCTAGAAATTCCATGTGTTGTTCTTTCTTTCATGTCCTCCATATCTTCTTTGTTATATCTATATTTTATTTTAAATCCTTGGACATCTTTATAATATCTTTGTAATACCTGTCCTTATCTACCACTTCCATCACCTTTGTCATTTCTAGGTCTGTTTTTATTGTATTATTGTATTGGGTATGGGTTGTAATTTGTGGTATTTTCAGATGTCTAGAAATTTGGGGTAGGATGTCATACATTTAGAATAGTAAGGGTATGGAGTAGATTTCATTCCATTAAAGAATGGTGAAGTTTGTTTTTGGCAGGCAGTTAATTTACATGTGAGTCAGCTTAGTTAAGGCAGCTGTAAGGCTAATTTAGCCTTAATAGTACAGATGGCCCTCTTGGGAAGGCCTGTTGATGGTCCTGAGTGTTTAGGGTGATGTTTCTACTCTAAATGGACAAAATTCAGATTCTGACCTGGTCCTCTGTGAACACTGGGAATTATTCAGTTTATAAATATTTTTCAGTTCTTGATTAACCTTGAAGAGTTAAATTCTGTGCATGTGTATGTAAGTAATTTGCCTAAAACTTCAAAATACTACAAAGCAGATTCTGGAGATCTTTCTCTGTGTAGTCCCCTCCCTCCTGTTTGGTACTCTACCTGCAAATTCCAACTTCCTTGTCAAACTCACAGTCTATCTTCTCTATTTAACAAGGCTGCCATATTTTCCTTGGGTTCCTACCCTACCCTGTACCTCTGTCCATAAATTGCCTCCAGGTAAGAAGCCAAGGAAATAAGAGGACTCACCTTGCTTCCCTCCTTTCAAGGATCATGGTCCTACCATTATTTCAGTTAATGGGTTAAGAATATATTTACATACGTAAAAAAGTTACATGATTTCATATTGTACTGAGAGGAGTGTAATTTCACTGATAACTAAGGCACCTTTTAAAGCTTTTATAGGATTCTGCATCTGAAGTACATCCTTGAAGTTTTTCAGAAAACTATAGTTATATTAATATTGTGTTCAAGTGAACTACTTAAGTTCTTGAGAAATCAGAGAGAAGATCCTTTGCTAAAAGAGAATAAATAAGCCAGGCATGGTGGCACACAACTGTGATTCTAGCAACTGGGGAAGCTTAGGCAGGAGGATCACAAATTCAAGGCTAGCCTCTGCAACTTAGCAAGACCCTGTCTCAAAATAAAAAATAAAAAAACAAAAAGTCTAAGGTTGTAGATAAACACCATACTGGAAAGAATTAATAAATTTCTCTTAAATTTATGTAATTTTGTAAATTTATTTGTTAATTTGTGTATGTTTATGTAAATTTAAATATATTCATGAAAATTGATCTCTAGTGAATATTATTGTGAATGGTAGTAATAAGCTGAGGACTCATGACAATAAACTATGATTAGGAAAATTTTTTCAGACAAAATGTAATTGAAGTATAGTTCTGTGTGTTACTGGCAAATTGTGGCTTGTATGTGCAAAAGGCTGTGTGGATGATACATTGCATTATGGTACATTTCTAGATGTTTGAGAGTGAGTTGACTCTGCTCATATTGTATTTTGCTTCAGGTCATCAAATTCATTTTACAAGTATATAGTATTGCCAGGTTGTGATTAATTTACTCTAAGGTTTTTGTTTATGGTTTTTTTGGTATTAGTGATTGAATTCAGGGGCACCACCAACCCACATCCCCAGCTCTATTATTATTATTATTATTTTTTGTATGTTATTTAGAGATAGGGTCTCACTGAGATGCTTAGCACCTCACTGTTGCTGAGGCTGGCTTTGAACTCATGCCTCTAGTCTCAGTCTCCCAAGCTGCTGGGATTACAGGCATGCACCACTACGCCCAGCTAATTTACTCTAACTTTGTTGTATATGTTTACCACATCCTTTCTTATGATTAATATTTTAATTTTATCTTTCTGTAGTGCTGCTGGAGGTGAAATCTTTAACCAATGTGTTGCGGACAGAGAAGAAGCTTTTAAAGAAAAAGATGTTCAAAGACTCATGAGACAGATTTTAGAAGGTGTCCACTTTTTACACACTCATGATGTAGTTCATCTAGATTTGAAGGTAAGGTCTGAATTATTTACAATTTGAGATTGATAAGAACTGGCATTCCAAATGTAAAGTATCTAGCAGGAATTTATTAAATATGTATCAAGACTGTGGGCTTTATTAGGTAACAAGGTACAGTCTCAAAAAACAGAACTTGGAATATTGCTGGAGTGGATAAAGATTTCCTGGTGGAAATAGAACTTGAGTTAGACTTTTTTTTTTTTTTTTTTTAAAGTTAGGATTTAGGTAATTAGAGAAGAATAGGAGTTTCTATTGTTATTAAGAGAGGACTTTTGAGTAGCAGTGTTTGAAAAGCAGTGTTCTGTAAAGTTAGGCAGGCAGGAGTAAATAAAATAAGTGGGGAGAATCCAAGAAAGTGGAGGCAAATAGATCTCTCATCTAAAATTGTCAAAGAGCCAGGTGTGGTGACGTCCCCCTATAATACCAGTGGCTCAGGAGGCTGAGGCAGGAGTATCACAAATTCAAGCCAGCCTTAGCAGCTTAGTGAGGTCCTGTCTCAAAGTAAAAAAAAATTTAAAAGGGGCTGGGGTTGTGGCTCAGTGGTTAAGTACCCATGGGTTCAATCCCCTATACATATAAATAAATAAATAAATAAATAATCAAAGAAGTAGATGGAGGAGGAAAAAAAAGAAAAAGAACAGTATATCCTGTGATCAAAATGCCACCTGAAACTGGGGTAAGCTAAAAAGGGAATTTTATTGGCAGTAAGTCTAGGAATAATTCTATCTTCAGTTACTACCATAGTCAGGGCTCAAAAAGTGTTACCAGAATTGAGTTTTCTCTCGCATTCAGTTCACCTTTCTGAGAATGGCAATAAAATGGAATGACATAGATACTGCCTTTTGAGCCCCATCCAGAGGGGTTGGGATTAGGAAGGAGGAAGGCAGTCTAAGAAGACTGAAACCCCTAGACCCCTGAATGGCAACCTCATCTCTCTCCACATCATCTATTAATCCACCTTGACCTCTGCTATGATCTCCCTTTCGGCAGAAGGTAGATGCTTTATTTAGTACAGTGGTTCTCCAACTCTGTTGTGCATTAGACTGGCTGGTAGAACCTGTTAAAACATATTGCCATCCACCAGTGCTAGAAATTCTGATGCAGGTCCAACCCGGTGATACTGATATTTCAGGTCCAGGGGCCACTATAGCACACACTCCATAACTCCTTATATATACCTCATAGTGTGTAAGTAACAGTGCATGAAGTAACACTCTGAGGGAAGAAATATAAGTATGTGTAATCTGCAGATTGACTTCTAAAACAACCTTGATAATGTATCATTTGAAATCAGGAGGAAGGATATTAGATATCCATTTACATACTGGTTTCCTACAGAAAATCACCAAGGAAAGAAAAGATTTGGGAAGCTTCCTTATTATTTTTTTGAAAGATGCCAACTTAAATTCATTTTTTAGTACTGTGGCAAACATGAGCAGTCACAACACAGAAGCCATATGATAGTAACAATGACCTTGTTTTGACAGCTAGTGTGGATATTTGTGTACCAATCTGTAGTGCCTGGATGTTAATGCTACAGATCCCCTAGTTAAAACCCTTTCTAGCATTAGAGGTGGAGCTAGGGTTTTGCTTTCCTCCTTTGGTGTCTCTTATGCATAAGAACTTCAAAGATCCTCGCTACAGGAAATTCTCACCTCTGCTCCCTTCAGGAATACTGACCTGGAAGATATGACCTCTGCAGTCCCAGCTTCATAAGAAGTCTCAGTTAATATTAGCCATGAAGAAGAATTCCCAAAAGAAATGTTATATACTATAGATTTTTTTTCAGTTTGGCTTTATACTCTTAACTTTGTAAAATCATGTGTTTTACCAACTTTATGATGTAAAAAGGTCTTCTAGGAACAGAATCCCAAATTAAATAGCATTGCACCTATAGGAAATGGTCTTTCAACTTATGACAGCTCAATCTGTGACCATTATTCAGGAACTAATTAAGAAGCAAGTCAGACAGGCTGCCAACACCATGTGTCATGGATCTTTGATGTCACTTGAAAGCAGTCAAGGTGAATATTAAGTTCTTGAATACCAGGTTCAACTGTGTATTTACACAAGGAAATTATATCCCTTTCTCCCCAATACCTTCAATATAAATCATATTCCTTTCTCTCTCATGCCGTTCAGTGTAGAAATCTTTGCCAAATTTAATAGAGGCCTTTATGATGGGCCTTTGATGTTGGGAACTAGACTATCTTTGTCTCCTATACCCAGAAGAACTAGAAGACAGTGTGGTCTGAAGCTATCTGCATTTCTTCCACCCTCACTTCGCATGTGTGTAGTCAAACATGTCACTCAGTAAACTGCTGAAGGGAACATGTCTCTAAGTGAATGGCTGAGATGGAGTTGGTGTTGCAATGGAGCAGCAGTCAGGAGTGATTTCTGCCAAAAGGTCATTTCTAGTTGAGTCTGGACAAAGAGTCTATTGTCCTATACCTTTAACAGCTATCTATCTGTCTAGTGAGAATTGGTGCTTACAATGTTGACTCTGTATCTCTGGAAGAGCTTAAAAGACCAAGCTGTTTAAAAAAAAAAAAAAAAAAAAAAAATTCCCAGACTACTTCAAAGCTAAATGTATTTTCTTATGTTTTAATTATGTGGAAATTGATAATTCCAATATATTTTATAACTTTGATTACAATTTAGTCTCCATTATAGTTAAAAATGAAATTTTCTGTTAGAAGAACCCTTTAAATGAGAAAATTGACATTATTTGGCTTCAGTACAGACCTCAAAATTATCAATTTTTCAAAACACTGATTCACTGAAGGTTTAGTCAAATACCTTAAAATCAGCTTGGGAATTTCTTTGAGAGATTTAGGGGTCTGTGAACGTGTAAGTTTGTAAGTCCACGAAAATGGAAAAGAAAAACTATGATTAAGGTAAAGCACAATTATTTAACATATAGAACATGTTGCAGGACTGACAAGTCTGAGAAGCAGTAACTCTAGCAAAGTCAGAACAACACTAACTACCATTCCAAAATAGTCTCAGTAATTTGGTGGATTACTCATTCAACACAGTGGCCTGCTTTTAGTAAATCTAGAGGACAGGGGAGGACTGGCCAAAAATAGCCCAAGAAATTCAGTTTTAAAATCTGGTGCTTTTGGTCTTTTCCTAGTTTGGTCTTTTAGCAGTGTTGGTTATTAACTTTTCCACCTATTGTGTGCATAGTTAAAAATGGACTAGATGCTGGGACTTTCCCATTTTGGATTTAAGTTTAAGCACTGATGGTTTAAGCATCAGTTTACTACTTGAAAGCAGGAGTAACATAAAAAAATATGATACAAGGTATGCCACATTTGCTATGATTTGGATATGGTTTGTGTCATTTGGCCCAGAATGGCCTATGAAACCGTGTAATTCCCGTTTCCCTGGTTTCATTCTCATGCCCACCACTACTGCTGCTCCTTCCACTTTGTGCTTTTCTCCATCTATACAGGACTTCTTGAGATCCTGCTCCAGTAGCTTGTCCTTGCCTTAGGGCCTTTGTACTTGCTCCTCCCTCTGCCTTGAATATCCCCTGTCGATTTAACCCTGAAGATTACTGCCATGACTGGTTCCTCTGACTCTCAAAAAGATAGCATGAGATGTGCACACTCCTAACATCCCCTTTCACCAATCACCCTACTTTTGAGGTCCCCATAGCACTTCAAACTACCTGAAATTATATGTTTGAATTTATTTGTCCTCATTAGAATGTAAAACTCCAGGCAAGGGCTATAGCTCAGTAGTAGTAGAACACATGCTTAGCATGCTTGAGGTCCTAGATTCAATCCCCAGGACTCCCTACCCTGCCACCAAAAAAAAGTAAGGCTCCAAGAGGGGACTCATGCCTTGTTTTCTGTTATTTTCCAAAGGCCTAGCTTAGAAAGCAGTCAATAAAAATTTGTTGAATAAATGATGAAGTCCTTTTTATCCTTCAGGGTCTGCTTACATACCTCATCTGTAATTTTCCGAGGTAGGATTAATCCCTTTTATATATTTATTGCCCAAGCACTTGGTATATTGCTGTCAGAGCCCAGCACACAGGAGATTGAGTTGAGCATCATAGATCCTTCTTTTTCTCTTACAATTATGAACTCTTCAACAGTGGGGACTTCTTATTAGTAATATTTATACTACTAATATCCCTAAGACAAAATAGGCTATCTGCATTTTTTTTTATATTTATGTTTCTCCTTTTTATTCACCCAGCAAATATCAGTGTGTAGTAGGCGCTGACACAGTGATCAGTACTGCAGCTCCTGCCCTCATGAAGCTGAACATTCTTCCCTTTCTTGGTTTCTGAATTCAGACTTTGATAAACCCATAAAAATTTTAATTATATGAAACAATAGGAGGGGTGATTGAGTCTGGTTTTGATCATGCTGAATTTGAGATGCCTTTGAGATATCAGAGAAGAGAGATTAGGTAAGCAGTTGGTTAAGAAGTCTGAAAGAGATAAAAGTTTCTGAGTCATAAGCTGTAGGTGGTATTTAAGCTTTGGTTGCAATAGTCTTTGCAAGGTGAGAGTTTGGAATGAGAAGAGAAAGGGATCTCAAGATCAAGCCATGAGAAATCCATCTTTCAGGGAACTAGATAATGGTAGATAACAGAAAACGCAGCCAGAGGTAGGAAGGAAACAGAAAAAGCAGCCAGAGGTAGGAAGGAAACTAGGCACTGTTTTGTCATGGAATCCAAGAGGAAATGAATGTGAACAAGGAAGGAATGGGCCACAGTGTGAAGTACTGCTCAAAGTAGTCTTGAAGAAAGCCCTGGAAAATATCATTGGATTTTGTGACTTAGAATGAGAGAACAGAAGTCAAATGGAACAGTTGGATGTGAGTGGAAGAAGAAAAAGCGTGAACATTCATTTTGTACATCTAGAGAACCACATTGATATGGAGGAGACAGAAAAATTAACATTTAAGGAAACAATGCAATGAGCTTGCCATGCATGAGAGGAGACAACCCTCGACTCCTGCCTGGAAGGAGGGAGAAGAAGGTAGAGAAGTGGGAGGGCTTTATGGAGGAATGGGTGCTTTATGGATCCACTGTGCACAGAGTGATGAAAATGAATTTGTCAAAGAAGGAGAGGAAGCGCATGTGCAGAGGCATGAGGTGTGAGACCATGAGTCTTATTCAGGATTATAGCCAATCTGACTTGGAACACGGAGTGCCTTTGAGAAATGACAAGAGATTGATCCTGGAAAGGACTCAGGAACCAGATCATAAACACTGATTGCTGAGCAAGTTTTATAGAATTTGTCAGTACCCGTGCTTCTCAGTTCACCTCCAGAAATGTCCTTATTGTCAAAAATCAGGAATTACAGACTTTCTGAAGTGAAAACAAAATTTTTTAAAAAATTTTTATATGACTTTATATTCTAGTCCATAATAAGTTTGCTCATCTTTTTATGTGAAATTATCTTAGTCAGTTTTCCCTTGGGTAAAACATTGACCTTGACCCCAACATACATCCTAACTTCTACTCTGTTTGAGAGTGTGGTATCTGTTGGTGATAGTAGTGACTTGCAGCATCATAACCAGACTTGCATTATGGGAAGAGTACAGCCTATTCTCTGTATGTAAGGGTTTCTTATTCATGGATGTAGCCAACCGTAGATTGAAAATATTTGGGGGAAAAATTGCATCTGCACTGAACATTTTGTGTAAGCTGGCTTTTTATCTCTATGACCAAAAGACCTGACAAGAAAACTTGGAGGAGGAAAAGTTTATTTGAGACACATAGTTTCTGAGGTCTCAGTCCATGGTCACCTGACTCCATTGCTCTGGGCCTGAAGTAAGGTAGAACATCATGGTGGAATGGTATGGCAGAGGAAATCTGCTCAGCTCATGATAGCCAGGAAGTAGAGAGAAACCAGGGATAAAATATAATCCCCAAGAGCATGCCCCCAGCAACATACTTTTCTAGCCACACCCCACCTATCTACAGTTACTATCCATTCAAATTATTAATGGATAATCCACTGAGGTTATAGCTCTCATATTCTAATGATTTCACCTCTGAACATTCTTGCATTGCCTAACGTGAGCTTTTCAAGGGACACCTAATATCCAAACCATAACACATATACAGTTTTTTTTTCCTAGTCTTTTTCTAAACAATACAATGTAACAAGTATATCTATGTAACATTTATATTGTGTTAGGCATTATAAGTCAAGTTTATTGTAGAATATGCATTAGTTGTTTGTAAACACTAGATCCTTTCACACTAAGGTACTTTAGCATTTGCAGATTTCAGTGATTGCAGTATCCACAGAGGGTCCTAGAAACAATCCCCCACAGACTGAAGGACAACTGTACTATATTGTATGATGGGGCGTGGGTTGAAGGTGGAGAGAACCACAGACAGGAGGCCATCTTAGTGATCTAGATGTGAAATAATGAGCACTAAAACTTTAAGCAATGGGGATATTGAGATTTAGGAAATAGAATTGGCACAACTTATGGGTGACCTCATGCAATGTGGAAAATGAAAGAGAACTTTAGAGTGATTTTTCCAGTGTTTTACTTGGGCATTGAAATTGGCAATACAGAAGAGAGAAATCTGTTTGTTGGGGCTGGGGGTTGCACTTCTGTTCCAAGATGTTTACTCAATAGAAGGCTTGTAAGGAATTGAGGATGTCACATTCAGCCACATGCTGAGATCTGAGTATTGAAAGAGCTTGGAGTGGAAGTTATCCGCATGTAAGTGGCCCCTGAAGCTTTGGGGACAGATGAAATGGCTCAAAAGTAGAATGCTGAGTTTTGGGACAAGATCTTGGAAAATATCAACATTTAAAAGGAGGGCAAGATGAAAAAGTTCTGAGAAAATAGTGAAGGATCTATAGAGGGACAAGAGATCCAACAGGGAGAAAACAAAAGGGAATTTCAGAAATAACCAGCAGTACCCAAAAGCAGCAGTCATTTTATGCAAATAGTGCCTGAAAGACGTGCACAGAATTTGGTGGGTCTTTGGTTATTAAAGTTATTGTGACCTCTTATGAGGGCAGATTTAGTAGAAGGCACAAAACAGATTTAGCTGGAATGAAAAGTGATAGCAAGGAGGCTGAAGGTTTAGCTCAGTGGTAGAACAATTGCCTAGCATGAGCGAGGCTCTTGGTTCAATCCCCAGCACTACAAAAAAAGAAGAGTGCCAGCAAGTGCACTTGACCATGCTTTCAAGAAGCTAAGCTTTGAGGGAGTAGCAGGGAGAGTATGCTAACCAGGAAGACATTCAAGGTCATCAGGGATAGTTATTATAAGTGGTTTTGGTTTGTATTTAACAAGCATATTTATATACTAAGGAAGAACCAGTAGAGGGAAGAGTACCAAGCTGCTGCCTTACATATGGGAAGTATGTTATTGAAGTATTTATTTCACAAATGACTTCTTACTGTTAAGTTCCTCAGTCTCAATTTTATAGGTAAAATTTGTGTTGTGTGGACTACATGTTTTGTGTTATCATGGTTTTATTAATATTTGGGGGGGGTATATTTTTCAGCCTCAGAATATTCTGCTGACAAGTGACTCTCCATTGGGTGACGTTAAGATAGTTGATTTTGGCCTTTCAAGAATAATGAAGAACAGTGAAGAGCTACGAGAAATTATGGGTACTCCTGAATATGTGGGTAAGTATTTGAAAGAGTGAGATGGTTTTGTGTTTAACATCAGGCATCGCCTTCATCAGGGAACTCACATTCAAAGGGGGCCAGCCATCTGCTATATTAAAATTCCTCCATCAAAGATTCATTCCTGGACTGGGGATGTGACTCAGTGGTAGAGTGTCTGCTTAGCATGCACAAGGCCCTGAATTAGATCCCCAGGACTGCACACACACACAAAAAAAAAAATTAATTCCTGTGGATTAAATTTAAAAATGGAACACTTTCAAGAGTAAAATACCAAATTGGTGATACTTTTCCTATAAGACTAAAAAAGTTTGCTTTTCTTTTTCTTTTTTTTTTTTTTTTTGGTGGCCTTGTGGATGCTCAAGCAAATGTTCTATCCCTGAGCTATGAGAGGTGAAAGTGCTATGGACTGGAGTGGGACAGAAGAGGTGTGGGTGCTCTGAGAGAGATTTCAAGGCTATTATTATAGACAATATGATGCCCAATTAGATGGTGTGAGAAGAGAAAGGTCTCAAAAATTGTCAGTATAAATTGCAGTATTTAGGCATTCAAATATTTTTTAAATACTAGGACTCAACCACAAGGGTGGAAATATGAAAAGTTAACTTCAAACATCTAGTTTAGACTTCATATTAATTCATACTAATTTGAATTATAATGTTAATTTACTTTGTTTTAACCCAAACCTTGACGATAGTGCTTTATTAATTTCTAAGGCTTACTTTAATTTTTTACCTCTGTGAGCAAATTAGGCATTTTTTCCACAAAACTAAATATTTTCTTCTGTTTTTGATACTAGCTCCTGAAATCCTTAGTTATGATCCTATCAGCATGGCAACAGATATGTGGTAAGAGTTGTTTATGAAAGAAAAATTGATAAAATTGGTTTCAAGAGGGGCTGGGGTTGTGGCTTAGTGGTAGAGCGCTCACCTGGCACAGGGTTCGATCCCTAATACCACATAAAAATAAATAAATAAAGATTGTGTCCAACTACAACTAAAAAATAAATATTTTTTAAAAATTAGTTTCAAGAAATTAATATGATACTAAGTTTTCTTTTATTTTCTTTCTGATTTAGGAGTATTGGAGTGTTAACCTATGTCATGCTTACAGGAATATCACCTTTCTTAGGTGATAATAAACAGGAAACATTCTTGAACATCTCACAGATGAATTTAAGTTATTCTGAGGAAGAATTTGATATTGTGTCTGAAACCGCTATTGACTTCATCAAGAGACTTTTAGTTAAGAAACCAGAGTAAGTATTAATATTCATCTTTATCTTCTTTTTTGGTGGGAGGAAGGGAAGCCGAGAAATGAACCCATGGCCGTGGCACATGTTAATAAGCATGTCCCCTACCATCAAATTATACCCCTAGCCTGATTTTTGTCAATTTTTAAGTAGTCTTCTCTGAACAAAAGTATTCCAACAACTGAAATCCCAAAATGAAGACACAAAAATGTAGACATAAAGTTAAATTAACCAGACACTGTGGTGCAAGCCAGTAGCCATTTGGAAGGCTGAAGCAAGAGGATTGTAAATTTGTCTTGGCAATTTAGTGAGACAGTATCCCAAAATAAAAAATAAAAAGGACTGGGGATATAGCTCAGTGATAACATGCCACTGGGTTCAGTCCCCCGGTACCTAAATAAATATGGCTGGGAATTTATCTCAGTGATAGTCATAGAGTTTAATCCCTAGTATTGTAAAACAAACAAACAGGAAAAAAAGAAACTAGATGGAACTCTTGGCCTAATATATGTGTTGAAAGTAAAACTGATAAAAATGAATAACATATTGACCTGTACTGCACACCTCATTATACTAGGATTTAAATATTAATTAGAAAAATTTTATTATTGCAGATGTGTCACTATTCATTAGTAGAAATTGACAGTGAAATGACAGCCAGTCGTCAGTAGATCGTTTCTGTCTGATCCTGGTCTCTCAAGAGAACTATTTAGAGAAAATACTATTTTACTTAAAAATACTATTTTTCAACATTATGGACAGTTGTACTCAAATTTTTAAAACTTCTGGTTTTATTCAGAATTCACAGTAAACCTTGTGCTCTGAGTTTCAGTCAAAGTTTTTATGTTGTCTTAAGTATGAAATGTTTGTCTTTATACAGAGATCGAGCCACTGCTGAAGAATGTCTAAAACACCCATGGTTGACACAGAGCAGTATTCAAGATCCTTCTTTTAGGACGAAAGAGTCATTAGAAGAAGCAAATGCCTTCCAACAAGGTGATTCTGTGCCTGAAATTAAAGCAGATACTGAGAAACCAGAAACCGAGGAATCGCTTGTGACAGAGGAGTTAATTGTAGTTGCTTCGTATACTTTAGGACAATGCAGACAGTCTGAAAAAGAGAAAATGGAGCAGAAGGCCATCTCCAAACGATTTAAATTTGAAGAACCTTTGCTACAAGAAATTCCAGGAGAATTTATTTACTGAGCAGTATTTCCCTTTAAAACTTTTAAGATTTCTACATTGAAAACATTATTATTATTTATGGACCTCTGGCCAAATGGTACATGTACTAGAAGTGGATATCAAAGTATCACTGATATAAGCAAAAATAATTTTGTTAAACATGTGGAGTTAGATCAATCAAGCCAGATTTGTAGAAGTTGCCAACCTGAAGGTTAACAGGTAAAGTTCTCTGTTTCAATGTTATTTTTAAGAAGGGAGATGTTTGCACCTTTTAATTCTACATCCTGTTTCTCTACAATGAGAATTTGTGTACAAAGATGTTTGTATTCACTTTTCTTTAAAAATCCAAGTAAAAGTGCCAAAATTACATCACTGATAAATCTCTTTTGCATTATTCATGTGTTTCTCTATTTGTATGTACATATGTTGATAACTTTACTAAAATACTTTTTTACTTTGGATAGAAGGACAAGATTTTAAATAGACATCTTCTAAATTGTTGAGACATAGAATATCATCATTATGGTATTACAATGTCTTATTTTTGTGTTTTATTACTTTATATTGACCTGATTTGGCTTCTCTCTGTTTTTGCCTAATGTTTATAACCCATCTGTGGCTTTTTTTTTTCCTCTTCAACATTACAATATGAGACTTTTTTTTACCTCTGAGATTATTCTGGTCTCCAAGATCTGGCTTGGTAAGCCAAGAATGCTAAACAAGTATCATCTCTTCAACCATTCCCTTTGTTGTCACACCATTCTCTTCTGTCCTCTCTCCCAGGCTATGCCCCTACTACCTCCTTGCCCCTCTCCCATACTCATCACTTAATTTTGGGCACTCACAGGTATCAGTGTGATCTGATCAGCACTTTGATTGCTCTGATCAGTGACAAGATGATATTATATTGTTTTAATCCCAAAGTTAATGAAATCTTCTAGAAGAGGAAAAAGGAGAGATACAAAGCATAGTCAGAATGGTCACTGAGCCTCTACGTCTGTTGAGTTTATCAGCCCTCAAACTATACCAGGAAACATAAAATGCCAAAATATTTATAATCCTTTGCTTTCATTTATTTAAAAAAAAAAACTGACATTGGATATTTTGTCATTAGGGAGGTACCTTATCCCAAAGGACTTAACTTTAGGTCAGGATGTAGCTCAGTAGTGAGGCTCTGGGTTCAATCCTCAAGATCAAAAAAGGGGGGAAAAAAATCCATGTGTGTGTGTGTGTGTGTATGTATATATATACATATATATATATATATATATATATATATATATATATATATGAATACATACACAAGACACACAATAGAGTTTGAGACAGAAGGATCATGTAAGCCCACAAGTTTGAGACCAGTCTGGGTAACAGAGCAAGACCCCACCTCAAAATAAGTAATAAAAATAATGAAAAATGGAAATGTAAAAAAAGTGTATACTGTATTACTTAAAGTAACTAAATATCCTCACACAAAAACGTCTGAGTCCTTATTTATGTTTTCTTAGGCTGAGTGTTTTATATAAATTCTCATTAATACAGCTTGTCTGTCATCTGTATACTGTGTACACTGAAGCCACACCTGTGCTCCACACTAGGACTGACTCAGATGTTTCCCTTTGTAGTCTGACTAGGGTGTCACACAAAGCTCTCTGCCTAGCACTTCTCAAATGTCAAAATCACAACACTGACAGTACCTAAGCTCCAGTTTTATAATAATAGTGTATTGTGCTAGACATTTATACACCATCTATAATCTCATCTAGCCCGGCTAGGCAAAACTGCCAGAGTACCTGGTATTGTTAGACATCATTGGAATGAAATCGATTGTGTAGTTCAAACAGTTGCTCTGTTTTGTCACTAAACTGGCTTAATTATATAGTTTCTTGGAAAGTAGCTTTTTTTCCCCTGCTCCAGTACGGGGGATTGAACTCAGGCTCTACTACTGAGCTACATCCCCAGCCTTTCTTATTTTTTATTTTGAGAAAGGGTCTAAGTGTGCCAAGCTGGCTTTGAATTTGATATCCTTCTGCCTCAGCCTCCTGGGTCTCTGGGATTACAGGTGTGAACCACCATGCACAGCAGGAAACTAGCATCTCCAAACAAGCTCTAAAATGGGAAAGATGTAACTCTGCCATTCAGTGAAAACCCATGGTCACAAAGTTAAGACTCAGGTAAGTCTTGAAAGAAGTAAAACACAGTTTGAGGCAAATATATTTAAATATCTTTCATAGAAATAGGGGATATGTGACCCCCCAAAAAAAAAAAAAATTGCTGTTGAGTGACACTTGTATGTACTTGATAGATTTGTCCAGTTGTGAAGCCAGAATCATTTGGACTTTTTCAAAAACTGTTTGGTATTACATTCAGAGTGAATATATTTAATGTAATTACTCCATTTATTTTAAAAAATGTTTTTTCTTTTAGTTAGCCAGTTTGCATCCTTAGCTACTTTTTGGTTTTGGTACTGGGGATTGAACCCAGGGACAACTTAACCACTGAGCTACAGACTGGCCTAGATCTGCGATCCTCCCATCTCAGGCTCCAGAGCCACTGGCATTACTAGCCCTTAGCTATTTTTGTACCTTAAGTTTTATGGTGCTTTTTTTTAAAAGCCCTCAGAATATACTTATGAAGGTATATTGGTACTTTTTGGTTTGCATGATACAAAGAGAGCCTGAAGAGCCTTCACGTATTAGACCAAATAAAATCTTTCTCTTAATGACTTGCCAAGCAGCACTATATTCATCTAATGCTATTAATACTTGTTTTTCTATGACCAAATTTATAAAGGACTAAACAGTAGTTAGTTTATTGATACAGTTTATAAACCCAGTTTTAATTATAATTAACAACAGGATACTTCAGTGTGATGAGATCTTTATGAAAAATGTAAAATGTGTAACTTTTATTTAGAAAAAAAAATTGGGGGCAGATACCAGGGATTTTGGGGGGGAACTAGGGTTCATTTTAGGATTAATGCATATTTAATTTTTTTAAGAGACTGCCCAACAGTTTTTTGGGGGGAACTAAGGGGTACTTTACCACTGAGCCACATCCCTAACCCTATTTTGTATTTTATTAGAGACAGGGTCTGACTGAGTTGCTTAGCGCCTCACTAAATTGCTGAGGCTGGCTTTGAACTCACAATCCTCCTGCCTCCACCTCCTGAGCCCAGAGATTACAGGTATGCGCCACCGCACCCAGCCAGAAAATTATTCTTGTGTTTTGTCGTCGTTTTCCCATGCAAAGTAGGAGAAAATGCTGTTCTGTAGTTGTTACAAGAGGGAAGACAGATGCTGATTGTGGATTCTCTTAAACTTTTTCAGCTGACCTCAGTTTGAAGGAAAATTTATTAGAGAGGAGGTTATAAAAATCACTTAGATTCTGTTAGACAAGAGGTGAATTACAGTCCTCAGTAGTGTGTGGGATGCTGTGTGGCTCAGTGCATAGAGGCCTCAGCTATTTAGAAGTAATATATATCCTTATTGAACACCAATATGGACAGTTTTATGTGGGGAAAAATGAGCCCGAGTATCAGCAAATACATTTTAAGTTCACATTTGAAGAAATTTGAATTAGACTGATAAAATTTATTTTTAATTATTTGACTTTCGCTTCTGCTTTTACTCAGCCTCTCTGTGAGATTCATTTGCATTGATGGTTGGTTCTTTTTTATTGCTGTGTAGTACTGTTTGAATACACCACTGTTTACGCATCTGTATTTATATTCATGAACCCCTGAACTGTCTTAGTTTTGAGCTATTATGAATAAGCTGCTATACATGTTTTTGAAGAGAGACTTTTATGAACATGCTTTTGTTACTTTAAGATTGAAAAACTAGGAATAGGATCACTAGGTCTTAGGATAAACGCATATTTAATTCTTTTTTGAGAGACTGCCCAACAGTTTTCTAAAAGGGTTGTACTATTTCCTGTTCCCACCAACACAATGTATGAGTGGCACAAAGAATTGCTGATGTTTGTTGTTATCCATCTTTTTCATCCCACCCACTCTCCTGGTTGGTTATGTGGTGTATCTCATGGTGGTTTAATTTGCATTTCCCTGATGACTAATGAGCATTTTTTTCATGTGCTTATAAATGATTCTTTTGTCCATTCCTCCCCACCTTTTTAATTGGTTAATAAGACTCCTTTATACATTCTGCATATAAGTTCTTTTTTTCAGTGCCAGGGATCAAACCCAGGGCCTTACAGTATAGGCAAGCACTCTACCACTGAGCTACACCTCAGCCTGCTACAAATCTTATTCCCCTCCCCCCGCCACTCTGTGGCTTGCTTATTTTCATAACAGTCTCTTTCAGTGTGAAGGAGGCTTTAATGTTGTTGAAAAAAAGTTTATCAATTTTCAATTTAATGTTTTCTGTATAATCACCTTCCCCAAAGTTATGAAAATATTATTTTTAGGAACTTTATTATTTTAGCTTTTTGGTTTAGAACCACAACCCACTTTGAATTGATTTTTTTTGACCCATAGGAAGGTAGGGGTCAAGTACCTTTCTGTATGAATGTTCATTTCCAGTATCATTTTTAAAGATATTCCTTTCCTCATTAAATTGTTTCAGTGTCTTTGACTAATAAAACCATTTGACCAACTATCTGTGGATTGACTTTTCTGTCCCATTAATTTGTTTGTTCATCTTTTTGTCAAAACTTTTAAACTCTCAGGTAAAATAGGCTTTCTAATTCCTTTCTCAAGATTGTTTTGTTTATTTTAGATCCTTTGTTTTTTGATGCTTCATATTTTCCTTCTTTTTTTTTTTTTGTTTGATTGTAATATTCCAAATCGTTCAATGCCTATTTTTAGTTCATTGAACTTAACCATTTTAAATTGTTTAGGTAGAAATTAGTTTGCTTTTGAAACTTTTGATGGAAACAGTGGGAATAAGTCAGCTGAACTGAAATTCATTTTTAGACTGGAAAGACTACCTGCCTGAAATTTTTTCAAATTTCATATGAAATAATGGAATCTCAGGGAATGTGTGATCTGCCCAAGATTTTACAGCTAGTCACTGGCAAAACAAAGGACAGAATTCTTGAAGGTTTCAAACCCTTGACTGCTAGTCAAGGGCTTTTGCCTCTATGAAGTCTTCCTTTGGCTCCATTTTAATGTCCATAACACAATATATGTTAAAATTTATTTGTATCTAATTTACCTTTGTTTTTTGTTTAATAAGTGGAGGATAAGTAAGTAACCTAAGATTAGGCTAGTGCAGCTGTGGCCCCTGTTGCCTCTTTGGTAAATGAGGTTTTATTGGAACACAGCCACGCCTCTTCATTTACATTTTGTCTGTAGATACTTTCACATTAAAACTGCAGTGTTGAGTAGTTGCTGACAGAGATCTTATGGCCCATGAAGCTTGAATGTTTTACCATATGGCCCTTTACAGAAAAAAGCTTGACAACACTCAGCCTTTTCTAATCTAAATATATTCACAATAGGGGAGACATTTTCTATTTAAAACCAACATGGGCTAGGTAAAATGGTGTACACCTGTAATCCCAGAAATTTGGGATTATAAATTCAAGGTCAACCTGAGTAGCAAGACCCTGTCTCAAAAAAAGAGCAGGGCTGAGGATGTGGTTTAGTGGTAAAATGCTCCTGGTTTCAATCCCCAGTACTGAGGAAAAATAAAACTAATAAACACAATTCTTTGAGGTATAGCTTATTTTGCATGTCAGAATATTCTTATGACTTTGATTACATTCTTAAGTGAGAATTTTATTAGAAGCTATTTTTACCAAATATATTAACAGTAGTATTTCATCTTTTCACATAAAAATATTCTTAGTTTCAATATATTGGGATGAATTCTGTGAAAAAAATATCTCTTTAGTTATCTGTATTATTAAAAATAACAAGTTTTCTGCTACATTGTGAGAGAAGTGTACCTAGAACATAAATCAATCTGGGCTTAGTAATCAAGAGACTTGGGAGGCTGGGAAGAGGCATGTTTAATCTTCAGAAAACTGGGAATTATTCAGGAAAGGGAGATTATCACCTCATCCCCACCTCTTTTAAAGCCACATTCTTGCCCTATCCTTGTCCTGTTTCAATTTTTAAATAATAACTGAGAGTTAGAAAGATAGTACAGATGCATCTCACACAACTACCATACAATATCAAAACCAGGAAACACATTAGTGTAATGTGGGTGTATGGCATTTTATCACATGTAGCTTCCTGTACCCACCAACACAGCCAAATTAGAGAACTATGTCATTGCTCTGAAGATCAGTCAATGTCAACATTTTACCAGTTTGAGTGAAATGTAGAATTTATGTCCCTTGTCTGTCCCCCATTTATAACCTAATTGTATTAAATATATCCTCTATATGCAGTGAGATCCACATCAAGCAATGTTAATACATTTTGCTCCCACCATCAAACAGTTTAAGAAGCTAGAGAAGGAAAATCTATTGTATTTATCATAGTTTTGCTCTTTCCATGATGTTCCAAGACCTTTGAGGGGTTGGTGTTTTTGTTGTTTGATGCTGGGGATTGAAGGAGCCTCTCACATGCTAAGCTTGTGCTCTCCCACTAGGCCACACCCCCAGCCAGATTGGGTCTTTTTTTTTTTTTTGCCTTTGGGTTCACTGTTGTCCTCTCCTAAACTGCAGAACCATTTCATTTTATTCTTTTTCTTTTTCTTTTTTTTTTTTTTTTTTCATTTGTTAAACTTCCATTTGTTTCAAGAATGTTCATAATTGCTCATCGGGACTTTATTTTTTTAATGACTGTTCTAAAAACCTGTAATCTATGTGTCATCTTGGGATTGGCATTTGTTGTCTCTTCTTAACTCAAGTTGAAATTTGCCTTGTTCTTAGTATCAAAGCATGACTTTCCATCATACTGGGCATTTGGATTTTATGGTTTTGTTTTTTGCCACTGTATGACTTTATTTTGTTCAGTAAAAGTTATAGCTGTAGGTTGCCATTATCCTCTTAATGTGAATACTCCTTTGACCTCTTTTTATTCTAAACTATACAGTTAATAATGAAATGATCCCACTTTTCTTCTCCAGTCAATTAAAGTTGTTTTCAGTTTCCTTAATATTGGAGAACTGAAAAGCAAATGAGATCCACCCTTTTGCACTCTAGGATTTTGTTAATTCTGCTTCTGTTAAGTGCCAGATGTTAACATTTCACCCTGTAATGTTCAGTTAGCATCCATGGAAGAAGTGTCTATGCCCAACACATGTGACATGAGGTCTAGGAGCAAAGGGACTAGTGGAATGGACACAGCAAGTGACATCCAGCAATGCATATGGTATAATAAGAGCAATGGCAGATGCAAGCACAGGTGGTAGAGGGGCTTTCTTCCATGGAGGGGGTGGGGGGGTGGGGGAGTGTTCAAAGACTCTGGATCTTACTGAACTCATTTTAGTAGACGTCCTCTAAGACCATGTCAGTGGACAAATGGAGCTATGATACCACTTCACTGCTGCCTGACAGGAAAAGTTTGGGCTTTACTCAGCCTCTAGGCACAAGGTGTGCTTCCTTGCTGCTTCTCACTAGAGCACATTGACTCTGCTGGCGAGAGTCTGGGCTCCTCTCTTGGCCTTCTGGGATACCACTCCAGCAAGAGTCCAGGAGGCCCATTTCAGCCAGGTAAGGAAGGAAGTCTAGGCCTCCACTTGGCTTTGCTGATGTGTGTTGCTGGGGTCCTGGTTTCTTCCCATGGTGTTGGGTTACTATCTGAATATTCTTTCTAGGATGCCCCTTCCCTGGTCCTTTGGCTAGAGAAAACTGGCTTTTCTTGTGGCTTTTATTGTCCTCTTTTTGGCATTCCTGAGCTGGTATTTCTCCAGCACCGTTCTGGAAATAGGAGACAGACAAAACTCAGGGAACTCAATGCTGTATACCTTGGGTCCTGAGGTTCCTAGCCCATCAGCTTTTTCTCCATTTTCCAACATAATCTTGTGTTTTGTTTTGTTTTGTTTTTTGTTTGTTTGTTTTTTAGAGAGAGAGAGAATTTTTTAATATTTATTTTTTAGGTTTTGGCAGACACAACATCTTTGTATGTGGTGCTGAGGATCAAACCCGGGCCGCACACATGCCAGGCGAGCACGCTACCGCTTGAGCCAAATCCCCAGCCCCTTGTGTTTATTTTTGAGGCACAAGGGAAGAATTAGGAAGAAGTGCTCCCACTCCATCTTGTTCATCATACTTTGTTTTGAACAGTGAGTTTTTTGGAAATGAAGTCCTATAAAGAAGCTAACTTTGCACTTATACTTTTGTAAACATACCTTTTATATACCTTTATAAATACTGTTTTTTGAGTTCAGTCAAACCACTAAGGATGTGTTTTGCAATCACTGGTTTGTGTTTCTCTCCAATTAAAATTCAAGTCCTACATCTAAGCTGTCTTAGGGGTAGAATAATTCCATTTTTGAAACTGCTTGAGAACAACTGCTTTTAAAAAGTAAATTTCAATTTTAACCTGGGAAATACACCAGCTTTTCTTTTTTGTTTAGATGAAAAGTATTTACCTGCTGGCTATTGGAAATTTCTTATGAATATGCCAGGTTTCTTGATAAGATCACAGTTTTCACATGTCAGATAGCCACTCCAAACTTTCTGCTGCTGGTATGCATTTACCAAGCCTTTTAGCATACTTCCAGAACATGAATTCTCAGTTGAGTTGCTTACCAGAAATAAATGAGTCAAGCCCAGAAGGAGACCACTTGGAAAAGGCTAGCAAACTTTACAGCAGAGAGAAGTAGCTAGGAGACAGATACACAGAGTAGGAGGAAAATTCACCTGTAAGAAGAAAAGATATTTTTGTGAAGACAATTGTTCACTTAGTGTGGTATTGGAGATCAAACTCAGGGCCTCATACCTGCTAGGCAAGGGCTCTTATTTTTATTTGAGACAGGGTCTAAGATGCTCAGACTGACTTTGAACTTATGATCCTCCTGTTTCAGCTTCCCAAATAACTGGGATTACAGGCATCCGTACCTGGCTAGTTAAGGGTTATTTGTAAGTATCATTTAAAATGTACTATAATTCTCTTAGTCATTTTCTTTTAAAAGTATCTTTCCTGATTATGCTCTTATTTCTTATTCTCATTTTAATCATCCATCTGAAATTATAGGAGGAAAAAAAAGGCCTATCCTATTTAATCTACCCCCAGCTTGGTAAAGGGTTAGTGGTAAAATTGAAACAAGTAGTTTATTATCAATTATATATTTTAAATGCTTAATACTTGAGTTATTAATTATTATTTAAATCTTACTACTTTCTCAAGCATATTTTCTTGGTGTGTGTGGTGTGAGAGAGAGAGCGAGAGAGAGAGAGAGAGAGAGAGAGAGAGAGAAAGAGAGATGTTGTGGATCAAATCCAGGGTCCTGTATGTGCTAGGCAAACACTCTCACTGAGCTATAGCCCTACCTTTTCTTGAATTTTTAGGATAAATACCATATTAAAGTAAGTGCTTAAAGTAAATTCTACCACAGTATCCTTCTGGATTTAAATAAAATTTTGGTTTATAAGAAAAATCTCAGGATGAGAAAGATGTTAGGATATTGGGAAAAGAAATGTTTTGCCTAAGATGTCCTGATGCTTGTTAATTAAAGTATAGGTCTATGTTGAGAATTCATGGAGGATCTTAAAGAGAGTTTTAGTAGCCTATTATTTGAGACTATCCCTAAATTAACACTGAAAAATTAACATTTTTTTAAGAATACTTTTATGGAAAGCTTCAGAAATTTACAAAGGTGAGAAAAGAGTAAAATAAACTCCCAATTGGCCAACTTCAAACTTTAAATATTGCCTTCTAGATTCATTGATGTGTGGAATACTTTAAGGCAAATTCCAAGCACTGAAAAGGAATTTACAGTGAAAAAAAAAAAAAAAATGTGTGGTTCCCTCTCGGTGGTGGAGCAGAAGCAGAGAACTGACTGGGAAGGAGCCTAAGGGAATTTTCTGGGCAAAGGGAAATGATCAATATCTTAATAGAGTATGGGTTACATGGGTGCGACCATTTGTAAAAACACATGGAATTGTTTATACTCAAATTTGTGCATCTTGCTAGATGTAAATTTTACCTTTAAAAACATTTGAAACTTTGATCTCTAATAGTTTTTTTGCTTTTTCAGTTAGCAATTCTGGAACTCCCTTTTGTATATATAATACTTAAACAGACTAGGACATATACCTAGGATAATGAGAGCCAGGTTTCCCACTGTTAGAGAAGAGAGTTATCATTCGAATGTGGGAAGAAGAGGTCTCAAATGTGTGTATTTGTGAACCTATTAAGTATATTTGCTAACACAGGACAAGTGAATGTAGCTGAAGGTTTCTTGGAGTTTGTGCTTACAGAATATATCCTACCAAGCATGTTAAGTCAATAGTTCCACAGTCACTTGAAATATTTCTTCTCTATATGGCTCATTTGTTTCAATTTTTCAAATACTTTAGAAATGTTCATTTTTAACTTATGTAAACATGGTCCCAATGTCAAGACCATAAGACAGTATATTTTTAGGAAGGTCTAGTTCAACATCCCTATTCCATACAACTCCCCCTGCTTTCTTCCCTAAAAGTAACTACTTTTGATTTTATACTTCCCTTATTTCTTTTTGCAAGTAGAAGCCAACATACAACTCCCTTTTTTAAAAAGAGAAAGTTTGCCTACTAATCACATTGCCCTTCACTTAAAAATATAGATTGATAGTCTCCAGATCTATCCATTCACTGACAAACTAAAAAGAACCAATTAAAATGTGTGTGTGTGTGTGCATGCGTGTGTGTACATGTGTGTATTGAGCATCTCTGAGCCAAAAATCAAAAGCTTTTTGAGTGTTGACATATGTTCAAAAGTTGTATTTTGTAGCATTTTGGATTTCCAGATTAGAGATGCTCAGCCATTAAAGTCTAGGCATATATTCCAAAATCTGAAACATTTCTGATCCCAAGCATATTGGATAAGTAATCTAGAACCTATATGTCCCTAGCAGTAAAGTATATTTTAATCCCTTTTCAGAAGTATAGATTCCCCCCAATTATTTGGACGTATCAAAGTTTATTTGACCACTTCTTCACCACTGGATATTGTAGAAATGTTTAATGGTTTTTCTCCCAGATTTTTGCTATTACACATAATACTATATTGAATTATCTTGCACAAATGGAATTTTATATTTCGGCCTGCACATCTCTAGGAAGGAATCCTACATGTGAGATTGCTAGGTAGGTAGTGCACTTGGAAATACTTCTAGATACTGTCAAATTCCCTTCCACAGATTTACCATTTTTTGTTACCACCAACAATTTTAGGATATGTTTCATCACAGTGTACCAAGAAAACAGGTTGTCAAATTTTAGATATTGCTGCCAAGTTCCAGAAGAAAACTGTTATCTCCTTTATGCAAAGTTGAGTATCTTCTTAGTATGCTGGAATTGTGGTCATTTTTCTGTAAATTTATTCATGTCTTTTGCCCATTTTCCTTTTGGATTGCTATTTTTCTCAATTTTTGGTAGGTCTTTGCAAATTAGGAATATTTTATTTAAATTGATAATATTTCCCATAATTTATCATTTGTCTTTTTACTTTTGTTACTATCATACTTGCAGAAATTTTTTATTTAATCAAATTGATTAATTTTCCTAATTCTAAACATTGAATCATGGTCTGGAGTTTTTTTTCATTTCCAGATTACAAAAGAATTTATCCATACTTTCTTTTCTGCTAGTACTTATATGGTTTCATTTTAGATTTCCAGATTAGAGATGCTCAGCCATTAAAGTCTAGGTATATATTACAGTCTGGTCTCTTACAAAGCCACTGACCTCATCTAATCCTAATCAATCTGCAAAACCACCAGGAGCAGCAGGGATACAAACCTGTGTTCCTAGCTACTCTGGAGGTGGAGGTGCACATCAGCCATAAAGTCTAGGCATATAATCCATTTACATTTAGGTCTTTGATTCATTTGAAATTCTTTTAGAGTTTGCATAATGAATCCAAATCTGCCTCTGACATAGAGATTTTTTTTTTTTTTCCCCTTCAAGGTACTGGGGATTGAACCCAGGGGCACTTAACCACTCAGCTGTATCCCCAGCCCAGGGTCTCACTGAGTTGTCCAGGCTGGCCTTGAACTTGGGATCCTCCTCCTTTAGCCTTCTAAGTAGCTGGGATTACAGATGTTCGCCATGGTGCCCAGCTCAGTATTTTGTTTTTAATTTTGATAAGATTGACTCACTCTTTTTTTCTTTGCAGGGATTCTGTCTTCCTTTGTTTACTCATGTTTATAAAGTAAATTCATAATTAGCTTGTCTAACTTGAAAATTTTAATATTTTTATTGATACCACATTAAATTTAACTTGGGGAGAACTGACATATACTTAAGATGAAAAATCTTACTATCTGAGAACATGATACATCTTTGCATTTGTCCAGTTCTGGTTTTTTGCCTTTCAAGAGAATGTTTTTGCATTTTTATGAGTTTTTTATTTTTTTGGTTGAGACAGTTTCTAACTATGTTACCCAGACTGCTCTCAAACTCTTGAGCTCAAACAGTCTCCCACCTCCACTTCTAGAGTAGCTAGGAACACAGGTTTGTACCCCTGTTGCTCCTGGCAGTTTTTCAGATTGATTAGGATTAGATGAGGTCATCAGGGTGGACCCCTATAATTTAATACATGTGGCTTTGTAAGAGACCAGACATACTCATAAGGAATTATCCATACATACTCATAAGGAATTATCATACTCATAAGGAATTATCCATTCTCCTCTGATTATTTTTAATATACTTAATTTTTAATCAAATGTCTTTTAGTATCTAAAAAAACAACAGCAATTTTCCTTCTAAGCTCTATTACTATGATGAATTATATTAATGGATCTACTAATATTGAACTACCCTTGCATTCCTGGAATAAACAACACTTAGTCCCTGTTAACACCCAGGGTGGGCTAGATTAAGGTGTGGTAACAGATAGCCCCCAATCTTAGGAGCTTACAAGCATTTATTTCTTGTTCATGCTACATGTCATATAGTGGGTCAGCTGTTCCAGAACTCAAGGCCTTTGAGTAGCTGCTATCTGAAACATTACCTATTTAAGGAAGAAGGAAAAGATGATATTATGAACCAAGGGTTCTCCCTTAACTTTTGCTTAGAAATCATGTCACTTCTACTCACAGAACAAATTAAATGTCACACCTATAAGTTCAACAAGGCAGGGATGTATAATCCTCCACAGGATTGAGCAATGTAAAGAAGAAGAACCAGAATATTCTGTGAAAAACAATACAGTGTACCACTTATATGTCATTGGGCTTTAATATTTTATTTAGAATTCTTCCATCAACTTTCATAGGGGAAATCACTCTGTTTATATAGTTTCTCACTTGGTAAAAATAATCTGGACATAAGAGTAAGACTGCAAGGTAATTGACACATAGTAACTAATGTTAAGTATTTTGCCAGGCCCAGTGGCATGCCTGTAATCCCAGCAGTTCAGGAGCTGAGGCAGGAGGACCAGCAAAAGCGAGACACTAAGCAACTCAGTGACACCCAGTCTGTAAATAAAATACAAAACAGGGCTGCAGAGGTAGTGCCCCTGACTTAAATCCCCTGTACACGCCCCCCCAAAAAGTACCTTGATGGCTTATTGTTTAATAATAATAAAAGGCTTTTGATATTATACTACATCTAAATTAAAATATTTTCCTTTTAAAAAGAAAAAAAAAAAAGTCCCTTTGGAAAATTTCTCCTGGAAAGAAGAGGGGAAAAAATGAAGGAATTTAGGAATGAAAAATACCTTCTCCTGAAAAGCGAAATTTCACAGACCTGCACCCAACATGTGTCTTAGGAGTATGTTTTTAATATTTGTCACTTGCCACTTTCCTACCCTGGCTGGTTAAATGTGAGTTTCTCCGCACACATTCCAGACAGTACTTTCTACTGAGCAACTGTGCTAAAGTTGGCCAAAGGACATGCCTGAACGGAGCAGCTTACTAAAGAGGCAAAAATCTTCCTGTGGGAGTAGCCTGGAGGTTTTCCTATCAGCCTCTGCCCCCTGAAATCCCCCACCCTACCAAGTCTGTGAGCCTCCTATGTAAACAGCAACTTTTGCCTGGACATCCAACAAGCAAACATTGATTGCCTCACCTGTAAGGCAGGCGATTTGTTAATGTTTATTCATATTTTTCATATAGATAAACCAAACTAAAAACAAGTAGTCCAATGGCCTAAGGCCACTTCCAGAGCTGCTTGCTTCCTCAAAGTCCCCTGGAGCACTGCTGCTTGAGTATCTTCCTTACATAGCAAAGGACACCATGCGTCAAGTTCTGGCTGTTTCCCATATAAGTAATTTAGTTCGGCTTCATCTTTGGTATATAATTTTACCAAAACTGGGCATAATAAAACCCTGTCTTAAGGTATTATCAAGTCCCTGGGTTAGTGAATAGAGAATATTCACTAATATTCACCTAATATTTGGAGGCAAAAGCCAACTAATTCTAGAAAATGGAAACAAATGACAATGAAATTTGTGATAGTTATCTGAGTTCTACAGGTCCTGTCAGTACACATTCAGCACAGTTCAGTCTCTGAAATCTTCATTAACAGTTAATAGAATATTTACTCCAAAATCTCTGACAGACACAAACTACATTCAAATGTTAACACTGGCATTCACACTATGGCCAATCTACCTTCCCAGCCTTTTCTTTTACTTTACAGCTAACCTAAACACTGGCCAAACTGGAAGTCTTTCTTCTGAGACATAGCTCCTGCCTGCCTCCTTGGGTGGTTTGTGTGTGTGTGTGCGTGTGTTTTTGTGGTTTTTTAATATTTATTTTTTAGCTTTAGGTGGACACAATATCTTTATTTAATTTTTATGTAGTGCTGAGGATCAAACCCAGTACCTCACGCATGCCAGGCAAGCATGCTACCACTTGAGCCACATCCCCAGCCCTCCTTGGGCGTTTTGTTCTTGCTGTTTTTCCCAGCGGAAGGCACTCTCCATCATGTCTGCTTATCAAAACCTTTAAGAGTTCAAGGCCAATTGGGACACTGTTCCACACATCTATAATTCTGACAGTTCTCGAAAGCTCTTTCTCCAGTCTGGGCTCTTTTTAATGGGATGTGCTAGGGGCACTTGTTCCAACTGGGCTCATGGCAAAAAGTCACCTTCTCCTCTAATGACAGTATGCATTATCCAGGACATCATCGAGGTAGTTAATGGGAGTCAAGACTGAGTCACGGTGATTACAGGATATACAGGAAGTATAACACACATCATTGCTATCCTTAAAGAACAGGAAAGACAATGTCTACTGCAATGACCAAGTTCCAGCTTGTTCAGAATTACCCACAAAGATGCTATATACATAAATGGAAGTGAACTTGAAAAAACACCTGGTGGGGCGTGGTGGTGCACACAAGTAATCCAAGGTACTTTGGAGGCTGAGGCAGGAGGATTGAAAGTTTGAGCCAGCCTGAGCAACTCAGTGAGACACTGTCTCAAAATTTAGAATATTAAAAGGGCCAGGGTATAGCTTAGAGAGCACTTGCCTAGTATATGCAGGTCCCTGAGCTCAATTCCCAGCACCAAAAAATTACCAAAAATAAAAGCCAAAGATGGTAACTCTCAAGTAGAAATAGGAGTTTTTTCACTATTTCCCGTCATTTGGATTAAAAAGCCTCTTCATTGAGTCAAATTGTACACAAACAAAAACTGTCACTTGCTTTTACTTCAGGCCCACCCCATTTTACTATGCTTTGGCCTTAGCAATGAAACAAAAAAAACCCTAACATACACGGAAAGGAAGTAAAAGTTGTCAAAGAAGTGTCAGATCTGAAGCAATACATAATCTGACGTATATACAAGAGTATGTAATTGTTAAAGAATAAAGGGGCACAAAATCTGTGTACAGTGGGCTATTATTTTAAAAGACTTTGGAGGTTGTAATATTTAGCAATGAACACACTTGCTCTCAGGGAAACAGAATGACTTTTCACTGTATAAACAAAGAACATTAAGTGTATTTTTAAGGCACAAACTCTAGAATAGAATGATTAAACATCTCATACTCTACTGGCATTTTTTTTTTCCTGACAAGTTTTTTCTCCAAAGAATATTAAGAATGCAAGAAAGATCTTATGAATATCCCTCACTGTAGACAATTACAATTGTATTATGCCTCATAATACTAAGAAGGTTAAATGGGCCTCTTCAAAGCAAATATACCATAACTTCTGTTTTTGTAAATTCTGGTTCTTAGAAGGAAAATCTTTTAAAGCTTCACAATATCGTATCTTGTACAACTAATACTAGCTAAGAATACAAGGCTCTAATATGTGGTTAAATGGCTTGGAAAGCAGAAGGTTAAGGACCTTCTAGCTTTAAAGTCACTTTTCCACAGTAGTTTTATACATATTTATGTACATACATAAGTTTTCAAACTTTTGGGATGTTTTGGTATTAAAGCAACTTTGCAAATCTTTAATCAGACACACAGTCGGTAACTGAAATAAAAAAAGAAGGAAAAAAAAAAAAGCAAACACAAATTTCCAAAATGATTTTGAGAATGCCCACAAGCTACATAGCTTCTAACATGAATTCCGGGTAGAATGACCAAAACAAAAGTACCTGGTCTTTCTCAGCAGTCTAATGCCAAAATTTTAAAAGCTTCTTTAATGCTAGTAAGCCTTAGCCTTTTTATTGATGGAGCTAAAAATTAAGGGGAAGGGGTGGGGAGAGGAAAAGAAATGAGAACCAGCAGAGACCAGCATTTTATTATTAATACTCATTCCTTTTATCTTATGCTTTTATATACATACAGACTACTTAAATAAATTACCTTATAAACTTATAATAAAAATATTTTGATTTAGTTTAAAAACCACAACAGCATTTGTTTGTGGTCAAATTAGAATTATACCCGCATTACCATATGCCCACACCTAGAGCCAAGAGAACTGGCTCACAGGAGTGTCTGCACGCAGATGGCTGTCATTCCTGGTGAGCACATGGTGGAGATGAGAGAGGCCAAACTTGAAGAATGCTGTCATTCTAATCACTTTTACTCCATTTTTTTACTATATCTTCTCTCTGACCACGAACACAGGAATCTTCTGCCCATCCTTGGGCTCCAAGACAACCTCCTGAAGTTGCCACCTAAAAAGCCAAAAGGATTATCTCTTTAATCTACAAATCAGAAGCAAAATACGTGGTCCAAAAGTAATGGGGAGGGGAGCAGTGTTAAGAATAATAATGTCTTGGGCTGGGATTATGGCTCAGTGGTAGAGCGCTTGCCTAGCACAGGCAAGGCCCTGGGTTCAATCCTCAGCACCACGTAAAAATAAATAAGTAAAACAGAGATATTGTGTCCAACTTTCAACTAAAAAATAAAAGAACATGATTTAAAAAAGAAGAGAGTGTCAACATTTTTAAAACATAATTTTACATCAGTGCTGTGTTAACATCATGTTTTAACATTCTGCACTGGGCTCTCACTATTTAATCAAGGCAGGTTTATGGATCACTGACTGACAGGTGAATGGAAGGGGCACCAGGAAGGAGAAGGAGCGGCTTATTTCCCATTTCCCAATTCACATCAACCTTCAATTCCTGGCCTGGAATCCAGCCAGCTCCTCCACTAATCCCAGGCTCAGAGGTCAATGAGCCCAGGGTGAGGTAGGTGGGGGCTGCCTTAGGGCTGCCTGTTCCTTTTGTCCTCAGGAATTAAAACACATCCTGGCTAAACAGCAAACATCTCTGAGAGAGGCTTCCCGTGGGGGAAGTGAGTGGATGTAGCTATTGGCAACCAGACAAGAAAAGCCAATTAACTGGGTGGAGGGCTTATGCTGAGAATGTGATGAATAATTTTGGATTAGGACTCCATGCCTTTATTCGCTTGTAATGACTGAGGCAGCAGAGTTAGAAGCTGGAACACAGCATCAAATTATTGTAGACTAAACCACTATAACTATCAAGTGTTTCAAATTCAGCAGCAGGAAGAGAGGACAATTCAGTAGATTGTATTGGATAAATTGTCTGGACTGAGCTAAAAGCCAAAGCACGGGCTCGCTGCCCAGCCACGAAGCTTTCAGCTTCAAGCTTTGAAAACTAATTCTTATTACTGCCATCATTTAGTGACAAATGAATCAGGTTTTTTGTTTGTTTGTTTTTTGTTTTTTTGGTTGTTGTTGTTGTTTTTCCATCAGGAGATTCTCTACTCCCCAACATTCTACCACTTTCCCATAACACCTTTGAAAGAGGGCAACTCTGGGTGTCTGGTGTAGAGATGGCCCTCTGACTTGGATCCAAAAACAGGAATTTTCAACAGTGGGTGTAAATTGTTAGAGAGGAGAAATGCAATTTGAGACATTGTTGTCATCTCAAAACTATTAAAACAGGGCTTCCTAGAGCCAGGTCTATAAAATCCAATGATTAGCTGCAGAATCAAGTTGTTTTCTAACAGCCCATCTGGAGAATCCAACTGTTTTTCCAAATGTTCTGCCCTCTTTACATGTTTTGGTGAGGTCAATGGCAGACCTTTCATTTGGCAAAAAAAAAAAAAAAATATATATATATATATATATATATATATATATGTTTTATACATCAAAATAATAAGATGAATTCATAAACAAAAATACAGCTAGGTGAATAGGCTTGGGATAAACAAGTAGAGCAAAATGCTAAATGTGGACTACAAATAGCAGCTATTGGGTGTTCACAGTATAAATTCTATCTTTTCTGAATGTTTGAAAATTTCTATACTAAAATAGGGAAGAAATAAGATAAAAATGAAATCCACTGTTAAATAGAGAAACTATTACCAGCAAATTTTGACCTGGACCATAAAGAACAGGCTTTAAGGAAAAAGAACTGTTGGACATCCACAGGGTCTGCATCTGGGAATTCAACCAACAGAGGATCAAAAATATTTTTAAAAATGCACAGACTTGAGCTGGAGATGTGGCTCAAGCGGTAACGTGCTCTCCTGGCATGCGCGGGGTGCTAGGTTTGATCCTCAGCACCACATAAAAATAAAATAAAATAAAGATGTTGTGTCCACCGAAAACTAAAAAATAAATGTTAAAAAAATTATCTCTCCCCCCGCCCCACCTCTAAAAAAAAAAAAATGCACAGACTTGCAGGCTGGAGTTATGGCTCAGTGGTAGAGCGCTTGCCTAGCATGGGAGAGGCACTGGGTTCAATCCCCAGCACCACATAAAAATAAAAACAAATAAAATAAAGGTATTGTGTCCATCTACAACTACAAAAAAAAAAAAAAAAGAAATTTAAAAATGCACAGACTTGGGCTGGGGTGTGGCTCAGTGGTAGTAGAGCACTTACCTAGCAAGTGTGAGGCACTGAGTTTGATCCTTAGCACCTCATAAAAATAAATAAAATAAAGGTATTTTTTTAAATACACAGAGTTTTGTCATTATTTCCTAAACAATAAGTATGACATTTATTTACACACTGTTTACATTGTGCTAGTTATAGGTAATCTATTGACAATTTAAAGTAAATGAAAGGGTGTGCATAGTTTATATCCAAATAGAGCTAATCCTTGAACAACAAATGTTTGCGCAGTAGAGGTCACGCATATTTGGGCTATTATTTTGGAGAGATCTTTGACAATTAAAACAACTTGTAGAAGCAAATAAACTCCGTAGCTTAGAAATATTTTTAAAAATTAAGAAAAACATGTCATGACTGTATAAAATATAGGCAAATAGTCTATTTTATAATTTACTACCATAAAATATACACAGATATATTATAAAAAGTTAGAATCTATGGGCTAGGGTTTAGCTGAGTGGTAAAATGCTTACTAACATGCACATGGCCCTGGCTTGATCCCTAGCAGCCCTCCCCACAAAAGTTAAAATTTATCAAAACTTATACAAACAGACCTGTACATGGTGCCATTTGCAGTTCAGAGAAATGTAAACAGTTGTAAAGACGTAGTATTAAATCAACTGCATAAAATTAACTATAGTACTATACTACTGTAATAATTTTTGTGGCTAACGCCTCTTGCTGTTGCAGTGAGCTTCATGTTGCAAATATCTGCTTAAAATGCCCTGTGATGCTAATCATCTCCATGTGAACAGTCTCTGTCCAGTAAATTGCATATTGCAGTAAAAAGTGATCCCACAAGGTTTTGAGCATTTTCACCAAATATAATACGTACAACATATAAAATATATGTTAAATTGACTAGGTTATTGATAAAGCTTCCAGGCAACAGCAATAAAGTTTTGGGGGGTGTCAAAAGTTATATGTGGATTTGTGACTGCATAGGGACCCTAATCTCTATGTTGTTCATTGGTCAACTATATTACACCATTTTATATAATGAACTTTAACATCTGCAGATTTAGGTATCTTGGCAGGGTGTAGAGGGAAGTCATGGAGCCAATCCCCTGTGAATACTGAGGGATGACTTTACTTTTATCATAACACTGGAGTATGAGTTTCTTTTGTAGTTAGAAACATTCCATTAAAGCTATTTCCATTAAAAACAATAAAAAACATTGCAATGGTACATGTCTGTAATCCTAACAATTTGGGAGGCTAAAGCAGGAGGATCATAAGTTTGAGGCCAGCCTGGGCAGGTTAGAGAGACCCTGTCTCAAAATAAAAAATGGGCTGTGGTGTACCTCAGTGGTAAAATGGTAGAGTAAGCCTGGGTTCAACCCCCGTACCACAAAAAACAACAATACAAATAGCTGGGGATGGTGGTACTTGCCTGTAATCCCAGCTACTTGGAAGGTATACACAAGAGGATCACAAGTTCCAGAACAACATGCACAACTTTAGTGAGACCCTGTCTCAAATTAAAAAAGGGATGGGTATTTAGCTCAGTGGTAGAGCACTTGCCTAGCCCTGGGTAAAATCCTCAGCACCACAAAAAAAAAAAAAAAACATAAAGTAGGTCAGATCATCTCACTCTTATCCTCAAAATACTTAACAGGTTTCTGCTGCCAAAATCAAGTGTGCACACCTTACTTGATGATGCTTCAGCTCTTCAGTTGCCGCTACCCATCCTATTCTCAGCAACCCATGCCTTCATAGCAAGGGGACACTGATACCACACACTAATGACATGCCTTCATATGCACACTGCTCCTTATCTGACATTCTTTTTCCACCTTTCAAAACCTCCACAACAATCCCTAGGTCCTCTAACTGCTCCCACTCAGGCCCTGTATCTCAGCAACAATGTTTCTTTCACCCTGTCTTATTCTAGAATGTGAACCAGTGACTTCCCCAAGAGCCTTCCACATGTCTCCATGTCTGTATGTCTGCATTCTCCATGAAGGTTAAAATCATTCCTCCAACCAGAGTATGAACTCAAATGTATTTGTTAAACAGAAGAACAAATATATTTTATTTTCAAGTGAGTTTTTACCAAGCTGAACTACACAAAAAGTAAGATTTAGATCAAAAGAATGGATTGGCATTATAGAAGCAATGTAAATAAACTTTAAAGGTTAAAGAGTTGGTTACATCTGAATGAGGGCTAATATAGATATAGTTTAAATTCAAAGCCAAAGTTGTGGCAAATCACTACTGATCATTCTCTACCTTCAGTCTATGATGACACCATTAGCACACCTGCTATATCCCTACCACATCACTTCTTCCAGAGAAGAAGAAACAATGTAGAAAATAAATTAGTCCATAATAAATCAAAAATATATTTTACATAAATATAATATTTAAAAATCCATAATAAAAAATAAAAACTTTTTTTTAAGGTGCTAAGCCTAATGGCCATCTTACTTAGTGAACTTTGCCATGCCAGACCCTTAACTCAGCTTCCTTTATAAGCCTCTTTCCAGGTGACACAGTTCCCACCTCTCCCTCTTCCTAACCTGGCCTGTAGTTCATAGAGAGAGCCTATTACCCAGGCAACAGTAATGTCCACAAAGTTGTGCTTGCTGGGGGGCTGGAGGTAGTGAACGTGGAGAGGAGTGCTCAGAGAGCTTCCAGTACCTCAGGGTGACTGTGTAGCTGCTCCAACGCCATTTGATAAAACGAAGCCCTGGAAAAACCTTCTAGATAGGAAAGGCAGATGTTATTTTTTTCTTTCTTGAACTTGGTCAGACAGAATCTCTGTAGAAAGTTAAATAATACAACTGATAGAATGGAAACAGAAATGTGAAATTTGAAGATGGAAGAATAATTAGGGACTATATACTCTAAACTGTCCATTTTACATACTCAAAAGGCAATATTTACAGAGATGTGCAAGGTCATCTGAACCTTTCTATGCCTTGACTTCTTCTCTCCCTCACCTCATTCACTGCCTCATTTCCCTTCAACTAAGGAGTTTGATCAGCTCTTCTTTAAGTTTCTTCTCAGTTCTCAAGTCCTAAGATTCTGTTACTTGCTCAAAGTGACACAGTTCCGGAAAACAGGGTCCCAAATCTGTAATAGCTGGTTTCCAAATATTGCTGCTTCCACTAAAATGAGCTATGATGTAGACCACAATATTCACAACAAAAACCTTGGGCCAAGATATGGCATGGAAATGCTCATTTGTCAAGTTTACAGACTTGAGCCAACATTTCAAGCAGAACTGCTCTAACACTCAGGAACCCTTTTTAGCCAGAAGGCTACCTGGAACCTTCAGAAGCATCTCCCTGAAGAGATAAAGTGCGAAGAAGGAAGAGAGCAATTGTAGGCTTCCTAAGTAGGGTGTTTGGTTTGGCAACAAGAAAGAACTTTCCTCCTATAAGTCCAACCACAGTAATGAAGGAGGCATGAGGATGGAGAGGCCAAGGATTATACCCCTGCTGCTGCTTCCCAGGAATGGAGCTTCAAGCATGACCAAGGTGCCAGCCATAATAGCAAAAGAAATAGCAGAGGCTTCGTCCAGACAACTAGTCTTTTTTTTTTTTTTTAATATTTATTTTTTAGGTATACTTGGACACAATACCTATTTTTTATTTACTTTTTATGTGGTGCTGAGGATCGAACCCAGGGCCTCGCACATGGTAGACGAGCGCTCTGCCGCTGAGCCACAACCCCAGCCCCAGACAGCTAGTCTTTACGGAGTGATTCCTATGGTGAGAAACTGTTCTCAACATTTCATATTTTCATAATCCTCTATATCTCTACTCACAGATTCTACAACTCAATTACTTCTCACAACCATTTTGTACATACTGATATTGCTCTTCATTGCACAGAGAATGTAACTACGCCCAGGGAAGTTTCCCCTGTAAAGCTGCACAGCTAGTCAAGAGCTGAATCTGGGATTCAACCAGGGTAGCTTCGAGCCCAGGCCTCACTACCCAGCTGGGCTCCATTAGCCAACTCTAGCTTCCTAAGGGGGAGAGACTGTCCCATCAGAAGTCTGAAACCTGACCGGAAAATGCACCCATTCCTGTTGAGTCCTGCCCCCATTCTTTAGGCAGAGGGGAGAGGAGGCCAAGTTATGTTACAGTCTCAATCATTCCTGGGCTCATCTTGGGCCACTTCCAGACTCAGGGACTTGACCAACTTTGCAGACAGGTAAAGAATGGGTGGAGAGGACACTGTGCCCTGTGTGCTTGTCTGCTGGTGACACACTCACGCCCTGGAAAGAAGTGAAAAGCTGCAGAGTCAGATTGAGAAGCCAAGCTGGGAGGAATAAAGCAGCATCAAAACAGTCAGTCCAGGACAAAAATGCTACTGCTTTGCCACGAGTAGCATTGAAATGACCTTAAATGTCTTGGCTGCTGAGTATAATTGTGGCCTGTCTTTACAAATTCAAATTTGGGTGCAGTGAGGCTGGAAGCTGCATCTGTCAGGATTTTGCCTCTGTTGGGATTTTGCCATCCTGGACTCTGCTTTTATTTCCTGCTCCTGCCAGCATATCTTACTCAAGATCCCCTCCTCCACTCAAGTCAACAGCAGAGAATGGCAGGGCAGGCAGCCTGGCCACACTGGAGAAGTAGCCACAGTTTTCCCCACCTGTGAACCATCTGGTCTTCCTCTTCTCTCTGTTCTTTCTTTATATAATCTCAGAAATCTTGATGGATGCCCTGTGTGTGCACTGGAGTGAAAGCCTATCTTACTTTGCAAGGCTTCTTATGCAAATGAATCCTAGTCCTTTTATTTGTACTGTGGCTCCTGGAAAAAGGAGGATTATAGGATAAGAAGCAAGCTTTAGCCAATGTAATGGTGGACTGGCTTCTAAAATTGTCCTTTCCTCCTTTCTCTAATCGGCCCGAAAGCATCTCAAGTATTTCCTTTGATAGAGGAGCAGGACCACCAGAACTAGGAAGCCATGCCTCCCGCAGCTCCCTGGATACTTATTTTGTATAAGGTAATAAAAAAGAGGACAGGTCCCTGCCCTCAACACACTGGTATAAAGGAACATTTTTCCCAGAGGCTTTGGGCATCCTGCTTCCTGTAGACTTAAAAACAAAAGATACAAATTTATTATAAGATTCTGTTCTGTGCCAAGAGCCTCTGCCTGGATTGGGCCCCACAGGAAAAGGGAGAGCTAAAAGGAGAAGCCAGCAAGGATGCAAGGTCACCCCCACACCCCCCTTGGCTTCCTTCTGAATGCCAGAGCCAGTTCTGGAGCCAAAGTTAAGTGCCCTCCAGAGGGTGCCCTCCCGAGGGTGGCCCTCATCCAGAACCCAGCCATGGGGGCGCCCTGCCATCCCCACCCAGCCAAGTACAGAGTGGGCATTCAGCCTCACCATGCTGACAGACAGAACCTGGCCTGGGTGCCAACCCCAGCACAGCCAGGAAGTACAACCACTTTGTCTCAGGCCCACTGGTAAACAGGAAGCTTATCCTTTTGTGGCACTAGCTGGTCTTGTAAGGCTTCAAATGGGCCAGAGCTGTCACTGGCTTCTTTCTTTCATATTTTTTAAAATGCCCCACCCCCCTGGATGAGGAAACTTTGGTTCTGACTTTTGGGCTGAGTACACAGATGGAGTGGTGCCAGCCCAGCAAATACAGACACAAGATCCACCCTGGCATTAACTCCCGTCCCCAGAAGGCCTGGGTGGGGCTGGGAGCAGCACGTGGGCCTTGATGGAGCCAATTCTCTTTCTTTTGGTAACCATTTAATCACTGATCACCCCAGCCTGAGCCTTTCTGGAAAGCTATAGGATACCCGGCATTAAAACAGAAGAGGGCTAGGGTTGTGGCTCAGTTGTAGAGTGCTCGCCTGAGCCACAGGTAAGACCCTGGGTTCGATCCTCAGCACCACATAAAAATAAATAAGTAAAACAAAGGTATTGTGTCCAACTACAACTAAAAAATAAAATAAAAACAGAATGAGACAATGACTATAGGGAACAGGACAGGACAATTCAAAAGCTATAGGGTCAGATCACATTCAGGAAATCAGATACTGCAAAGCTGAGGCCCTCCCAACCCATCCAAGAAGACAGCTTTTACCTGGCTCCACGTGACTGTGGCTACGTGGGCCAAGTCTCAATGAATCTTTACATTTTTCAAAAGGTGCCAGGAATCAGATCTTTTATGTGAAACTGCCTGAATTCTAAATGTTGACAACCACCACCACCACCAACAACAACAACAACAAAGACCTAACAAAATACACTTGTGGGTCAAATCTTTCTGTGGGCTTTTGGTTTCCTTTGGCTGCCAGGGCACCCTTACCCTAGGTGAGATTTAGGGAAATCACTCTTTGTCTTTGCTGACATTTCTTCAAAAAGAAAGGTGATTTTAGATAGAGATGGAAATGCCAGCTTTAGATAAAGAAAACGATAAACTCATAAGTATGTGTGCCTCCATAGGAAGATTTAATCTTAAAATTAATTGTTCTTCTTTAGGAAACAAAGTCTTTGATGTGACTTAAAGAGGTTAGAAGCACTGCAGCACAGGACAAGGTATAACGCTATATCTGTGTCCCCGCCCTCCACCCCCATTCTACTGGGGATTGAACCCAGGGGTACTCTACCACTGATCTATATCCTCAGACCCTTTTATTTTTTACTTTGAGAAAGGATCTTACTAAATTGCCCAGGTTGGCCTCAAACTTACAGTCCTCCTGGTTCAGCCTCCTGAGTCACTGAGATTATAGGCATGTACCACTGCACCTGGCTCTGGCTAGATATATAAAGCAGGCTGAACACATTTTCACAATTTCTTCCACCTTCCAGAATAGGGAGAGTAAGAACTGTCTACCTATCACTTCTGAAACCCTAAAGGTAAATGAATCCATAGACATCCTGTTGGAGAAATTCCTCATGAGGATATTCTTTCTGAGAACTGATAATTAAACATGTCCTGGGATGGGGCTAGAATTTGACTAATTCTATAAAGAATCATAAATTTAATAAATTAGAGAGGATAAAGTTTTAGATCATCTTTGTATTATTTACTAGTATGCTGTTGTGTTCAACTAAGAAAAGGCTATTGGAACTCCAGACAGATATATATGCTGAACTTTGGCCGAGTGTTGTGGAGTATGTAAGAATATTTACTGAAGTTGAGTGTAAAGTCAATTACAGTAATGTCATCTGGGAAAAGCCATTTAGTTCTCATAATGAAAATGGTCAGAGCATCTCCAAAGAATGTATTAGTCAGACTTTGCTTAATCTGAAGAGAACTCAACTGGGTGGAGCAGCCGGATTGAGGTCCACCAAGCTTTCCACTGTGCCACAGTTTGTGAAAGCCAGCTAAGACACCAGGGAAAAATATATCTGAAACAAGGCAGAAAACCTCCACCCAACTCTCATGTGAAGTTAAAGCCACAAGTGAACACTAAAGACAAGAAGAAACCCACAGCTATTCCATGAGTGACTTTTGTTTACTGAATAATACCCTGGTGGGTTCTGATGGGGAACTTTGCCCCCAGAACACCCCATTACCTTTTCTTTTCTTTCTTTCTTCTTTTTAAATTTTTTTTTAGTTGTACACAATATCTTTTTATGTATTTATTTTTATGTGTGCTGAGGATCGGAACCCAGTGCCTCACACCTGTGAAGCCAGCACTGCACCATTGAGCTACAGCCCCAGCCCACCCCATTACCTTTTGCTACTTTGTAGCAGAACTCTCTTGAAGATCCTCAAAGGAACATCGCCCTGCAATGAAAAAAGATTTTATATTAAAATCATGTTTTCAAACAAAATTCTCTGTGGGTTCTAGCTTCATACAGTCGAAGTTATTGGGGTTGGGATGTAACTCCAGGAGTGTTTGCCTAGCTTGAAAGAGGCCCCGGGCTCAATCCCCAGCACCACCAAAAAAAAAAAAAAGAGAGAGAGATTTATTACCAGCCCAGACTTAGAACAAGAAGTTAAATTTAAACCCTAAAACAAACCTTGCCTGTAAAGGGCCCTGGTTTGTCCCATTTCTCTTCTGCCAAATTAGGAAGAAAAGAACAAAGCCTGATGGTTTCCTGTCGGTGTACTATGTACCTTTTATTACGGCAACCAGAAAAATCAGTGTGGGCGGCCGAGGGGTACACAGTGGCAGGTGCTTTGACCACAGCACAAATGTGGGGCCAAGCAGCAGGTGGTTGGTAGAACTGAAGAAACTAGAGGTTTGCAGTATTGGCTGCAAATTAAAAACTACCTTCTTTTAAGGAGTTGGGGGAGGGAGGCACTCAGTGGTAAAGCACTTGCCTAGCATGTGTGAAGCCTTGGGTTTGATCCCCAGCACCACACACACACACACACACACACACACACAAATCAGCTTTTGGGGGTTAAGATGAAACAATAGTAGAGTACAGTAAACCTATACATGGACTTTAACAATATTGATAGTAACAGAAAACACATTTCTTACTATGATATACCTAAACATTTTATACAAAATAATTTATTTGATTCTCACCACCACCCCATAAAGTGTAAATCATTATCACCCCCATCTTACATGAGTAAACTGAGGCATAGAATTTAAATAATAAACCTAAACACAAATAACTGAGACTTGAACTCAAGTAGTCTGGCTCCTGGGTCTCTGCTCTGAAACACCAAGGTACGTTACGATGTCTGATTACAGAAGTATTAGAATATGGGAGAAAAGGTATTTATAATTTATCTATGATATGAATTGTATTGCATTCTGCTGTCATTTATTTTTAAAAAATGTAATCATATGTATAAAGCCAATTTAATGAGATGTTGGACAGAATGCTTTCACTAAAACAAACCAAAAAAAAGATGGTTACATTAAAAAAAAAAATTATCTAGATTTTTTTTTGTGTGTGTGTGTGTGTATGTGTGTGTGTGTGCATGGGATATGTGCTGGGGATCAAACCAAGGTCCTCTTACATGTTAAAGAAAAACTCTACAACTGAGCTATGCCCTAAACCCCTCAAAGTATTTATAGGAATATGCTTATTATTGATCATTTCAATTCAAAAATACTCCTTTCTCAGAGCTGCCAATCATGCAATCTCTTATGAGCCATTTTAACAGTAACACTGAAACTTCTGTATAGTGATACAGGAATTTCCAACAATGAAACAAGGCTTTAGAACTTGCCAGCAAGACACAAGAAGCATGAGTAGGGTAGGAACTCACAGATAAAAATGAGATCAGAAAACTGTATAACCTACCCTTACTGAGTTTGTTCCATGATGATGCAAGGAAGGCCTGTGATAAGGGCTCAGAGATATAATTGCTTTTGCCTGGAGAATGTGTCCTTTAGGAATGGGATGCATGGTACCTAACTGCCCCAAAGCCAACTAGGGTTTTTTTTTTTTTCCATATTTTTTATTGGTGACTTATAGTTGTACATAGTGGTGGGATTTGTTGTTACATACTCATACATGCAAACAATATAATATGGCCACTATCATTTCCCAAAGCCAACTGTTTTTCAACTTCTTGCCAATATAATGATGTCCAGAAGAATCTAGGAGCAAAAAGGCGAGCAGACAAGCTCAATGTTTAGCTGTGCTGCCAGGTATAGTGGCACACATCTGTAATCCTAGTGGCTGGGGAGGCTGAGACAGGAGGATTGAAAGTTCAAAGCTAGCCTCAACAACTTAGCAAGGCCTTGGGCAACTTAGTAGAACCCTGTGTCCAAAAAAAAAATTAACAGAATGGGGAAGTGGCTCAGTAGTTAAGCACCCCTGGATTCAATGCCTGGTATGAATAAATAAATAAATAAATAAATAAATAAATAAATAAATAAATAAATAAATAAATAAATGTTGAGCCCTGACTTGAGCAGCTGTAACACCAGCTCTTCATCCTCCATTAAAGACAGGTCTGCATCCAGAGGTTTCCCACTTGGTTTTCTATGACTTGTTGGTCCCCCATCTTCTATTTTGCTGTTTTTCCTTTTCTTCAGTTCCTGCTTTTTCTTAATATCACTAACCTTGTTCTCCACACTGATGCTTCATAGCATCTATATTCATCTGGATCTGGAAGTTTGCTCCAATCAAATCCACCATCATCATCATCGTCACTCCCATCCAGAAAGGCTTCATCACCACCTTTGGCATTTGTCTCTCTCTGGCTTATCTTCTAACTTCCCTTTTTTTTTTTTTTTTTTTTATATCTTTTCTCCCTTTTTTCATCGTGATGTTTTGTCTTCATTTTCTTCCTGTGTTCTTCTTTGTCAAATCTGTCCTCTTCCTGAAGCCTTTCTTTTGCTTTAACTAAGCTGATATCACCAGTGTCATCTTCTGCATCTGTGGCCACTGCTGAACCAACTCACCTTCATCAGTAAACATAGTATTTAGTATTCTTATTCATGTTAAAATTTCTCTTCATTACTTTTTTTTCTGCTTCTGTGAATTTTTGTCCTTTTTTTTTTGTCCTTTTTTGTAGATGGACACAATTCCTTTGTTCTATTTATTTATTTGTTTTCATTTATATGTGGTACTGAGGATGAAACCCAGTGCCTCACACATCTAGACAAGCGCTCTACCACTGGTTTTAACCCCAGCCCAATTACTTTTTTCTTGACACTGGGTTTAGAAGATTCTTTCTTGATTTCAGAGTTTTCAGTCCAGGTTCACTATGGTGAAGCAGAACATCATGGCAGAGAGGGTATGGCAGAGCAAAGCTGCTTAATTCTTGGTGGTTAGGAAGCAGAGTTCAAAATATATCACACCCCACCCCCACCCCAAACTGGAGGTGTTGAATCCACCCCTGGTGCTCTATCACAGAGCTACATTCTCAGCCTTTTTTATTTTTTATTTTGAGACAGGGTCTCACTAAATTGCCCAGCCTAGCCTTGAACTTGCAGTATTCCTGTCTTAGGCTCCTGAGTTTGTGGGATTACAGGCATGCACCACCACGCCCAACCTCAAAATATGAGTCACATTCCCATCCTTTGTGTGTGTGTGTGTGTGTATGTGTGTGTGTTATTTAGAGACAGAGTCTCACTAAGTTGCTTTGCACCTCGCCATTGCTGAAGCTGGCTTTGAACTCATGATCCTCCTGTCTCAGCCTTCCCAGCCACTGGGATTACAGGCGTGTACCACTGCGCCTGACTTCAAAATATATTCTTAATGGCCAGTGTAAAAGGCCTTGACAGGCATGCCTTTTCTCTTATTTTTTTCAGGCAAGAGTGTGGGAACATGTCTGTACCTTTATTATTACTACTTAGCAAATGGATACTGAGGGCCTGGTCTGGTGAGGCAATAAGAATATACAATAATATCAAAAAACGAATGTTCTCCTTGATCCTAAGGGGCATAGAATCGAATATTTACAACACAGATAGGGCCATCAGGTACAACTAACAAGATGTCACTCACACTGTAAACATCATAGATTTATCTTTATTAAGATGGTGGGTGTCTTTTTCTAACTCATATAAAGGTGCCTATGAGCTAGCAGCAGTCAGGTTCATGCAAGCAGACATGTGCACCACAAAAGGAAGTTAACACCCAGGAAGTGGTTGATTTACTGGAGAGGATCAGCAAAGCTTTCACAGGGGAAGTTTGTCCTGAGCAGAGAAAGGCAAAGGGAGAGATAGACAGGCTTCAAATCAGCGGAAATGACAAAGGCAGAGCAGGCAGAAACAAGGGCTGAAGAAGTATGAGGAACAGGAGGGGAGCCACAGAATGGGTCTGGAAACAGTAGGTAGCAGGGAGTGTGGTTACTACTAAGGCACTCTCCTCCGAGCTGCTGCACTTAACTCTGCAGGTAAGAGGCTACAGAAAACTCTCTCTGGGTCAGAGACATGCACAGACTAGGGGATAAGAGGCAAGGCAGCAGGACCAGCCAGGAGGCCTCAGTGACAGATAAAACCAAGAGCTAGGACCAGAGTCAAAACCATGATCAAAAGGACGATTTCTTAAAATATTTAGGATAGTTCTTATTTAATAACTTGTACAGTAGCTCATTCCCAAAAGGATGGTGGAACTAACAGAGATGCATACTTTAGAAAAGAAGAAAATAATTGCATGAGGAAATAAAGATAAATGGAAAATAATTTTAAGAAAAGCTGGGGCAAATTTAATGCACAAACGTAAGTACTATCAGGCATGAGACATTTCCTGAAGAGGGCACATTTGTGACACTGAGCATCTTATCTGCTAAGCAGAATGGGGAGCCTAAGTAACTACAAAGAGTGTTGGGGGTAAGGCAAACTAGTGGCTGAGGAGGAAGAGAAACAGTTCCTAACAATACATGAAGACTCATAAAAACCTCTCCCTCGAGTGCTCAGAAAGAGCAATTCTCTAAGCAGCTGGGGTGTTGCAAGCAACAATCCTGAGAACTAAAACCAAAAACGTTCCCAACTTTCAAAGGACTATTTTTTTTTTTTTAACAACATCCAATAGCGAAAGACACAATCATACTCCCAGAAAAAAACATAAACCACATTTCACATATGGCCCAAAGAGCAAGGAGCCAGTGTAAAGTTCTCAGTATGACCTCTGGATGGAAAGTATTGGGAGTGTGTGCAAGTAGGGGCAGGAAGGGAGGCTCAGCCCTTGCTCCTTTTTAACTAGCTTCTGTTTATCTGCCCCAATAGCTATCTCCTGAAGAGTAAATAGGCCCCCATTCACACATATATGCACAAAAATTAAGGCACTGTAGAGAAACAAAGATTGACTGTTTCTTTAAAAATGCTTAAATGACAAAATAAAATCATATATATTTGTGGCATGTGATGTTTTGATATACGTATACATTGTGGAATTGATTACCTCCAGGAATGCTCCATCTTAAAACTGTTTCTGATTAAGAATTGAAACCTAAACGGCATGATATGAAATTTTCTGCAACAAATTCAAGTTCAATAGTCTACTAACTAGCCAAATAAGGACAGATTTCTTTGTTTTATGGTTAGACAAAAGGAAAGGGCTCCATCCATGTTAAAAATTTAGGAACTTCCTAGCCTCAGGAAGGTAGAACAAAATACAGACCAAGGTCTCCCAAAAAGTAATCCCAGCAGGATGGGATGGCCCACACCTTTAATCTCAGCTACTAAGGAGGCATGTTCAGGATCAGTCTTGGCAACAGTCTCCAAATAAAATTTTTAAAAAGGGCTGGGGATGTAGCTCAATGTTCAATGTCCCTGGGTTCAATCCCCAGTTGAACCCCCAAAGCCTCAAAAAAAGAAAAAAGTAACCCCAGCTCTTTTCTGGTATATCTCTGCTTTCAGAGACAATGGTTATAATCTTTTCCCAAAAATTGAGCCCCTTTCCAAGGACAGTGTGTTAAACATGTGAACAGCTACTCAAGCTGGCACAAGATTGGAGGCTCTTCCTGCCAGCTTCCTCTGTTGAGCCCTGACTAGATGGAGGACACTTATAGGAAGCATCACTAGGAGGATGAATGAAGTCATAGGCAAAATGACTATGACAGAAAGAGAAGGTGGAGCAGACAGGTGGTGCAACTTCAACCTGGCTGTGCATCAGAATTCCCTAAGGATATATTCACCACCACTACCACCAAAGGAGAAAAAAAGAAAAAAGAGTTCAGACTAATCCAAGGCCAATTACTATAGAATCCACAGGGGTGATATCAGGACATTGGTATTTTTTTTTAACCTCCTGAGGTGATCCTAAACTGTAGTCAACCTTGGAAACCAGTGGTATAACAGGAACAAAGCACATAAGCAAGCCCCTGGCCTAAATTTTGAAAGCTGGTCAGATAATTCCATAGCAGGTCCTAGAAAGTTAGAGAAGAGAAACAGAAACACAAATATACCCATCCCCACCACATTTTGAAGGATCTGGAGCCTATGACAATAAACAGAACAGATCCCTCTTTCCAGGGATTCTTGCACTGGATAAGAATCAGGCTATTCTAAGAAAACTGATGATAGGAGACTTATCAGTCTCCAAGATAAAATTCCTAAATTTAATAAGTGGAAAGCTCGGGAGACCCTCCTATCACCCCAAACCCCAGCTGAGAATAAAGATACACCAAACTCTGGATAGAAATCCTTGAATCTTTAAAATGCTTAGATAACAAAATAAAATCATATACATTTGTGGCATGCAATGTGATGTTTTGATATACATATACATTGTGGAATGATTAAATCAAGCTAATTAGCATCACTTCACATACTTACAACCTTTTGTGGTGGAAACATTTGAAATTTACCCTCAGCAATTCTGAAATATTTGTCCTTATTAACTACAGTCATACTGCTATACAATGGATCTCAGAATCCTAGTCTTCCTGTGTCACTGAAACTGAAACTTTGTACTCTTTGACCACAACATCTTCTCATCCTTACCCACAAAATCCTTAATTTTTAGGAGGCATTTTTTTACATTGAAATATTTCTGAATTTGGGCTATATCTCATAAACTGAGCCTATTTACTAAAGTGAATCTTTCTCTAGATCATTACCCTCAAATTGTCAAAATAATGGTTTGGCTTCTTAATACACTAGAAGCTGTGCTACAGACACCTAAAGTAGGAGCTGGGCCAGAAGCCTGTGGAGTATAGGCCATGTGACCTTCTCAACAGGTAACATTAACACCCCAGGGTTCGACTTTAAAGCTAGGCTATGCCAAAGCAGACTCTCCCCAGCTATGACCTATCTGCTTCACTTCTTTTCCTTCGGATAACATGTGACTAGCATGGATTGTCCCTCAATTGAGTGACTAGTAAGGGCAGGCACCAGGAAGGATGTTTTATATGGATTAGTCCTATTTTTTATAATACTGATGAAAGGAAGATACTACTTTCAACTTATTTGAGCTAGAACTAAATGTTTCAAAAAAGGTTCTGAAATTTATTGATGGTCATGCAGCAACCCCATGCAAGTGGCTGACCCCAGAGGCCACAGTCTTTCCACTGAGCTACTAAACCCATGTTAGAGACCCTGGATTCCAGAACTATCAGCTTTTCATACAGGCAGTACACGCTATCCAAAAGCCAGTCCCATTTGCAAAAGGCAAATCATGGCTCCTCTGGGAAATAGTTTTAATCAACACATTTCTAAATTATAATTTTGGAGGACAATGTGAAACAAAGAGATATAAAAATCTATTTAGAGCCTACTAGGAGGAAAAAGAGAGATGGCTCTTCCCTTTGTGTTGAATGGACACTGCCCACTGACCACTATCACCCTGGGATTACATATCCTACCAGCCTTTTAAAATCAAACCATAGGGGGGTGCAGGATTTGTACTTAAGAAAATAGAGATTAAATTATTAAGGAAGTGAAAACTAAAATGAAAGTGAAAAATTTAATAGGAAGCAAAAGCATGAGATAAAAAAATTTAAATTTAATTAAGAGTATGAATGGTAAAAAATTTTAAAAAGGCTAAATTTTTATAAAGAATGTAATGCCTTTGACTCCAGACAAGGGAAACAAGGCTAATCTCCAAGGCCAAAAAGATAAAAGCATGAAAGTAAACATGATAAAAGATTTTTTGAAAATTTAAAAATAAGAAGTTAAGCACATAAAAATCAAGCATAAAAATGTTAGTGCCAGCTTTCTAACCTAGTTTTGGTGCTGGAATCCTAGAATAATTTACATGCTTCCAGAGGGAAAGCTTCTAGTAGCCTTTCATTCTTGGTTCAGGTTAATGATGAGGCAAGATCCCTGGGGAGGGAGGCTTCCCCCTTATTCTTAGTCAGGCAAAGCTGAGAATGCTACTAAAAGCTTGACCAGTGAGTAACCTTTCTACCAAAAGTATCTGATAGTGAACCACGGAGACCTTGATGCTGGGAAAGAAGGTTTCTGTGCCAGCAGAAAGGATCAGCTTTTGCTGGGTGTGGTGTCCCACACCTGTGATTCCAGCAGCTCAGGAGACTGAGGCAGGAGGATCACAAGTGCAAAGCCAGCCTCAGTCACTTAGTGGGGTCCTGAGTGATTTAGTGAGACCCTGTCTCAAAATAAAAAATAAAAAAGGGCTAAAGATGTGGCTCAGTGGTTAAGCACCCCTGCTTTCACAAAAAAAGAAACAATTAACTAGCAGTCAGAGAAATGCAAATCAAAACCACCCTGAGATACCATCTCACTCCAGTAAGATTGGCAGCCATTATGAAGTCAAACAACAACAAGTGCTGGCAAGGATGTGGGGAAAAGGGTACTCTTGTACATTGCTGGTGGGACTGCAAATTGGTGCAGCCAATCTGGAAAGCAGTATGGAGATTCCTGGGAAAGCTGGAATGGAACCACCATTTGACCCAGCTATTGCCCTTCTTGGACTATTCCCTGAAGACCTTAAAAGAGCGTACTACAGGGATACTGCCACATAGCAGTATCATAGCAGCACAATTCACAATAGCTAGACTGTGGAACCAACCCAGATGCCCTTCAATAGATGAAAGGATAAAAAAAATGTGGCATTTATACACAATGGAGTATTATGCAGCACTAAAAAATGACGAAATTATGGCATTTGCAGGGAAATGGATGGCATTAGAGCAGATTATGCTAAGTGAAGCTAGCCAATCCCTAAAAAACAAATGCCAAATGTCTTCTTTGATATAATGAGAGCAACTAAGAACAGAGCAGGGAGGAAGAGCAGGAAGAAAAGATTAACATTAAACAGAGACATGAGGTGGGAGGGAAAGGGAGAGAAAAGGGAAATTGCATGGAAATGGAAGGAGACCCTCATTGTTATACAAAATTACATATAAGAGGTTGTGAGGGGAATGAGAAAAAAAAACAAGGAGAGAAATGAATTACAGTAGATGGGGTAGAGAGAGAAGATGGGAGGGGAGGGGAGGGGGGATAGTAGAGGATAGGAAAGGTAGCAGAATACAACAGTTACTAATAGGGCATTATGTAAAAAATGTGGATGTGTAACCGATGTGATTCTGCAATCTGTATTTGGGGTAAAAATGGGAGTTCATAACCCACTTGAATCTAATGTATGAAATATGATATGTCAAGAGCTTTGTGGTGTTTTGAACAACCAATAAAAAAAAGAAACAACTAACTTTTAAAAAAATTAATAAAATGTAAGATAAGGACAGCTGACATCTAGTTTAAGAGATAACCAAGCTACCACTTCCTGATACGGCTTCACAAATTCCATTTAATGCATCTATAAGAACATAACAAGAAAAGTTAGAAGGCAGTATATCCTTTGAACAATATCCACCTGCAAAAATCTGGAAGAGATTTCCATTAACTACAGTATCAATGAAGAATGTTTCCAAAAATATTTCAAAAGAACTAGATGTTTCAAAAAAGGTTCTGAAATTTATTGATGGTCATGCACCTCTGGCCAACTGAACCCTTGCCTTTCAAGGGGGAAAGCATAGCTGATCAGGAAGTATGTGGGGAAGTGTTCAGCCCTTAACTTCTCTCCACCATCAGCTCAAAGTTTCTGGGTCAGGATACAGGCAGGCCAGTCCAACACTGGGTGAGCCCTGCTTCCAGAAAAAGCCACTCTCCCTTCCCTGTCCAGAGCCCTCTTTCTCTACCCCTCAGAGACTACAATCCTACATACTAAGTACAACCCTACAGTAAGCAGAGACAATTCACTCTAAGAAACAAAATGGAGAAAAACATCAATTTGAACACTTACTTGGTTGTAGAAAAATACTGCCTCTAAGAAACAGATGCAATGGAAATAAAAAGACACCATACTATTAAGGAGAGAGACTCAGATAAGGAGTGATTTCACAGAAACATGAAAAACAGAATTACCATGTACAAAAGCTGAATTCATAATGAGGAAGTCACATTCAAGAAGTTTTCCCACAGTGTAGAATGAAAAAACAAAAATATGAAATGCAGCATGAGAAAAATGACAAGTACAGATTTAGGAACTAAGATCTAACCAACAGATCTTTTTTTTTTTAATTTATTTTTATTATTTACTTACTTATGACAACAGAATGCATTACAATTCTTATTACACATATAGAGCACATTTTTCATATCTCTGGTTGTATGCATAGTATATACACACCAATTCATGTCTTCATACAGGTACTTTGGATAGTAATGATCATCACATTCCTCCATCATTAATTACCCCATGCCCCCTCCCTTCCCCTCCAACCCCTCTGCCCTATCTAGAGTTCATCTATTCCTCCTATGCTCCCTCTCCCTATCCCACTATGAATCAGCCTCCTTACATCAGAGAAAACATTTGGCATTTGGTTTTTTGGAATTGGCTAACTTCACTTAACATTATCTTCTCTAACAGAACTTTTTAATTGCTATTAAAGAAATATATGAATGGAAGATGATAAAATAAAAATTATACTACAAAAAAACTAGAGACAGTAGAAAAAAGACAAATATACAGACCAGTTCCAGTTCTATTCACCAACACTTCCTGGTAAAAAAATTTACATTTCCAGTTCTCCAAAAAGATATACCTGCAAGGGATTATATATTTGAATAGCCTTAAAACAATGGAATAAGAACTATAAATTCCTGAGGAACAAAGGGTATGATCCAAGAACTCTATACCCAACTAAACGATGTGAAAACGAGAGGAAGGCACTGAAAACTTAGCACAATTCAGATAATGTATAATCTACACAAATTTCCTAAAAATATTGGTTGAAGACATATTACAACTACTCAAAAAATCCAAATGCCCTACAAATAAAGGTATATTATGACTTACAGCATAAACTAAAACCAACTAAATTAATTAGACCTAAACACTTACTACTTACAAAACAAATGAAAATGTCCTTGTGAGTGAAGTGGGGAAGAGGGATACTCGGGATTAAACCCAGGGGTGCTCTACCATAGAGGTTCATCCTCAGCCCTATTTATTTTTATTTTGAGACAGGGTCTCCCTAAGTTGCCAGGCTGGCCTCAAGCATACAATGTTCCCGCCTCATTCAAACTCCCAAATTATTGGGATTACAAGTGTGCACCACCACAACCAGCTCTAGTAAAACTTAAAAAAAAAAAAAAAGGAAGATATACAGTAAATTTATAATACAGCTTAAAATTTCAGATATTAATAAAATATAAAATCTAAGTAAAAAAAGGAAATAAAATCATGTTGAAGGCATTATTTATTATAACTGAGGTAAAGATACCATTGTTTCCATTTTTCTGTCTTAACATCAGTAGAGAAATTCACAGAATTAAAAGCCTGATACCAAGTCACTAAAGGAAATAAATGCAAACAAGTCTAGGCCACAGAATAGTATCATACCAACTGAAATAATAAATGCAAAGGTTTAAACACTTATATTGTGCTAGGCAAGCTCCAAAGGGCTTCAGTGAGCCACACTTTCTGATATTATTAACTCACAACGATTCTGGGCTGGCCCTATGACTCACTGCAACCAACAGTATGAGGCAGAATCAACCTTGTGACAATTCCATGCCTCGGCCTTGAGATGACTGCTAGTTTCCACTTTAACATTCTTGGACATCCTGAGCTGCCATATAAGAAGTATGGTTGGTTATCCTGCTAGACAGACCACAGTAAGAGACCATGGAAGAGCTAAATTGGTGAGGAGTGGCCTTCCAGTTGAGCCCAGTCATCCCTACCAAGGCAATAGCCATGTTAATGAGCATTCACGGACATCCTAATTTAGGTGAGCTACCAGAGGACTGTAGTACCAGCAAAATATCTGTGGAGCAAAAGAACCATCCAGATGAGCCAAGACAACCTGTAGAATCTTTTTTTGTTGCTATTTTTTTGTACTGGAGATTGAACCCAGGGTCACCTTACCACTGGGTTATATCCCCAACCCTTTCTAATTTTTGTTTTGAGGCAGAATCTACTAAATTACATAAGGCCACACTGAGCTGCTGAGGTTGCCCTCAAACTTGTAATCATCCTTCCTCCGCCTCTCAGATCTGTGGTATTATAGGATTGTGCCACGTAATCCCACTAAATAAATCTATCATATCTAGAATCTTGAGATATGATAAAATGATTCTGGTTTTAGACCACTAAATTTTGAGATGATTGCTATGCAACGATAGAAAACAAAACACCTTTTAAAAGTTCTTTTGAGTTAGCATGGTGGCAAATGTCTGTAATTCCAGCTACTTGGGAGGATTGAGGATATAGGTCACTTGGTAGAGTGTTTACCTAGCATGCATAAGGCTCTAGGTTCAATCCCCAGCACCACCAAACCAAATAAAAAAATTATATATATTTAAAAAATTTTTTAAAGAGCTTCTGAAAGAATTTTCTAAAGCCTATTTCAAATTATGTGGAGATTTTTTTGTTGTTGCTAAATTGCTCAAGCTGGCCTCAAACTTTCAATCCTCCTTAGCCTCCTGAGTCACTGGGATTACATGTGCACACTACTGCACCGAGCAACCTGATATTATTTTCCACTATCTTATGACAGAAAAACTTTCTGGTTACATATTAATTTTAATATTCATCCATTTTTTTTCCAATCAAGTACTATTTGTTACTCTGGAAAGGAAAGATTTCACTAATGACTTCTGAATTGGGTCTTAAAGTATGAGTGGGATTATATGTTACTTTTTTTCTGTTTTATTTATGTATTTGTTTTAATTAGGTACATATGACAGCAGAATGTATTTTGATTAATTGTACACAACTGCAGCACAACTTTTCACTTCTCTGGTTGTACATGATGTAGTGTCACAGCATATGTGCAGTCATACATGTACTAGGGTAATGATGTCCTTATATGTTACTTTTAAGAGAATTAATTAAAATGCAAAGAAAGGTTAAAAAATAGAAGCTTTGGCATATTCAAACAAATGCAAAGTAAGGTGGAAGTGTTCAAAGGGTGGAACTGAAGGCAAAAGCATTTAATTGGGACAAAGAAAAGTATATCACAATATGAACAATAATAGCATTACATAAACATAAACATATAGTAAAAAACTACTAAAGATACAAAAAAAAAAATGGAACTGGGTTGTAGTTCAGCAGTAGAGTGCATGCTTAGCATAAGCAAAGCCCTGGGTTCAATCTCAGCAATAAGGAAAAAGAGAAAACAAATCTAAAGGGAAATCAACATGACACTTTCATCTTTAACAAATTCAGTTAATAAAAAGTAATCGAGAAGAGAAATGTGAATAATTGTTTTACCTTGAAAAGTTTGTGTGTGTTGTATGAATGTATGAATACACATTTGTAGATATTGAGAACTTCAGTGTCTAGCAGGTAGTATTCATCCCTTTGTGAGCTTTGTGAGATTGACCCAAACTTTCTCCTTTATCACTGTCCAGTCCTGTGACTATTTTCTCTAAAATAAATCTGTGCTACTCCTTGAGAGGGCAGACCAAGTATAGAATAGCAATTATATATCATAAACCAATTTCATCTGAACCACATGGAAATTCCTCTTACACTATTGTAAGTGGCCATTCTCCTTAATTTTGAAAATTAATATGGCAATTAAAGAAGAATGAGATTATGGCCTTTGCAGGTAAATGGATAGAGCTGGAGAATATCATGCTCAGTGACATAAGCCAAACCCAAAACACCAAAGGCTGAATGTTTTCTCTGGTAAGCAGATACTAATCCATAATGGGGGGGGGTGATGAAGAAACTTTGGATTGTGCAAAGGGGAGTGAGGGAGGGGAGAAGGTGTGGAGATGGGAAGGACAGTGGAATGAGATGGACATTATTACCCTAGATACATGTATGTTTATACTACCAGTGTGACTCTGCATCACATTCAGCCAGAGGAAGAAGTTTGCTTCACTGTGTACAATGTGTCAAAATCATTCTACTCTCATGTGTAACTAATTAGAACAAATAAAAAAATTAATATGGCCAAAAAGTCTAAAATTGAGCTTTTAAATTAGAAGATGGAAGAACTCAAATTAGTTTAATATCATTTTCAATAAGAATAAAGCAAGCTAAAAATGTGAAACCTTGTTATCCATTCAATCAAAAAAAAAATATTTGTCATTACATCCAAAAAGACAGGCACAATGCTGGACCCTAAAAATACAGCACTGAACAAAACAGGTTGTTTCGAGACCTTACACTATAAATGTGAGGGGACAAATAATAAAGTCATTTTATTTAGTGATAAATATTGTAGAAAAAATAGGGTGTTAAGACAATGATATAACAGCTCCATAGACTGGAAAAAATATTTGCAAAAGACATATTTGATAAAGGACTATTATCCAAAACTACAAAGAACTCATAAAACTCAATAGTAAGATCTGGGTACAGTAGGACACAACTGTAATTCCAGTGACTTGGGCTGAGATGGGAGGATCCCAAGTTCAAGGCCAGCCTCAGCAACTTGGTGAGGCCCTAAGCAACTTTAGCAAGACCCTGTCTCAAAATTTAAAAAAAAAAAAAAAAAAAAAAATTAAAGGGGAGGGAGGCTGAGATGCTCAATGCTTAAGTATCCCAGGTACAATCCCCAGTATCTACCCACCCTCCCAACGAGAACTCTCAACAATAAGGGAATAAAAAACTTGATTTAAAGTGAACTAAATAACTGAATAGACATTTCACCAAAGAAGATATACAGATGGCAAATATGTATATGAAAAGATAAGCAATGTTACATAATATTAGGAAATAGCAAATTTTAAAAAGATACCCTTTCAAACAACTACACACCTTTCAGAATAGCTAGAATCCAAAGCCTTACCAACATTAAAAGCTGGCTAGGATGTGCAGCAACATGGACATTGCTAGTGGAAATACAAAATGGTACAGTCGCTTTAGAAAGCAGTCACAATGTATAACCACACAAAAATCTGCACAAAGATGTTTACAGCAGCTTTATTCATACTTAGCAAAATTTGAAAGCAACTAAGATGTCTTCAATAGGGGAACAGATAAACTGTGGTACTTCCAGACAATAGAATATTATTCAGCTTTAAAAGAAATGAGATATGAGGGCTGAGGTTGTGGCTCAGTGGTGGAGTGCTCGCCTAGCATTCGCAAAGCACTGGGTTCAATCCTCAGCACCACATAAATGTAAAATGAAGATACCGTGTCCTAAAACTAAAAAATAAATATTAAAAAAAAAGAAGAAGAAATGAGGTCACATGTGGTGGTGCATGCCTGTAATCCTAGCAACTCAGGAGGCTGAGGAAGGAGGATTGTAAATGCAAGGCCAGTCTTAGCAATTTAGCAAGACTCTATCTCAAAATGGAAAAAAAAAAAAAAGAAAGAAAGAAAGAAAGAAAGACTGGGGATATAGCTTGCAGCTAAAGCACCCCTGGGTTCAATCCCTAGTACCAAAGAAGGAAAAAGAAAGAAAGAAATGAGCTATCAAGCCAAGAAAAGATGCGGAGGAACACCAAGTGCACATTACCACGTGAAAGAAGCCAACCTGAAAAGGCTACATAATGGGTAATTCCAACTGTATCACATTTTGGAAAAGGTAAAACTATAAACAGTAAAAAGATGTTTGAGGAGGAGGGATAAACAGGAAAACAGGATTTTAGTGCAATGAAACTCTTCTTTCATGACATGACAGGTGGAAACATGTCTTTACACATTTGTCAAAACCCACAGAATATACAACTCTTATATACAATGAACCTTAATGTAAACTAGGGACTTGGTTTGATATGTCAATGTAGGCTCAATGTCTGTAACAAGTATACCATTGTGGAACCTGATGTTGATAGTGGGGTAGGCTGGGTTAACTGGGGGAGACAATGTGTGTGAATTCTCTTTCTATAAACTTGAAACTATTTTTAAAAAATAAAGTCTATTATATCTACATTTTTTAAAAGGGTGTTACCACTGAAAAGAAACAGACTCAAAGATAAACATGTCATCTTAAAATGAATAAACGCCTAAAAAATTTTTTTAAAAAATGAATCAAGTCTTAAAACTAATAATAGGACAAAATTAAACATCTGATAAAACATGCTAATATTCACAAGGAATTATAAAATCTAAATTGGCAATAAAATCTAATTTTTTTTTTTCTAAACTACTTTTTTTTCCCTTTGTTACTGGGGATTTCAGCCAGGGGTGCTTAACCACTGAGCCCATCCCCAGCCTTTTTTTTTTTTAATTTTGAGAAAGGGTCTCACTAAATTGCCTAGGGCCTCCCTAGATTACTGAGGCTGGCCTTGAACTTGCAATCCTCCTGCCTCAGCTTCCTGAGTTGCTGGGATTACAGATGTGTGCCACCATGCCTGGCCTCAACTACATTTTCTTTGGATCAGATAACACTTTTCCTTTAAACCTGCTCTAATTTTACTCCTACCTCTGCCAATATTCACTGTCCACAACCTGGAAATATTTCAAGAGGAAGTAATGAATGTGAATATTCTCTGAGAAATAGATAGATAAACACTGTCACACACTAGAATATAAAAGAGGAAAGGGGTGATTTACCACCTGATGATGAGGGAAGGCATCTCTGCCTAGGTGACATTTGAATCAAGGCTGAAGGAATCATTTGAAAACCAGGGGACAGGCAATGACTGTCTTCAAGGAGCAGAAGCCGACTAATAAAAAGAGTTTAGTAAATGAGGAAGGGCTGTGGTTGGTCACTGGAAGAACTCTGATCTAACATGCATAGAGCCCTGGGTTTGATCCTTGACACCTTGAGCACTCAAAACTACTACACAATTCAGATTCAGTAACAATAAAGAGTCCTGACAGAAAGTTTTAAATCATATATTATAATTTCCAAATCAGATTAGTCATGATGTTTCCTCTGTTTGAACAACATACATTTCAAGGTCATTCTCCTGAAGCTTTCAAACTACAGCAAGGAGCTATTCAGTACTTTCAGTACAATAGACACAATCATTTTGCAAGTGAATGTGAATGAGGTAAACCCTATTTAGTTCAGCATTTAGTTCAGCATTTCTATTTAAAGCTTACACTTCAAAAAATAATTATAATAATAAAAAATTTGGCATCAGAGTTTGGAAATGGAATTTGGGAGGTTTCCAGTTGATTCCACCATTTCCTTTTATTTTCCCTGACTCACATTTCTCTTTTACCTCTCTTGATAGACCTCTTCAGTAGCTTATTGAAATCTCTCTTCCTCTGTTCCATATTCTCCCTTACTCTATGCTGTGGGCTGAATTGTACCTTTCCAAATTCATGCATATTTTAAGTTCCAACCTCAGTATTGCGGGCAGCCAGCACCCCGCCAGGGTAGTTTCCAGCTCAGAAGGTGATGAGCCATCTGAGCCAAAGTCTGAAATAATTAGTAAAGAAATAAGAGGCAGGCCAGGGTTGTGGCTTAGTGGTAGAGCACTTGCCTAGCGTGCAAGAGGCACCAAGTTCGATCCCCAGAACCACATTAGAAAAATAAACAAAGTTTTATTTAAAAAAAGAAAGAAAGAAGAGACAGAGCCAGAAAATAGGTTTTAAGGGGAGTGCCACAGTCCGGCTGCAGCAAAATAACCAAGAGGTGACGAGGAACTTGTGTAGATTGATACAGCAGGAGTGGGAGCCATTTATTGTAGGACAGGAGGGGTATATATACATTCCACACAGCCTATCTTAATTAACATAAACTAGATACAGCAGTCAACCAATAAGGAATCTCCACACTTAATTGATCTCTGGCGTTACCTTCATAAACCACTCCCTCTGGCAAAATGCCAGGCGCCATCTTGACTTGTTTACAGTCTCAAACATTGTTAGAGTCTGTAAACAAGTCAAGATGGCGCCTGGCATTTTGACTTGTTTACAGACTCTAACAGGGGAGCATCTGATAGGTCCTCCAGTCCACATAGTAGCTGGAACTGAACAACTAGAAAATGGCTTCAGTCCTTTATTTAAGGAACAGTACATCAAAGGTAGGGATTAGGTTTCAGAGGATGGAGTCTTACTTCATGATGTCTAAAGGTCAACAGGTTGATTGGCATCTTCGCAAGTCACACACTACCCATAGGCTGTGTGGCTATGTGGCTCTAGCAGATCACCCCATCTCCTGTGCAGTGCGGAACCTGACAGAGCTAAGTAGGATATCACATGTATTAGGCTGTTTCAAACCATCAGGAATGCTACTGGGAGTTCCCAGGCACCAGACTTTCCTACCCAATGGCTTCCATGCCAATTAGGTTCACTCAGATTTCATAAGTGGCTCCTGGCACCTCAGTTCCTTAGAATGCAACAACAATATTTGGAGAAAGGGTCTTTAAAAAGATAAGTAAGTTAAAATGAGACTTTTTTTTTTCTTTAAGGGTGAGTCCTAATTCAATGACTGGTGTCCTTATAAGAAGAAAGGAGAATGCATGCACAGGGAAAAGATCATTTATAAGTAAAGAGATAAGGTATCATCTTAAAGCCAGGAAACAAGACCTCAGAAGAAACCAAACCTCCAGAATTGTGAGAAAATAAATTTATCTTGTTAAATCCACACAGGTTATGGTACCTAGCAAACTGAAAAACTCTACATCCCCCTATTCACTTTTCCTACACCAATTTCCACTTCAATATGATCTTATTCAAAGGCCTGAATGAGTTTTTTGTGATGATTCCCAAATCTCTATTTCCATGGGGGGGGCTTCTGCATTTTAAACTAATTTTCTATTAAAAAATCTCTATTCCTTGGAAAGCTGGGAATGGAACCACCATTTGACCCAGCTATTCCCCTTCTCAGACTATAAAAGACCTAAAAAGAGCATACTACAGGGACACAGCCACATAATCATATTGATTTATACAGCACAATTCACAATAGCTAGACTGTGGAACCAACCTAGATGCCCTTCAATAGATGAATGGATTAAAAAATGTGGCATTTATACACAATGGAATATTACTCAGCACTAAAAAATAACAAGATCATGGCATTTGCAGGGAAATGGATGGCATTAGAGCAGATTATGCTAAGTGAAGTTAGCCAATCCCTAAAAAACAAATGCCAAATGTCTTCTCTGATATAAGGGGGGTGACTCAAAATGGGATAGAGAGGAAGACTATGAGAAGAAGACTACCACTAAATAGGGAAGAGAGGTGGGAGGGAAAAAGAGGGAGAAGGGGAGTTGCATGGAAGATGGAAGGAGAACCTCATCATTATACAGAATACATGTATGATGTTGTGAGGAGAAAAAGGAAAAAAAAAGTATGTCACATTAGATTGGATAGAGAGAAAGGATGGGAGAGGAGGGGAGGAGTAGGGGAGATAGAAAGGGCAGCAGAATAGAATAGACATTATGATTGCTGTATGTATATAGGTGACTCTATGACCAGTGTGATTCTGCAATCTGTACAATTAGAAAAATGAGAAATTATACCCCAATGATTCAAATGTATGAATTGCCAAGATCATTGTAATGTCATGTGTAGCTAATTAAAAAATAAAATAAAATTAAAAAAAAAAGAAAGAAAGCAAAAAAAAAAAATCTCTAAAGTCCCCAGGTAAACTCCTTCTCCCTCCCTCTTCCAATCTCCCCCAGCTTGCCCCTTTCTGCATTCTCCACTGCAGTGAATAGAACCTCCTCTGGTGCCTAAGTCAGATACCTGGGAGTCATTATCCTAAAAAGTAAAATTAGCTACTACATATTTACTAAACACATAAGAGCTTTGCACACATCTCATCAAATCTTACAAAGTCACATAGAGCAGGAATTAATATCCCTATTTTATAGCTGAAGAAGCCAAAATTTGGATTAAGTAATTGCCTGGAGTCACTCCTTTAAGAAGTTAAAGAGCTAGAATTTGAGTTCAGATCAGTTTGACTCCAGAGCTTATGGCTCCTGACCTCAGTTATCCCTCCATCTAATCAACCCCCCTCAAACCCATTCAATCTACTTCCTAAATATCTTTTGACTCCTTCCTTCTCACGCCCCAAATGCCCTTATTTGGCTTCTTAGTAAGTTGGGTTTTGTGGGGTTTTTGTTTGTTTGTTTCTGGTGGTGGTGGGGATGTTTGTGGGGTTTTGTTGTTGTTGTTGTTGTTGTTGTTGTTGTTATTGTTGTTGTTTCATTTTATTACTAAGAACTGAACCCAGGGGCACCTTTACCACTGAGCTAAACCCCAGCCTTTCACTTTTTATTTTGAAACAAGGTCTCAGGAAGTTGTTCAGGGCCTAAGTTGCTGAGATTGCCTCAGACTCCTGAGTAGTACTTCAACAACTCTTAAAGGTACCTCTGGAGGTTCCTGAGACTCTTTCAGGGAGAATGTAAGGTCAAAACTATTTTCACCAAAACAATCACTGTATATTCATGACCTTTTATTGACTGAACTAAGAGGTGTCTTTGCACTGCACTGACATTTGCACTGAAGTGCAAAAGCAATGGTGCCTTGATTCTAACTGTCCTTCCTGTTCCCCTCCTCTATCCCTTCCCTTCATTTCCTTTTGTCTAGTAAATTCAGTGGTCTTCTATTCCACCCCACTCCTTGTTTGGGTTAGCATCCACATATCAGAGAGAACAACCAGTCTTTGTGTTTTGGGGATTGGCTTATTTCACTTATCATGATATTCTCTAGTTCCATCCATTTATTGGCAAATGCCATCTTTTTTCATTCTCCTTTATGGCTCAGTGATATTTCATTATGTGTATGTACCACATTTTCTTTATCCATTCATCTGTTGAAGGACACTTAGGTTGTTTCCATAACTTGGCTATTGTGAATTGAGCTGCTATAAACATTGATGTGGCTGTGTCACTGTAGTATGCTGATTTTAAGTCCTTTGGGTGTAGACCAAAGAGTGGATAACTTGATCAAATGGGTTCCAATCCAAGTTTACTAAGGAATCTCCATACTGCTTTCCAAAGGGGTTGCACCAATTTGCAGCCCTACCAACGATGTATGAGAGTACCTTTCTCCCCACATCCTCACCAACATTTATGGTTACCTGTATTCTTGATAAATGCCATTCTGACAGGAGTGAAATAAAATCTCAAGTTTTAATTTGCATTTCTCTAATTGCTAGAGATGTTGAACATTTTTCATATATTTTAAAAAATATATTTGTTTATTTATTTTTATGGGGTGCTGAGGATCAAACCCAGTGCATCACACATGCAAGGCAAGTGCTCTACCACTGAGCTACAACCCCAGCACTTCATATGTTTTTTGACCATTTGTATTTCTTCTTCTGTGAAGTGTTTGTTCCGTTTTTTTGCCCATTTATTGATTTTTAACCAAAAAAATGGCAGCATCAATTAAACTATGCATATACATATAATCATCTAGTAATTCCAATTAATATATGTTTAACAGAAAAGCACACATAAAGCTGGGTGTTGTGGCTCACACCTACAATCACAGCTACACAGGAGGCTGAACAGGAGGATTGCAAGTTTGAGGCCAGTCTGGGAAACCTACTGAAACCCTTGTCCCCACCCCCACCAACCCCCACATCCCCTAAAAAACAAAGAAGAAGTGAAGGTTAAGGATGTAACTCAGCAGCATAGCACTTGCCTAGAATGCCCAAAGCCCTGGTTCAATTGAAAGAAATGGAAGGAAGGAAGGAAGGAAGGAAGGAAGGAAGGAAGGAAGGAAGGAAGGAAGGAAGGGAAAAGAAGGAAAGAAAGGGGAGGGGAGTGCAGGGGAGAGAAGGGGAAGGGAGGGGAAGAAGGAAGGGCTGGAGGGAGGGAGGGAGGGGAAAAGAAAAGAAAGGAAAGGAAGAAAGGAGGGAGGGAGGGAGAAAAGGGAAGAAAGAAAGAAAGAAAGAAAGAAAGAAAGAAAGAAAGAAAGAAAGAAAGAAAGAGGAAGGAAGGAAGGAAGGAAAGAAGGAAGGAAGGAAGGAGGAAGGAAGGAAGGAAGGAAGGAAGAAGGAATGAAGGAAGGAAGGAAGACGGACACAAGCAAGCAAGGGAAAAGGCATGCATATATGCCTCAAAAGGTACATACACGAAGGTCCATGGCCATATTATTTAAAATAGTCCTCAAATCAAAATACCTATTAATAATAGAAAACAAAAAACAACTTTTCTGCATTTATACAATAAATACAACAATGAAAATGAACTATTGAGGATAACTCTTTGAAATATAATATTGGGGGCAAGAGAAGCCTGAACCCCAAATACTGCACACTGAACAGTTTCTCTGTGTATCAATATTTTTCTTATCCAAACATTTTTTTAATTGTGGCAAAATAAACACATCGACATAAACTTTGTTAACCATTCTAAGTGTACAGATAATTAGCATATTCATATTGCTGTGCAACATATCTTCAAAACCTTTTCAACTTGTGAAACTAAAACTCTATGCCCATTAAACAATTCTCCACTTCCTCCTCAACCCATTCCTGGCAACCACGAGTCTGCATTCTGTTTCTATGAATTTGACTTCTTTAGATACCTCAAGAGAGTGGAATTACTTATTTTACTTAGCCCTCATAAAAAGATACATAATTATTTCACATAGCATAGTGTCTAACCTAAAGGTTCATTCACACTGTAGCATGTGATTGAATATCCTTCCTTTTTAAGACTAATTAAAATTCTATGCATAAATTTTTAAATAGGTAAAATTTATGGTGTTTTAAGTCAGGATAGTAGTTGCTTTGGGGAGTAACTACCATGAAGTAGTGCCTGGGCACAATATGAAAGAAACTTCTGGAATAGTATTGTCTTATTTCTTAAGTCACGTGGTGATTACAGAAACATGTTCACTTTGTTATAACTTATCAAACAGTACAAAGATAATATATGTACTTTTAAATATAACTCAACAAATTTCAAGAAAATCATATATTTGCAATGTATTTATATCAATATAAAACTTGACTACAATATTCCATATTTTAATTTTTAAGTGGTTGCTTGAGGCTTCCACATTCCCAGAATCCAATACCTTGGATCTGAACATAGCAGTGTTTATGTTTTTGTTTTTGTTTTTTTTTTTAAGATTAATTCAGTCCTTGTTGCTTTTTTGGGGGAAAGGAGATACAAGGGATGGAACCCAGGGCCTCATGCATGCTAGGCACCACCAATGAGCGATACCCCAGCCCTAATTCAGTCTTAGATTTAAGATTTTTATTCTATATTCCAGCAAAAAAAAGAAAGTTAACTGGTTAAAAATGATACTTCTGCTATAAAGAATTTAGTTCCCAGGAGTGATCAAGTCCACAAGGAAATGTCTTATAATTTGAGGCAACGAAGAAATTAGTCAATGAAAAGAGGATATGGACGAAGAGCAAGAGATTTTGCCAAAGAAAAGTCCTCCCATAGTCACTGATACTATGAGTACTTGCAGGGGGCTAATATGTGGTACCCATTGAGGGTCAAGCATTCGGATACCCATTCTTTAAAACTAGATGGCCTAGCTTTAGAAGATGAAGCTTCATAATGGGAATCTGAATGTTTAACAAGCACCTCAGGATCCACCTATATCTTTAACTGGCTCTTAACCACCACATGTAAATCTCTCAGGGTGAAGTAGTTCGTTCTTGAATTAAAGTGGACAAGCTTGTAAAACTATGCATATACATACAATCATCTAGCAATTCCGTTTAATATATGTTTAACAGAAAAGCATACACAAAGCTGGGTGTTGTGGCTCTGAAACCATCAAGAAGATCAAAGAAGAGAAGTGGTACGATGAAGCATAACCTCTTGATGGTACCCTACATTCCTGCCTCCACATCAATATCACAGATGTGTTCAAGAGTCAATGCTCCTGGGCTGGGGATGTGGCTCAAGATGCTCGCCTGGCATGCGTGAGGCCCTGGGTTCGATCCTCAACACCCCATAAAAATAAAAAATAAAGATATTATAATAAATAAATAAATAATAATAATAAACAAATAAAAATAAAGATATTATTTTAATAAAGATATTGTGTCCACCTAAAACTAAAAAATAAAATATTAAAAAAAAAGAATCAATGCTCCTAAGAGCAAGAACCTCAGAAAGCACACCTCTCTCATTCTGTCATGTTGAGTATCGAACCCAGTGCCTCACACATGTGAGGCAAGTGCTCTACCACTGAGCTACCCACCTCATGGTCTACAGGGCCTCTTCTTAAATCTAATGAGGGCTCATTTCTAGCTTTCCTATTGCATTTTCTTAATTATAGCAGTTTCTCCCTCTTAAAACTAATCTGAGAAGAGTAATAAGAAGAGCAATTGCTGTGAGAATCTCAAATGAGAGTTAAAGATAATTAAATTATATTGTCCAATAAAGAAACTCATATGCATGGCCCTGCAAATGTTCTGCAAACAGCTTGGGAAAATATCTGGAGGGTAAGATATTTAACAACTAAAGAATAACAATTATCAGTATCTTTAATTAAAGCTTGGTCCAAAGATTATTAAGCCAATAAATCAGTGATCTGTATTTAAATAAGTAAAGTGTATTTTGTTTAAAGCATACAATGTGAGAAAAAGTGCCACTTTATTTTTTTTTAAGCAATCTTATGGAGAATTACTGCATCTGAGTTTTCTTCATTGTGGATTTGCTACTTTGCAGAGTCTGATATTTAGGTGACAAGAAGGAAAAAATCATACCTTCCATTTGCGTTTCTGGTCTTAATTATAGTCAACCGAGGACTAGTATACAGTCTTTAAAAAATACACAGATAGTTAAAGTTAGGGGGCAAATTTTTCTTCTGAGTTTTTTCTTTCTTTTTGGTTGTAGATGATCACAATATTTTTATTTATTTATTTATCTTTATGTGGTGTTGAGTATCGAACCCAGTGCCTCACACATGTGAGGCAAGTGCTCTACCTCTGAGCTACAGCCCCAGCCCCTGTTTCTTTTAAAAGGATATATCACATGAAACAAACAGGTCTTACAAATATAAAATAGATGAATTCATTGTTAAGGCAAGAATATGTATAAGATCTTAGATTTAGGTTCATGTCTTAAGATAGTTTTAAACCCCTCCTCCCTCTTCTACCCTTAATAAAATCAGACTTGACACTAAATATTGTCCTAAATTTATGAACAGTTTCAAATGCCTGCTTCCATAACTGGCCATCGGCTGGGACCAGCTCTCCCTACAATATACCACAAAGCAGAACAACTCCTGACAGTTTAAATCAACGGACATTTATCATTCTGCTAGCATTTTCTTCATGTTCTCAATCTTTGTTTTCTTTTTACTTTCAAGAATTTCTATATTCATAAGTTTTCATGTGGCTTTTCCTTTTATGGAAGCATGTTAGAAATCTGTCAAATATGAGAACTGCTTATTTTGAAACATTCTTCTATGAGGTGACTGTGAAATTTATTGCATTTGGATACAAAATTACTCCATAATCCATTTTTATTAAGCACTCCTATCCATTGCCCTGCAACAGGTATTTACATATTAATTACTTAAGTAAATCACTTCTATTTACTTTATTACCATTATTATCACTGTGAGCTACAGCGTCAGTGGAATGGGGAAAAAACTGAGACATTTCCCCAAATAGATTTGATCTCCTAATCTACATCAGATATCTTTTTTTTCTAATATTTATTTTTTAGTTGTAGTTGGACACAAGACATTTATTTTATTTACTTATTTTTATGTGGTGCTGAGGATCAAACTCAGGGCCTTGCACCTGCCAGGTGAGCACTCTATCTCTGAGCCACAACCCCAGCCCTACATCAGATATCTTATGAGATCAAAAAATGTAGTAATTGATACCCTACTTTTATTGTGAGGGGAAAGGACTTATATCCTAGGGGAGGTGAAGGCAGATCTCAGCATCATTTGTTTTCTTGGATCCTTATATTTATCTGTACTTCCAGGTCTTTTGCAATAAGCATGATAAATTATTAAAGGACAAAAGCAGAAGTAAATAGAAGTATCAGTGAATTACAGTGCCTGATCCATACTATGTACTCAATAAATATCTGTCCAAATAATAAGAAAATGTAAATATCTTATTTCTTCAATATCATAAAATCATTAAATGGCTGTGCTTAGCCATTTTATCCAGAAACAGTGACCCAAAGGCAAACACAGGGTTATTCTGAAGATCCCACACAGTCCTTTGTACCATATTACATGGCTTATTACGTAAGTTATCTAATTCTTTCACAATTAGTTGGTATTTCAAAAAGATAATGCAGAAACACAGAAATGAGCCGAGTATCCACCCCATTCTTCATTTAGTCTATCTGGGCCTTTGTTGCCCCAGTTGGAAAATCCAAATGGTAGTATTTTAAAGAACAATGGAGATAAAACCATAAAAGCATTTTGCACTTGATAAAAGGGAAGAAATTTTTTAATTGTTCTTATGAGCTTATGCTTTAGATATCTTGGCATAATAAAGTCATTAATGTTTGGTATCACCAGTGGCTATGAGAGTTTTTGAAATAAGAGGGGGTTCAATAATGGTTTCCTAAACAGAATTTTAAATGTCTTCCTCTTTCCCCATCCAATTACAATTCTACCACTTCAGTATTATAGAGTATAAATTTTCAACAGTTATCAGTAATTAAGATGGTCTCTAACAAAACTCAAAACAGTTCTTAAAATTTACTTGGGTACTTTTGTCCTGTTTCATGTGTTAACTTGTCTTGGATTCAATATGATACAATATTAGGCAAATGGTAAACATTTAATATACAAGGATTATTTCTTTCTTGCTTCAAAAGTGACAAGGGTTTAGCTGGGCGCTGTGGTGCATACCTGTGATCCCATCAGTGCAGGAGGCTAAGACAGGAGGATCTTGAGTTCAAAGCCAGCCTCAGCAATTTAGCGAGGCTCTAAGCAACTCAGCAAGACCCTGTTTCTAAATAAAATACAAAATAGGGCTAGAATGTGGCTCAGTGGTCTAGTGCCCCTGAGTTCAATCTCTGGTACTTAAAAAAGAAAAAAAAAAGTGTTTCACAAAACTCAAGAGAAAGAGTTGGAAAAATCACCTTAGACACATAAAACTCCTGGTGATATTATTGTGGGCAGTGTGCTACTAAACCACTCCTTGTGCATTAAAAGAATTAACATAGCAATTTGCTTTGTACATAATTTCAGCCTGATGTAATTGTAAAGTTGGAGGGTGTGATTTGTGACAAATGGGTCTGAGTCAAGGACAAGATTGCCTTGATGAATAGGCTGCACTGAGTTAGTTGCCAAAGAAGCAAATATGGAGGACTCACTATCAGGGCTTATCTTCAGGATTTCTAAGGGCAGACTTCCCAAGAACACCCTCATTCTAACCAAGTCTGTGCTCTACACAGCTGAACTATGGTATGGGAATTAGGTATTTTCAAATCAGCTCTAAAACTGATAGAATTGCTTGTTTGAAGGTAATTTTAAGGGCTAAAGGTCATCATCCAAGTTTATTCTCAACAGATAGGCTTTGTTTTTCTTAGAAACCCTCAACATTGGAATGGTCTTTCTTTCTTTCTTCTTTTTTTTTTTTCTCCTTCATATGACAGATGACATTTACAATCACAAATATTCTGCAGATTTCAGAATAAAAAATGCATTCAGTTTAGCAATGTCTTTCTCCCCTGCTCAATGAAACAAGTTAAAACTATTACAATGTAAATCCATTTTAATTTGTACTGAGAAAGTAAATTAATTACAAACTTTAATGTATTTTTGGATGCAACAAGTTAACTGCTAAACACTTCAGAACCACTCATTCACTATTCTGAATTCTAGGAGGATAATAGCACAGAGATAGATTATATCTTCAAAGGAAAAGTGCTTTTGGCACATAGTTCAAGAGAATTTACATGAAAAATCTTATCAAGGAATCCTATTTTGAAGTCCATCAAAGCTAGATGTTAATCACTGGCTCATTTGTAGTATTTGAATAAAATTAATAATTCTCACATCCTTGATAGAAAATTGAATTTGTTTCTCAAACTGGTCACCTAATCTAGTAAGATTTATAACCTAAGATGAAATTTAGACTACTGAATTATTTGGTTATATAAAAAATATGCTGATAAGTTATACTTTATTCTCATAAAAAAAACTACAAACAAACAGTACTTAAAAGCTAAGAATCCTGACTCGAAACTATTTCCCAGGTTGGGTTAAGCACCCCTGAGGTTCAATCCCTGCTACAAAAGAAAAAACAAACAAACAAACAAACAAACAAAAAAACACTAGCATGTAATTAAAGCTACTTCCCTGCACATCTTATGTGATTTAAGGCACTACTTTTGTTCTCATCAAGTTGAATTAAAACATTAATGAAATTCCTTATTACAATAACAGCGAACTAGGTTTTGGAGATCGCCTCTGTTACCCAAAACAACAATCTGTACACCGTATTTAAAACAGTTTTCAATAGTGTTGAAAAAATGATCAAATGGTAAGAAATTGCCAACTCAAAAATAAAGGAAGAACTCACCAAAGGAGGTGCTGGGCAACCTAACAACCTATGAAAGAATGAAGTTGGGCCCTTACCTTACAACATGCACAAAAATTATGTGTATGTTAGATCAAAACCGAAACGTAAGAGCTAAAACTATAAAAATATTTTTAAAAACATAAGAGGGAAAGCTCCATGACATTGGATTCAGCAATAATTACTCGGATATAACACCAAGAACACAGGCAACAAATGAAAATTAGATCAATTTGATTGCATCAAAAGTAAAAACTTTTATATATGAAAGAACATCATTGACATAGTAAAAAAGCAATCCACACAGGGCTGGGAGTTGCAGTTAAGTGGTAGAGCACCTGCTATTATGAATGAAGCCCTGGGTTTGATCCCCAGCATGACAAAAATAAATAAATAAGTAAAGGCAACCCACAGAACTGGAGAAAATATTTTCAAATTACATATCTGGATTAATATATAGAATATATCAAGAACTCCTAGAGTTCAACAAAAAAAAAAAAAGGAAAGAACCTAAATAGACATTTCTCTAGAAAAAAAATTGCTACTGCTGCATAACAAATTATACCAATATGCAGTGGCTTGAAAAAATGTTTTATAGTAGTCATGAATTCTGTGGGTCAGGATTGTTAGAGAGAACACAAAGGAATATACAATGTCTCAGGCTACAAGTACTAAGACAACTCAACAACTAGGGATAACTTAATGGTTGCATTGCCTTTTCTGACCTAGCTCAGTTTTCATGCAGTACTTTCGTCATATTCCATTGTTCATAAGCTAGTCATGAGCCTATGTAGGCTCAAGAGATAGAGATCCCTCCTCTCAGTGGAGGAGTATCAAGGTTACAGACTATAAGAAGCAGGGAATTGGAAGTGCTTTTAAAAAGTGGGATTCCTTTTTTTTTTTTTTTTTTTTTGGTTCTAGGAATTGAACCCAGGGGGCTTAACCACTGAACAACATCCTATCCCATTTAAAAACAGGGTCTAAGTTGAGTAGGGCCTTGTTAATTTGCTGAGGCTGGCCTTGAACTTTCAGTCCTCCTGACAACCTCTCCAATGGCTGGGATTATAAGTGTACACTACCATACCCAGCTGAAAGTGGCACTTTTTTTTTTTTTTTTTTGTACCAGAGATTGAACTCAGGGACACTCAACCACTGAGCTACATCCCTAGCCCTATTTTTTTGTATTTTATTTGGAGACTCACTAAATTGTTGAGGCTGGCTTTGAACTTGCAATCCTCCGGTCTCAGCCTCCCAAGCCACTGGGATTACAGGCATGCACCACCGTGCCCAGCATTTTTTGTTTGTTTGTTTTAAGATGTTCATTTATTTATATGCGGTGCTAAGAATTGAACCTAGTGATTTACACATGCTAGGCAAGCACTCTGCCACTGAGCCACAACCCCAGCCCCAAAGTGGCACTTTTTATAGTGCATAACAACCATGCTCTTAACTGGATCTGAAACGTCTGAGGTAAGTTTGCAATACCATTCATAATCTGGAATGGGCAAAGGAACAAAACCTTTTTAGGCTATATTTCCTTTATTTACATTCATCTTCTGGAAACCATCAGGTAGGATTCTCCATTCTATAGATGATAGTAATAGTAGTAGTAGTAATAATAATAATAATAATATGTGTGTCCTAAATTCTCCGTTATGTCTGCTGCCAATGGTGGCAAAATCCATCATAAACATCACAATGGATGGTTCTGGAAAAAAAGGAAAGGATGCCACAGGGTATCATCCTATTCTCATGGACTTTCAGTAGTCTTCACCCGCCTCCGTTGCCCAATATTATAGACCCAACCCAAATCAGACCTTGGTTTTCTGAGGTCTTATTAAAATGTTCACAACACATGGTTTACATAATTTACAAGTAAACCTACACATTTTTCACATTCAGATGGGAAAGCTGCAAGTCTAAGAACAAGTTTACAGAATTTGGGGAGAATATAACTGGGAATGATGAATGTTGGGGTGCCACTCAGAACAAATATTAATTTTGGGTCATGCATACTTAATCAGACTTACTTCTAATTCTGCCAATTTCAGATGGTTTAGAGAAACTACAGTGGAACTAAGCTGGAAAAATCAGACTATGAAAAGCCTTTGCAATGTTAAACCTTTCAGAATCAGAGTCCTGGGGAGAACAGAGACAAGTCAGAGGGATAGTCTCACTGGACTAAACACCTCAACCTACATTAGCTACCAAAAGATAATGATGTTTTAAAGTGGTACAATTATTACAGGACCTTTGAACAAACACCTTCCCAAGAGAACACTGCTCTAAAAGCCTAAAAATTTGTCAGGGAATTTCCATTAAGTCTGGTTATCTTTTGATAAAAATAATAAAATCAGTACTGTATCTTTGACAAATACTTGGTTGATACAAAAGGAAAAATCAAGAATGCTTTCTCTTTGATTTTGCATGAGGTGAATGTATAAAACAGTCAGTTTTATATATTTACAGAGATGCATTTTTTATGCATTTGCAATTTATTTACAGAGAAATATTCTAGTAAAAAATTGGCATAACTGATTAAATATTATTTGGAAATATTGGTGCAATACTAATTTTAAATACTTTATTTCAATAATTCAAGTCAAATTTTCATTTTGAATAAAATTTCAATGAACACAAACAACTTGGGCTGAAACAACCCAATAAACATTGAATGAATAATCTTCCCTGCTAACACATTGCCTAAGTAAATTTTTCCAGAGGTACTGTGATCTGACTAGTGAGTCAGGCTTTGTATCTTTCAATAAATTAGAGAAGGGGAAAAGATGGGGAGGAGAAGGTGACAATTACATTTAATCCACACCAGGCTGCCATATGTCACTTTTTGTCCTTTGCTGGTTCATTGATTATTCATGAATTAACTACCTGAAAAGTGCTACATTTATCTTTACAGCCACAAAGCTATCAATTTGTTTCCAAGTATTCATAGCCTTTGCTTTCAATGAAACAGAGTTTTGGAGCAAAAAGGCTCTGTTGTATATGACTCTGTCCTATACTATAAGTATAAAAAACTACATACAGAATGGTGAGTTTCCATGTTGACGCTAGCCTGTGTCTTACTGTTATTTTTTAAAGATGTTATATCAAAGGAAAAGTGAAACAGTCTCAGCTTTTGGAATCTTTGATTTCTCAGAATTTCCACAGAGGCCCCAAAACCTATTCCCTCCCGTTTCTTGTTATCAATGGTCTTACTGTTTTCATTTCTTTTCTTCTTTTATACATGCTTGTTTCTGGCAGTCTCCTCTACTATTAACTTACCTCCTCAAAGCTACCGAGTTCTGATCATTGCTTCCCTAGGATGCATTACATCAGCTCTAGCTGGGAATCTGTCCTAGAGTTTCCTTTTCCACCCCCGTCATCACTATGAAAGACTGCATTGGTCATTCAAATGCCAATTTGTTTGCCAGCATCTATAGAAGACATATTTTTTTAAAAAGGTATAAAACAGTTTCATCATATCGACAAAGAAAGAAAATAAGCTTGTCTAAACCATTTTAGAATGATTCCTGGATGGTTTTGAGTTTAAAACTACAACCACAAATTCATCAAATTTGTCCCGAGAGAAGAAAGTTTGGTGGGGAAAAATAAATTTGAAACATCCCTGCATTCTAAATATTCTTTGAATAGCTTGAAGAATTAAAAAAGAAAGAAAGAAAGAAAACAGTAAAATTTACATTCTGAAATTACTGACATTTCAAAGTTTTAAGAAAAAAGAAGTAAATTGAATTTAATTTTCCCTCAACAATAATTTTATCATGAAAGTTCAAAACACATGATAAAAGTCCTTTAGTGACTGAGGCTAAAGATCTACTCCAAAGAGAAAATAGCACTTCATAAATGGTTCCAACATATCATGTATATCTGTATATTTTACTTCAACTTATCTTTTGAGGATACCAAAACCTAAAAGTTTCCCTATAATTCAAGAATGTGGCTGAGACCTGTACCTCTATCAGCAAACAGGAAAATGAGGCAGAGACTTGATATTTCAAAACTCTACTATGATGTAAGACTAAGTCATCAAATTCCTAAAGTAATTACTAGATGAGGTCAATGTTCATACCTACGAACACAAAAGGTAATAATTCAAATACAGCTTGAATATTTTATGATTTTAAAAAACTTTTAATTGAAGAGGGTTTTCCATGTCGGTAGATAGTTGATTTTCTACTTCCATAAGTCCCTAAGACTTTTTAAAATTATTTACTTCCATAAGTACCTAAAATGTTTGTTTCTTCTGTGTTCCATAACTTTTTCAAGTACATCGTCACTTATTCAGTCTTCTAGAATAAAAACCTCTTCTACCACATTGCCTTTATTCATTAGGATTAGGTTCAACTGCACATACAACAAAAACAAAAAGATTAACAGACAAACCCAAGAGCCCACACAAACTAGAAATTGATTGTGTTCTCACAAAAATGAAGCCCAGATGTAGTCAGGCCAGTTTTTAATAGCTCATAGTGAGGTTCTTTTCATTTTGATGACCTGCCATCTCAACGTCTGCCTTCCAATTTAAGATGGCTGCTTTAGCTCTTGCTAATGGAAAGTTCAGTAAAGCAGGGCTCAAGCCTTTTAATAACACTTTCTAGAATTTAAACACAATGCTTCCACTTTCATTTTACTAGTCTGACATAGATATGGCTGCTCTAGCTACAAAAGGAACCTGAAAATGCAATCTTTTTTTTTCATTGAACAAAAATGTGCCCAGCTAAAAAAGAAATAGGATTCCATCATACAAGAAGAAGAAGAAGAAGAAGAAGAAGAAGAAGAAGAAGAAGAAGAAGAAGAAGAAGAAGAAGAAGGAGAAGAGAAGAAGAAAATGGATGATGAAATTGGCATTGTCTCAATCTCCAGGTTATTTCCCTTTTACACCACACGCTTTAAGTCCTCTCAGTTCTTTATCACTATTTAGTCATGTCAGCCCAGTCAGAAGGATTATAATTCATGTCATCATCACCTGAATGTGGACAATAGCATCCTAACTCAACACCTTGACCCAGATGTTAATTAAAGGTTTCATTCAGACGTAGAAACTCCACAATAATGCACGTTTGCCCAAGTGGGAGGCACCACGCCATAACATTCAAGCTCTTAAGTGCCCCCTAAAGGTTTCTGTGTTAAAGGGTTGATCCACAATGCAGCAGTGTTCAGAAGTGGAGCCTTTGGGAGATAATTGGATCATAGAGACTCTGACCTGGGGAATGGATTAGTCCATTTATGGATTCATAGCTTAATGGGTTGGGGAGAAGAGTTTGGTTATAAAAGCAAGTTCTCTCTTTGCTTCTCAGCTGCCATGAAGTAACCAGCTTTGCTCCACTATGTGCTCCCCACCATGTTTTCAGCCTTGTCAGAGACCTAAAAGCAATAAAATTAGCCCACCATGGAATGAAATCTCTGAAAACATGAGTCAAAATAAACTTTTCTTCTCTAAAGTTGTTTTTCTTAAATATTTTGTCACAGTGACAGAAAGGTTGCTAACATAGTAACTTCTGAGGAGGCATACAAATGTTTATTATTAATTTTCTATGGCTGCTTAACAATTGCCACAAATTCAGTGGCTTAAAACAAAATGTATTTGTTGGGCTGGGGATGTAGCTCAGTTGGTAGAGTACTTGCCTGGCATGCACAAGGCCTTGGATTCAATCCCTAGTACCCCCTGCAAAAAAAAAACACATGCATTTGTTATCTTAGAGTTCTGTTATTTAGAAGTCCAATGCTGATCTTGCTTTTAGATCAAAATGTCAACAGGATACATTCTTTTCTGGGGGCTCTATGGAAAACTGCAGGGTTTTACCTTTTCCAGCTGTAGGGGCAATCCACTTTCCTTAACTTCCTCCATCTTGAATGCTAGCAATAACAAACCTAGTACTTATGCAACACTCTTTCTGGTTCTTTCTCCCACTTTTCCCCTCTGCTTTTAGGAATCCTAGATTACACTGGGACCATTGGCTCCATCCTAGATTATCTCTATACTTTAGCGGATCAAAAGTCCCTTTTGCCAAGTAACATAACATATTCAGAGGTTCCAGGGATTAGGATGAAAACATATTTAGAGGGTTTATTCTGCCAGTCACAGGGTTCCTACCCTACAAATTTCTTCACTGGTTTGCATGGATAAGCAGAGTTGGTTAGGAGAAAATAGCACAAACTGGGGAAAATAAGGGTAACTACTGTTACCAAGACTATGCTTTGTAAATTTTCAAGAGGTATAAACAAGGTTGCCATAGAGGCATCAACATAAATATGAACTAGACTGGTTTAGAATAAAGTGGCTGTGCATCATTAGTACCAAACTATAAAAAAATACAAGGAGGGGATGTGGCTTAAGTTAGATACCAGAGACTAAGGTTGAGTACCAGCTCAATGTACCAGATCTTAGGTGATTCACTTAAGGGATTCTATTTTTCCTCATTTGTAAAATGAAAAGGTTGATATAAATCATCCTCAAGGCTAGCTTGTGACAGGGAACAGGAGAAGAAAGGCCTGCGTAAACAGTGCCTGGCTCCTGGGGACCCCTAGGAAAAAACACAACACGCCAGCCCCGCAGAGTTAGCTCCTTCCCTCAGGATCTCTCTGGCTGGATTTTACCACTGCTATATAGAAAGCAAATCCACAGCCAATCAACTTTAAAACATGAAGAAATAAAAACCAAGCAATAATCACAAAGCACTCCTTGGAGAGAGTTTCCAAACATGAGTGAAAAATCAAGACTAGCAAGCCCCCTCCACTAAGCTCAGGAGATGTTTCACAAAGCAGACAAAGTCTTACCCAACAGGACAAATAGTGAAATGCTTGACATGGGCACAACAGAAACCCAATAGGGCTGGTTTTACCTGGAAGAATGTGGGAAGTAGCATATGTTTCGGCCAGATACCAACATTCCATGTTCAGTTAGTAATGAAGATATCAAAAAAAGCTTCAGAACAAATCCTTGTGGCTCCATTTCTTTTACTATTTCCAAAGTCAGCTACAAGATAGACTTTGCCGAAAGGAAGTAAATGAAACTCACCATTGGAAAACAGTGCTTAATAAAAAGGGCTCCTTTTTCTATCAGTACTTGCAGTTATATCTGTGAAAATAAGGCTATCCCTATGCCACCCGACTGGCAGAATGTGAATACTAAAGCACCAAATCAACTTATTTCTCTGCACACTCAAACACATGAATATAACGAAGTCATCAGTCTCTTTGAGAAAACAATGGATTGTAAATGAATTAAAAGAATTCAGAGAATCCAAAATTTAGACCTATGGGAGTACTTTTGCAGGATTTAAAGCTGTCCTTTTTTTTTTTTTTTTTTTTTTTTTTCTGGTACAGGGATTGAACCCAAAGGTGCTTAACCACTGAGTCACATCCCCAGCCCTTTTTTATATTTTATTTAGAGACAGGGTCTCCCTGAGTTGCTTAGGACCTTGCTAAATTGCTGAGGCTGGCTTTGAACTCACAATCCTCCTGCCCTAGACTCCCGAGCCATTGGGATTATAGGCATGCACCACCACTCCCAGGAAAGCTGTGCATCTTGACAGAAATAGATACTACAAGTCTCAGGAACTGTTTAACTTTTCAAATTCATGTTGAATTAGAAATCTCTGGAAACATTTTCACTTTTTTTTTTTAAATAATCACACTATCTTGCCTATAATCATTTGCTTATTTTGATTTAAAGAACACTTTAAAACATATCTTCAAATTTTCTGCTTAGCTTAGAGTTTATGCAGGTTTAAAATCTCAATTCAATACTAGATTTGGGTTAGAAATGACCTGTTAGGTTGCTCAATGTGCACTTAACCTAACGCCCATTACAGAAGACAAATAAATAAATGATCCTCTAAAGTCCCTTCCGAGTCAAAATGCTATGAAATCAACCCAAAGAAACAAAGGCTGAATGTTTTCTCTGATAAGCGATGTAAATCGATAATGGGAGGATGGGGGAATGACCGAACTTTGGATTGTACAGAGGAGAGTCAGGAGAGAGGAGGAAGTGTGGGGAATGAGAAGGATGATGGAATGAGACAGACATTATTACCCTATATACATGTATGATTACACTACCAGTGTGACTCTGCACCATGTTCATCTAGAGGAAGGAGAAGTTGTGCTCCATTTGTATACAACCCATCAAAATGCATTCTACTGTCATAAGTAGCTAATTAGAATTTTTTTTAAAAGCTAGGAAGTAATGTAACAGGAGAGAAAAGTAAAGGGTAGAGGGAAGAGAGACCAGAAGTTTAGTCTTTTTAAATCTGAAACCAGGGCTTCATCTTCCCAAGGGAATGGAGAATAGAAGAATAAATGTTTCTATTTTGAAGTCAGATAAATGATACCTTGAAAACAGTAAGTACATGAAAAATCAGACTCTTTATAGCATCTGCATCACTTAAAATTTCAACTTAATCCATTTAAGTAAAAAGAAACAATAAGTCACATATTTCAATACTAACAACATATAAAGTAACCTTATACCAGGAAAAGAAAGAAGGTTGCCTAGTCCTTGTTGTTGGAGAGAAATGATTGGGAAAAGTGAAGGAACCAGTTCCTATGAAACAGAAAGTATCACTCAAGATAATTTATGAATTATTTCCATCAAACAACAATATTGTCTATGAGATATGAATACTGATTGAAACATCATGTCACCAAGTTGTATACTTTAATTATACACAATTTTTATTTTTAAAAAAAGAAGGAAAAAAAAAAAGCAATGTTGATTGTAGCAGTTCTCAGGTATTCCATATAACCGTATTCCTAGAAACAAAACCTAGATTTTTTTTCCTAGAAAAAAAATTATTAACATCTTAAATGACTTTATCAGAGGAATATATTTGATATTAAAAAGTATAAAGAATCACAGTCTACCTAAAAATACAGGGAAACTCCATTCAATATTATAATTAAGAGGTTTCTTTTTTGGTCCCAATTAACATTTACATAAAAATTTGTAAAACTATTTTTGAGAATTCAAAAATAAATTTATCTGGGTAGTTTACTGAGTAAAAGAAAGCTGCTACAGTGTTTTTTATAGACCAATATAGATAGATGAATATACAGATATCAAAATACAGAGAAAGAGAGAGGAATTCCCATTCTGAAGAGTGAATATTTAAAATACAATTATGTGGAGTCAACACTTTAAGGACATAATAATTAAGAAACAGAGTATTTACAGAAGGACCATGGAATCAAAGTAGTGTGGTTTTGGTGACAATGAATTAAAAATTTGGAAACCAGAACCATACCCTCACAACCTTGAAAGTCCAGGTTTGTTCATCTGTACAATGATAATATTTCAATATTTGAGAGGATGATAACCAGTTATTTTAATATTTTTCACTGATAGCAACTATTAGGAAATAAGCATATACTGTCAAAGGAAAGACTTGGAATGAATGAGGAAATTATTTTATGTTAGAACGTATTATTAAATACTGAAACATGTCATCAAGAAAGCTTGCAAATTACTTTTCTATTCCTGTAATAGACTTTATTGTTAGAGTAGAAATATGTTCACAGCAAAACTGAACAGAAAGTACAGAGTTCTCATCAATTACCTTCCCTTACACACCCAGTCTCCTCTCCATTAACATCCTACATCAGAGTAGTACATTTATTTCAACTGATAAACCCACAATGACACATCATTATCACCCATGGTCCACAGTTTACATTAGGGATCACTCAGTGTATCATATGTCACTGCATCTGAACTATGTCACTTTTACAAGAGGCAGTACAGTTGAAGGAAACTGAAATGTGATTGAACATACTTCATTCAAGAAACTTAACATGTTTCTGACATATTTATTTATAACATGCTAATGCTGTACTTATCTAAACTTTGAAGAATTTTAGAGAATATGGTACAACATAACTACACTGAAAGCAAAATCAAACAGTATTTTCACCCTTTTCTAATGTTCTTTAATATTTGTAATGCTATTTTACATTATCTTTATTCTTCAACAGATTCTAAAGATACACCTAAAATAAACAGACCAGTATTTCCTGCTCCCAATAGCAATAAAAAGCTCATTATAATGTCTTATAACTTGTGTTTCCCAGCTTTCTTTAAGAAAAAGTAAAAAAATGAAGTTCATAGTGTTGAGTTTTTTATTTTGGGGGTTCTTTTTTTTTTTTAACAGCAGAGGTCAAAATACTGGAAATTGATAGTTGCCCAATGTACATTTATTCAATATATTTTAAATTTAAGAAAAATCATGGTGACCATTCCCTAAGCTCTGCCCTAACTCAAACCTGGCTGGTGGCTATTTTGCAATCCCTCACCCTAGACTCCACATCACGATCTCCAGGGTTTGGAACCAGGAAATGGGATGTGTACAAGTCCTCCAGGTAATTTTAATGTATAGTCATGTCTGGGAGCCACTCCCAGCTGAAACCTGGCCCTCTCCTTCTGACCTCTTTTGCTGTGGCTGTCTTCCCTTTTACAACTTTCTTCCCAATAGGCTAGAGACAGGATAGGTGTTCTTTCTTGTTGCCACTTTAAATTATCTCACCTGCCTCTCTCAAATTCCAGATGTGAGTTTCACATTATCAGACAGCACCGTCAATCCTCCTGTTGCAGTTGTCAACATGACATCCCCAACTTTAAACCTTAAAGACTTCAGCTCCTGGCAATGACACTCTCTCTAATACTGCTCTTGTCAAAACACATATTTTATTTTTACTATCTATATAGATGACCTTTGACACATGCTTTCCTATAACCCATGACTCCACTTGGCTTCAGTTTTTCATTCCCACAGTCATACCACAGAGCTCATCATTGCCCTTAAGATGACTCCCTCCATAATTTCAACTTCTAGAATCCCACTCTCTAGCCACTTCCCTTAATTCCCTCCACCTAATATCTTTATTCCAATATTTTAAAATTCCCGGTCTACCATTGACCCTACTACCCTTGCACTATCCTTCAACTAGTTTAGAATCCATGAATAATTTCAATACTCCTATTTTAAATACACCCTCAATTATTTTGCCTCCTCTTCCTCCATCATCACCAGGCAAACCTCAATCCTAGATAAAACCTATTCTTTACCTAATCTACCCAGGTGAATTTGGCTAGAGAATAAAACAAACATAACTCTACTTGCTGACCTCACTGTACAATTATGATCTACTGACTCCAACTAGGCCCTTGGTGTGGCCTTATAACCACATACAGGTTCACTAGTCTCCTGGATGACTGGGTCACATCTTCTCCTCTGTTCCCATTTCCATAAATCCTCCCACCCCTCACACTCAGCAGATGATCTTGCTTCCCAATTCTAGGAGAAAATAAAGGCAATCAGAATCTCTCAGCTTACCTGCATTTGTGCCAAAGTACTCTTACTTCTCTCTGCCACTGTAGATGAAGGGTCTGTGCTTCTACTACAGTCAAACCCTTCACTGTGCACAAACCCATTACCTTTCTACTCAGCTTCCCTCCACAATTCTCCCCTCTTGTGTATCATCAATTTCCTCTTCTCTATTACATCGTTTATATTAGCATCAATCACATCATAATAGCTCCCATAATTTAAAAAACTCTTAATCCCACATCTTTCTCCAAAGGTCCCTTTTGGAAAAAGACTCCAAAAAAATATGTCAATTTTTGTGTGTGTGTGTGGGAGGGTTTACCAGGGAATGAACTCAGAGGCACTCAACCACTGAGCCACATCTTCAGCCCTTTTTTGTATTTTATTAGAGGCAGAGTCTCACTGAGTTGCTTGGTGCCTCCTCATGGTTGCTGAGGCTAGTTTTGAACTCACAACCCTCCTGCCTTAGTGTCCAGAACTGCTGGGATTACAAGCATGCACCACCATACCCAGCTTAAAAATTATGTCTATTTTTGCTGTCTCCAATTCTGGTTTTCCCCTTCACTACTCCACCAGAACCCGCTCCTGGGAAAGGCTTTAATGACATCCATATTATTGAAACCAATTATCAAGTCTCAATATTCATCTCACTACATTTATCAGAACATTTGACAAATTGCTGACTAGTCCTTTTTTGAAACAGTTTACGCACTAGGCTTTCTGGATACCACTCACTCTTGGTTCTCCTCTTTACTGAGGAATTTTTTTCAGTCTTTGGTATTGGTAAGCCTCATCCTCCCAACCTCTAAACACTGCAGTAGCCCAGAGTTCACCTTGAACTTGTACCTCTCTATACTAATTCTTTCATCAATCTCATAAGTGGCTTTAAGCCACTCCCATATGTTGACATTAATACCTCTAGTTCACACCTCTTTGTATTCCAGGCTCCTGTCATCACCTCCTCAACCTCAATGCTGAGCAAGCATCTGGAACTTCAGAATCAAACTGGCTTTTTCCCTCCACCCCCAGCCTGCTTCTGCAACAGATTACTGTAAATGAATGGCAACTCAAGTTATCCAGCTGCTGGGCCAAACTGGATACATTCCCTTTACATTCCCAACAACATATTTTGTAGGCTCTACTTTCAAAATGCATCCAGAAGCTGACCACTTTTCACTGCCTTCACTTTCTACAACCTTAGACTGTTACCATCAGCTCTTGCCTGGATTATTACAGCCTTCTAACTATAACTAGCCTCCCCTCCTTCCTCCCTTAGACTCCCTTATAATCTCCCCTCAACATAGTAACTAGTATGATCCTTGTAAAACCTAAGTAAGATAATGCCATGTCTCTCTTCAAAACCCTCAATTTTCAGATGATGGTCACACTCAAGCTAAATAGCAAAGTCTTTACAATGGCTTACAAGGCTCCCTATTAACACTCTCACTTTATCTCCTTCTTATCCCCTTACTCTATTCCAATCACACTGGACTCCTTGCAGTTCTATGAGCATGTCACACAGAAGCGTCTAGTCATTTGCTATTCCCTCTGCCTGGAATGCTCCTCCTCCAGTAAATCATATGGTACTTGCTCATTCCCTCTCTATCCACAGCATTATTATCATATAAAATACTATTCATTTTCTTGTTTATTCATTTCCCATTTCCCTTTACTAGAATGGCAACATATGGAACTCTGCTTGTCACTTAGCAGTCCTCAATCCACCTGTTGAATGAATGAATGAATGATGCCTACACTCATTAATTATTAGAAAAATGTAAATGAAACAATATGAGAAGTCATCACAGTATCTCCTCTTCTCCATGGGGAATATGTTCAAAGACCCCTATAGAAGCCCTAAAGTACAGGTAGTACTAAACCCTGTAAGTACTGGGTTTTTTCCTCCCTATAGGTACCTACCTATGTTAAAGTTTAATTTATAAGTTAGGAAAATAAGAAATTAACAACAATAACTAATAATAAAACAGAATAATTACAACAATATGCTATAATTAGAGTTATTTAAAACTTACAAGTAGTGTATTTCTAGAATTTTCTCTCTAATATTTTTTGGAACATAGGTGATCATTGATAACTGAGACTGAGGAAAGTGAAAACACAGATAAAGGAGATCTACAGTACAGTACAGTATATATTAATCATATGCCAAGAATTTAAGTCTGCCAAACTCAAGAGGGACCAGAATGTGAAACAGGAAGTTTTATGTACCACCCTTGAGAGTATAAATTAATACAAATATTTTAGAGAACAACTTGGTAATGACTAGGAAAGCTGAAGATGCATACAACATTCACCCTGGCAATTGCATTTCTGTGAAAATATCCTAGACTCTAGGGCTTACAAGAACTCTCTCACAAGTACAAAAGGAGATCCCTGCAAGCATATTCACTACCAGTGGCTGGGGTTGTAGTTCAGTGGTACAGTACTTGCCTAGCATGTGTAAGGCACTGGATTCTATCCTCAGCACCACATATAAATAAAATAAAGGTATTGTGTCCATCTACAACTAAGAATACTTTTTAAAATATTTTCCAAATTCACTACCACACTGTTCATAAAAACACATCAACCAGAAACCTAGATTACCTATTATCATATAACCTAACTATAAAATACTACACAATAAAATACTACACAATAGTTAGAATGAATGATCAATTTACAAATATCAACATGACTGTAGTCTAAAACCATAATGATAAACTAATTTTTGAAAAGTTATAGAATGATATGTATATTATGATATTTCATATTTATATATAATGTGCACATACATACATATATCCATATATTAAAATAATTGGAAACATGGAAAATAAAGCTATCTTGTGTGTGGCTACATCCTTTCATAATTATACATATCAGAAGAGTGGTTACTCCCGAGCAGGAAGAAAGGGAGCAAAGGGTTCACAAAAGATTACACAATTGCTTCAGCTATATCCACTTTATTTCTTTAAAAAACAGCTGAGAAAATATCAGGATCGATAGAAGCAAATGATAGGTACATGGGTACATACTATTCTCTAAATTCTTCTGCATATTTAAAATATTCATAATTTTAATAAAGTATAAGTATATTCTATGGAAACTTGTTTGATTAAAATTTTATATTTTCTAAACCTCATAACTAAAATGGCCAGGTTCTTCTAATTTAAAGAGTGGTGAAGCTGCCATGGCTTTTCTGAAAATTCTGGAATTCCACAGAGGGTTGGCTGTCCAAACACTCACTTTTCTTTCCACCTTAGTTTCCTTTCCAAGACCTCCAAGAGAGACATTTCTATTTAAATATTAATCATCTGAAAACATCATCATAACAAAATGCACTGCCTGAAGCAAGGTCTAAGAAATAGAAATGCAACTCAAAACAGACACAGCAGAACTCACATGAGCTTCTAAAATCACCAGTTGGTACTGATGACTAATGTAAAAGGCAAACAGCTGCTCTTTCATTTAGAGATCTGGGTTTCTCAATCACAGCAAGAGAAGGATATCTCTGTGTTCTCAGACATCTTACCAAAACCAGAAAGTGCTTATGTGAAGTCAAATCAGTAGAAGAATACTCAAGATGGTTTACAAATTAGATAATACATTAATAAATCATTATCTATAGCAAAAATGACTTTGGAAGGTCAAAGTTAGGGGATGGTATACAATATGAAAAGCAAATGTTTAGTCAATAAACAGATCAATCAGAAAGTTTAGATTAATTTCAGTGATTTCAATACAGCCAATTTGACCTCATAGACAAGATCATTTTTAAAATCTCAATGAGAACTAATAATAAAATGAAAACTAATAACTAATTTAAAGACCCAGAGGCATATATTGAACTCACTGGTATAAAGGACAAACTTCTTGATACCATGGTTTCCTTGTTATAACACACTATAGATATTGAATATTTACCACACACCAATATTTACAAAGTACCTTTAAGAATCCAAGGACAATGACCAGACGCCATGGTGATCACCTGTAATCCCAGTTACTGGGTAGGCTGAAGCAAAAGGATCACAGGTTCAAGGCCAGCCTGGGCAATTTAGTGAGATTCTGTCTCAAAATAAATAGGGCTGGGGATGTACTTCAGTAATAGAGTGCCCCTGGGTTCAACCCTCAGTACTCTGGGGGTGGGGGGATCATTAGTACAAAAGGCAATGCAAAACCTGTTGAATATAATCATAGTGAAGATTTCAAATTGTTGCATTAAGCAGCCATAAGCCAAAAAAATGATGCCTGCCAACTAGCTCCACAACTCTATTATTTCTTGTTATTTGTATAAACTGTTAGTGGTTGTGAGATGTGAATCATAAACAGCTTGCCACGTTTGCATATGATTTTGGATACTTGGTTTCCAAGGGCACTAATCTATGCTAGAATGTGCTTTAAATCAGTTAGTACTGATTAAATAACTAATTTTCACAATTAGACACTGTTTGGAGGACACACCAAATGACATACTTTTGTACCACAAATGATCTATCTGCATAAGAGTTGCTATATTCATTCTGAAAAGCATCTGCACAACTGAAAGTCACAAGCTCTCACCATTACCACCTTATATTAGCGTAAACATTCTTGCAATTGTCCACAAGAAAGTTGGAATTCCCTAAGGCTTTATTTTAGCACTGAAGCAACATCTAGGTCTTGGGAAAACTCTGAACAGGGTGAGTTAGGAAAGCTACAATTATATCTTGACTGCCTTCATCAAATTACAGGAGTAGGAGGTAAAGACACTAATTGAGACACTCATAAAAGAATGCACTATTAAGGATGACACCTACTCTGATACATGAGGATCAAATACAGAAAAGTCACATGTACCCCTTACTTGGTAAATTTTCCAGAGCAGAGGAACAAGGAACGCATAGTTCATATCTCCTTGAGAGTAGATGTTCCTGCATCTCTTTGACTGTAACCAAGGCAGTTATTCTGATTTAATTAAAAGTTCTTATTCACTTTATTAATTAGAGTTAATTATATCTGTTTAAAGTGGACCGTGGGATTTGCAAATCCAACCTGTTATTTGTTTTTTTTTTTTAAAGTGAAGACATTTTTCTCTAAGTATTAATTAGCATGGGTGTGTTTTATATTTGTTCCTAATACAGTTTCCAGTCTTGAAAGATTACATAGATTTCCACAGACACAACCACTGTTGCATGGCCACAAAAATGCAAATGTTAAACAATTGTGTTGGAGAATGTTTTGATTCAATATGTCCTACATAGAATTTTATTTTGAATGCTGTTAACATCCCAATGTCTAACTAGCATATTATAAATACTATCATTTCAGAATTATAGCTATTGTAGAAGTTATAGCCATAGGCATCTCAGAAAGAGAAACTAGAGAGAAGGTGGAGAATTCTTGGGCTTGATTAACTAGCCTTACTTTTCAAATACACAAATGCCAGGGCTTGGGACTATGTTAAGTATATTTTTGGTTTGTCCTCATGATTTTGCATCTAGTATATCTATATTTATATGAGCAAGTTTAAAACAACGTTGTAAGTACTTTAATTTCTACCTCTTTAATGTTTCTCACTAAAATATTAAGACATGAAGTTCAAGGACACTTATGGTAGTAAAACAAAAATCATAACTGTGCCAGCAAATCTGGAATGCTCTATGACTTTGATGGATCTTATCCAAATTAGGCTTTAAACATTGAGCACCATCTAGTGGCAAGTTAATTTTATGCTGGAGAAAAAATATGGATTATAATAAGTAATGTAAAACCTCAAATCAGTAATAACATTACAATATGAGTAGAGATCAACACTTTTGACATTTATTGCATATGAGGAATAGATATCGAGTATCCATTATTCTATGCTCTCCAAATTTATGTATGAAATTTTCCACAATAAAAGAAGGAAAAAAGAAGTTTCTGAAAAGCAGCCTGATTTGTCTTACCGAAAAATCTTCACACCCATATCCTAACTTATTCTAGCCTAAGGTTTCCAAAATGACTTCTGATAACATCACAAAAAGAATCTGGCCCAGTAGTTCTGATTAGCTTTATAAAAATGTAAAAAGATCTCTATACACTGGAGGGGGAAAGACCTAAATTTACAGTTTAATGCTCAATGCTCACACAGAACTTGCAGCATTTTATTACAACAGTTCCATTTAAAGGGTGAGGGGCTATGAGAATCACGACTGACCTCTATAATGAAAGCTACAGAACAATAAAGAAAGAAATTGAAGACCTCAGAAAATGGAAAAATCTCCCATGTTCCTGGATAGGCAGAATTAATATTATCAAAATGGCCATACTGCCAAAAGTGCTACACAGATCCCAATGATGTTCTTCATAGAAACAGAAAAAGCAATCATAAAATTAAATTTGGAAAAATAAGAGGCCTAGAATAGCCAAAGCAATCTTTAGTGAGAAAGTAATGCAGAAGGCATCACAATACCAGACTTTAAATTATGATACAGAGTGATAGTAACAAAAATGGACTGGTATTGGCAGCAAAACAGAATTGAAGACCAATGGAACAGAATAGAAGGCACAGACACATCCATATAAAAACAGTTATCTCATCCTAGACAAAAGCACCAAAAACATACATTGGAGAAAAGATAGCCTCTTCAACAAGTGGTGCCGGGGAAACTGAAAATTCATACGTAATAGAATGAAATTGAACTCCTCTCTCTCACTCTGCACAAAATTCAACTCTAAGTGGATCAAGGACCTAGGCATTAGACCAGAGACCCTGTGCTTACTAGAAGAAAAAGTAGACCCTGCTCTCTATCATGTCGGCTTAGGAACGAACTCCCTCAATGAGATTACTAAAGCATAAGAAGTAAAATCAAGAATCAATAAACGGAATTGCACCAAACTGAACAGCTTCTTCACAGCAAGGGAAACAATCAAGAGTGTGAACAGAGATCCTACAGAATGGGAAAAATCTTTACCACCTGTATCTCAGAGCATTAATCTCAAGGTTATACAAAGAACTCAAAAAGCTTAACACCAGAAAAATAAATAACCCCATCAATAAATGGGCAAAGGAACTGAGCAAAAACTTCACAGAAGAAGAAATATGAATGGTCAAAATATATATGAAAAAAATGTTCCACACTCTAGCAATTAGAGAAATGCTAATTAAAACTACACTGAGATTTCATCTTACTCCAGTCAGAATGACAATTATCAAGAATGCAAGTAAAATAAATGTTGGTGAGGATGTGGGGAGAAAGGTACTCTCATACATTGCTGCTGGTAGGACTACAAATTTATGCAATCCCTATGGAAAGCAGTATGGAGATTCCATAGAAAACTTGGACTAGAACCACCATTTGATCCAGTTATCCCACTCCTCAGTCTACATAAAATCAACATACTACAGTGACATAGTCACATCAATGTTTATAGCAGTTCAACTCACAATAGCCAAGCTATGGAAACAACCTACATGCCCTTCAACAGATGAATGGATAAATGTGTGGTATATATACAAAATGGAATATTACTCAGCCATAAAGAAAATGAAATAATGGCATTTGCCAGTAAATGGATAGGACTAGAGAATATCATGGTAAATGAAATAAGCCAATCCCAAAAAGGCCAGATATTCTTTCTGACATGTGGATGCTAACCCAAACAAAGGAGGGTAGGGAAGGGAAAAAGAGAAATCCACTGGATTAGACAAAGGGAAATGAAGGGAAGGGAAAGGAAGGGGAACAGGAAGGACAGTAGAATTAATTGGATATAACTTTCCCAGCCTTGTATTTGAATATACAACCAGGGTAACTCTATATCATGTACAACCACAAGAGTGAGATCCTAAGTAGAATAAGTTAAACTATATGTAGGTATAATTTGCCAAAATACATTCTACTGTCATGTATAACTAAAAAGAATTTTTTTAAAAAAGGGGTTTTTTCATATGCTATAAATGTCGTAAGTTAAGAAAATAAAGTCAAAACAACACTGGATTGCACCCAGAACAAACACCTCCTTACTAGGTACTCTGTGAAGAAGTAGATACTTGCTGGGTTTTCAGGTGTGACTGAGAAGGGGTCCCTGACTCGCACAAATTATGACATAGACTAGCATATGATTTTGTCAATAGTGATGATGACTTCATATTGATAAATCCTGCCCATTTTTTGCTCCTATAAAAGAAAGTAAGCTACAAATAAAACAAAAAAGTATATGCAGTCTTACACCACTATATTAAAGAATACTTTTCATAATATAATTAAAATACTTTCTAATTAATTTTAAAGAATAATGTATGTTACAATGGAATATTACTCAGCATTAAAAGAGAATAAAATCATGGCATTTGCAGGAAAATGAATGGAGTTGGAGAATATCATGCTAAGTGAAGTAAGGCCAAATGTTTTCTCTGATAAGTGGGTGCCAATCCATAATGAGGGTGGGGAGGAGCATGGGAGGAATGGAGAAACTCTGGAAAGGGCAAAGAGGGAGGGGAAAGGGGAGGGGGTAGGGGAATAGGAAAGATGGGGGAATGAGATGGACATCATTATTCTAGGTACATGTATGAAGACATGAATGATGTAACTCTACTTTGTGTACAACCAGAGAAATGAAAAATTGTGTTCCACTTGTGTATTATGAATTGCAATTGCTATCATGTGTAACAAATTAGAGCAAATAAATAAATTAATTAATTTTTAAAAAGAATAAAGAATGAATGTAATTTTCACAAATAACTTGACTCAAGTTTTCATCTCACATTGCAGAGCACTTGTCTGGCATGTGTGAGGCACGTATAAATAAATGAATAAATAAAGGTCCATCAACATCTAAAAAAATATTTTTAAAAAAAGGAAAAATTCTTACAGGAAATGTATGCAACATTTATACAATCTCAAATCTCCTGTTTCAAAGTTTGAGACAACAGGATAAAAGTACCCCCAAAAATGATGGCTTCAACTATTATAATTAAAATGTATTTAGGATGAAAATTAGAAAAAAAGTTTTCCATGTTTTTATTGGTGTGTTATACATAATAGTGGGATTCCTGGTTACATATTTGTACATGCACATGATATAACAATATAATTTAGTCAATATCATCCCCCAGTTAAAAAAAATTAAAGAAGCAATAAATGAATCATAAGATAGTCTCATTACAGCTGTCAAGTTTTGAAAAATTATACACTTTGTGGATTACACAATCAGTTGGATCATGTGAATTTTCAAGGGTAAGTCATTTTCTGTATGTGTCCCAGCTAGAACTTTTCCTACTAATCTTTAAAGAGTTCAATCAATGAGCAAAGAACACGTGTATATATTCATAAATTAGATGAAAGGGTAAAAAGAAAAATCTTGAATGGAATATTTACTGAGTAAAAACAGGGTGGATTTTTTTTTTACTTTTTCTATTTAAGTGTTACACAAAAAAAAATGTGCAAAACATAAATGTTCAGCTCAATAAATTGGAGCTTGGAACAGTGGCATGAGTTTTGTAGTTGCAGCTCTTGAAAGGCTCAAGCAGGAGGATCACTGGAGCCCAGGAATACAAGATTAGCCTGGGGGAGCTGGGTTTGTGGCTCAGTGGTAGAGCGCTTGCCTAGCATGCATGAGGCACTGGGTTCGATCCTCAGCACCACATAAATGTAAAATAAAGATATTGTGTCTACCTAAAACTTAGAATAAATATTAAAAAAAAAGATTAGCCTGGGCAATACAGCAAGACCTCATCTCAAAATAATAATAATAAAATTTTTAAATGATTTGAATTGATGAGCTGATGCTCTGTTAGGTATAACAGTTAATAGCATGTAAGAGTTCTGATGAAAAAAAATAACAATTATAATAAAATAAACTACAACAAAGCAAGCACCCATGTAACCAGCAGGGAGGTCTAGAAGTAGAGCATAGCCAAGTTCCCTAGCAGATTATTCCCATTCTCCCCAATTAACTCCTCTTTCTCCTAATCAAGCATAAATATCATCTTGATTCTCAATATTTGAGTTTAATAGCATGTGAATTTGAAGCCTGTTCAAGTGGTATTACATAGTATTCTTTGTGTTAGGGCTTTTTAAAAATATATATTTATTTTAGTTGTAAATGGATCTTTATTTTATTTATATGTGGTGCTGAGAGTAGAACCCAGGGCCTCACACATGCTAGGCAAGTGCTCTACCACTAAACCACAACCCCAGCCTCCATGTTGGGGTTATTTTGTTCAAGATTATGTTTCTGAAATTCGTCCAGGCTGTGTGTGAGCTAAGTTTATTCATTTTCACGATAACATTGTAGTCCAAGGTAGAAACATAGCATAATAGACTTATTTTCTATACTGTTGATGGAAATTCATCCATTTTCTCTGACGTGGAACTAATATAAATCACACTACTACAAGTATTCCTACACATATTACTCTGTTGCACACATGCGTGCCATTTCTGAGGGGAGGAGGAGGACAGGGTCACAGAGGAGGTATATATTCAGTTTCTATACTACCAACCAATTTACCAAAGAGGTTCTGCTCATGTATACCATGTACACCCATACCAACCATGTAATGAAAATTTCCCTGCTCCATATTCCAGCAAACCCTCTGTACTATGTTAATCCTTCCAATTTTAGTACTTTGATGGATGTGGTTGTATGGTTTTGATTTGTATTTCTCTAATGTCTTACAGTCTTGAGCACCTGAAGTATCTGTTAAGATTCTTAACCATTTTTCTATTGCTTTGTTATTTTCCTTCTGATTCTTAGTCCTTCCTAAAACCCTTTTTATAAAACCTTTGTCACAGTGTTGCAAATGCCACTCTTTGGCTTGCCTTTCATTTTCTTTAAGGTGATTTTTGATGAATAGAAGATCTCAATTTTAATAAATTCAAGTGAATTTATTTTTTTTCATGGCTAATGCTTTTTGTGTTTATATAAGAAAACTTTTCTTACTGCAAATTCATATAGATATTCCCCTGTGTGATCTCCCAAAATATTTATTGTTTTGCCTTTCACAAATAGATCCACAATTCCTCAGGAATTGAATTCGGGTGTGGTATAAGATAGAAGTTTTGTTTTACTCTCTTATATATGAATATACATGATGTTCCAGCACCATTTACTGAAATACCATAGTCTACTTTTCTGCATGCTGCCTAATAGCATAAATCAAGTATCTATAAAAGTATATGACTGTATCTATAATCCTCATTCTGTTCTACTGATCTACTGAAAATGAATGTTGTATATCTTTGCACCAATACAACACTGTCTTTGCGTGGGCTCTCTCTCATCCAGAGAGGAGGTCCATGGAACAGGGTAGAGGAGAGTGTGGCTGCGGAGTCACTAATCAAGACCTCTGGAGACCAAGCAGGTATCAGGTCTGATTTTATTGCGCAGTTACCATATATATATACTCAGGCAGTAGCTAAGCAGATTACAGGCAGCCACCAATGCAATTTCTGCTAACTGCTCTTACTGCGACCAATCGAGGAGTCGGCCGTGGAGCAAGTGCAAGTACTGCAACACATGGCCTCATGCCCAGGGCTATGCCTATGGGGTAAGTGGTCTGCACTCAGGTGCCTAACCCAAGGGGAATGGCCTGCCACTCAGACGCCTTTAACGTGTGCCATGTATGCAGTACTCCATGCACTTGTCTCCACATGTCTTCATTAATCTGGCTTTATTTTAAAATTTTTGATATTTGACAAAACAAATTATTCTACATTACCCTTCAAGAGCGTCTTGGTTCTTCTTAGCATTTTGAATTTTCATATAAATTAATCTTATAATGATGGCAACAACCCTAACTAAATTGTCTAACCCGTTTAAAAAACATTAACAACACAGGCCTAGCAAGAGTACATTACTTGCCTGAGGTCATAAGACCAGGGCTTAGATCTGAAGAGAGTCACTGTTCAAAGTGCCCCCTTTTCACTACACATCTTCCATGCTTAACTCATACCTGTCAAAAAGTTAAAAAGTTAGGACTAAAAATAAAAATAGAGAAAATAAAAACAGCAATGAAATATTTTAATACCCATTCAACTTATTATGAGTAATTCTTAAGATAATTAGCATTACTGATTGTCTTAGTCTACCTTGTGCTAGCTATACGAGAATACTTGAAACCAGGTAATTTATAAAGAATAGTGGTTTATTTCTCACAGTATTGGAGGCCAGGAAGTATAAGATTGAGGGGCCCACATCTAGTAAAAGCTGCATCATCCCATGTCTAAAGGCGGAAGGGTAATAAAACATGAGAGAGAGAAGAGAGGATCAAACTTGCTTCTATAACAAACTCTCACCATAAAAAATTCATTTTCCTGATGAGAGCAGAACCCTGTCAACTTAATTGCCTCTTAAATTTCCCAACTCTCAGTACCATTGGATTAAGTTTCAGTACATGAAACTTGGGAGACAGGCTTAAAAAATAGCACCAATGATGGCAAATTTATCATGAATTAGTACTAAGTACCAGTAAAAGTGAAAATTATTACAATCCTTTTAGAGTTCTAGAAGTTAACAGTAACTACTAGTAAAGATACAAGAGAATTTAGTGTCCTAAAGAATTTAGTTACTGCCTGCTTAAAAATCCAAGTGTTATAAAATGTGGGTCATATCTCATTCTATACTGGAGCTATTAAGTTGATGAAATGGATAGTCTTTGAAAGGTGAAGAAGAAAAAAGATTCATTGATACTTGCTAAATATCTGGCTTGAGCAAAAGATGCTTATAAAAGGGAGCTTTAACTACTTAGGTAGTGTGGTAAGCACTTAACATAATTTATCTAATTTTATCCTCACATTTTCAGCAGGTATTGCTGACCTAAGTTATGAATTTAAAAAGTAGGATTGGGAAAAACTAAGTCTCTTATCCAGGGTCAAAAAGTACTAGATATCAGATCTCTTTTTTTTTTAATTTTTAAAATTTTATTTTAATTAGTTATACATGACAGTAGATTGCATTTATGCACTTTGATATATCATACATAGATGGGATATGATTTCTCACTTTTCTGAGTGTACATATTATAGAATCACATTGGTCATGCAGTCACATAAATACATAAAGCAATAATGTCTGTTTTGTTCTACTTCTACATCCTTCCTCCCTCCCCTCCCTTCAGGTGAACCTTCTTGGAAAGTAATAGTGGCCTGTAGTTTCTATAATAAGTCCCTTCCCAGGAGAGGATAGGGGCAATCAGGCATAACAAGGAAAGACTGAGTAATCCGTTCCCTTTACCAAAGCAGTTATCAGGGCTCTAGTCCATGGGTAGGATTTTGTTTTTCTGGTAGCCCCCTGAGTAGCAGTCTTTTTGTTGGATACTGGCCCCTCTGTTTCTGTTAAAACTGAAATGGCTGCTCCATTGTCCACCAGGAAATGGACAGGCTTGCCCCCAACAATTGAAGTTACCCTTGGCTCCTGGGGGCTCATTTGGATGGAGCCAGGGGATTGTCAGTCATCATCATTTTCCAAGCTGAGGACAGTGGGAGACCTCTGTCTCTGGTTTAGGCACTCATTTTTCCAGTGTCTCTTCTTACAATATGCACATTGGTCCCTGGACAGTGGGGTCTTCAGGCCCTGTTTACCAGTTGGGTTCTTTGGCTTGAAAGGAACCCTATACTTGGTGGTCTGAGGTTCAGATATAGCAGCCACCATGAGTTTTGCCATTTTTTTTTAGCCTATTTTTCCTCAGGAGTACCTCTGTTGTTGAAAAACTTCTAGGCAATCTCCACCAGTTCTGACAGCAACTTCCCTTCAAATCCTGTCTCTGTAATTTCCTTTTAATATCTGGGGCCCACTGGGTGACAAAAGCTATATTAAGAGACCTTCTGTTCTCTGGAGCCTCTGGGTCTATCACTGTATAAACACGATATGCCTCAAGGAGTCACTCCAGGAAAGCAGCCGGGGACTCATCGGGTCTTTGAACTGTGTCACTTATCTTAGACAAATGAGTAGGTTTCTTGGCGGCTGCTCTTAACCCTCTCAGTAGAGTCTGGCAATACTGATTGAGTGCCCCCTTAGAATTAGGGTCCCAATCAGGGTGGATTGAAGGGAAAACAAATTCTACTTGAACTGGATCATCAGAGGGAGGACAGTTTTCCAGGCCTCCCTCCTGATCTGTTCATGTTCCTCTGAAGTGAAAAGGTCTGGAGAAGTTGTTGACAGTCATCCCAGGTTGGGTAACAGAAAACAGACTCCAAGAGGTAAATAAGACCTTGGGGTTTCTCAGAGAACAAGGGGTTCTGGTCCTTCCAGTTATAAAGATCACTGGTGGAAAAGGGAACATACACCATAAAGGGGCTCCACTCTGGCAACCCTGGGGTGCCGGGAGCCTGTTCGAGAGGAAGCAGTGGAACTGGGGACATAGAAGAATCAGGAACAGGTGTAGGGGGTACTCATAGGAACAGATGGGGCAGGTTCTGGCAAGGGGGGCAGAAACAGGAGCTGATGGTGGGGATGGAGCAGATGTGTATGGAGAGAAAGGTCCTGATCTTCAGGAATCTCTGGTAGAACCTGTGGTTTTCTTGGGAGAAGATTTTGTTAGTAATATAGTCTTGGTTTTATTTTTGCTTTTATCTTGGAGACATGAATGTAACCATTTTGGATCATCCAAAAGAATATCAACCCAAACCTGAATATAAGATACCTGATCTGGATAGCCAAGCCGCCCAAAAATAATCTTTTGAATGCAAAAGGTGGTCCGGAGGTCGGTGATCCCCTCTGGAGGCCATTCCAATTCAGAAAAATTTTTAACGGAAAATGTATCACATGAAGCACCATAGTCAGCAGTTTTCTTCTGGAAGTGAGACAAAAAAACATTCAAGGATGTGTACAAGCCGAGCAGGAAGGGGACTGACTCTGACCCAAGATGAGACTAACAATAAAACACAAAACAGGTAAGGCACCACAGACAGACAAACTGACAAAAAATCAGAAGTAAACTGGTGGGCTGGTAGGCAACATCTCACCACAGCCCTGGACTCAGGAAGTAATGCTGCGTTCAGCTTTCCCTGAGTCTCCCAACATGGATCCACTCAGATCAGACTTACCTTCCCGGGAAGAACAAACGACTCTCAGGAAAGCAATTTTCAGGTTGGCAAGGGCCAATGGAGAGAACCTGGGCCTGAGGAACGTCTCTCAGAGGCTTTCCCCGAGGTTGTCTCCAGCTCACCATATCTACTGGGTGTCACTGAGCGAACTTCTGGCTTTGAGGAAAGGTAGATCTTGTTGGGGCCTCCAAATGTTATAGGGCAACCGCTCAGAAAATACTCTTTAAGTTTAAATTTAAAGCAAATTTGAGTCTTTATTATCTGGCCAGAGACTGTGCCTCACAGAATCCAAGTGACCCTATGGAAGAACATCCTCAAACTATCTGTGGTCAGAGTATTTAAGGAAGAAAACCAAAACCTATACAATCTGCAAGTCGCAAGCAAGCAGGATACAGGGGCTGAGAAAGCAGTTAGCAGAGCAAAAACAGACAACCACATCCAGGGTTCAGGAACATTCGCAGGGGGCACTTGCCTCATACATGTGAGGCACTGGGTTCGATCCACAGCATCACATAAAAAATAAAGATATTGTGTCCATCTACAACTAAAAAATATTTTTTAAAAAAGAACATTCATGGGTCTACATCCTGGGTTCAAGTACAAAAAAACCAAAAAAATTTTAATAGCTTATATGACAAGTTCATAGAGGGGTTATAAAAATGGAGTCACTACGACTTATTGATTTAAACTTTTCTATATCTATGTTAACCTATTAGTCTATATTTATCTATAACTCTACTGGCCTACTGACTTACACTTACCCCCTACACTGTTCTATATCTTATTTCCTATAGCTTAAATCCTCTGTCTTACAGTTACATGATTATCCTTCTATTACTTATGCTTACTCCTGATGAACTTATGTTCTATGCTTACTTCTAACTTATTACTAGGGCAGTTTAACATTACTCATCTCATAGTACTTATTTTTATCATCTTATTTTATCTTATCTTACTTATTCTGCTTATCTTATACCTATAACCTATAATCTACATTGATTAGACTCAAACTATAACAGTAGTACAGGCTTGTGAAAAGATAAGGGATCACTTGGTGTAACTGAGCAGAAAAGAATAATTTATTTATTTACAGAGGGTATGGTTAACTAGATACAGGGAAGAAATGTTCCCACCTTATTATGTACTCATCAAACCACATCAGTAATACCAGGAAACACATTTAATGAGAACAATAGATCAAACAGAGTGATGGTTTTACCCAAGAGTAAGATTTGTAATGTGGATTCCTGGGTACTATTTACAAAATTTGATTCATTAGATCTGAAGGTGTGGCTTAGAAAACTTTTTTAAAAGTTTCCATTTTTACATGTATCAAACACACACAAGAACATATAAAATGCATATATGAATATGAAGAGAAACTAATATAATAAACTCCCCTGTATCCACTCTTGTTGAAACATAGATCCTTACCAGGACCTTAGAAGCCTCCTAATTCTATCTTCTTCATTCAGCTGAGGCAACTATTATCCTAATTTTTGTTAATCATTTCCTGGCTTTTCTCATTCGTTTTACTTCTAGTGCATAACAATATATGTATTCCTAACAATATAATACATTTTGGGTTTTGAAAAGGTGATTATAAATCATATACCTAGAAACACAAGGACAATGGCATCCTTTTGAATGAAGGAAGGGTGAAGAACAGGAGAAAAAAACTGTATCTGTGTCACTCCAGTTTCAGCTTCCCAGAGAATTGACAAATTTCTTCTCTGAAAAAGTTAACAAAGATATGAACTCTGGAAAACATACTGTCCACAGTCAGGACTTCTAGCAGGATAGTGCAGAATATTATTATGGAGCTTACAGTAGGATGATAGATTTTTTGTTTCTAAATTCACCATGGCTACCCCTCACAAGAGTAGATCAAAGCAGGATATATCTAAGAGGTAAAGCAAGAATCCTCAGCAGAGCAAAAGGCAAGAGCAAATCTGCTATGGTACATACTCACAAAAAGCTAAGAAAAGTTAAAATCCAGATCAAGCTCACCAGGGAATTCTGTCCTCCGTTTAAGAAGACAGAAGTGACAACAAGCATCTTGGTCAGTGTTTTAGTCAGCTTTTTCATGGCTGCGACTCAAAGACCTGACAAGAACAATAAGAGGGGGAAAACTTTATTTGGGGGCTCATGATTTCAGAGGTCTCAGTCCATATAAGACTGACTTCATTCCTTGGGGCACAAGGTGAGGCAGAACACCATGCAGGAAGAATGTGGTAGAGGAAAGTGGTTCAGGACATTGTGCCATGAAACAGAAAAAGAGCTTCACTCAGTAAAGATAAAATATATACCCCAAAGCATGCTCCTAAAGACCCACCTCCCACAGCCATACTCCACCTGCTTTCAATTACCATCCAGATAATCCCCATCAGGGGATTAATGCACTAGATTAGTTTAAACCTCCTATAATCCAACCATTTTACCCCAAGCCTTCCTGTGTTGGGGGGCACCTAATATCTAAGCCATAACAGAAAGTACAGACCTCCAATATTGTTGTACCCAGCGAGAAATCAAACTCTCATCCAAGCCGTTCACGTTAAGTCAAAGAAGCCTTTTATTTAGCTGGCCAGAGGCAACCAATCTGGACACTCAAGGCAGGGTGCTAAGATGTCCCACCGGAGGGAGTTTGGGTAGGACTTATAAAGAAAAAAAACACAAGCAGGTGGGGTAGTCAGTTACAATTTTTCAGCCAACGCAAGCAACCCATGGTACAGAAGCAAATTTCTGTGGTTAGCTTGGCCCAGTTTAGAGAGATCATATCCAGTTTTTCCAAGTTGGCAGGGGAAGACAGGGACTTTCCAAGTTACTTTCCATTTCTCAGAAATAGAAACTGACATTCTCATGTAAGATGGCATCTGTGGATAAAATGGATTCCCTATTGTTCACTTATTACAACATGGGGTGGCTGTCAACCACATTGGATGCACGGCGGTAACTTGGCATCTATTGGCATTGCTCTAGGGATTCCCCTCATCTCTCTCCTATGTTGGATCTCCTGTTCCCTGTATCCCATGTCCTCCTCTGTTTTAGATTGGTGTTTCTCACCTTGCAATGGCTTTTAATAAAAAGGGGCAGGGAAAGTAAATGTTCTAAGACCTTGTGTGTCTGAGAATATCTTTATTCTAACTGGCCATAATTTGGTTACATAAAGAGTTGAAAATTATTTTCCTTCAAGATTTTGAAGATATTGCTCTACCATTTTCTCACTTCCACATTGTTGCAGAGAAATCCAGAGTCATTCTGATTCCTGGTAATTTATACATGATTTGATTTTTTTCACACTAGAATCATCTCTTTGTCCCTCCCAATGTTCTGAAATTTCCTAATGGAGTGGCCTATTTATTAGGTTAGACACTCAGTGGACATATTCAATTTGCTAACACCAACCTTCAATTATTATTATTTTCTTGAATTTTTTTTCATTTCCCCCTATTTTCTCTATCTTTCGGAACACAATTTTACAACTACTGAAGATAACGAATCGTCAGCTAAATGTCATCTCTCTCTTCTATTTTCTACCATTTTATTCTACTTTCTGGGAGATTTCCTGATCATTATCTTACAATCCTCCAAAGCTTTCCATTCCTGCTACCAAATTTTAGTCTTTTTTTTCCCTGACCAGTCTTTTATGTAGCATGCTATTTTTATTTCATCTTCATCTCCTCTCTCTCTGAATATATTAAAAATTGGTGTGTGAGGTTGTTAGTAGTTTTCTTCTCCCTGAAAAGTCTCTTTTTCTGAGTTGTTTTGTTTTGTTTGTTTTAGTTCCCGTTTTCCATTTGTAATATTGGATGCTTTCTGATAATAACTGATAATCCTTGGGTATTTGCTTATGATTAAGAACAGGGCCTAGAAAACTTATAACTGAACTTATGGATGCAGCTAGGTGACTTGGAGCTTCAAGAAATTCCCTCTTAGTTCTTTTCTTTAGATCTACCCAGAAATCCAACAATAATATTTCAATCTACTAGCATTCTGTGAGCCTAGAGAAATTGTGGGAGAGAGGAGAGTGTTTGCAAGAGTGACTTTGGTCTCTGATTCAGTATGTATATAATCACTTCCTCCTCTATTTTCAGTTTGATAATGAGTATGCTCTTTACAAATTCTGAGCAGATATTAATCTTAAGAATTTGGGAATAAAAAACTGGATTCCCCCCGTATCACAAGCTATTCTGTATTCATAAGCCTTCACTTAAGGGGCTGGGGTCGTGGCTCAGTGGTACAGCACTTGCCTAGCATGCGTGAGGCACTGGGTTCAATCCTCAGCACCACATTAAAAAATAAACAAATAAAATAAAGGTACTGTGTCCATCTATAACTAAAACCATTTTTTAAAAAAAGACTTTGCTTAGGTATTATAAAATAATGAGGGATAAAAATAATAAATAGAGAATAATTTTCCTGTGATAGAGTTACACTAAGAGTTTCAAGGATTTTATATTAAAAAATAAAGATGTAATAATAAACCCATGGTTTTGTAAACCAATACACTAATTATACTCTCAATATTATTTATTGAGAAAACAAGTAAAATGATCTCTATCTGGTATAAATATGAAATAACAGAATAGATTAAAAATTAGTACAAAATAAATGCCAAATAAAAACCATAATAAAATAAATATAAAATAAAAATATACTATTATATTTAAAAGCTACCATCCTTAAAATGAAATTTTAAAACACATCAAGCATTGCTTGCCTTTTCTAATAAGATTGATATTCCATTAAAAACAAACATTCCAAATGTAGGAAAAAACTCATTCATTTTATGTTGACACTGATTAATAAGAGTGCCTCAAAAAAGTACCTTCAAGTTGATTGCTAGGAGTACTTATTGCTTCCTATAAGCTTATTTATTTTCTTAACAATAAACAAATTTTTGTACTTACTTTGATTTTGGCTTTGCCTTTGAAATTGATATTGCTTTTACTAATTCAGGTTTTAGATCAAGTTCTTATTTGGCATATTTCACGTTGGCATACTTCACAAAAACATATTTTTTCTCTTGCAATTCCTCTCTTATTTATAAAGAACTACAGTCTAAAGTGAACATTCTAAACTCAGAAACACTAGCAAACATTGTTGGGTAGTATTCATACACACATTTGGATCTCATAACTAAGGATAATAGTACTATACAGACTAAGATGCTGTATTGCCAGGCTGGGGTTGTAGCTCAGTGGTAGTGTGCACACCTTGCATGTGGAAGGCACTGGGTTCAATCCTCAAGTACCACATAAAAATAAAATAAATGTATTATGTCCATATACAATTTAAAATTAAAAAAAGATGTTGTATTGCCAATTTTAGGATTTATTTTGCTTTGAAACTTGTTATTTCTTGGAACACCACTCACAAAATTTATATGAAGTATAACATGCATATGAATTTCTCAATATTTATTTTATTTCTAAGAACAATTCACTATTAGTAGCAGATAGATCATAAAAACACATTTATAAAGAGCAACAAGCAAGACTGACTGATTAGCTCATGATGTTAAAGATGAGGCAGCTCCCCCATGTGGTAGAAAAGACTAGAATATACAACATCTGAAGTCTCACTGATCACATTCTATGACTCACAGATTTATCCATAACACAAGAGTTATTTCTGCCACAAAGGTTAATTTAAGGAAAGCATTAACTGCAAATACTTAACACTCTTAGAAAGTAAATGCATTAAAGAATACTTTTATCCATAGAATGCTTTACTAATAACACTACAAGGACAAGACATATTTTGAAATAGGTTAAAAAAAAACAGATCCCAGAGTTAAATTTCAGTTCTTAATTAACTTTCTTATTTTTCTGACATAAAAACTGATAAATTATTTTCCAGGTGACAGAAAGCCACACAATCTAGTGTTCTGAAACAGCACAACACTGCTACCTGTTGGAAGGCATCACTAGCAAAATGTCTTCACTCCTCTAAAAAAAAAATTAAAAGGACTATGTTCATTTTAGATAAACCCCTAGTAAAGAGGAAATACAGGAGTGAAACCTTTCTGTTTTCCACAATAAAAAGCACAAAATGATATTTACTTTTTAGTTTTGTTTACCTGGATGAGGGGAAGGTGTGAACATGAAGAGAAAGCACTAGGGAGTAACTATTTTGTGTCCTATTAACAGTGGTGGTTACACACAGATCTATACATGGGTTATAATTCATAATACCTTAAGCCAAAGGAAAGATTTAATTTTACTATACAACAATTTTTAAAAAGACAGACACAGTTAAGACAATTAAAATGCTTAGTGCCAGTCAGAAACATTGGCATTTGCCTGTAATTCCAGCTATTCAGGGGGCTGATGCAGAAAGACTGCAAGTTCCAGTCTGGGCAAATTAGCAATATACTGTCTGAAAATAAAATACACAAAAGCCTGGGGGTGTAGCTCAGTAGTATAGCACTTGCCAGCATATGCAAGGCATTGGGTTCAATCCCTAGTACCACCAAAAAAAAAAAAAAAAAGATAGATAGATAGAAAGAAAGGAAGGAAGAGGGAATTTTTTAAAAGTAAGAACATAAAAGTATTCACATAAAATTTAATATTTTTGCTGAATTTTTATCTCAAAGACCGGAGGCCCAAACACAATTAGAAATGTGATACAGAATGTTCAAATATGTAAATATGAACATGGGAGGTCTTTTAAAGGCTACCAATGTATACTAGAACTCAAACACAGTTTATAGCACAGGAAGGTCTGATGACAGAAAACAATCCATAACCAAAAGCTAGGAATCAATGTCTACCTTTTATTCTGATAACCTCTAGGTCTTCTAAAGGCTTTTTCTACTTGTGTTTTTGTCTCCTTCAAAAAGCTGGGACATAAACAGGCAAAACAGGAAGCTTAGCATCCATGTAATCTTGGTTATTCTCTGGGTGTGGAAGAAATAATATAAGAATCTATCTGATACCAGAGTTCCAAGAGATCCAGAGCATCCAAATACATCTGGGAATCTTGTCATTGCATTTTAGATGCCAAATGACATAAGGTGACAAGAGCCTACAGGATCACAAGAAAACAGGTAATAGTTCAGACCACAAAAAGACTCAAACTGAAAACAAGAGTCACATTAACACATTTATTCCTCCCATCTCTCTGTTAATACACTTGCTATTTATAATATGATAGAGGTTGTAACAACAATGAGAGAATAGTCAACTGGAAGCTTATGAAAGATGTGTTAGTGGAGGGCTGGAAATGTGGCTCAGTGGCAGAGCGGATGTGTAGCATGCATGAACCCTGGGTTTGATCCCCAGCACCCCCAAGAGAAAAACAAATGGACTAGTTGAAGCAGATGACAGCCTATTTTTCAAGGTAGAAAGATAAGGAGGAACCAATGTTTCAAGCAATTAACACTAATGGGTTAAATATAATATCTGTAACTCAAATGTCATACTAATCTGAGAACTGCTATAGCAGTTTCCAAAAATGCCTCTAACTTAAAAACAATATCCCAAACTATTAACCAGAAGCTCTTTAAAGGAAAAACTAACACTCCTGACTACATAAAAATATAAACCATCAGTATAGTAAAAGATAGAAAACAAAGGCAATAGGTAAACATGCTGAAAATATCTGCCACATTATATGACAATCAATGGGTTAATATCCCCACACAAAGAATTCCTAAAAATCAATAAGGAAAAGATAATAAAGAATGGACAAATTATATGAACAGCAGATTCCCTCAACGATTTTTCACAACATTTTTTCCTGGGCTAGCCTTCCATATAGAAGTTCTTGGGAAACAGATCAATGTGAATTATTCTCACACACCTATAATGAGGTCTCTACGGAGTGTAAAAATTAACTTCATGTGCTTTTCATTCAAAGGAACCATCACATAATATAAAAGACTGTCATAAATATCTGATAAGCAATGTGTATCTAGAATATACAAAACTCCTACAACTCAATAATAAAACAATTTTAAAATGGGTAAAGGATCTGCATGCACATTTTTCCAAAGAAAATACACAAATGGGCAATACACATATTAAAAAAAAAACTTTAACATCCTTAACCATCTGGATAAAGCAAATCAAAACCATTTCACACACTAGGATATGGAGAATTAAAAAGACAGATAATGACAAGTGTTGACTAGGAGAAATCAGAACCCTAATACACTGCTTATGGGAATGTAAAATGATGCAAGTGCTTTGGAAAAGTCTGGCAGTTCCTCAAAATGTTAAACATAAAGTCACCATATGACTAGCAATTTCACTCACAGGTATATAACGAAGAGAAATGAAAGCATGATGTCCACACAAAAAAATTATACATCAATGTTCACAGTAGCATTATTCATAATAGTCAAAAGGTGGAAACTATCCAAATGTCCACCAATTGACCAATGGATTAATAGTGCATATCCCTACAATAAAATATTATCCAGCAATAAAAAGAAATGGGGTATGGACAAATGGACAACCATAAATATTTAGTGAAAAAAGCCAATCAAAAATGATGATATATTGCATGATTTCCTCTATATGAATTATTCAGGAAAAGCAAATATATAATAGTAGACTGGTAGTTGCTTAGAGTTTTAGCATGGGAAGACAGACTGGGAAAATCAGGAGAGAATGCCAAATGGGTACAGAAGGTTATATGTTATAAAATTGATTGTGGTGATGGCTGAACAACTTTGTGAACACATTAAAAATCATTGTACATCCTGAATGGGTGAATTCTAAGGTATGTGAACTATGTCAATAAAGCTGTTATTGTTTTAAAGGACTGTAAACTGAATTCCACCCCCACCCCATTTTATCCCCATTTCTTAAAACAGTACCTGGCAATATTAAGAATTAAATAGATTCTGGATGAATTGGAGAATAAAAACAAAAATTTAGGTAAGCCACATAAAATTCTTGTCATATCCTGGGCTGGGGTTGTAGTTCAGTGGCAGCACACTTGCCTAGCATGTGTGAGGCACTGGGTTAATTCTTAAAATCACATATAAATCAATCAATCAATCAATCAATCAATCGATCAATCAATCAATCGGGGCTGGGGTTGAGGCTCAGCGGTAGAGCGCTTGCCTGGCACATTCAAGGTGCTGGGTTTGATCCTCAGCACCACATAAAAATATATAAAATAGGGCTGGGTTGTGCTCAGCGGTAGAGCGTTCGCCTAGCATGTGTGAGGCCGTGGGTTCGTTCCTCAGCACCACATAAATGAAATAAAGATATTACCCCCAACTACAACTAAAAAAATAAATATTTAAATATATATATATAAATATATATATATAAAATAAAGATATTATGTCCAACTACAACCCAAAAAATACATACGTATTTTTAAAAATTCTGTCATATGCAAAGTGATCAACTTTACTGCAGGTTGGCATGCTGAAAGCATTATCTGTGCACGTGTCTTCCGTAAAAGGAATTGAGAATGAAAACTTCAGCACAAGCAAGACCTTGAAGGGTCTTGTGGCCAAGTTAAGACAGCTGTATTATACTGAACACATTGAGAAGGCCACACAGATTCTATGCACAGAAATAACAATCAGATCTGTGTTAAATGTGCAAAGTGTAAGCAAAGTTGCGACTTGTAGCCAAAGGTCTGCTACCTTAGAAGTAGAGCAATATCTCAGGTGGGAATGGTAAGGAGTTAAATCCGGTGAGGAAGAAAGTTACCAAAAAACCAGAATCTCTATATTTATTTAAAAATTACACCCAGTATTCTACCCCACACATACCCCTGTTGGATGTCCTATTTCTCAAGGGTGATGGGGGGCAGACATTTCACGACCACTGAACCAGAAAATTCTTTCCCACAATCATCTGGAAAATCTCCTCGAGGTGTAATTTAGGACTATCAACAAAAGTGCCCAGTCCCATCTCTGCAAGAGGACCTCAACTCCTCATGCATGTGCTGCTGTGGATGCTCAGCCAAAACTGCAGAACATGGCTAGTCTGGCTTCACGCCGTCACGTAACTCCTAAGTGGAAGGGAGTGGCATCCCAAGGCGTAGAGCCAGGGCCAGAATGTCGCGAACTGGCTGGGGTGCAAGTCGTCCGAGGTGACCTGAAGGAACTCCCCCTTCGCACCTGCCACCCCGCACCCAAAAGCGGCCGCCAGGACTGAGGACACAAATGCAGCTGAGTACCGGAAAGACCACAAACCCGACCGCCCGGAAAATCTAACCGGTCAGCAACAGAAGTACCATATCCCACAGAGCTTGAAAAGCCCTTCCACCTGTAGGCAGTCGGCAGAGAAAAACCCGCGCGCCCCAAGAGGAGCAGTCGAGACTTCCGGCGTCTCCGCCTCGCGGAACTAGAGCGTCAACCTGGCGGCTGCTGTCGAGCTCCCCCCTTACCCCTGGGTCTAAACATCCACACTGGGCTCCGGGGAAAGGGTTCATCCGCCTCCCATCTGCGTGGGACGGGGGAGACGTTGTTTGTTTTGTTGCTCGTCTTTTGTTGTTTGTTTGTTTTTCCTGTATCTCGTTAGTCCCCAACATATATTTAAGCCCGCCGCGCTAGCCTAGGAAATCTAAGCCACCGGCTCATCTTGCTTTTGCTGGCCTCTAAGGACCCTGGGCCACCTGAGCCTCGGGCTGACACTGCAGTCCATTCAGTCCCGTTCTTTTGGGAAATTTGACAGCACTAAATTTTGTTTTATTTACCTACTGGGCACCAGGGAGTACGGGTGAGGAAAAGCCGTAATAGTTTGTGGAGTTAGTCATCAAATGGATAATGCAGGTACCTCATGGATTTGTATGAGGCTGTAAAACCCTTAGAATAGTTCACAATAAATGTTAGATATTGTTTTCATCTTGATCGTTCCTTTGTGATAATTCACACCATCATTTACTTTTCTTAATGTCAAGCTTGAAATCCAAGTACATTTCCTCCAGTTACTACAAGAATAATCAAGTTTCGTCTAAGGTAGTGGTCAAACTTGATCCAGCATTACTATCAGGAAAAAAAAAAAAAAAAGCTTGATTATATTTGTGTACTATTCTGTATTGATGTATTATGCATACTATAAGATTTTCACAAGACATAGAATTTTTAAAAGGTAAACAAATATTAACAGAAGCTATTTTTCTCCTACACAACACTTAGGTTGTCCTACATGCATTCCATCATTCTGGAGTCCACTAGCTAAGTGAGTACACCATCAAAGAGGCCTGCCATTAAATTGAGTCCCCCAAATGATTATTTTGTGGAAAAAAAATAGTAGGAACTATCAGATGCTGATATGTTTGGACTATTTGGTTCTTAAATCACAGGAAATGAAATAAGATAGGCATCCAAAAGTAAATAAACAATCAAAATAAACAAGACATAGGCATTCATTGAATGTTCATTGACTCAACATTGATTATTGACTACTTAAACTTTTAGAGATTAAGATTACAGTGCCTTATACCAAGCTTGATCCTTTCTTCCTTCTTCCTTTCTCTTTCTTTTGTAGAGACTGACCGAATAGAGTTGAAAGTCACAAAAGACCAGTATATAATGGCATATATATATTATATATATATAATATATATATATATATGTATATATTACATATATGTGTACCTCTATATGTATAAAAACACAAATACAAAGACCATCACCCCTTTACATTTTAATAACCTCCTTATTTTTGTTTTACACATTTTGGCAGAATATTTTCTTCTCAAAAACATTTTGACCATTATTTCTACATCATATTTTGATGCCATCTTATAGATGACTGATCAAGACAGTTACTAGTGTAATAAATGTTGTCTGATAGTTTTCTTAGTATATTTTAGGTGTGGTGGTAGATCTATGTTAGTATGCAAAATCTGACAATTGAACATTTTCTCCTTTTCAATAAAACTAACAATTTTCATTATAACTATCATGTCAGTCAAATGCCCAAATTGCATATTTTCTGTCCTTCCCTAAACCTCCCTATGTCTTAAATAGCCTTTAAAATGTTATCACATAGATGTATTTCAGATCTATGAGCTTGAGATTTTCAAAATCCAAAATTACTTCCTTATTCAAAATGGCCATGAAAACAGCAATTATATATATAGTATGAAAATAGCAAATCAGAATTTTATCTGTATAGCTTCTTTTATAAAAATGGAAATCCTCAAAAAGAAAAAAGTCATTAATTTAGTTGGTCTGAAAAAGTACTCCAGCTCCTTAATTCTACTTTTAAAGAAGAAGGCAGAGGCAAATTTATGCTATTCAGAAAACTGAATAAATGGATTTATTGGATATGTTCAAGAAGCTTCCACTTCAATAGGAGATGTAAGTGTTGTGGGAAGAACTATCATGTAATTCTATTTTCACATGAATCTCTATAAGACAAACTTCTGATCTGATTTTTTGGTGGGGGATAGTAAACCTTTGCTTCTACCTCCAGCCCCACCTTCAGGGATGCCTGGAGAGCCACTCTTTTTGCTCAACTATTGAAAAGAGTTTTGACAGTGTGGCTTCACTTGTAGCCCCAGCTTTCATGTTTGGATTTTTTTTCTGACCAGCATGTAATAATATGTACCATTGGATGACACAGATCTGTTTGGTGTTTTAGCGGAGCTTCCTTGGTCTTTTGATGAGGCATCCATAGGTCTTCCAACTGCAGATGATGGCTGCTTTGCTAAAAGAGACTATAGCTTCACAAGAACACTTGCTGGGGGGAGAGGGGTGGGTACACACTTGTAGTTACAGATACTCAGGAAGTCAGGGCTAGAAGATCACAAGTTCAAAGTTAACCTGGGAAATTAGATCCTGTCTCAAAATTAAAAATACTAAAGGGTCTGGGGATGTAGCTCAGTGATAGAGCACTTGCCTAGCATGCACAAAGCCCTAGGTTCAATCCCCAGTACTGAAAAGAAATTGTAAAGAAAGACAGCAGCCTTAGTCATCTTCTGCCATAATAACCTTCTCATGCATAAACTTTCTCTAACAGGTGGTAGCTTCAAAATTATCTTCTATTTTTAATGTTTGAAATTTTTCATATTATTTTTCCTTATTTCTGTAAAGATTCAAAAACAATTCAAGAATTTAACACATTATAACTAGAGTGTCCTTCAGAGAAATGGCATCCAATGAAAATATAAGGCTTTTGTGATATAGGTCTCCATCTAAGATCTATCTATTGCATCTTGTTTGAACATTTCTGTCTTCATTGTGCACATTTCAATCCTCCTCCTTTATTTTACATCCCTATTCCCTGAATTTTTTTCTTATTAAGCTTGGTTTTCCAGCTCCATCTTTACCCAGCAGCAGCATATGTATTCTTCCCTGCTGGGAACAAAGCATGTGAGTGGAAGAGACCTTGCTGAGGATGCAGAATCAAAGGTTCTGTTGGTCCTTGTCATCTCTTGCTGCAGCCCCAACATTGCCCAATGCTATTTTGCTAGCTTGTTGGCAAGAGGAATCCCAGTATAAATTGAAGCTAATCCTGCCAAGAGGAACTAAAGAAATCAACTTGCTTCAGGGCTGCCATCTTGGTAAAGTATCACACAGCTCTAAACTTGATATTTCACAAAAGAAATCAATTAATGAAAAGCTTATGAAGTTTTTATATGTCTATTTCATTCAATTCATAAAAATCAGCTCCAGATTAGCTAGCTCCTAGTCTATACCAGAAAAAGAAACGTTGAATTGGGCACACCTGTAATCCCCCACTGGGTAGACTGAGGAAGGAGGATTGTAAGTTTGAGTGGCAGCCCTTATGAAGACATACAACAACAAGTGCTAGCAAGGATGCGAGGAAAAAGATACACTCATACACTGCTGGTGGGACTACAAATTGGTGCAGCCAATTTTGAAAGCAGTATGGAGATTCCTTGGAAAACTGTGAATGGAAACACCATTTGACCCAGCTATTCCTCTTCTCGGACTATACCCAAAGGACCTAAAAACAGCATATTACAGGGACACAGACATATCAATGTTTATAGCAGCACAATTCACAATAGCTAAACTGTGGAACCAACCTAGATGTTCTTCAGTGGATGAATGGATAAAAAATGTGGCATTTATACACAATGGAATATTACTCAGCAATAAAAAAGAATAGTATCATGGCATTTGCAGGGAAATGGATGACATTAGAAAAGATTATGCTAAGTGAAGTTAGCCAATCCCAAAAAAACAAATGCCGAATGTCTTCTCTGATATAAGGGGGGTGACTCAAAATGGGGTTGGGAGGGAGAGCAAGGGAGGAAGATGACCTCTAGATAAGGAATAGGGGTGGGAGGGAAAGGGAGGGAGAAGGGGAATAGCATGGATGGTGAAAGGAGACCCTCATCACTAAACAAAATACATGTATGAAGATGTGAATTTGATGTCAACATACCTTATATATAATCATAGATATAATAAATTATGATATAATGGTGTATTAAGAATTATAATGCAAAAATAAATAAATAAATAAAAATATCAGTTCCATCCAAAAAAAGAAAGAAAGAAAAAAAGAAACGCTAAAATAGGTTCTTTTGGACCACTGGCTTAAAAATTCAGAATTTATGTTTCTAGCACTGGATTTTAATGTGCTTAAATTTTAATCTAAATGTTAAGTAAAACAAAGCAAAACTCTATAGTGAATAATGTTGTTATATATCTACCAATATTATTACTTAAAACTTCCATTTTTTTCAGATAGCCACTCTATTCCCAGCATCAGAAAATGATACAGATTTAAACTAGTCACCCAACAGAATTCCCTGGGGAATAGTTTCTGATCAAGGAATGAGCAAGTGATCGAACTGATTCCATGTAACCGAGGGAAAGGACTTCTGCTTTCTGCTTAGAAGAAGGTTTCTAGCACACTATTCTCTTGCCATGGAAACATCTAGCCCACACTGTTACTGGTAGCCGTGTTACCCATGATGAGAGAATAAAGTCCATGCTAAGGACAACTGAACCAAGTGATAGAGAGAGGTCCTTAGGGACATCACTCCAAATCTGGAGCTCATCTCTCTCTGAACTTCTTATGGGGATGACCAATAGGTTTGCCTATTTTCTTATAAAGATGTCATGAAGATTAAAAAGCTAAAATAGGCCAGGCACTGTGGCCCATGCCTGCAATCCCAGTGGCTCCAGAGGCTGAGGCAGTAGGATTTCAAGTTCAAAGCCAGCCTCAGCAATTTAGTGAGACCCCAAGCAACTCAGTGATACCCTATCTCTAAATAAAATAATTTGCATGGAATTAATAGCAGGGCTTTAATATCTATGAAGCAAAAAACAAACAGAAAGTAGAAAAATCAAAAATTATAGTAGACAATTTAAATTCATTGATTGACATAATGTACAGTTACATTATCATAATTATATTGGAAATCAGTAACAGAGAGCCATCTGGAGAAATACCAAATATTTTTAAATTAATGCACTTTTAACTAACACATGAGTTAATGAAGAAATTGAAGTGTACTTTTTAAAATATTTATTTTTTAGTTATAGTTGGACACAATACCTTTATTTTATTTATTTTTATGTGGTGCTTAGGATCGAATCCCTTGCCTCATACATGCTGGTTAAGCTCTCCACCACTGAGCTACAACCCTAGCTCCAGAAATTGAAATGCATTTTGAACTCAGAATTAAAAGCACATATGAAAAGCTATGGAATGGCAAATGCCTGCAATCCCAGAAACCTGGGAGGATGAGGCAGGAGGATCATGAGTTCAAGGTCAGCCTCAGCAACTTATCAAGGCTCTAAGCAACTTAGTGAGATCCAGTCTCAAAATAAAAAATAAAAAGGGCTGGGGATATGGCTCAGTAGTTAAGCATGCATGGATTCAATCCCCAGTACCAAAAAAAAGGGGGGGGGGAATGGAATGCAGTTAAAATAGTGCTCAGCAAGAAAAATTATAGATTTACAGGTTTCTACAACAAAAGAAGAAAAGTCTCAGTTAAATTATGTAAATTCCCATTCTGAGAAATTAGGCTGTAGCTCAATGGCAGAGCATTTGCCTAGCAGATGTGAGGCACTGGGTTTGATCCTCAGCACCATATAAAAATAAAAAAATAAAGGCATTCTGTCCATCTACAACTACAAAAAAATTTTTAAAGAAATTAGAGGAGAAGGAAATTAAATTGAGTAGAAAAGCTGGTTCTTTTAAATGATCAATAAAATTGATCTAGCTAAGCTGATCAATGGAAAAGAGAGACAAAGAATACCAATTACTAATACCAGGAATGAAAGAAGAAAATAGAGCTTCTACACACACTAGAAGAAAATTAAAAGCATTCTGCTCCTGTTAACAGTGGAGTACTTCCTATTGCACTAGCCCTCCACAAGTTAAAAACTGCAAACTCTGGGACAAGCACAAAAAATAACTACCTGAAGGTAATCATTTCAGTGGTTACTGGGGAAAAAAATTAAAAGGCAAATAATGGAGGTAAGTTGATGATTGAAAAGAGAAAGAGGCTCAGGGAGTTTTCCATTTTATGCAGTGTATCCTTCTCTTTTATTGTAGATAAAGACTATGATTTCATAATCAGGGACTAAAGTATTCTTTAGTTTTTCAGATGGGCTTATAAAGCAGAAGCCAGTATCAGCACATTTTGACATTCACCAACAAAGCATGAAAAATCATCTTAGTATTACTGGTGAAAAACTTATATTTTAGATAAGATTCTATAGAATAGCAATGTAGCTGGGTTTTTTGTTTGTTGTTTGTTTTGTTTTGAAATTTATATATATATATATATATATATATATATATATATATATATATATATATATATTATGACAGTGGAATGCATTACAATTCTTATTACACATATAGAGCACAATTCTTCATATCTTTGGTTGTATACCAAAAGGACTTAAAAACAGTATACTACAGGGACACAGCCACATCAATGTTTATAGCAGCACAATTCACAATAGCTAAACTGTGGAACCAACCTAGATGCCCTTTAATAGATGAATGGATTTAAAAAATGTGGCATATATACACAATGGAATATTGCTCAGCAATAAAAGAGAATAAAATCATGGCATTTTCCGGTAAATGGATGGAGTTAGAAAGGATAATGCTAAGTGAAGTTAGCCAATCCCCCCCCCCCCAAAAAAAAAACAAATGTCAAATGTTTTCTTTGATATAAGGAGGTTGATTCATAGTGGGATAGGAAGAGGGAACATGGGAGGGAGGAATAGACAACTCTAGATAGGGCAGAGGGGTGGGAGGGGAAGGGAGGGGGCATGGGGTTATTAATTATGGTGGAATGTAATGATCATTATTATCCAAAGTACAGCTATGAAGACACAAATTGGTGTGAATAAACTGTGTATACAACCAGAGATATGAAAAATTGCGCTCTATATGTTTTTGTTTGTTTTTTGCTTGAGAGCAGGTTTGTTAACCTTAATCTTACTTGCTTGAAAAATCAGAAGACAGAGTTGGACAACTAGAGCATCTAGAGAGTAGAGGGAAATTTGTGAAAGGAAATCCCTAAAACCCTAAAAAAGACAGAAGTCAGAGAGAAGGAAATTCTGTGTATAAGCTGCCCACATTTCTGGCTGACACCTGAGACACATGTGTCAAGCAGACTTTTAAGTCATCTAAGACTTAAAAACTGAAGAGAGATATCAGTAGGTGAGAGTAACACAAAGAGAGATAAACAAATCTATCATTATGGCTGGAGCCTTCAACACTCCTTTTTCAATAAATAGTGGGAACACTTGATAAAAAATATAGTAACAATGTAAAAGATCTAAGTTGCCTTATCAACCTCTTTGGACTAATTGATATCTTGTAGAATATTGCTCTCAACTATTGAATATGTGTTCTTTTCAACTGTACATAATTTGTTCACTAAGAAAGACTATATGCCAGACAATGAACACGTCTCAATAAAATTTTCTATTTATTTATTTATTTATTTATTGTACCAGGGATTGAACTCAGGAGCATTTAACCACTGAGCCACATCTTCAGACCTTTTGTGCATTTTATTTAGAGACAGGGTTTCACTGAGTTGCTTAGGACCTTTCTAAATTGCTGAGGCTGGCTTTGAATTTGAGATGATCCTCCTGCCTCAGCCTCCTACACCGCTGGGATTACAAGTATGTGCCACCATGTCCCACTCAATAAACTTTAGAAGACTAAAATCATGCAGAGTACATTCACTAACAATAATGGGATTAAATTAAAAATAAATAAAATAAAATATTTGGAAAACCCAGGTAGGAGTTGATTATAGTTTCACATGTTTGTATTGCAAAAGAAGAAAGGTATAGGGCTGGGGCTGTAGCTCAGTGGTACAGCACTTGCCTAGCATGTGTGAGGCACTGGGTTTGATCCTTAGCACCACATAAAAATAAACAAATAAAATAAAGGCATTCTGTACATCTACAACTACAAAAAAAATTTTTTTTTAAAAGAAAAAAGGGTAAATCATGCCCCATATTTCCACCTAAGGAAGTTAGGAAAGGGAGAACAAGAAAGACCAAAGAAAATACAAGGAAGAAAATAATAACAATAAAAGCAGAAATCAATGAAATAGTAAGCAAATTTTTTAGGCCAAAGATTGAATCTTTGAATCAACAAAATCCATGAACCTAGACTGATCAAGAATTAGAGGAAACAAATTTTAGGAATGAAAAAGGAGTTGATCATTACAGACCCCACAAACATTTAAAGATGAGATGACCTTAGTAAGATGTCCTGAGATGACACAATAGGGGCTAATTAGTTGTTGGATTTTGGCTACTCCAGGAAAGGGACATGGCTATAGATTTCAAATGAAGCAATTCCTGAAGGGAGTCCTGAACCAGTAATGAGCTCTTCATTACAGGTTGTGAGCCACACAACCTTCCAAGGAGGAGAGGAAGAGAAACACGTTCAGTAATTTTGTGGTTAGACTGAAGTTATATCAAGTTGCTCAATAAAAGAACAAATAAACAATAAATTAGGTCAAGCTGCCTGGAAGATGTCTTAAAAAGACAGGTAGAATTTACGTATTAGAAGGCAAGAGTATTTTCAGCAGAGGAAATGCTATGAGACAGAGCACAGAGATATGAAGATGAATACCTAATTTCTAAAGTTATACAAACTTTATGTGGATTTGCAAGTGTGCAGTATTTTAAAAAAATTAGTTGCTGATAGACCTTTATTTTATTTACTCATTTATATGTGGTGCTGAGAATCAAACCCAGAGCCTCACATGTGCTCAGCAAGCACTCTACCGCTGAGCTAAAACTCAAGCCCCAAGTATGAAGTATTTTAAAAACTTTCCCTTTTTTTACTTTGAAATAATTATAAATTGGCAGGAAATTTGGAAAAAAAAATATAAGAACTGGTCCTGTGAGTCCCTTGACCCATATCCTCCAATGGTAACATTTTAATAAGTACAGTAAAATAAGAAGTTGACATTGGAAAAATCTATAGAACTTATTCAGATTTTACCATTAATAGCCACAGTCAATCCCTATCTTTCTATCTCTAATCTACTCTGTAACCCCTGCAAACCATTAATCTGTTCCCTATCTCTATAATATTGTGGCATGTATATTTTCTTCAGTTAAAATATTACTTGCATCACAGTCCATATTACATTATGAGGAAATTATTAGCATTATCACCTTAAACTTTCAAAATATCTCATAAATACTTTCATGTTTTAGTTAAGATTCTTCAAAACACTACATACCTACTGTCTTTAAATTTTTATTCTCTAGTTCTTCTTCCCTATAACGCTAGAAGATGATTGGGTCAAATGCTTTACAAACCAACTGTGACCACAGAGGTGTGAGTCGTTTTATCTCATTTTTATTGTTTTTGTTGTTGTTGTCACATTTTTAATCCCCTTTCCCTTCCCTTCATTCCTCTTTGTCTAATCCACTGAACTTCTATTCTCCCCCGCTCCCATTGTTTGTTAGTGAAGCCAGATATACAGATAGGTAGTTAGTGTAGTTAGGTAAATTGGGTCTAATATGGAGTAAGATACATAAAATGGAGGCCATTATAGAGAAGGAATCCAGGAAACCAGAGCAGCACTTCGGGAAATTTAAATGTTAATGTCCCCAAGGCCCCGAGCCCATCCTAAGGAAATGTTAATGAAGCAGCCCCCAACAAACTGGGAGGTACTAATCAAGAGCTCCCCTGGCCCTTCCTGCCCAGATTACTCCTCCAGCCCACCTATCTCCCACCTTGTGGGCCTTCCCACCTGCATCCTATCACTGAAAGATAAAGGGAAACAAAAGACATGAATGTGGGAAAGCTGAAAGAAGACCTTAGCTATAAAAAAGGGAAGACCTCCCCCTCTCAAGGATTCCACCTTTCAGGTCCCCTTCTTCCTCCAGGGAGAAGTCTTTTCTGGTGTCCTTTAATAAAACCTTCTACTTTCCAGTCTAAACTTGCCTTGGTGACATATCAGAGAGAACATTTGGCCTTTTGTTTTGAGGGGGGGATTGGCTTATTTCCCTTAGCAAGATAGTCTCCAGATCCATTTACCAGCAAAAGTCATAAAGTCATTTTTTGATGGCTGAGTAATATTCCTTTGTGTATAGATACACCATATTTTCTTTATTCATTCATCTATTGAAGGACACCTCGGTTGGATTCCATAGCTTAGCTTACTTTTTAACCTTTGCTTTAAAAGCTTACTGTCAGCATATCTTCACTGATTGTTTCCTCCTGACCTAAGGTGTTGAGAGCCACGGCCAGGTCAAGATGGTGCCTGGCATTTTGCCAGAAGGGGTGGCTCCTGCTGCCTCGGGTGCCCACTACTTTTGAGTTCTCGTGGAGTTCCCGTTGAGTTCTCACAGAGTTCAAGGGGAGTTCGCGTGGGTTCAAAAATAAAGTTCATTCCTGCTTGAATCTACAAGTGTCTCGTGACCTTCTGGTTATTTTTACCCAGCCAGACTGCGGCATTTGGTGGCCTGTATGGGGAACACCTGAAGCTTGGGGGTAAGTGAAACTGCTCGCCCCTGAGGGCAGGGCGAGAGAATGGGTGGCCATTTCAAAAAACAATGTGTTCATGTTTTGATTTGTTTTGTTTTTGTTTCAAGCTTCCTGTCCCTAAAACTTTCTCAGGCAAACTGGGGAAAGTGGTTGGCTCAAGGCTTGAAGTTGTTCATCCCTGAGGAAGAGATAGAGATAGACCACAGATGCACATGTCAAGAAAATAGAAAAACTGATACAACAAATTTTTTTTCCGTTTTTGTTTCGTTTTGTTTCGGTTTTGTTTTGTGTTATCTTGTTGGGTTGCGTTATCTTTATAGCAGAAATATGGAATTAAAAATTAGTAAAAACCAAACTGAAAGGTGTTAAGTAAATTACTAGAGGAAAGAGGCATCTCAGTAAAATCAACAACAGTTAGGGCATACGTTAAGACAATACAAAGGTGTAGCCCATGGTTCATTAAAGAGAGGTTGTTAAATATATCACAATGGAACCATCGTGGTGAAGATTTAAAAAGGATAGAAAAGGAAAGCCCAGGAACTCTGCCAGTTGGCACAATACCATTATGGACGTTGGTACAATCTTGTTTGCTTAATCAAGGAGAAGACATTTTAGATCAAGTAAAAGAGGAAGTCTCTCGAGTTAGTCAGACAGGGGAAGAAATTTTAGAGAAGGAAAGGCTATCAGGGGACAAGTTATAATGGGAGGTTGCTACTAACACCTTTCTATCACCAGAGGGCATGGGTGTCCAACCAACAGCTCCACCTATGGAGACAACATATGCTGAGTGGCCCTCAACCCCCATAGTTGATAGATGGGATTCTGAGACAGGACCTCAAAGATTAGCATGCCCTATATTTGAGGAGGCAGGAGGGCAGCAAATTCACCATGCTTTAGATTTCAAAACAGTGAAGCAGCTGAAAGAGGCTGTAACAACCTATGGTCCTCAAGCACCCTTCACTGTAAGTATGGTTGAATCCATTGCCAACTTGAACATGACACCAGCAGATTGGACTAGTATGTGCAAAGCTGTGCTAAATGGAGGACAATATCTGTTATGGAAGGTTGCCAATCAGGAATATTGCACGGAGACAGCTAGGCGAAATGCAGCAGCCGGTTATCCTCAGAGAAATCTAGATATGTTGTTAGGAGAGGGACCTTATGAGGGTCAGCTGCAACAAATTAGATATGATCCTGCCATATACTCACAAATCGCTTCAGTCGAGGTTAGGGCATGGAAACTTTACAGGGGCATGGAGATTTACAAGGTCAATTATCTAAGGTAATACAAGGAGCTAATGAACCTTACTCTGAATTGTAGATAGGCTTATACAAACAGCTACAAGAATCTTTGGGGATGTAGAACAAGTGATGCCATTAATAAAACAACTAAACAATAATCTCTATTTACCATTTAAGAGCTATTAATAACGAGATGGTTATTAAGGGGCCTGCTCAACTAAACAACTAGCCTACGAACAAGCAAATAGATGGTGCATGGAGGCCATTAGGCCATGGAAACATGGAGATTTAAACACATATATTAAATTATGTAGAGACATTAATGAACAGGGGCAAGACTTGGCAGCTGCAGTACAATAGGCTTTAGGTGCCAGGCCAAAAACATGCTACAATTGTGGACAAACAGGACATTTTAGAAGGAGTTGCTCCATAGGAGGAGGGTTTAACAAAACTGGATATGATCAAAGGGGTTGAATACCGGGTATTTGCCCACGATGCCATAGAGGGAGACATTGGGCTAATGAATGCTGTTCTCAAACCACTATAGAGGGTACTCCATTATCAAAAAATGGACAAGGATCAGGTATTTACCCACGATATCGTGGAGGAAAAAATTGGACTCCATTGCCAAAAAACAGACAGGGGGGTCCAATGCTCTGGGGCCCACGACCACAAATATACAGGGCAATGGAGGAACCCAGCAACACCATCAGGATAGTGCCCAGGACACATTATCCATTAGATCCCTCATCAGACAAACCAGAGGGAGCACAGGGTTGGACATCTGTGCCTCTGCCAGAGCAGTACTAACTCCAGAGATAGGAGTTCAAATCATTCCCACAGGGGTGAAAGGACCTCTTCCCCAAGGAACAGTAGGCTTATTATTGGGATGCAGTTATTCTACACTAAAAGGACTTATGATAAGTCCTGGGTTAATTGATCCCGATTATGAAGGTGAAATAAAAATTATAGCCAGTTCTCCAAGGGGTATATCAGTAATTTCACCAGGGGATAGAATAGCACAGTTATTAATAATTCCCAGCATTCCCTAAAGAAAGAGGTTCCAGGGGATTAGGCTCCACAGGTGTAGATTGGGCTATGCTTTCTTTAAATTTAGATTCTCACCCCATGCTAAAACTAAATATTCAAGGACATGAATGCAGTGGGCTACTGGATACAGGTGCAGACCTTAGCATTATCTCTCATCAAGAATGGCCAAAACATTGGCCATTACAACAAGCCACTCAAACTCTTCGAGGCCTAGGAGTGGCAACTAATCCCCATAGAAGTGCAATGGTATTAGATTGGAAGGATCCTGAAGGATGTGAAGGAACTATACAGCCATATGTATTGGATCATCTTCCTATAAATTTATGGGGACGAGATGTCCTAGATCAATTAGGACTAACATTAACAAATAACATCAATTCAAATGTGCCCACTATTATGGCTAGACAAGGTTTTAGGAAAGGAAAATGATTAGGAGAAAAAGGACAAAGTATAATGGCGCCAGTACAAATAGATCAAGAAATAGATAGACATGGATTGGGTTTTCAGGAGGGGTCACTGAGACACTAAAAATTACTTGGAAATCAGAAAGACCAGTGTGGGTTCCTCAGTGGCCCCTGACTAAAGAAAAGATACAAGCAGCCCATGACCTGGTCAAACAACAATTAGCGGAGGGACATATACAACCTTCTATATCTCCCTATAATACTCCCATTTTTGTCATCAAAAAGAAATCTGGTAAATGGAGATTATTGCAAGATTTAAGAGCTATTAATAACGAGATGGTTATTAAGGGGCCTGCTCAATTGGGGATTCCTCAATTGTCTGCTTTGCCAAAAACCTGGTATGTTTTAGTTATAGATATTAAAGATTGTTTTTTTTCAATTCCAATTCATCCTGAGGATAGTCCACATTTTGCATTTACTATTCCTGCGCTGAATCATGAAGGTCCTGATCAGAGATATGAATGGAAAGTACTCCCTCAAGGGACGGCTAACAGCCAACTATGTGTCAAATTTATGTTAACAAAGCAATCCAGCCACTTAGAAATCAAAATCCTGAACTACAAATATTTCACTATATGGATGATGTATTATTAACACACAAAGATAAAAACACATTGCTAGAATGTTATGCCACACTTACAAATTTATTTAAAAATTATAATCTAGAGATAGAAATACATAAAGTATAATTAAATTTTCCAATTAATTATTTAGGAATTCTATTATCCTCGACCATGGTCCATCCACCAAAAATTCAAATATGAGTAGATCAACTCAAATCACTTAACAACTTACAAAAGTTATTAGGAGACATAAATTGGATAAGGCCTTATCTAGGCATACCAACAGGAGAGTTGAAACCTTTATTTGATATCCTAAAAGGCCCATCAGATCCAAATTCACCCTGAATGTTAACGCCTGAAGCAAGAAAGACATTAAAAATCATTGAAACATATATGGAAAATATGCACTTGGATAGAATTGATATAAGTTTGCCTTTATTATTTATTGTAATACCAACAAAAATTATTCCTACAGGAGTATTTTGTCAAGAAGGTCCATTATTATGGATACATTTATTTTATTCTCCTAACACTATTCTTACTAGGTACCCTGAGGCTGTAGGACAATTAATACTCAAAGGAATAAAAGCAGCAAAGGGAGTGTTTGGAATTTCTCCCAATAAAATTATTACTCCATATACAATGGATCAAATTGATGAGTTAGCTAATGAGTTAAATACTTGGGCAATAATCATGTGCAAATCTAATGTTTCATTTGATAATCACTTACCATCTAATCTTTTGTTGTCTTTTTGGTCTTTGCATCCTGTAGTTTTTCCAAAAATGACAAGAAAAACACCTATCATGAATGCTCCAAATATATTCACTGATAGGTCAAATAATGGTACAGCAGTAGTAGTTACCCCTGATCAAACTTTTATATTTTTAGTACCCAAACAATCAGCTCAAAAGGTAGAGCTTAATGCAGTATTACAAGCTTTTATGATATTTAAAGATTCTGTATTTAATTTATTTTCCAATAGTCAGTATATAGTTAATGCTATAGTATCCCTTGAAGATGCTGGTAGGATTTCCCCTTCCTCTACTGTTTTCTCTTTGTTTTACACTATACAAAGTCTAATCTGGGACAGAAAAGATCCATTCTTTATAGGACATATCAGGGCACATATAGGATTGCCTGGAGCCCTTAGTTTGGGCAATGATTTAGCAGATAAAACTACACATGACATACATATTTTTTCTATGCTAGAAGAAGCTACAAATTTTCATAAATTCTTCCATGGCAATGCAAATACTTTTAAAAAAGCGTTTTAAAATAACTAAGGAACAAGCTAGACAAATAATAAAACAATGTCAAAATTGTGTGATCTTTTTACCACAAGTTAATCTTGGAGTCAATCCTAGAGGACTGATACCTAACCATATTTGGCAGATGGATGTCACACACTTGCCAGAATTTGGAAAATTAAAATATTTGCATGTTACAGTTGATACTTCTTCCAGATTTTTGATGGGCTCCCTTCATGCCAGAGAAAAAACTAGAGATATTATAGCTCATTGCTTACAAAATTTTGCCACTGTGGGCATTCCAAAACAGTTAAAAACAGATAATGGCCCTGGCTATACTTCTAACTCTTTTAAACAATTTTGCTCATCATTTGGCATTACTCATATAACAGGAATCCCATACAATCCACAGGGACAAGGCATAGTTGAAAGAGCTCATCAAACTATTAAAATGTACTTATTAAAGCAAAAAAGAGGCAATTGGGAAGGGGTATATATCCCCCAAAGATAAACTTAAAATAACCCTTTTTACTCTAAACTTTTAAAATTTGGATTATCAGGGCTTAGCGCTGTGAAAAAGCACATGTGTCCAAAAAATTTACATAAGCCCAAGGTACTTTGGAAGGATATTCTAACAGGACAATGGAAAGGTCCTGACCCAGTGATTGTCTGGAGTCAGGGGTCTGTTTGTGTGTTTCCACAGGGAGAACAGCAGCTGACTTGGATTCCAGAGAGACTAACTAAAGCCATTTCTGTAGACCAAAAAGAAGATGATTTGGCTCAAATCCATAATAGCTGATATCCAGAACTCCAGTTTGGCTATCCTTACATCTGCAACAGTGGTTCTCCCACACCTGGAGGCTAATGAATAATGAACACCATTAAGGCCTATTTCAAATGTAAAAAACCTTGAGGCTTCCTTGTGGGAATACCTTCAGACCCATATGCAAGTTACAGGAAGAAGAATGGGATATCAAAAGAAGAGTCAAACCCAGGTGGTAACCAGGATGCTTTTTTCAATATCTATGTTATTATTGCCCTTTCCCACATCATGAAGTTCTATTTTGTTTTTTGAGCTCATACAGACCTAGGTTAATGTTTTTCTGATCAGTTCTATTTTTGACTGTGGAGTTTTTGAGCATTGCAATGGGGATTTCACCTGTGAAAAGCTAGAAGGCCTTTACTATTATGTTATGTGTTGTATGTATTATGTTATGTGTGCACACTTGTGTTATGTGTTGTATGTCTATATGTGCGTATGTCCATATATCATATATAAGGAGCACTCATGAAAAAATGGATCCAAATATTTTTATGCATGTGATTTAAATGGTTTAATTTAAATTAGGTAAACAGCTGTTGAGGATTGTTTTAAAATGTGGTTAACAAACCTGTTTGTTTACTTTCACCTTTCCTTTTCATTATATCTAATTCTATTCAGGATACTGAATTGTTTAGAAAATTGCTTTTTTTACTGCCTGCTGGAATGTTACATAATTTTTTCTTAGCCATCATTGCCAGAATTCCTGTCTTCATCCCAGTGCCTGTGAAGACAAAGATAGAGGATGACTTAAAACCAAACTACAGCTTCTGTGATAGCTATCACAACAAACTGTATAAACTGATGCATCAATGAATAATAACTCAACAAGTGATACTCAATCAAGGAGTGGATTTACTTTGGGAGGAAATGGACATATTAATGGATTGCTCTGCTTTGAACTGCTTGCAGAACTTGCCTGGACTATGTATCACTTGTATGCATTGTGAACTATCTGTTGGTGCAGTGAATTGTGGTAGTGCCGGGGCATCTTTGCTGTTGATGTCATCGGTGGTACAATTTTTCCAAAAGGAGCCGTCAATTGGCTTGGTGTTGTGGCATTTTGTATCCTCCCCTTTCTGCTTGTAGCAGGTTGTTTATGGTGTTTATGTAAAAACCACTATCCACAAGTATGGCTAAATGCTGGGCCCATAGTCAATGACAGGTAAGATCCAATTGCAGTGGTACCAACCTAAGACAGGAGGCTGATGCCTTGAGGTCAGCTCATCCGATGATGGGTAAGGACCATATGTAGTATTGGACAACCTAAGACAGGCACGGTCCCTAAGCCACATACTTGTTGTTTAATTAAACAAAAGGGGGGAGATGTTGAGAGCCACGGCCAAGTCAAGATGGTGCCTGGCATTTTGCCAGAAGGGGCGGCTCCTGCTGCCTCGGGTGCCCGCTACTTTTGAGTTCTCACAGAATTCCCGTTGAGTTCTCACAGAGTTCAAGGGGAGTTCGCGTGGGTTTGAAAATAAAGTTCATTCCTGCTTGAATCTACAAGTGGCTCGTGACCTTCAGTTATTTGTGCCCAGCCAGACTGTGGCACTAAGGCTTAAATATTCTCATTCTTCTCTATTGTTTTTGTAGACACTTTCTTTTCAAGCTTTCCCTCCTTTGAAAGTGTTATCCTCTCCCTCAACAACATCTTTTTGAGTATGTGAGCTTGTAACCCTTCTCAAATGAACATTGATTGAGAATCCACACCACACAAAGTTTCCAGCACAAAGGAGTCTTAGCTAGGGAGACATAAATCATACTAAGAGCTTGAATTCTACCACAGCCCATCAGTGGGGCCCCAAAGGTTGCCAAATATAAAAATAAGTCTGTACCACTTGATAAACAGTCAATGCTATAAGACCCTGTGTGTCCCACCTGGGAAAAAAGGGTGTTAATTCTCTCTGAGACTCACCAGATATCCTCAAGACCCAGCAACCAAAGGCCTGGCACTACAGACAGCTTCTGTTATGACATTTTGAATATAGCTTCTTCTTCTACCATTAAATACAACAACATGTGAGAAATGTTATCTTGGTGACTTTTAAAAGTGTTATAGAAATTCAGAGAATGGAGTACTCATTGACAACATCAGATGGAATGGAACTCAGAGAGACAAGAGAGCATCTGGGAGAAGCTTACTGAGTATATTAGTGTTTCCCAAACTTTCAATAAATAATAGTCATAATAAATACCATTTATCCAGTGCTTGCTCTGCCATAGGTTCTATAACAAATGCCTTTTATAGACAGACATTTCTATATTTATTTCTCCCAAACAGCAAGACACATAATTACAATTCCATTTCACAAATAAACAGTGTTGGTCTTCAATTAATGCACACTGATACAGCTAAACCAGTTATTCAAAGCCTTTTAGTTTGTTTGGTCACAATGTTTGTTCTGATCCATTAGCACCTGGGCTACACCAGTTGTTAAATTGTTTTAGCAGCTCCCTTACAGGTAAGAAAACTGAGATCAAATTACCTGCACAAAATCACATAATAAACACCAGAACTCGGATTTCAGTCCAAAACTGAGTAACACTGAAACTTATATATACTCTGAATCACTCTTTCAGCTACCTTTCAAGTATGAAAATAACTTTAAGGGAAAGTTTTATACTTTTATCCTTCTTCGTGTAACATCATGTTTTCTAATTCCCTGAAGCGCCCCACCCCCAACAAAAAGAAGACATAGGGCAACAAAGCCAAATAAACAAACCAAAAAACCCACAGACAACATGGATGATCTAGGTGAAAATTTATTCTCTCAAACTCTCAAAGATAGGAAGCAACCTCCAACAGCCACAAAACTCAACAGCTATGCAAGGAGGGGTGGAGAAAAGTCGAGGGTTTTCTGGTAGCCCTGAGAGCTGCATAACCCTCCAGTTACCACAGATCCTCTCAGAAATGCTCACAAGGCCCATGTGACAACAGCCACCGAGGTCGGAAAGAGCTTTGCAGACTCCAAATCCTAATTAAGAGTAGAAGGACTGGAGCGGTCTAAGCCCTATGAACCCAATTTTTGTGACCAAAATTTTCATAGACGATAAAGCCCCACATTAAGGAGAAGCTGCTAATAGTAGAATCCTAACTGAGCAGGTCAGGAACAGAAAGGGCAAAGGAAACCAGGAGCAATCCAAAGGGAAGGGGGAACATTTCATAAAAACATCAGAAGGGGGAGCACTAGAGCTATGCAGTGAGGCAAGCTGTCTTTGCCCTCCCTCCTCCACTAGTACAGAAATATTTATCTCAGGGGTTGGAACAGAGCTAGGTAGTACAGTGAGGGTTTAGCATGCACAAAGCCCTAGGTTCCACCCCAGCAAAACACGTGTACTCGTACACACACATACGCACATGCACACGCCTCATCTCACCTAAACGAGCAAAAAAACAGATCACACAGTTGAATTTCATATAAAGATACCGTGAGAAAAAAAGAGTCAGGAGCAGAGTAACATCACTAGACAATGATAATGCCCAGAGAAAGAGAAATAATAATTTTATATTTAAAAATAAACCCCCAAATGAAGTATCAGCCAAAAGCTTTCTAATTTTGATGTAAAATAGCAATAATAACGGTTCCGAATTGCTTTCCTCCACTGTGTCCTTCTGTCGTGATGTTCTGATTCATCTCAAGCCCAGAGCTATGGAGCTGGCTGACCATTTGGACTGAGCCTCTGAGATAATGAGGCAAAACAAGCCTTTCTTCCTCTATGCTGTTCTTGCCTGGTCTTTTGGTCACAGCAATGCAAAACTAACTAAAATAATAACCTACAGATAATGATAATGATGATGATGGTGATGGTGATGGTGACGGTGATGATGATTACGATCCCCAGGAACTTAGCAAACCTCTCTTAGGCACATCATAAGGCTCCAAACAATATCTCCATCCGCTACTGAGACCTTGAGTACTTTTGGATCTTCTGGGTCACATGGCCCAAGTGGCACAGCAGTTTGCAGAGCAGCCTGAGCCTATTGCAAACTAATATGGTTTGGCTACGATTTGTTCCCCCAAAGGGTGTATATGCCAGAACCTAGATTCCTAGTGCAGCAGTATTGAAGTGGAACTTTTAAGAGGTGGGGCCTAGAGGAAGGTAATAAGGTCATTAATCCATAAGTGGATTAATGCTCACAGGAGTAGGTTAGGCCTTATGGAACTGGATTAGTTTCCAGAAGAATGGATTGTTGTAAGTGAGCCTGGATCCTTCCCCAAATTGGTCTTCTGTATATGCTCCTACCATTGTGATGCTGTCTATCCTGTGGCATTAACCAGAGCTGAGTTGAGGCCTGTACCTCGCTCTTGAATCTCCAGAAATATGAAAATCTCCTTTCTTTGTAAAGTACCCAGCTTCAGGTATTTTTTCATAGCAGCACAAAACAAAGATAAGAGGACTCTTTAAAAAAATGGCTGACTCCAGATATGTGGTAGGAAACATGAAAAATGTACCTGGGATATTTTGTTGTATTTGAAAGCAAGGAAATATCAAAGACTAGCAGAGTCATGTTAATAGACACCAACATCAATATGACCTGGTTAAATTTGAACAACAAAAGAAATAATTAATACGTTGAATCAAAATTCATTAAATATATGAAAATCTATGAGTTTATAGTGATACATAAAGAAAACAAATTTCATGATTCCTTTTGGTGGTTGTGAGAGCACTAATAAAGTTTTCTGAAAACAGATAAATAAGGAATAAATAAATAAGCATTTACCTGCCTTTTCTGAATATATTCTATTTCAGGGTAACAAAGAGCTGATGAGGAAAAATTCACAGAATATAACTCCAACTAATAAACACAAAGAGAGTGACAGATTCAGAAATCATCTGGAGTAAGATATGTAGTTAGGCATATAGATTTGGAGCTTCAGAGAGCAATCTGGTCTGGAGGTGTATATTTGTAAGTCTTTAGAATATGATGCATTATAGAGGCTGTGGGAATTTGTGGGGTTGAAAGAGAACAAGGGATGCAACTGGCCATATTATCAACATAAGCAACAGGCGAAGAAAGAATAACTAATGAGAGTCGCTAAGCTGAATCAGTCAGAGACGTGTGAGGGGAAACATTCAAGAATGAAGTAGTGTTGCAGAAGTCTGCAGGGTGACAATTTCATGAAAGTATGAGAGAGAAGGAAAACGTCTTAGAGGAAGGGCTGCAGAGTCTGGCCAACATAGTAAATGCAGTAGAAAGGATAAGTGGAGTGAAGCATGAGAAACATGTTTATTGGCAACAGGGATCTTCAGTTGCAATGGAGGACAGAAATAGGAGCCAGACTTCTGTACATTAAGGAATATGTGTAAGTAAGAAGGAAGTTTGCTGGTAAAAATGGGAGAGTGGTCTGAGAGTTATCTGATTCCATAAGAATTTTTAGGATTCAACCTAGTCTATAACCAGAGACGAAGAAGTCTTTGAGGAGAGAGAGAAACAGAATGAAAGAGGAAAGATTAAGATGTGTGTTCCAAAAAATTAAAAGATACTGGCTTTATAGATTAAAAATAAAAATTATTAAGATATGGTTTCTGAAAAACAATTTCACAAAATACAATGGCTTAAAAAAAAAAGAAGAACTCTTTGTAGAAGTCCAGTTCATGGTCCACTACCTCTTGTACCTTAACCATATTAAGGACACAGGGATTTTTTTTATATTGCTGCTTCACTAAGTCCTAGATTAGGAGTCATAAACTGTGGCCTGCAGACCCAATTCAACTCACCACTGATTAGAAATAAAATTTTATTGAAACACAACCCAGCCCATTGGTTTACATATTGTTCATGGTTGTATACCTTCTGCAATGGCAGAGTTGAGTAGTAATAACAGAGATAAATGAAAATATTTCCTATATAGCTGTTTATGGAAGAAATGTGCCATTTCCTGTTCTAAAATGTTACTGTCTTCCATGTAGTCAAATGAGCAAGTCAGTATATTCACTGGATTTGAATTTTAGTCAAAAGGAGGGGAAAATGATCAGTTTAGGCCACACTCTTGTCCTCTAAAGGACAATGACTTGAAAATGTACAAGTCACATCAGTTGACATACTCCCAGTTAGAACTTAAGCTCATGACCACACTTTGCTACATAGGAGGCTAGGTAATGTTGTTTATTCTGGGCAGTTTGTGTCCAGCTAAATTGTGCCAGACCAAAAGCAAGAGAATGCACATTGGCGCTGATTCGCAATTCTTCTCTGTTTAATGGCCAACTGTGGATTACTGAATGGATATCTACTCCAAACTCTCAGGGTAAAAGAAGTGAACAAAGTTCAATTTTTCAATGCAAGTGATAGAAGATGGATAAATTACTCAGGTGTCTTAAATAAAAACTAAGATTTAAGTTTGGAAAGACAAAGATTAAGGATACGAGTTAAATGTATGAAGTCACAAAGTCATGAAGAAGTTAATATTTTGCCACAACATGATGCACTATTACTAAGGAGGCACTAGCCTGAATTGGGGTGATAGGTGGGAATGATGTTCTGATATTGGCCCTAATGACTACTAAGCATATTCTAGGCAGTTGGAAAAGCAGAACTGGGCCTGAGGACATTTGCCACTTGCTGATCTGGCAGATTGGTTGGATTAATAGCTGAATATTTGAAAGCGGAGGGAAGAGCAGAGTGGGGGGAACATCTGCACTGAGGAAGTCAGCATTCTCACCGGGGCCAGAAGGGAAGTGTGCAAGACACTGAAAGGAGGCAGCTAATGCTGATTTCTTACTGGGCCTCACCCTTAGAGCCAGTGTATGAATGTTTAGTGTTTTTAGTTGCCCCAAATCCATGTCCCCTGCTCTTGATACTGTACCAGGTTCTCTCAATAGAACTCCCTCCTGCTATTCAGTGTACCTGCCTCATGGGGCACATTGGACCTATTCCTTCCAAAGAAAATCACTGCTTTCCATTGGGACAGTGATCAACCCCAAAGATAGTTATGTAGCTTAATTGGAGTCAAGGAGGTGCAATAAATTATTTTATGGGGCTCTGAGAATAAGGCATGTTCTTCTTGCCACTGGTCTTAAATTTAAGAGAATATAAAACTATTTGCTTTTCCCATTTTCCCAGAGATATTCTGTCAAAGGATTGTGACAACAAGAAGTAGCTGATAGACAAAAAAAGGAGGGGGGGGCTCTAGGACCTTGCTGCAAAATTGAATCCAACTGTGCCTGGAGTAAATGCTACCCTTAGAATTTTGTTACTGTCACAAGTCAATACATTCTCTTCTTGCATAAGCTTTGGTAGATTGAGTTTTCTCTCACTTTCAACAGAAAAAGATATAATACTAGTAGACCCTTTAAATACTCATGTCATTTAATTTCATAACACTTGTGTGACATGGGTATTATTACTATTTTGTACACATGAAGTAACTCAAATTTAAAATTTAGTATCTTTGTTATAAATGAGTAAATGATCTGCATAGACATCTCTCAAAGATGGATGTATGAATGGCAAATGGATATATGAAAAAAATGCTCAACATCACTAATCATCCAGGAAATGCAAATCAAAATCATAATGAGATATCATCTTAGTCCAGTTATAATGGCTGTCATCAAAAAGACAAACAATAACATATGTTGGAGAAGATGTGGAGAAAGGAGAATTTTTATGCCCTTTTGGGAATGTACAACCATTTTAAAAAACAGTATGGCTATTTCTCAGAAAACTAAAAATAGAATTACCATATGATTCAGTAATCCCACTCATGGGTGTACATCCAAAGAAAATTAAAACAGCATGATGATGAGACATCTGTACTTACAAATTTATTGTAACACTATTCACAATAGTCAAGATATGGAATCAACATAGGTGTTCATCAATGGATGAATTTGAGACTGTAACTATGGATTACAGTTTCATATAATCTTCCTTGCAGGAACCATACCAAGGTTCATCAAAGATTCGTAGTTTTTATTTCTTTATTGGAGAACTTTAAGATATTTTACTTTCTGAGTAATTTTGAGTGCAGAACCCTACATTTTTTTCTTCCAACAGGTCACAATTGCTTGTCCACATCTAATCCAAAAGCAAATTCTTCAATGACCCACTTCTATTAAGTCTTTCCAAAATGTCTTACTTAATTTTCTTATAAACAACTTATTTTTGCATTAATTCATGGGTTTCTACATTTACTTAAATTGCATAATTACAATAAAAGGTATAACTGGCATTGGCATACATAACACTATATTAGTTTTATAGGACTGCCATAACAAATTGTCAGAAACGGGTGGTTTAAAATGAGACAAATTCATTGTCTCATAGTTTTGGAGTCTTAAAGTCTGAAATCAAGGTGTCAGTAGGGTCATACTATCTATTAAACCCGTAAGGGATGGCTTGTTCCATGCCTATTTTTAGCTTCAGGTAGTTTGCCTGACAATCTTCAGCATTCCTTGGCTTGCAGATGTATCCCTCCAGTTCTCTATCTTAACCTAGCCATCTTTTAGGTCTGTGTCCAAATTTCCCCTTTTCATTAAGAACACCAGTCATACTGGATTAGAGCCCACACTAATAACTTCATTTTAACTTGATTGCCTCTATAAAGATTTTATCTCCAAAGAAGATCACATTCTGAAGACCTAAAGGTTAGGATCACAGTATATCTTTCTCAGGGACAGAATTCAACCACCTACTACATTGACTTTTTCTCGCCCAGATGGTAGGGAAAAATCAGGGGTGCCATATAAAAGTGGTGAATATTTATAATAATATGTGGGTCAATAAAAGGAGTCAATAATATCCTGTTTCACAAAGTGGGGAAAGAGCAAAGAGAATGACAGAAGTGGAGCTGGAGCCCTATTATATTTCCTGTTTAAGTGAGTATTTTCTGTTATTGTGGACTAAGACAGCCTGTTACTCTCCCTCTGTCCTACTGGGTTGGATAAGGTTAGACGGTTTCAATGGGAAATTTCTATTCAAAAAAGGGACTAAAACTGAACATAAAATGTGCTAATACCTTGATAACATGATATTACAAGAAAGTTTTGAAGTTCACATCCTTCAAACTGCCTTCAAGGAAGTGTAGATTCTCTTTCACAGGCTTTCAGAAAACTCCTTTGAGTCAATCTCACCCAGCAAGTTTTTTTTTTTTCTTTTCTTTTTTTATCTACCCAGCGTGTCTTCTAGTAACAGAATTAAATATTTCATTTTGTGAAATCACTCCTTCCCCTTGTGGTTTATTTTAAAATGATGGTACATTCAGAACACAAATTTTGGTTTATGACCTAGGCCTTGCCAGTGAAACTATGACATGCTTCTTGTGGCAAGAAAAGACATATCATGGCCCAAGAGGCCAGAGCAAGGGAGGGTAGATAGAAGAGATGGATCATAATCAGTAAGTTAAATAAATAAATAAGGAATAGCAAGGAGGCCAAAGTGAATGGAGCAAAGGGAGTCATACCAGAGGTAGAGTAGGTGAGGTTGTAAGGGTAATGGAAGAGCAGCTCATGTTGGGCTTTGGTTTTTACTCTAAGTGGGAAACTTCCAGGAAAGTTTTGAGCAGAGAATGGATTTGATCTGACATGATATTTTTTAAGATCACCTTCGATGAGACAGTAGGGAAAACATGGAGGACACTGCTGTAATGACCCAGGTGGGAGATGGTGGAAGCATATGTAAGAAATGGTCAGACTATGGGTATGTGAGGAAAGTCCAGCCAAAACAATTTCCTGGCCGCTGGAAAGCAACCATGAGTCAAGGATAACTGAAAGGTTTTAGGCCTGAACAACTGGAAGGAGAGAATTGTCACTGAGAATATGAAGGAATGAGAAAAGTAAGATTAGGGACACAGGTTTGGACATTGTAAGACTGAAATATATTCTCAAAGATGCGGCTGAGCAGAGGAGTAGGGGTTCATGAGACAGATCCAACCTGGGGATAAAAGCCAAGATACAAAGACTTTCCTTCTCTCTCTGCAACCAACAAAGCCCCACCTGGGGTTTAACAGGATAAAGGAAGAGAACTTTTTGTTGGGGAAAACGCCAGTCCACTTTACCAGTCAGATTCCCGTCTTTGAGATCAAAGAGACTTCATTCCTTCATCTTAACCCCTCTCTGGTTTCTCCCTGGTCTCCCCCAGTCCCTTTAGGCTAGACCCCACACTCTGCCCAGTTGCTCCCTGCTTCTTCCCCTCCAGGTCCCTATTCTTAGGCCATTACCTGTTGGATAATAGACAGGACGTTCCCTAGGAAAGTGATCATTTCCTAGTCGCCCACAGACAGGGAATCGCTAGCCTCCAAGGAATCTACACTTCTCCCATTTACACAAAGGGCAAAAATAAGCCTGTTCCATTGAGCCTGGGTCACTAACCCAAAAAAGTCCCAGCCGGCTCCACTGGTGGAATCGGGGTGGACAAAAAGGCTGCGAAGACCTGCACACTAGGGTAAGACACACCGTTAGGGATCAGGCGACCCTAATCTCTCGTCGCCCAAGTTGGTTCAGGGAGCAGGTCAGGCGAACCGCAATAGCTCAGCAGCTGATCCAGCACAGCCAGAGGAACGAGCCCGGCGGAGACGCCTCCCTTTGCCTCCTCTGGGGGCGCTTCCGCGCCCCCCCCCCCCCCCCCCGGCGGGGCAGCCAATCGGAGCCGGGGAACCTTCCGCTCCGCAGACCTGGCTGCGGCGGCGGCGGCGGCGGCGTCGGGAGGCTACGCGGAGCGCTCGAGCTCGGTGCCCACTGGCATCAGGTAAGGGCGCACTGGAGGACTGCAGGCGGGCACGCGTGGGGGAACCAGGGTGCGTGACGGAGAACCGGGAACCACACGACTTTCCTAAAGCGTTCGGGCAGGCGCTTAAAGGGCCTTAAAGGCCAGAGGAGGCCCAGCACCAATCGCCGGCCTGGGCCACGGCTGCTGGAGCGGGATGCAGCGGCGCCGCCTACCTAGCCCTGCCCTGCCCTGCCCAAGGCCCGGGCCGGGGCCCAGCGGGAGGACAAGAGTCTCCGCGGGCCTACGAGGGGCTCTTTCAAATAAACAAGACACTTAAAACAATCTGTATTTGATTTTTAAATGTTATGGTTTCGGTTTTTAGGTAGAGCTTAGGGGGGCCGGTGCAGTGTGTGTGTTCCCCGCGGTCTAGGCGGCTGGGTTGAGCGAGTAGTTCTACTGGGGGCCTCCAGCGTGGGGACTTGGGATTCTACCCTGGGACTCCGAAATGTCAGGAGGGTGTCCGCTCCCGGAAAGCGTCTTAGCCTCTCCTAGCCACACTTTCCTCTTTAGAAACTGTGAAGTATGTTTCGTAGGCATTGTTGTGAGGGATAAATGAATTAATATTCTGCAAAATGCATTCTAGACATGAAGTGCTCAGGAATATTGCTAATGAGTTCATATCCTACTTGTAAAAATTTGAGGCATCCTTTATATACTCTTCTGGACCCTGATATTTTTTCACTTAACATTATGTCATATGAATTTTCCATTATACACCACTGTGAGATCTTGGGCATATTAAGCTAATCTCTTGGTGCTTCAGTTTACTTATCAGAAATATTGTGGATAATCATAATGCTTGGCTGGATGGTTAAGCAGAATAAATGACTTAGTAAACCTAATTAACTTACAGCATGATTTTCATTGTGGTAAAGATTCAACAAATATTAGCTCATCATTATCTATAAAGCAAGCAATACAGTCCTGAAGGAACTCCTCCTCATAACTACTGTAATTTCTGTGGCGTTATTTCCAAGAATTTTTTGAAATTACTGAAATAGAGAGTATTGATATATTACTCATTTTTGTCCCAAAAGATTATATTGATATATATACAAATCCTTTCCTTACATTATGCATTCCAGAAAAAAAAAAAAAACACTGATGTGAAATGGTAAACAAAGTATTATAAGAGATGTTTTACATGAAAGGTTCTCTAATTGTACTTGAACTTTTAGGAGTAATTGTCAATGTTTTTCCAGTTTTTCATACATGTTCTTTATTTATTTTCTTTTTTAAAAAATTCTTTTTACTCCCTTGCCCATGCAATTAGCATTTGCTTAACAAAGATTTGTCACACTTAGTCACATGTCTCCCGCCCCCCCCATTCCCCTCTCTTATTCTCTGAGACAAGATCTCACTAAATTACCTAGGCTGGCCTTGAGCTTTTCCATCCTCCTGCTTCAGTCTCCCAAATAGTTAGGATTACAGGTATGTACCACCATGACCAGCTGGGTCATGTCTAATAATCACTTTTATTTTAATTGTATTTAATTTTTCATCTATATTTATTATCACTCCTAATCTTTTTTTAATAAAATAAGGGTAAAATCTGATAAAATACTCAAATTGCAATGGTCTTCTGTCTAGAGGCAGCACTGCACCAGAACTGGGGGCTGATAGGAGACTTGTGCAGAAACTGTGGCAGCACTTTCATTCCTGATTCTCATAGGCATATCCAGGAGTCTGTTTACATGATCATATAGATCACTAATACCAAGTGGGGCCATTTGTGTGTACCATAGTAGTATATTTAGGATTCTAAAAAAAAAAAAAAAAAAAAAAAAAAAAAGCTCATCTTTAGACATATATTCTGGAATTTGAAAAAGACATTTTTCTGCAAAGAAAATGTCTTATTGTTCCTTCAAATTAGGTATTAACAATAGTGTCTGTTTGAAAACTTTTCATTAATGCACAGTGTATAATTTTTCATTTATGAAAAACCTGAAAACAAAAACAAAACAAAAAAACACGCACAAAAATCCTGAAGATTGGGCTGGGAATGTGGCTCAGGCGGTAGCGCGCTCGCCTGGCATGCGTGCGGCCCGGGTTCGATCCTCAGCACCACATACAAACAAAGATGTTGTGTCCGCCAAAAACTAAAAAATAAATATTAAAGAGTTCTCTCTCTCTCTCTCTCTCTCTCTCTCTCTCTCTCTCTTTAAAAAAAAAAAAAAAAAATCCTGAAGATTGTTTCCGTGACAGGGAACTACATTCCTGAAAACGTCTTCAAATTATGAGTTATTGGCTCTGCCTTATGGTGAAAATTGAGGGTGACCTCCCAGCAATAGGGTTATATATACATAGATATTTCAAAAGTATTAAAACCCTGAATTATTTCACAAGTGAATTAAGGCAGTTTACAACAAAGTTGGTAACAGATAACTATAAATATAACCAGAAATTGGAAGCAGAGAAAAAATGTAAACACAGGAAATGAGTATATGGGGAAAAAAGAGCAAAGTGTGCTAGTGCTATCCAGTAGCACTTTCTGTGATGATAGAAATGCCTCGGCACCACATAAAAATAAATAAAATAAAGGTATGGTGTCCAACTATAACTAAAAATTAAATATTAAAAAAGAAATGTACTATATTTAATTAATTTACATTTAAATAGACACCTGTGTCTATCTGGTGGCTACCACACAGGACAGTGCGGGTCTAAATTGTTTTTTGTAATTACATCTCAAATTTGTCTCTGGAAAAGTAAACTTAGTATGTAATATGGTTCTTGTCATTTAGAAGTAGACTATGCTTAGCAACTTAATTCATTCATTACCCAAATATAAATGACATTGAAAGGAAGCAGAGCATTTCCTGATACTTAGCTGTATGATAATTTTCTGTGGACTTTATTATCAGGGTACCTTGATATATTGCCCTGCCAAACTCTATTCAATTAAGGAATTAGAGCTGCAAGAGATAGAGTCAGTGAATATGGCATCCTTTCTCTTTTCAGAATTTTGAGTAATTATACTAAACTTTATAGAAAATTTTAAAGTATATAGGTAAGCAATTAAGCAACTACATCATAGGGGCTGGGGTTGTGGCTCAGTGGTAGAGCGCTTGCCTAGCAAATGTGAGGCGCTGGGTTCAATCCTCAGCTCCACATACAATAAATAAATAAAATAAAGATATTGTGTCCATCTACAATTAAAAAAAAAAAGAAGCAGCATCATAAAAACTGTACCACTCAAAGACATAATTACTACTAATATTTCATGTGTGCATTTCCAGTCTTTGTCCCATATTTTCCTTGATAGGTCTTGAAATGTCCAGTTTCCTCCATGAAAGAGACCTTCATTTGGAAGGTGAGAGTCACTCACCTTGAACTCTCAGGCAAGCACCTGGCATCGCCTAAGGTCGCCCTCTCCTTGATACTTCATTATAGCTCCTGCCAGTGGCTGGCTTTGGGACAATGATTTTAAGTGCTTGAGAGGGTCTTTCCAGGGGAAAGAGGAGAAATATTACAGCTGTAGTCAGTTCTCCATGATAAGCCACCCATCCTTGACATTACTGACATTTGCAGCTGGATAACTCTTTGTTAGGTGTGTGTGTGTTGGGAGTGGGAAATGTTTAGTGGCTTCTAACTACTAGATGCCAGTAGCACACTTACACCTGCCACTCCTAGCCTGACAATCAGAAATGTCAGTGAGAACCACTGGGTCAAATGGAAAGCACTAAATTATTGCTGACATGCTCTAAAGAGTTTCAAATTCTTATTTGTACATGTGAGAGAGTCTGAAATCAAAAGACAAATCAGAAATTAAGGAAGCTGTTTTGTCCTGGATATACTATTAATTTGCTGTGAGATTTTGGTGGGCAAGTGTATCAGTTAGAATCCTAACAGGAAAAAGCACAAAATGAAAGGAACTTTTTAGAGGTCTCTTCTTCACAAAAAAAAAATGGGCAGGATTAGGGGAACCAACACATGATGGTGAGGTACCCAGGGAAGAGGGTAGCCGCCCTCAGTGGACCATGCTCCCTACTCTTGTCTGAAGGGACAAGAGCTGGGGTGGGGTGGAGGAAACTGAAGCTTTGGAGAAGAAGCTGCCTTCTCCAGGGCTGCAGTGGCCATGAAAGAATGCAGCCACTGCCAGATCAGACCCCTGTGGGGCCAGACAGGTGCAATACAAGTCTTTCTCTTTCTGTTCCCCACCCTCTGTTTCTTCATTGGCCAAACCCAACTGGAAACTGAAGGGTAAAGGATGGCAGACAACCAGCTTCCTAGAGCATGGGACAGCACAGGGGCCAGCAGAACTATCACCTAGCCTTAACATCCCAGGGTCTTTGTGCCTCTGCAGAATGAAGGTTCTCAAACTCCACTGCTTCTCTCTCTGTTTTTAAATTGGTGCATTATAATTACACATAGTAGCGGGATTCATTTTGCCATATTTGTACATGCATACAACGTAATCTGATCAGTGTCATTCCCCCTTCCTCTATTTCTCTCCATTCCTCCCTCACCTTGATCACTTATTCTTCTTTACTCTCTTTTTTAAATTATTTTTATCTCTTTTTTATAATTGTTATTATTATTATTATGTCAATTACTGCATCATAATTATATGTATATAGGCAGGATTCTTTGTGCTATATTCATATATGGACACAGCATAATTTGGTAGATGTCCTTCCCCAATACCTCCCCCCCTTCTGTCTACCTTCCCTCTCTCTCTTGATCCCCTTCCTCTACTCTGAGTCTTCTCTGGCTCCCCTTCTTATGCAAATGTACATATAGTCATCCTGTACTGCTTAAGGCCTCTGGCTTTGTTTCATGAAGGAATGCCAGGTCATTCTGTTTGGGTTTTTGTTGTTGTTGTTGTTGTTGGGGGGGGTGGCTACTGCAGGATTTAAGGGTTTTTTGTTTTGTTTTTAAATATTTTTTTAGTTGTAATTGGACACAATATCTTTATTTATTTTTATGTGGTGCTGAGGCACAAACCCAGTGCCTCACATGTGCGAGGTGGGTGCTCTACCACTGAGCTACAGCCCCAGCCCTTGTTATGTTTTTGTTTGTTGTTTTTAATCATTACTATTTCATTTTGTGCTGTTTGGGGCACTAAAATATTTGTTGGGACCTGAGTAAATAGTTGGCTATTTCATATGCCTTGTACTTACTTGTACATAATGATTTTTTTTTTCCTTATAGCTTAACTCTTTCCCTTTTATCTGTCTCAGAAATCTTATAAGAAAACCTCCAGTTTGAAAGGGGCTTAAAGTTTTCGCCTGAAACTTGAGAATTTGCCACCCCTTAACCAAACTGCCTAGGAAAGAAAATAGTGAAATAATATGAAATAAAATAATTTATATGATTAATATCAAGGACACAAATAATACATTATGAAATCTTGCTTGTTGTTTTGCTAAAGAGAGAAAATGTTTTTTCTCTAGAGATCTTTAAAAACATAATTATTAGGCTTTTAACAGAAACAAAAGTTAGAAGTGTGGAAAATTTGCATTTCTTTGACCCCCACTTGTGAGTTGTGCTGGGTATGCTCGGTGTTCTAGCAGCTCATGCTTTCCTGTGTACTGGGCCAGAAAGAACTAGTCTTTAAGCAGTAGGAGACCGAGGTTATGATCTGGACCCTCTGGAGGGTAAAATGCCTAAGGACATGTATAGGACCCTGATATGTCCTGATCTCAGCCCAGTTTTGAAACTGAGTTGCACATTGTTCTGCATCATTTCAGTTAATATGCTGCTCTTTTAATATATGGACATACCTTCCAAGTTTAAGTGTACTAGACATTGATTCCTTAATAAGAGTACTTTGCCACATGTTACGTTATTTCCCTCCAATTTTATCAAGATCACTTTTGCTAAAGGTAGAAGCTTTTGAAATGGAGAGGGGAAAGAATAGGAGATTGTGGGGCTAGGAAGGACTGAGGAAGGGGTGGCTTTTGTTTGAGTGAGTGGCAGGTAAAGCCAAGGACAAATTTCAAGCTTTTTTCCACCTGGAGCCTGGATGGCAGCAGTTTCATAATTCTGATATTCTGAGCTTGACCTAGTTTACTTGTGTCTGTCCGTCCCTTGGAATCAGAGAGAGGCAAAGACCCTTCAGTTAACCAAGCTAAACACCCAAGAAAATTAAACCAAAAGAGAACAACCACAAAATAGTATGTCAGCACTGAAAGAGAGTATAGGGTCATGTAAGCTCATCTAAGTTCCTCTGCCCCCTCCTTTTTCTAGGTACAGGTCTCCAACAGGAGATCACATGCCCAAGCCTTGATTGCACAGTTGGTGGGTGACTAGGCCAGGCCTAGAATTCTGGTCTCACGGGTCACAGGCAGGCTGTTCATTCCCCAGAGATACAGCTGGACTTTTTGAACCTGAGTGTGTTTTGTTTTGGGGTCAGAGCAAATAAAGGCTCAAACTCCAAGGCTGTTTAACAGACATGGTGCAGAAGATGGCAGAATGTGGGGCAGGGAGAGAATCCTGCTTTACATTGCTTTTCTTTTAACTTTCAAGTGAACTACTGTAGCCTCAGCTGTCATGTGTCACTATGTAATAATTCAGGAACTAACTCAAGATTATTCTTCTCCTTTTCCTCCTTCTCCTCCCACTTTGCCCCTTCCCCCTCCTTCCCCTCCTCCCCCTTTCTCTTTCTCTTTCTCCTTTTCCTTTTCCTCTCCCTCCTCCTCATCCCTTTTTATTAATTTTCTTTTTTTTAATTTTTTTTTAGTTTTAGTTGGACACAATATCTTTACATTTATGTGGTGCTGAGGTTCGAACCCAGTGCCTAATGCATGCCATACCAGTACTTTAACCACTGAGCCATTTTTAATCCCAGCCCCAATTTTCTTAATTAATAAAGTTATATCATGTTTCTGGATGGGAAGGCTTATTTCACCCTAATGTAATTTATAGTTTTGGTTTAATTATAGTTATTGTCGAAATGGATTTTTTTAATTTGACAGAGATGTTGTAAAATTCATTCAGAGATCTAAGCAAGCAAAAAGAGATAAGAATACTGAATAAGATTAATGAGAGAACTTGAATGACCAGGTACAACACATTGTATGGCCACAGTCTTAGGGATTAGTATATGAATTTTAGGCATGGGAATATAGGTCATGGCATAGCAGATACAGTGAAAGAAACAATAACTACTAATAAGAATTTAAGTATAGAGTCACTGGGAGAAAGAGTGAAATATTCAATTAACAATTCAATTAACAATATTTGGTAAGAGTAGAGTCTCATGCCAAATGTCAAAATACAATTCAAATTGATTTAAAAAATTAAAATGTGGTCTGGGGATGTAGCTAGTAGTAGAACACTCACCTAAGGCCCTGGGTTCAATCCACAGTGGCATGCACGCTCGTGCGCGTGCGTGCGCGCGCACACACACACACACACACACACACACACACAAACTGGACTGGCCTGTAATTCAATTACTAGGGAGGTTGAGGCAGGAGTATCTTAAATTTGAGGACAGCCTGAGCAACTGTGAGACCCTGTATGAAAATAATAAGATGATGATGATGATGATGATGATGATGATGATGAAGAAATTTTAAAAAGAATTAAAGCTAGGTTCCTATCCTCTACGAAAGGACATCCCTTTCTCCACCAAGAGTGTCCTGTTTCTCCTTCCTATCCCTTTTAATAAATGCATTCCTGGGCTGGGGATGTGGCTCAAGGGGTAGCGCGCTCGCCTGGCATGTGTGCAGCCCGGGTTCGAACCTCAGTACCACATACAAAGATGTTGTGTGTGCCGAAAACTAAAAAATAAATATGAAAAAATTCTCTCTCTCTCTCTCTAAAAAAAAATAAATAAATGCATTCCTGTTACCCTGAAAAAGGAAAGTTAAAAATCTAAGGAAAAATAAAGAGGTTGTTTATACATATCTTGGGAAAATCATTCTAAAAAAAATGTTAAAAGTCAGACAACTTAAAATGTTTTCATGTTTGATCATATAAATATTAAACCATTGAAATTAAAAATAGACCTATACAAGCCTAAAACTTCTTGTTATAGGATTAGGTCTTAAATGATTTAGGATCTATTAAAATATAGAATAAAAATTTTCCTGGATTCTGTTTAACTTGAATGGGTCTCAGAAGGACACTCGAGAAGAAAGGAAAGAGAGGTGTGTGACGGGCAGGTAGAGTATTGTGTTCAAGTCAGTTTTTCATTGTACAAAATACCTGAGATAAGCAACTTACAAAGAAGAAAAGTTCATTTTGGCTCACAGTTTCAGAGGTTTCAGTCCATGGTTGATGGCCTGTTGCTTTGGGGCCTGTGGCAAGCAGTATATTTTGTTGGGAGCATATGGCAGAACAGAGAAGCAAAGGGAGAACAGAAGGGACAGGATCCCAGTATCCCCTTCCACTGACCTAACTTCTACCATTAGGCCCCACCTCCTCAAGGTCCCATCACCTCCCCAGAGCACCACAGACTGGGACCACACCATTAACACATGGGCCTCTGGGAACTTTTCACATCGCAATACACTTGATGTTGAAAGGTGGAGCCTGGTCTGGGGTTGCTGTCTGTCCTGACAGTGTTATCTTATTATAGGGGGAGCTGAAAACTGGAGAGGAAAGGACATAGGAAAGATCTGGCTGGTCTTTGTAGTTATGTGACCCTGGCAGGTCTCCAGTCACTCAAGGCTCTCTGAGCACCAGATAGGATGCCCTAGTAGTGCAGTTAATCTCAGGTGGCACCCCTCGATGCCTAAATGTGGTAGAATTTCTAGGTAGGATTCTTTCTCATGCATCTGCATTTCTCTAAACCTCTATCTTTTTTTCCTTTTGTTTTGTTTTCCTCGGGTTCTATGGGAGAACAGTAAAGTTCGTAAGTAAGGAGAAGCTTTACTTATAAGTTCTTATTAAAAAGAGAAAGCAAATGGTATTAATGTTTTCAGGACAGAGGATGCCTGGTAATTTAGTCATTTCCTCTGAAGTATGGTTTGTGGGCTGGAGACAGAATGGGAAGCAGTGGAATTATAGTGCTTTTACTTTCTGTGAACTTCAGGTACCTCTTTTGTAAAATGGAATTAGTTTTTTTTCTTTTCTTTCTTTCTTTTTTTTTTTTTTTTTTTTTTTTTTTGGCCAAGGCTTTGAGGATTAGATATAAAGCAGCTGACATGAATAGGCACACAGCTGTTATCAGCCTCTACATATTTTGTGTATTTTCTTATCTGACACCTCACTCACATATAAGCTTCCAGGGAACTTAAAGTTCTTTTTTTTTTTTTTTTTCCGGTTCTGGAGATTGCTTTGAGCTACATTTTCAGCCCTTTTTATTTTTTATTCTGAGATAAGGTCTTGCTAAGTCCTTATGCCCTCACTAAGTTGTTGAGGCTGGTCTGGAACTTTCTATCCTCCTGCCTCAGCCTTCCTGGTCTCTGGGATTCCAGGCATGCATCCCCATGCCCAGTGGAACTTTTAAGTTCTTGAAGTGAAGCATAGCAGAGTATTGGGAGGGCAAACAGCATGCTCTCCAAGGGCCTCTATGGTCCAGACTGTTGTCTCACATACACCCTTCATGTAGTCCTGGCGCCTCCCATGCCCCCAGCTCTCAGTGTGTTAGTCATCATTCTGAGGTATTTTATGCATAAGAAGACATCACATTTATTCTGACTTCCTGGGATCTGAGAAGAAAATCTACTCGTTTTGTCACATTCTGCTTTTTGAGGTTTTCTTCTAGCAAGATCCCGTGTTAAATATTTGCTAGGAGATAGGAAAAGGCACCAGGTTGCAGAAGAAAAGACAGCATATGTGCTGACCATGTCATGAGACCCACTCTCAAAGCAGGAAGGAGAAATGGGAAAAGAGAAGGGAGGAGAAGGCTAGAAACATGTTCCTCTCAACATAAAGCCTTCCCCAGGTGGTCTTAGGGTGAGTTTCCCAGAGTCAAGGTTGTTTTGTTTTGTTTTTTTCTTTTCTTGTAGTGCTGGAGATCAAACCCAGAGCCCAGGACTAGCTAGGCAAGCGCTTCACCACTGATTGCATCCCCAACTCCAACAAGGTGGTAGTGTGGTTTTATGGATGCTATCTATCCCATTTCACTGTTATTTGATTATTATCATCCCTGTGCTTAACCAAACCAAACCAAAGCAAGATCACATGCAGGGCTAGACCAAGGGTAGGGTTACCTCAGCCTTCCATTTTCACAGGCCATAGAAGTCCCTTTTCTCCCCATTGGCCTCCTGGACATCATACCCAGGTGGAGGGGCCAGAGAGGTGTGTTTAGTCCTTCCTCCATTACCTCTGGTTATCCACTTGCCCTGCCCTTACCTGCCAAGTCTTAGTTAAAATAAAGTAGCAATCCTAGCAGCTCTGAAAAAAATGAATGAGAAGTTAATTTTTTATCTGTCTCTGTTATACTTAAAATTCTAGTGTTTATTCAAGAGTGACTTCTGACTTTCTGTACATGGTCTCCTGGATGCCTGATGAAAATGCAGATTGTCAGCCTCCCCTCCCCTCCAGGCTTTCTGGGCCAGACCTGGGGTGGAGCCCGAAATAGACATTTTCAATAAACAGTCCCAGGAATACATTGAAATTTGCTACCACTGTTATGCCATGTCACATTGTTTGTGTTTTATTTTTTATACCTTTATTTATTTATTTTTATGTGGTGCTGAGGATTGAACCCAAGGCCTTGCACGTGCTAGGCAAGCACTCTGCCACTGAGCTACAACCCCAGCCCGCTCACATTATTTTTAAAGTATTTTTTTAGTTGTTGATGGACTTTGTTTGTTTGTTTGTTTGTTTACTTTTCTGTCATGCTGAGAATCAAACCCAGGGCTTTACACATACTAGGCAAGTGCTCTACCACTGAGCCACAACCCAGCCCAACATTTCCTCTTTTATTTCTTTTCTTTCTCTCTTCTATCTCCCTTTATTGTCCCTTTTCTTTCCTCATGCCTCTGATTCCTGCTCACCTCTTTGCTCCCTTGTTCCTTCTTAATGCTAAGGGTTCAGAGTAGCCTCCAAGCTGTTCTTTTAACATAATATATTTAAGTCCTATGGAAACTCACTAGGACAGAAAAAAAGAAGTACATTTTATTACCTTGCTTGTATTCATAAAAGAAAGCCAAATAAAAAGCTGTCTTCTCCAAGCATCAACTTTGGGAAATGCATGGTTTTCATGGAGGCATCATGTCTCCAGATGTTCTTCCAGAATAGGAGAGGGACCTTGGTGTTTGGAAATGCCCTTCTGTAAGAAACATGGCTGTTGTGATGTCCCAGGGAAGTTGGCCACCACAAGCCCCAGTACAGAAGACACAGACCTGGATACCCTGTGGGTGGGACAGGAAGTAGTGGAGGAGGAAGTGGGCTAGCATGGAGGAGTATGGAGTTCGGGGTGATACCATTAGGGTCCTGAACCTATGCTTTTGTTTTCACAGCCACTGAAGGAAGAGACCAAGATGAATGCAGAGGTGAGTCCTTTACCAGGACCATTTTAAGAGATGCTTTTTATTGCAATGTTCCTTATTTTTTCTCCGCAGGATATCCTTTCTCCCCACAGAGCTTTCAGAAACACAAACTTGCACACATTTCTCCTCCAGCCTACTGATGTGCACCTGGTTCTGGGTGATGTAGGAAGAACGAGGCCCCTCTGGAGTTCTTATCCATGTCCATCCACCTTCAGTTAGAGTTAAATTTTTCACTACATCTAATTCTGGAATAGTACTCAGGAGCCAGGGTGGCAGTGGGGTGGGGAGGGTGCTGCACTCACAGTCCTGCTTTATGTTATTCTGGGGACTCTTGATTTTGCTTACTAGGACCTGTCTTTGCCATGTCTTCTTGGTGCTCTCATTTCCTGTTCTTTGATCCAAGAAGGTATCTGGCATCTTTACCCCTTTGTTTTATTCATCTACTCATTCCTGCTCATTCCTGCTTTCACTCCCTCCCTAGTCTAGCCTGCGGTTCATCTCCACTATTTCACTGATGCCCCCAACTCTTTTTCCCCTCTGTTCTGCTCATCTACTTTGGCAAGCCCAGAGATTGTCTCCATGGAGTGGTGATCTATTTCTCTGGACAATTTGGTCTGGTTTTCATCTTTCCCCCTAAGCTTTGTACTCCTTACGGATCCCTCCCAATCTTAGCATTTAGATCACTTTTTACTTTACAGACAAAAATGTAAACATTCCATGTGACATCATCTCTCTTCGTTCCTGCCTCTTCAAGTGCCTTGTTCTTTTTTTCTTTTAATATTTTTTAGTTCTCAATGGACCTCTATTTATTTATTTATTTATATGCGTGCTGAGACTCAAACCCAGTGCCTCACACATGCGAGGCAAGCGCTCTTCCACTGAGTTACAACCCCAGCTAAGTGTCTTGTTCTTTAGTCACAGAGGAAAAGATGTTTACCAGTGCGAGAGGCTGTGAATACTGGACGACCCAACCAGTGTGGCTCTTTTCCTAGAAGTCCAGTTGAAGGTCAGGCTCTAGGGCCCATTGATCCAGTGGCTCATTATGAAGGATACAGGATCTTTTCAGCTTTCTGCTTTCCCTCCAAGTGTTGTCTTCATCCTAGGGGCATTTCCCCCTTGTGGTTATCGGATGGCTGCCAGCTGCAATTAGGGCTACACATGTTCTCATTCCCTTTCAGCAAAAGAAAGAAGTGGCTTCCTGCAGCTCTTTCAGAAAAGAGGGAACCACTTTTTTTTTTTTTTTTTAAGTTGTTATCCCCACCAAATGCCTCCTTAGGTGTTGTTGGCCAGCACCAGGCCACATGTCCATTCTGGGAACAATCACTGTATCTGAGGACTAGGGATTTTACTGCTTGGCTTAGACTGGACAGGTCCACCCTAGAGCAGCTTCACCTAGGCCAGAGAGTCTAAGAAGAGTGAGTGAATGTTGAGTAGCCTCCATCAGCATCTACGACATTTCTGACAAAGGCACACTCTTCTCCATTGCTCTGAGACTGCAGACCTTCCACTGTCTCCTAATCATTTCCTGTATCTTTTTGCGTTGTTCACCTCTCCTCTACTAGGTCTTTCTCATCAGTAATTCAAAATGCTTTAGTTTTTGCTGTCTTCAAAGCAAAACAAACAGCTGTCACTCTGCTTTTCTTCCCTTTGAGACAGGCTTCTTGAAGGAGATCACCATAGGTAATGTCCCCATTTTCTCATCCTTGAGTCATTCTCATCTTATATTATAGTTTGGCTTCTTTTCCTACTGTTATACTGAATGAGGCTTGTCAGGGTCACTGATGATCTCTTTAAGTTGTATAAAAATTTGCTTTTATAATAGTTTAAGTACATTTATCTAGTGCAGAACTCAAAAGTCAGAAGTAAGTCCTACCGCTACCTTATCCTGACCAGCCCTCCTCTGGCTGGGGCTGACTTCTGTTGACCATGCTCTTATGCCCCTGATCTTATCTGAAGGCTCCTGTGGTTCTCCATGGGACTGACTCTGATTATCATGGTCTTTAAAGTTCTGAAGAAACAGCAAAAATTCTGCATTATTAACCTCATATACCCTAGCCTAGTATTGGTTCTGTCACTCATCTCTTCTGTCCTAAATTACAACTTTTTCTTCTTTAATAGCTTTTTTAAACCTCTTAAAACTTTTAAAAACATCCCTAGGCTTGGGTCCTCCTCTAACTAAAAAGGAGCTTCGTGCTTCCCTTTTATATACAATCCTTCCATAGTCTAACTTTGTTCTCATAGCTCTGGGTCTGAGGGTAAGTAAGGTTGCCCATGGGCTCCATATCACCAAATTTGGTGGCAACTTTTCTGAAAGCATTTGACACTAGTGCTATAGTTTCAATCTTAAATGTCCTCCAAAGGCCTATGTGTTGAAAGCTTTGTCCCCCAGTAGCACCCCAGCAAGGCACTATTGGTAGATGGGGTATAGTAGGAGGTCTTCAGGTCACTGGGGGCATGCCCTTAGAGAGGAGAGTGAGACCCTCGTCTCTTTCTCTCTCTCTTTTGCTTTCTAGCCACGAGGTGGGTGGTTTTGCTTCACTACTTACTCCTTCCATGATGCTGCCTTGCTACAGACCCAAAGCAGTGAGGCCAACTGATCATAGACTAGAGAGCCCCCCAAATCATGAGTCAAATACACGTTTTCTTTTTAGAAGATGATTATCTCAGGTATTTGTTATAGTGCCAGAAAGCTGCCTAGTACAACTATTGACCACATTCTTCTTCAGATGTCCCCTTGATACCCCAGAGTTTCTGCCTGTATCTCTGGTTACTTATTCTCACACTCTTTCCTAGGCTCCTCTTTTGCGTACTCTTTAAGAGTCTGTGATACCCAGAGTACTTCTCACCCTACCTGTGGCCCCAGGGGTGGGGAGATACTCATCAGTTCCAGCAGCTTTCCTTTTCAGTTGTATGGTTAGGAAAGTCCAAGTGGACCTGTTCAAGCAGGTCTTTTGCCTCAACTCCAGGCACAGCCAGCAGCCAGTTTACTCATCTTGATTTATAAGTTCCACAGGGACCCCAAACTCGTTTTAGCCCAAGCTGTGCTTGCTGCCTCTCTTCCATCCCAAATCTGCTTCTCCTTGTGGGGTCCCTTCGGGGACTGCACTCCAACAGCCAGTTTCCAAATGCTGTAAATTCTTTCCTTAATTAAGTCAGTCCCCAAATTTATGCCACAGCACACTGTGCCAAACTTGGCTTGATGGCTATAATGGTTAAAAAAAAAAAGTCATAGGACTTGCTGATAACATTTTTCAAAACTGTCTCTTTTTTCCTGCCTCGTCATCACTTCCTCACTTACTTACCCTCCTGTGGGTCTTTCTCTCTCCAGTTCCAGACACAATGGACAGTCCTCCTCCCCTGTGCATGGCACATTGTCTTTACTAATCTGTGCAGGCCCTCACTGCATTGTTTTTAATCCATCCCAGTTTTCACCCTGCCAAAGACAGCTTTGTGTTTGTGTATGTTCATGAAAACATTTTTGTTTTTGTGTAAATACATTATAAATTTACATATGGTAAAACTGACCTTTTTCGGGGTCACACTGGTCCATCAGTTAAAATTCATGCTTAAATTTGTATAACCATTACAGTCAGAGCACAGAAGCTCACTCCAGAGTTTCCTTTCTGTTGCTGCTTTGTAGTCACAACTCCCCCTCTTCAAAACCCGTGGCAACTATTGTGTGATATACCTTTAATTTATCATTGTATATTGTTACAGTTTATATCTCATCCTCCTTTCTTATTTTCCCGCTCCATATTGTATTCCGAGATACAACATTACACATCCATTTAAGCCTAACAGAAAGCTTTTGAGCAAAATATGTTATTACCTGTGTTTTGTGATTGAGGAAAATGAGCATCATGTAAATTGAAACAGGGTATTAAGAGGCAGGACGGGGATTAAGTCCTGATATGACTCTATGAATACTTTTATTCATGTCTAGATTCGGCTAATCCTGTCTATCCAGTTCTCATGTCATTTCTGCTGCATGAAAAATTTTCTTGAAGCACGCTCTCTGGGAGGGACACCTCCATCTCATGAACTCCCATTGCCCTTTATCTCTTCTCAAATTTCTTTCTGTTCTCTTGACTTCAAATATACCTGTCTGTATGCCTGATTCATCTTAGTATTGTCATATATCATCATTGAATGTCAGTTGACTAAACAACAGGATGATTCAGAAGCTGTGGAGTGATCTTATAACGCAGTCCAGAGGTTGGGTGGTCAGTGAAAATGTAAAGGAAGGAAATCATACAGCAGAATTTCCAAGGAAGACTTGCTGTGATTCAGAGGCTGGCTGGAGGGGGCAAGGACAGGAAGATCCTCAGCCCCAGTCCACCCTGTGAGCTCAGATTCCTGTCTATGGCAGGAATCACAAACATTTCAGGCTGGGTGCCTGATAGGATCATGGGGCCTCTGGCCTTTGTACACAAGTTCAGAGGACAGGCAGTCAGAGGGGCTGGATGATGGGAGTTCATCAGAGCAGGGAGAGGCCAGGTCAGGATGAGACAGCCAGGAAGAGATGTTCATTTCTTCTGAGAACTGAAGCTGGTAGAGGAGGTTGGCCTACAGCTCAAGGTGTTGGAGTCTTTCATCATAGAGATGCTCAGGGGCTTTAAAAATGAGGGAGCCCTTACTCTGGGAATATGGAGGAAAGAAAAGGAGAGATGAATGAGGCTTGAGCTTTGGAAGATATGTGTACCTAGGGGGCAGGATGAAGAAGGAAAGTGGTGAAGTATGAAACGAAAACTCCAGTACTGTGAAACAGAAGATGAAGAAGGAGTAAGTTTTAAAAAGGACCATGTGTGTGAGGTCCAGGAGAGTGTGGCTGAGAAGCTCTTGAATGCAGCAGCGAGAAGGTTTTAGGTGACCTGTGTGTGGATCGTGTCCTGGTGAAACAGAGGTGTGGGAGTGAAACTCAGATTGCGGTGGAGCCAGGAGGGATGAGAGGAGGCAACAGTTGTAGCCCACAGGTGTGAGGAAGGTGATCTGGGGTCCCTGGTCAGGGGCAGAGAGCCCCAGAGCTGGGACAGCAGAGGACATTGAGCACTATTGAGGGAGCCTCAGGAAGACAGAGGAGAGTGAGCCGAAGGTGCTGCCAGCTGTAGAGAACATACCTTTGGTGCTTGTATTTATTTTAAGTGGTTGTTTATATTTTTTGTAAACAATATAATCACATACTTCAAAATTTTAGAGGATAAGAAAAGACTATGAGAAATCCTCATCCCGCCTACCCACTGCCCAGGGGCCCTGGGTCTTATGCTCCCAGTGAGAACGTGTCACCACTTGCAGTGTTACTGGTTTCTTGACTATTCTTTAAGAGAGATTCTAAACATATACAACACACGTTTTTTTTTTCTTTAACTTCTCCCCTTTTTAAAAAACAACAATTATAGTACAAAACTATTCTTCGCTTTTTATACCTGGCAATAAATCTTGGTGGGCAGTTTTTGTTATTTTTTTTTTCAAAAACACTCTGTGTGGTATTAAGTTCAAATAGAGGATCTCTGTTTAGCATTACACATGGTAGAAAATCTAAACATGATTTTAACAGCTCCATGAACAGATGCTCTGAAGGGCTTATAATTCCTTAACAGTCCTTACCTACCAGTTGCTTGCTGGAGCATTAACAGATGTGGGTCTTAGGTGAGCTTAAAGGCCTAAATGACCATTGGCTGGAGTGATCCCATGATTACTGAGCCCAACCAGATGTTTATCTCCCAAATAAACATTATAAGAAGAGAGAGATAGTAGAGGAAGAACCTGAGTCTCTGCAGATTAAAGGCCACACAGATAGTTAAGGGTGAAACTGGATTTAAAAAAATCAAGTCTTCCTAGCTGCTGCAGCAAATCAAGCAAGCTCTTTATTCTTTGGCATATTAGGCAGCTGAGAGCAATCCTTTTCCATACTTAAAGAACTTTCATTTTCTTTTTTATAGCTATGTAATATTTCATTTTACAGGTATACCATAACTTACGCAGCCAGCCTCCTGTAATGACAGTTAAGTTGTTTTGATCATTTGCTTGTTATAAGCAAGGCTGCAATAAGTTCTATAAGCTATATTCTCACAGATGGACTTACTAGAGTAAACAGTATTTGCATTTTAGGCTGTGATGAATTTTCCCAAGTTGGTCTCTATAAATTCGGTTGCTTGTTTATCTCTCTCTGCTAGTTTTAATTGCTATGACTAAATACCTGAAAAAAAATCAAGTTAATTAAAGGAAAAGGTTTATTCTGGCTCACAGTTTTAGAAGTTTCAGTCCATGTTTGCTTGGCCTTATTGTTTGGGGCCTATGGCAGCATAGTACACCATTGCAGGAACATGTGGCAGAGGAAGCCTATTCACCTCTGGTAGCCAGGAAGCAGAAAGACCCAAAGGGGCAGAGGGCCCAATAATCACTTCAAGGGTATTTCCCCAGGGCCCTAGCTTCCTTCACTAGGTACCACCTTTTAAAAGTTCCACCTCTTGCTAATAGCACCACAGGCTGGACCACACCTTTAGCACATGGGCATTTGGATGATGTTTCAGATCCAAAGCGTAGCACTCTCCCTTCTGCAACCTGTGACTGTGCTTGTTTCCCCTCGCCCAACCAGATGCTTTTTCATCTTTAAAAACAATGGATGAAAAACTACTAGCTTTTTTTTTTTTTTTCCTTGTTTCAAATTGTCTTTCCCCTTCCCAGAGTAGTGGTCTGGTACCGGCCACTACTTCTGGTCTCACACCTTAAAATTTCTTCTACAGTGATTTTTTATTTTCTTCTAAACTTTTCACCTCAAAAGTCTTTCTAAGTTGGCAGAATGCACTCTCTGAATCCTAACTTTTCTGTGAATTCTATTTTCAGGTCTGGAAGTGCCAAACACCAGTCTCTTTGTCCAAGGATAAGGGAGCAAGTTCACTCTGTGAATATGATTTGATCCTGAATTCATTTTTTTTAGTCACTTTACTGACCCTTAGATGTGCCCCTATCTCAAAACTACCCCTGTTTCTTTATTTCTTAAAATACCACCTCCATAGTGGTGTTTTCCAAGATGATTAAGACAGCAGAAGACAAGTACAAATGGAATTTTAGACATTCTGCTCTCTGGAAGTCCATTGCTCTCTCCTCTGTTGGGCATTTTTACTGGTTCCTTTCTCTGCAGACTTTAGCCTCCTCACAACTTGTGTGCATTTCCCCTCCTGACACTCGTCTCTCCTCCCCTTTTCTTTGCCTCTGGTTTCTAGCCCCAAAGTTTTAGTGACTGCTACAGAGCTACACCTCCAGTCCTTCCCATGTCTTTGATTTGCAGTTTCCTTTGCTTTGAAGAGGCCTTACATAAGATGAAGAGGCTCTGGCAGTGATTTTTCCTCAAAAATAAAGTTCTTTCCTTAAGAAGAACTCAACTGTTAAGAAATCACATCTTGTTCCCATATCTTGTCTTGGAGAACAATATCTAAACCAAACCCAGAAGCAGTTCATAGTGCAATCTGGCACACTATACAAGCCAGGTTCTGTGTACAAGTTAGTTAATAAGATGAAGAAAGCAGTTTGGCTTATTCATAGATAATGGAACTGTTTATTAACCTTGTAGTTTTTTTTTTTTGTTTGTTTTTTCTTTTGTTTTTTTTAGCTAGCAGAAACTCATTATCCTGGAATATAGTAATTCAGTAGTTAATCTTAGGAATGCCGTAAATATTTAACCTATAAAGGGAATTGCTTGTCTCCTTTTCTTTGTTAAAAAGGAAATAAATGTTTAATCAGGGAAATGTATTTTGGCTGACATGCTTCTCTGAGACTGTCTCACTGCTTTTTTGGTAATGAAATTGTCAAAAAACAACTAGACTGAACTCAAAAGGGATTCACTGGGTTAAATTGCCTATTGTCATTTGGGTATTATGGCAGAAGACAAGCCTGGACTTGTGTTTCCCAGAGTCCCCTTTTTATATGTGAAGTTGACCAGGTGGAAGCCTTCCCAGAAGATTTGGAAAGCTGAAAACAGAGACACTATTACTCATAGACAGGATTAGTGCCAGTCAGTGTGTGAACCAAAGCCAGCATGTGGCTTAGTGTCCACTGGCCCTCAAGCTCAGGAATCATTCCCTCCCAAGCTATAGGCCCAGAGAGGCTACATGTACCTTTCAGATAACTTTGCTTCTGGGTAGACTCTGGAGAATCACTTGGTTTGTTTCCATATGGCAGGAAGATAGTGTTGACTTCTCTAGCTTTAACATCCCAGGAAATGCAAAGGTTATGTAAGCCTTTAATCTTTGGCTTGGAATACATTCATGTACTGCATAATGGCATTCAGTTTCACCATGGGCTGCATATATGATGGTGCCTATGTCGTAGAGCCTAGGTGTGCGGTAGGCAATACCATCTAGGTGTGTATAGGTGCACTCTGGTATTTGCACCACGATGAAATCACCCAACAGTGCGTTGCTCAGCAGATCCCTATTATTAGTGACACAGGACTACATATAAAATCTTTTCTCTTTTCCAGATAAAACTCTGTCTGGTATCTTGTGGGGTTTATAACAAATGTCAAACTTAATTGTCTAATAACAATACAAAGTTCATGAAAGAGGAAATCCAAGTAAACTATTGCAAGGTTCTTACATGTGTTGTGTTGTAATATTACTTTAAGGGAGACTGTGATAAGTAAGGAGTAAACTATATACAATAAAAAATCCTTTAAGTGGCCTCTTAAAAAAATTACAGTTCTTTTTTTGCAAGTAACCAAAAAATGAAATATAATAGAATCATAAGAAGTACTCTGTTAATCTAAAAAAGGGCAGAAGAAGGAGGAGGGAGGAACAGATTGGCAATTTGACAAATTAGCAAGATTTGGATTGGTTTTAGATTGAAACCCAACCATATCAATAATCCAAATTGTCAAAACACCTTAGCTAAAAGGTGGAGATTGTTATAGTGAATTAAAAAGCAAGACCTGAATATATGCTACCTATAATAAACCCACTTTAGATGTAAAAACACATTTTAAAAGTAAAAGGATAGGGGAAATGTACCATGTTAATACTATTCAATGAAAATTGGGAATGATTGTTAATATCAGACAAAAAATTATCAGGATATAATAATATAAAAATTATCAAGAATAAAAATAGTCATTATAAAATGATGGAGTCAACTAATCAAGAGATATAGCAACCATCCTAAACAAATAAATATCTAATAATAGAGCTTCAAAATATGTGGGTCAAAACTGATAGAACTGAAAGAATAACTACACAGATCTACAAGACAATTATGTTCATAGGTTTTGCTGCCCCTCAATAATTGATAGAACAAGTAGAGAATCAGGAATATAGAAGACCTGAACAATGCAGTAGCCAGCTTGATCCAGCAGGTTTATAGAGCACTCCTCCAAACATTAGCAGAAAAAGAATGTTCAAGTGTGCCCTAAACATTACCAAATATGTTAGTTAAGCTTTCCATTACTATAACATACCCAGGATAAATAAATCAGCTCATAGAGTTAGTCAGCTCTCCATCACTGTGACACAGTACCTCAGAAAAACAAATTAAAGGAGGAAAGGTTTATTTTAGCTCATGGTTTCAGAGAGTTCAATCCATGTTCACTTGGCTCCATTGTTTCTGAGCCTGTGGCAAGGCAGAACATCCCAGTGGGGAGCATGTGGCAGAGCAAAGATCCTTACCTCATGGTGGCCAGAAATCAGAAAGAAAAAAAGGGAAAGCAATGGGCCAGGGACAAGCTATACCCTTCAAAGGTATACCTTCAGTGACCTCCTTTCTCCAACTAGGCCCCACTTCCTAAAGTTTCCACCACTTCTCAATAATGTCACCAGCTGGGGATAACATATAAGCCTTTGGGGCACGTTCCAGATTCAAAACTACAACAAAGAGAAAAGGGTTATTTGGGTTCGCAGTGTTGGAGCTTCAGTCCGTGGTCAGTTGGCCCTGTTGCCTCTGGGTCTGTGGCAAGGCCGCACACCACGGCAGGAAGCACAGGGCAGAGCAGAGCTCTTCACTTCCCAGCCAGGATGTGAAGAGAGAGAAAGGAAGAGACAAGGGTCCCTTAAGGGACCACCCCCAGCGAAGAGCTCCCGCTAGGCCCTGTCACTTACAGTTTTCAGCACCTCCTGGTAGTGAAGACCAAATTGGGAACTAAGAGTTTAACACATGGCCCTTTGAGAGACATTCTAGAGCCACACTCCAGCACCAAGATAGACCATCTCCTGGATCCTAAAAAATATCTCAGTAAATTTAAAAGGAGTCAAATCATTTAAAGAATGGTCTCTGACCACAATGGAATTAAATAAAAAACAATAGGACAACATCTAGAAAAACTCCAGACATTTGGAAGGACTCTTGAACTAAGACTAAAGCAGTAGGCACAGGACAAGGAGAAGAATGAGTGGAGAGTGGTGACATGTGGATCTCAAAGGTGAGGAAAGGGGCCAGTCTGAGGTGACATCCATGTGTCCATGCTCAGACATTCAAGAACTGGGTTCAAGGAATGTGTGTTTTTATTAGAGATCGTTTTTAATCAGTTTGGATTATATTAATTTGCTCTATAATATTAAAAAGTGGACTTGACACTTTTCAATAATAAATTCACATACAGCCTCCAGCAGTATACCTAAGAGATCTTAAAGTACTACAGTAGAGTTGGTTGGAACTCAGGGGACGATGAGGGGTTAAACCCTGTGGGACCTGAATCTAAGTCAGGTGACAAGTTACGTCTTGCCCTTTTGCCCCCATCTCCCAGGGTCTTACTAAGCATCTATAGCCTCTGAATGACTTCCAGATAATCAGGTTCTCATATTCAGGGAGGTCAGAGACTTAAAGTGACTTAAAGTGGAAAACTGCCTCCTCATTGAAGAGGCGGCAGTAGGAAGGCAGAGCCAAATGGAAGCCTTTCTGTTGGGTGTTCACAAAGTTTTCAACACATAGTTGAAGCCACCTCAGAAAAATGTTTTGGGTGGAGCTGACTTATCACTGAACCCACATTTCCAGGAGTGTCTTATCCCACCCTGAGAGTTGTGGCTTCTTAGGTTTTCGGGGTTGGCAGCTTTACTTGCTTGTCAGGACCCTGACTGGTCCTTTATTTTGCTGTTCTCTGATAGATGCCTGGAATGTCTTCAAACTCTACCTTGATCCCTTGTGTTTCAGCCCGAGAAGAAGTTTGGCGTGGTGGTGGTTGGTGTTGGCAGAGCCGGCTCTGTCAGGATAAGGGACTTGCGGAATCCACATCCTTCCTCAGCGTTTCTGAACTTGATCGGTTTCGTGTCCAGGTGACTCACGCTTGCTTTGTGCCTCATAACTTGTAGAAAGCACAGTGAGAGATAAGGCCATAGCATGTGCTGCATATTTCCCAGACTTGGGAAGGGTGAGCCAGCCCCCACCTCCAATCAAGAGAACCATGTCAGCTCCACAGGGTCTAGAGTTTGGGTGGTTAGGGAACCGAAGAGTGCTGGGTTTGCAGTTGGGACTTGCAGTGAGTAAGTGCCTCATGAGGACTGCAAAGACAGATAGAGAATATGAGCACAGGTCTCCATTACTGAAGGGGCACAGTGAACACATGGTAGGTTTGTCCAAAAAAGGCTTTAGGTGTATGCTAATTGATCATTACATCAGTCATCAGAGCACCCACTCTATGGTGGCCCTGAGCTTTTCTTACATTACTTTATTCTAAGTACAATTCAACCTCAGTTTACAGATAAGGAAACTGAGTCCCAGAAAGTCTCTGAGTAATTTGCCTGAGATCACAGCTAGAAAATCATAAGAGCTAGATTTGAATGCAAGTCTGTTTGATTCCAAAGCCCATCTTCTAAACACTGTGTGTTCTTTTCCCATTGATAATTTTGAGGCCCACTTTTCTTAAGGATTCATTTATTTCCTATAACACAATGGAAAGCAAACTTAACATCTTATCACCTTTTGGGTCAGGGAAGTTTCTTCTCAAATCTTCCCCCTACCCCTACACACACACATACTACTCAGCAAGATAATCCTGTTTTACATCATTTATCAATAGTAATTTTTTTTTAGAGAGAGAGAGAGAATTTTGATATTTATTTTTTAGTTATCGGCGGACACAACATCTTTGTTTGTATGTGGTGCTGAGGATCGAACCCAGGCCGCACGCATGCCAGGCGAGCGCGCTACCACTTGAGCCACATCCCTAGCCCTATCAATACTAATTTTAAATTAGATCCAGGCACTGGGCTGAGCATGGAGACATGGCAACAATTTATGAATCTCTATTTCTAATGCTTTAGAAGCATAAGTAATTATTGTGGTGGTCCATGCAGAAATTTTCTCATATTTAATTCATGGGACCATTTTCTTCCAGTCTGCCTGTCTTAAAACTGTATTAAAATAGCTGCCATTCTGACTGGAGTGAGATGAAGTCTTAGAGTGGTTTTGATTTGCATATCTCTAATTGCTATCGATGATGAACATTTTTTCATATATTTGTTAATTGATTGTATATGATCTTCTGAGAAGTGTCTGTTCAGGTCCTTGGCCCATTTATTGATTGAGTTATTTGTTTTTTGGTGCTTGGCTTTTTTAAATATTTTTATTAGTTGTTGATGAAGTTTTAAATTTTATTTATTGGTATGTGGTGCTAGAATCGAACCCAGTGCCTCACACATGCTAGGCAAGCACTCTACCACTAAGCCACAATCCCAGCCCTGGTGCTTAGTTTTTTGAGTTCTTTATATACTCTAGAGATTAGTGTTCTATTTGATGTGTGAGGGGTAAAGATTTGCTCCCAAGATGTAGGCTCTCTATTCACCTCACGGATTGTTTCTTTTGCTGAGAAGAAACTTTTTAGTTTGAGTCCACCCCATTTATTGATTCTTGATTTTAATTATTGTGCCAAAGGAGTCTTATTAAGGAAGTTGGGGCCTAATCCCACATGATGGAGATTAGTGCCTACTTTTTCTTTTATTAGACACAGGATCTCCGAGGATGTGGGGCAAAAGGATACACTCATACTCTGCCAGTGGGACTGCAAATTGGTGCAACCAATATGGAAAGCAGTATGGAGATTTCTTGGAAAACTGGGAATGGAACCACCATTTGCCTAGCTATCCCTTTCCTCAGTCTATACCCAAAGGACTTAAAAACAGCATACCACAGGGACACACCCACATCAATGTTTATAGCAGCACAATTCACAATAGCTAAACTGTGGAACCAACCTAGATGCCCTTCAGTGATGAATGGATTAAAAAATATGGCATATATATATATATATACACAATGAAATGTTACTCATCAATAAAAGAGAATAAAATCATGACATTTGCAGGTAAACGATTGGAGTTAGAGAAGATAATGCTAAGTGAAGTTAGCCAATCCCAAAAAACCAAATACCAAATGTTTTCTTTAATATAAGGAGGCTGATTTGTAACGGGGTAGGGAGAGGGAGCATGGGAGGAATAAAGGAATTCTAGATAGGGCAGAGGGGTTGGAGGGGAAGGGAGGGGGCATGGGGTTAGAAATGATGGTGGAATGTGATGATCATTATTATTCAAACAACAGATATGAAGACACGAATTGGTGTGAATATACTTTGTATCCAACCAGAGATATGAAAAATTGTGCTCTATATGTATAATAAGAAATGTAATGCATTCCACTGTCATATATAAATTTTTTAAAAACTATATTAAGGATTTAGAGTGGGCTTTAAGACACAAGGGAGTCCTAGAAGTTCTGGAATCTGCTCTTAACCAAGCTTTTCCTCTCAGAGTCCAAGGGAGCTGCACACAGTGGGGAGATCAAAGTTATAGCACACTCTACTACACTCCTACCCGAAGCTGGGATTTGAACATGATACTTGGGCTCAAGACTGAAATGGAAATTCTCCTTTCCCCTTAATTCCTTATCCTTATCCTGGTTATGAGGTTATGAGGGAGAGAGTGGAAACTCCTCAACTATCCAAGTCATGTAGAAAGATGGCTAGCTCACATTTGTGCTATACTGTACCCCTGCTGTTACCCATCACCTACTTACTGCTCCCCATCACCTACTTGCTAAGCTCTACTGCCTATCCAGAAAGCCTGTTCTGAAACCCTAAACTAGCAGTGTTCCTTGCCTTCCCTGAGTTTACCACCCCTGCTCCCGAGCGCATTTCTCATGTTAGTGGTGGTAGTGGTGGTGATGGTGGTGGTGAGTGTGTATGTGTATTTGTTTTTTTCCCTCTACTAGAATTATTAGCTAATTGGAAGATGAGAATTTTGCTTTATTTTCCATGATCTCTCCTACAGTGCCCAGCACACAGTAGACAAACAATAAATACTGATCAGATGGAGCAGTGTACGTTGGATGACCCTGTGGGAGAAATCTAGCAGACTATCCCTTGGGAGTAGAATTTGCCTGAATTCCCTCTGTCTGCTGCAGTGGCTATTGGTTGGAGCTTCCTGATTGCTGCCCCATATTGCTCTGTGGCAGCAACCTTTCAGGGATTTCTCTCCTCCTTCAAACTTCAGAGAAGTAATTCAGACTTTTCCAGGTCTTGCACACTGTTACTGGTAGTATTGGCACTCTGTGCCAAGTCCCCTGACTTCAACCCTGAGGCTCCACAACGGAAATGGGAGGGTTGGAGATTAGCTTCTTCTTTTCCAAAAGCCAATCATTGGGACTTTGTTGAGAAGAGGAAAGAAGGATGGCACTCATTTATTTTAAGCTGACATCCTGCCTACTTTTGAGTTCTATTTCTTGGTTGTTCTGAAATAGACGGGACCTTGGGAGCATTGATGAAGTGCAGCAGATATCTTTGGAAGATGCTCTTTCCAGCCAAGAAGTGGAGGTTGCCTACATCTGCAGCGAAAGCACCAGTCATGAGGACTACATCAGGTAGGGGTTTGGTTGTTATTGTTATTGTTTGCTTGTTTGCAGTGCCGAGGCTTGAACCCAGAACCTCATATGTGCTAGCAAGTGCTCTACCACTGAGCCACACCCCAGCTTCAGGTAGGTTTTTTTTTTTAATGCAGGTAGTCTTTGCTTTACATTAAAAATGTGAAAAAAATAAAGCCCTGCACATGAGTCTTAATAATCAATGGGGGAAATTGTTCTGTGATCTTTAAAAATAATTGTGAAAATGTTAAAAAAAATTCTTGTTTTCAGTTATAAATGTATAAGAAATGAAAAAATAGTAAAACTAATATTAACTTAGTACACGTAATTTGAAACTTTAAGAATTCAAGTGTTTATTTCTTTGTGAAAAACCCCATTGAAAGTAGTTTGAACAGAGCTTGCCTCCTTATTACACAGGTTAGGATACAGAGCCAACATCCTTGGCAAATTGTTATACTCCTTTCTAAGTTCAGATCAGCTTTCAACCTTTTTTTTTTTTAATTTATTTATTTATTTTTTTTTTATGTGGTGCTGGGGATTGAACCCAGTGCCTCACATTTGCTAGGCAAGAGCTCTACAACTGAGGTACTACCCCAGCCCCCCAGGCCTTTTTATTTTAGTTTGAGACAGGGCCTCACTTGCTGAGGCTGGCCTTGAACTTGCAATCCTCCTGCCTCAACTTCCTAAATCACTAGGAGTACAAGCATGTGCCACCATACCCAGCCAACTTTCAACATTTTATCTTTTCGTTTTCAATGTTGTGAAATATCTCCTAAGTTCCTTTACCATGAAATGTTTTTGCTATGAGACAAATGAGCAAGGAGATAGTAGTGTCATTGAACAGGGGAAATGCATTGTTTGTAGGGAAGGAGAGAAATGAAATGTGTGAATGCTTAGCCGAGAGCCTTTTAAGCATCTGGTATGACCCAATGCAGAAGAAGGAATCCCAGAAAGAACTTGGCAGCCAACAGGAAAGTCCTGCTGAATTCCTGAGTAGATTCTTACACAGAACTCCAGCTGCTACTACTGTGCTGTTCCATGGGTTCCCTTAAAGTTCTCTGGCACCAGAGTTTTTTCTTTAAAAAGTGATCATATAACTTTGTGCTTGTAAATACTTATACCCTACTATCAAGATAATAATATCCAGCCAGGTGTGATAGTATACACCTATAATCCCAGCTGCACCATAGACTGAGGCAGAAGGATTCAAGTTCCAGGCCAGCCTGGATAACTTTGCAACTTAGTAAGACTTTGTCTCAAAATAAAATTTTTAAAAAGGGCTGGGGTTGTACCTCAGTGGTGGAGTACCTAGCATGTGCAAGAATCTGGGTTGAATCTTCAGTACTAGAAAAAAAATCCATAATATTAGATATAATTCTTCCTCCATATTCTCTGACACTGACTCTTGGCCCCATCATGATATATTTATAGAGACTCTCTTGCATTTACAGCATTCTGTTCTCTCTCATGCAGAGCATTTCAGTGAAGCTTATTTGAATGTTTTTTCCCTGTATTTCTCCTTTCCCAAAGGAAGTTCCTGAATGCTGGCAAGCATGTCCTTGTGGAATATCCCATGACGCTCTCTTTAGCAGCAGCTCAGGAATTGTGGGAGCTGGCCGAGCAGAAAGGTGATGTATGCGTTGTCTTGAATACAGACCCACTTAGTAAGAGCTTCTGCCTCCAGAATACCTGTGGTACCTGTGTTAGTCAGTATTCCATGGCTGTGACAAAATACCTTAAAAAATGAACTCAAGGAAGGAAAGGTTTACTGTGGCTCACAGTTTCAGAGGTTTCAATCCATAGTCACTAGGCTCTGTTGTTTCTGAGACTATTAAACAGCATCACAGTAGGGAGCATCTGGGATCCTGGGATCTGGGAAGCAAAAAGAGCAAGTGAGGTGGAGCTGGGGACAAGATATATCTTTTCAGGGCACATCTCCAGTGATCCTCCTCCAGCAGGGCCTACATCCCACATTTTTTACCGCCTCTCAATAGTCCAGTCATTCATTAACCCATCAATGGAGTGATCCATTGATGAGGTCACAGCCCTCATGATCCAATCACTTCTCAAAAGCCCCATTTCTGAACATTGCTACACTGTACATCAAACCTTTGAAGGACACAGCCTTTGAAGGACATTTGAGATCCAAACCAAAATCATCCCATCGTCAATCATTACTCCTTTCAAATTTAATCAATCTCAGATATATATATATTTTTGATACTGGGGATTGAGCCCAAGGGTACTCTATCACCAATCCATATCCCTATATCCCTAACTTTTTTTTTTTTTTTTTTTTGCATACCAGGAACACTTAACCACTGAGCCACATCCCCAGCCCTATTTTGTATTTTATTTAGAGACAGGGCCTCACTGAGTTGCTTGGGGCCTCATTGTTACTGAGGCTGGCTTTGAACTCTCGAACCTTCTGCCTCAGTCTCCAGAGCTGTTGGGATTACAGGTATGCACCACGGCACATAGCCCTCACCCTTTCTTTTTTAGTATTGGGGATTGAACTTAGGGGTACTTGGCCACTAAGCTACATCCCCAGGCCTATTTTGTATTTTTATTTAGAGACAGGGGTCTCATTGAGTTGCTTAGCACCTTGTTTTTGCTGAAGCTGGCTTTGAATTTGTGATCATTCTGCCTCAGCCTCTGAAGCTGCTGGATTACAGACATGTGCCACTGTGCTCGGCAGCCCTGACCCTTTTTATTTTTTTTATTTTGAGGAGCTCATTAAGTTGCTTAGGGCCTTGCTAAATTGCTGAGGCTGGTCTTCAACTTGTGATCCTTTTGCCTCAGCCTCCCAACTTCCTGGGATTACAGGTGTGCACTATCGTGCCCAGCTCAGATATATTTTCCAGGCCATATTGGTATTATGGGCTCCCAAGATCCTTCCTACTCCCACACTGTAGGCACACAGAAGGCAGTACACAGAGGCCAGAGGGAAGGGTATTTGCAAACTTTTACTCTAATGAAGAAAGATAAATTGGCTCCTACTGTGCTAGTATCATGACATACATTATTTTCGTCTTATGTATGTGATACTTACATTGTTAATGGAAAATACGCAAACATCTTATTTGCATACTTTAGTCTTTGTTGTTTCACAAAAGGAGCAACTATAATGTTACATGCCAGGAGCTTGGAAACTTTGAAGTATTTCATATGCTTAATTCTCCTAGAAACCCTTGGAGATAGGTGTTTTAATCTACTTTCTGTTGCTATAATAGAACACTTGAGACTAGATAATTTATAAAGAAGAGAACTTTGTTTTTACTTTATAGTGCTGGAGGCCAGAAGTCCAAGATCAGGTGTTTGCATCTGTTTGGCTTCTGGTGAGGCTCTCCTGCAGCTGCATACGTGGGGGAAAGTAGAAAGACAAACTGGCATGTACAAAGAAAGAATGGGGCTTCTTCATTTAGCCAGTTCATTTCCCAAAAGAGCAAGAACACACATGAGAAAAGCATTCATCCATTTACAGAGGTGCAGATGCCTTGCTATAGGTCCCACCTCTCAACTCTGCTACATTGGGACCCAAGCCTCAACATGAGTTTGGTTAGGACAAACCATATTCAAACCTGTATAGCAACAAGTATTTGCTTACCACCATTGTAGACAGATCATACTTTACTGAAATTTTTTTTAAAAATGTTTTTATAGTTGTATATGGGCAGAATGCCTTTATTTTATTTGTTGATTTTTATGTGTTGCTAAGAAGTGCACCCAGTGCCTCATGCATGCTAGGCAAGCACTCTGCCACTGAGCTACAGCCCCAGCCCTATTGAAACTTTTGATTATCGTTTTCAAACACTGGGATATACTCCTCTAGGCCAGGGCCCATCTTCTACTTCTATAGCCCCAGCAGCTAAACACTGCCTGGAACTCAGTAGGCCTTAAGTAGATGTCTGTGGAATGAACAAACAGATGAATGAATACAGAGGTGAATGAAAGTAGGGGGAGCTTTATGGTCATCACATCTTGTGTGATTTCTTAGGATACAGATGTCTATAGAGAAAGTGCAAGGTGCCACAATATGTCTCACAGGTTTCTTGCTAATTGCAAAGGGAAGAAAGTGTACTATTATTATAAGGAGCTTTATATTAACCAAAATGATAGCCAATATGAATTAATCTGACATCACCAGCCATCTGGTATTCTTGCAAAATGTTTATCTAGATATAATGACATTTAAATCAAACTTTTAGTTAACAGAAAATATAGGGATAGAGGAACAAGTTAAACATTAAAAAAATATGAGCAAAGTAGAATGTGGAACAATAGTATGTTAGCATGGCAGAATACCTGAGGCAATCAACTTACAAGGCAGAAAGCTTTATTTTAGCTCACAGTTTCAGAGGTTTCAAGTCCATGGTCACTTGGCTGTATTGCTTTGGGTGTGTGGTGGTACATCATGGCAGGAGTGCATGACAGAGGAAGCCTGTTCCCTTTACCAGCCAGGAAGCAAAGACAGATGGGAAATGGAGAAGGTCTCTCTATCCCCTTTACACAATGACCTACCTTCCTTCCACTACCCCACCTCCATGATCCCATCACCTCTTAGTAGCACTATGGCCGCAATGCAGCCTTTAACACATAGGGCTTTGGCAGGCATTCCAGAGCCAAAGTATAGCCAACACTAGACAGTATAATAGGCTAAATTTTCTTCAAAAAAGATAATGCCTTGTATATAGTAGTGTTTTTCCAAAGACTACAGTATAGAAAGGAGGGGATAGGAGTATCTTTACACTGAAGAAGCCAGACAGACACTACCTCACCAGATGAGCAAGGTCAGTGTCAACATGAGTCATATGAATAGCATGTACGCTTGATGTGAAAGATGAAAATGGCCTTTCACCTCTGTAGTCTTCCTCCCTAAAACATATTACCCAATCTAATCATGAGAAAAATACTAGACAACTCTAAGTTGAGGGAAATTTTACAAAATATCTGATCAATCCTCTTCAGAACTGTCAAGGTCATTAAGAAACAAGGAAAGTCTGAGAAACTTGGCAACCCAAGAAGAGTACCAGGAGACATGACAACTAAATGTAATGTGGGATTCTGAAACAGAAGAGGCATGTTGGGTAAAAACTAAAAATCTGAATAAATTTTGACCTTTATTTAATTTGAGGAAGCAGTTTTATTTTATTTTTAATTGATAATTTACAAAGTTATGGGAACAGGGTTATTTTGATACATGTATACATTGTACAGTGATCAAATAAGAGTAATTAGTGTACCCATCATCTCAAACATTTTTTTTTGTGTTAAAATATTTTAAAATCCTTTCTTCTAGCTATCCTGAAATGTATAATACATTTTTATTGTCTATAGTTGCCCTACTGTGCCATGGACTTATTCCTCATATCTTACTGTAACTTTTTACCTATTGACCAACCTCTCCCCATCTCTACTCCCCCTACCCTTTCCACCTTCTGGTAATCATCATTCTACTCTCTACTTCTTTCTTGCATAGTAATAGTAATGTGTTTTTCACATTGCATTCTATCAGGTGGCACCCAATTCAATACTGATGATGCTGCTTGGTGAAGGTTGTTATGTTTCCATTATTTTTTGAGTATTTTCCTGCTTTCCCCACAAAATTATTTAGGCTACTCTTGTACTGTGCCTCAGCCCTGGAATTAGACGTTTCTCCAATGGCCAATGATGCTAAAATTTAGATGCTAAGTATGTTTATTGTTTTCAGATGTCTCTGCTTTTAGGCCCTTTCAGTTTTAAAATGTAGAGTATACGTATATGAGTATGTGTGTGTGCATACACACATACACCCTATGGTTACTGTGTTTTATCACAATAAAGCATGGAGTGAATGGGAAAAAAAAGATGCAGTTAGAAGATGTAAAGCTTCTTTAATAGCCACAGATATGGAAACACAGCATGCTTCCAAATAGAGTCCAATTTCCCTGCTGCCCAGGGATCCCTCAGAGTATAGACAGAACTACCCACAAGTAGAGAAGCTTCTATTTATTGCAGACAGGGTTGTGCCATTTAGTTTCTACAAACTAAGCCATTTTGTGCTAGAAAGCCTCTGCGTATCTGAAAATACTCCTGTTGCCATGGAAATGTGCTAGGAGGCCAACTGAGAGGGATTCATACCTGCTCACTCCTGGGGTATGGATAAGCTGAGAACATTGGTAGTGTTTCCTGTGATGCTGGGTTGGACAAAGACAGGTGTCCCAGGAGCAACTTCTAGTGGCCCAGATTCTGTTTCAGTGAAATTGTCAATCACAACTGTACTTTGCCCTTAATCACAAAATAGTTTTAATATTTTACAAAGCTTCTGACCCAGATACAAAAAGTCCACCAGGGCAAAAAAAAAAAAAAATTTAATGGCTTTATTTTAATCTAAGTAAGACTTTCTCCTTCCTTGGAGGAAGGATCATTTTTTAAAAATCATCAAGTTCTTCCAATTGTTTGAATAGTCATGTTATCTCCCTTCAATCTTCAGAGTTCATTTTCTTCTTCCTTAGCTTTTTATGCTGCACTGCCCTCTACTGTCTAGAACATGAGCTAGCCTTTGAGGACAGGTGGATACAATTCTGCTCCCTTAATTTTCATTTCTGCTGTAAGCTTTGGCTTAGAACCTACTTCATCTAGGGTGTGTAAGTGTGTAGTACGTGGTGTAGCCATCCGTATGCCCAGGGAGTTATTTTAAATTCTGTGTGTCCTCTGAAGAAAAATAGACATAATCCCAGGATTATACAGAACTGTTAGTGACAGCCTTTCATATTCTATTTTTGTCAAAACAGGAAAAGTCTTGCATGAGGAGCATATTGAACTGTTGATGGAGGAATTTGCTTTCCTGAAAAAAGAAGTGGTTGGAAAAGAACTGCTGAAAGGGTCTCTCCTCTTCACAGGTCAGTTTTAGGAAGGATCACAGGTCACAAGAGGTCAGAAGGCCAGCTGGGTTTCTTACTATCTCTCTAGGATGTGAGCTAGGATTGATTTCTGCTAAAGACTTTCTGACCATAGCCCAATTTAATATAATTTCCCTATGCTTCCATGAGCAATAAAATACCTATTTTATTCATTTTCTTATAAAGATTTCATTGCTTCATGGGCCTCAAAAAGTATATTAGAAATCTTATGCAAATTTATACTTTCATTTCAATTTATTTAGCATAATTTTCCCTTCTGAAATATTTGGTTGGAGATTATGTTTCTAGAGGAGGTTGTACATGAAAACTCTTTTAAAAAGGACTGGGAGAAGGGTGCTTGGAATGAAGAATATTTTTATACTTCTCCTTGTAGAGAAAAGAGAATATGCATGGCCCCTTTCTTCCTCCAGCAAGTTACAGGTACATTGACCTGCAACCACAGCATTTTGTCTACTATATATTGTAATATTGACTTTATGTTGGTCATTCTTTGAGCAGCTGTTAGCAATAGGAAGTGAGTATAATGTAGCCACCTGCTCTTGTGGCACTTTGGATGGACTCCTTATCTGGCTATACTCTGGGATATCAGGGCCATCTTTCCTGAGGGCTTTCATTAGAGAAAGCAGACCCCTTCATGGCCAGGTATTGTTTAATTGTAAGACCAATTATCCCTGCATGAATTTCCAGACTGTAGCATGGAACCTCTTTTTGAAATCTATCTTCGTTCTTGAAAATGACATGAAAGTTGTGGCAACCAGGGATAACCATTGACTTGTATATGGAACTATGCTGAGAATGTGACAAGCATTCTTAATTCGTGAGAGTCCCATAAAGTGGGTATTTGTTACCCTCATAATATAGGTGAAGAAATGTTAGCTCAGAGAGGAATAGCTTCACCATGTTCAGACACCGGTCGTTTGATAGAGACAGGTTGGACTTTGTGTGGCTCAAGCTTCTAGCGGCTGTTCAGGACTCAGGACTAGAGCAATTGGTGATCTGTACAGAGGAAGCTTTTTTCCTTTCTAAAATTGATACTTCGATCCTAAAGATTTCACTAATGTTTGTTTGCTTTTATTTATATTTTAAATAAATATAAATATTATAATATAAATATTAAATATTATAATATAAATATTATAAATATTATATTTTAAAACATATTCACTATGTTAGGTGAATTTTAAAGTCTCAAGACATGTTTGGCTTATAATATATAAGGACACAGATATGAAGCCTTTTAAATTTAGGTCATGTTTTTAATATTTGGGCTTGGGCAGAGTGAAGCAGTATTGTTTGTGACCAAACAATTTACACACAGATATTAGGTGTGCTTTTTTTTTTCCCTTAACACAAGATTATAAAGACCAAGAAAATATTTCACACTAGATCAACTTTATTAATGTTAAACTAGCTTAAAGTTATTACTATTCTCTCAGCCTTTCAAGCTATCATGACCTTTGCCCCATTGCCATTTACATATATGGTATTGATATGAACCTGGATTTCAGGGATAAAATATCCCTGTTCTTCAACTTTTACCAGATGACTTGTAATCACTAATAGAAGAGGAAATGTATGTATGGATATGCAATTATCTATGTATATGTACATAAATGCATTGAATATATTAGAAACTCAAAACTTTTTTATTGTTCTCTTTGTCTGGAGTGACTGCTGTTGCCAGTAGAATTTCTTACTTTACTAACAAGACTGAATTTCATTAAAAAAAAAAAAAGGAGATCCTTTTGTGAAAGAGTTTATATTTACCCACCTGTTAATCTTTGTGCGCACCCACCCCATAAGGCCTGGTCTCTTGTCCTGATCACCTGGCCCTGTTTTTTTTCACTCTCCGCTGTGTTCTGGGTCTTGTTTTTCATCTGGCAGCCCTTTATTCCCAGTTCCCATGGTGTCTGTGATTCCCTACAGCTGGCCCTTTGGAAAAAGAACGGTTTGGCTTCCCTGCATTCAGTGGCATCTCTCGCCTGACCTGGCTGGTCTCTCTCTTTGGGGAGCTCTCCCTTGTGTCTGCCACTTTGGAAGAGCGAAAAGAAGATCAGTATATGAAAATGACTGTGCACTTGGAGACTGAAAACAAATGGTAAGTCCTGAGAAACTGAGGAGAAGCAAACTTCAGGATCTCAGTTGTCCAAAAGGGTGACCCGAGAGGGAGCCCTGAGAACTCTCACTGTCTTTCAACTCCAGATCTGTCTGCTACTGCAGGTAACGAACTGTGATTTCACTCATGTTACCTCTTTTCATCCTCACAGCAGCAATGTGAGGCAAAGACCAACAAAAACCCATTTGCCAGTAAGTGAAGAGCAGCTTTCAAAATTCAAGCAGATTGTCTTAAGACACTCATGTAATTAATACCAGCTTTATTATTTATTAATTTACTTAAGAGATTGAGTCCAACTTTGTTGCCCAGGCTGGCCCTGAACTTCTGAGTTCAAGTGATCCTCCCCCTTCAGCCTCCCAAGTACTGGGACAACAGGTGTGCGCTACTGTACCCATCTAAGATTACTTCATTTTTACTGAGACGGGAATAGAGGTATAGAAACATCTTGACATCTTCTATCACTCAAACCTCAAGACTCCATGTTATTTGGAAAGACATGAAAAATTTTCTTAGGAAGATAAGACAGTTTGGAATACCCCAGATTTATTTTTATCCACTGTCAAAATAAAGGAATAAGTTATATTAAAGTTAATCTTTGTTATCACATTCTGGAACATTTGCAAGGCTGCACTGTGAACTTTCAAAACTAGCCAGGAGAGTTAATTTTAGATGAAGTGAGACCAACTTTTTGGTGGAGTTTGTAACCGTCATTAATTTTTATGATGGCTTGATCCCTGTAGTTTTACTTACTTGATCAATATAATGCCTGTTTCCTGGAATCTTTGTCAGACCTGAATAGGAATTTTTGATTTGTGGGCTAGTACTAAGCACACAGGAAACATTTAATCACTTTCAGCACAGAAAACTAGCTGAACTTAGTTCTTCAGAGCAGGTTGGACCCTGCTGGGTTTATGTTCTCTTGATACAGCATGTTGTTTCTGGTGGGAAAGAAACCATCTTATCCTGCAAATATTTGCAAATGAAGATTATCAGAGAGAGAGAGGAGTTCCAGAGAAACTGCCTGCGAACTTAGGCCTGTGTTTTTGTTGGAATGCCTGGAATCAGTTGCTGTCCCAGCCCAGCATGTGAATGGAGCAGGCCCTCTCGTTAGCTCCACTCCACCAGGTGGAAGTGCACATAGCCAGGGTTCTCACTTAAACCTTCAAGTAGAAAAGAGTAAAACTTTCCAGATTTTTAGAAAACAGGGCCACAAAATGTGGAAGTTGTTCTATAATCTTCTCTCCTGGTATCTTCCTGCATGTGTGGCTACACTGTGGCCCCCATTTTATGCACTTCAGATCTCTTCCTCTTAAGCATTGTCCTACATTCCAGTGTTGGTCTTGGTAAGGTTAACCCAGGAGAGGGCTAACCTTCCCCCAGTATATCAGGGTTCTCCAAAGACAAAACCAATATGATTTGTATATAAATAGATTAGAGGGTATTTATTATATAATTGGCTCAGGTGAAGAAGTCCCATGATAAACTGTCTACAGATTGGAGACCCCAGGATCTGGTAACCATGGCTCAGTACAAGTCCAAAGGCTTCAGAATCAGGGAACCCCAGAGTGTAACTCTTGGTTCAGGGCTGAAAGCCTGAGAAACTAGGAAGGGACCCATTGGTGTTATGTTCAACGACCAGAGAACATGGACTTAGAAAGTACAAAGCAGGAGACAAGCATGCCCCTGCTCTCAGGGAAAGAATCCAATTAGCCTTTTGTGTGCACTCCAGGGTCCTGACTGATTGAATGTTACCCACCCACACTGAGAGCAGATCTTTCCCATTGAGTCCACCCAAACTCATATGCTAACTTCCTCTGGAAACACCCTCCCAGACACACTCAAAAGTAATGCTTTTCCAGGTTTTTAGCTGTTCCTTAATCTAATCAGGTCAACACAAAAAGGAATTATCCACTCAAGTTGGAGGCAGCCTTGTGCTTCCTGCAACACCCAAAACAATCTTCACTGTCCTCCTTGCAATCCTTTTGCTAAATCCTGCTGCATTATTATGGCACACCATTCTGAAAGCAAATAACAACAAAAAAGGATGATGGTGATTTCCCTGTGTTCTTTACCATGGCTCATCCGCCTGCTCACCCCAGGCTTGACATCCTGCAGATAAATAGGAGGGAGTAGAAATCCCAGGCCCCAGTGTGATGTATGTTTAGGATTAACACCATTCCTGTTCACACTGCCAGCTCTATCACTGAATTCAACAGTCCAACAAAATTACCTTGTCCTTGACCCTGGCTCATCCCAGTAGTGAAAGAAAAGAAAAAGCAAAGAGTGTTAACTAGGACCAACACCATGTCATTTCACTCTTGGGACTTTGTTACAAAAAAAGAGAAGGAAAAGATATATATGTGTGCCAAATTGACATATGAATGTACCCACACATTGACATATGTGAAGATGTTGAATTCAGGTATCCAAAATTTAAAATTGGAAAAGGTGCATATATTAAGCAATAGTAAAAAATTATATAATCAATCATATATGTAGAAAAAACAATGGCAGAATATACAGGATCATTAAATTATTTTTAAATAAGCAAAAGAAATGATCAAAAAAGTGGCCCATGCCTGTCATCTTAGCTACTTGGGAGGATGAAGCAGATCATGAAATTTGAAGCCAGCCTAGGGCAATCTAATGAGACCTTATCTCAAAATAAAATTTTAAAGGGGGCTGGGGTGTAATTTTGTGTTAGAGTGCTTACCTCACATGCCCAAGGCCCTGGGTTCAATCCCCAGTACCAAAGAGGGGGAATCTTATTGTTTAAGGGTTTATGTGCCATATACAAACTTTATGTATATTGATAAATATTTGAAAAGATTGTGTTAAACTGAAGATGTGTTTACTTAGGTACAAGAATTTGTGAAATTTTTTTTCCATTTTAAAAATACTTAAATTATTGTTTTATAGTTTTTTATAGTATATTTGAAAGAGCAGGGCTTAGAGTGGAGGTCAGTGGTATGTGCAAGGCCCTGGGTTCAATCCCCAGCACTGTAAAAACAAAAAAAAATTACAAAAGTAGATTTCTATCATAATATTCAATGAAGCTATTTACTTGTAAGTCAATTCTACTTAAGAGATAGCTCAGTGTTCTATAAGCAGGTATCATAATTCTTATCTTCCCTAAAGAGAGAAACAACTCAGGGAAAGGAGAGAGACTGGACAAGTTTATCCTACTTGGATTGTAGATTTTTATGAGTGTTGATGTGAACCCCAACCAGAAATATGAAACAGAAATGGAGGTTCTTTGTTAACTAGTGGTAGGTATTGTTTGGCATACGTTTGAGTTCAGAGACTTCTTTTGAGTTTCTGATGAAAGAAGTCTAAGAATTTGTCCTTATCAATAATATATATACCAAGGAAACAAACAGTTTGCACACAATCCAGGTGGCTGTCATCTGGTCCATATCAGGATCCCCTTAAAGCATCTATAAGAACAAATTGACATTTACACAAAGTCTTTCAAAAAATCCACCTGCCCAGTAGCAAACATGCATAAATGACTGTTTGGCAATAAAGTTGGAAACACAGCCACCCATGGCCTTTGAGAGGTGGTGGAGATCAGGATGCCACTGAGCCACCATACTGAGCCACAGCTGCAGGGAAGGTGGGTGCCCAATGCAGACCCATACCAGGAGGTCAGGTGCCAACAAACACCTATTTCCATTCCCGTGTAACCTTTAACAATAAGATTCTCTTGTCTTTGCAGTCCACTATCATGGATTGAAGAGAAAGGACCTGGTCTAAAACGAAACAGATATTTAAGCTTCCATTTCAAATCTGGGTCCCTGGAGAATGTGCCAAATGTAGGTGTCAATAAGAACATTTTCCTAAAAGATCAAAATATATTTGTCCAGAAACTCTTAGGCCAGTTCTCTGAGAAGGAACTGGCGGCTGAAAAGAAGCGCATCCTGCACTGCCTGTCTCTTGCAGAAGAAATCCAGAAATACTGTCTTCCAAAGAAGTGAGGAGGAAGTGACCCAGGGCTCTCGGATTGGATCAGAGTTTGATGTATATCAAGAATTGACCTTTATTCTTATAATTAAACATTAGCTAAAAACAGGATTATCTTACTGTAGTAGTTGCTTTGGGGTGATATTTTGGATTGGGACTATGCAGTTTGGATGAGGAAAGAACTTACCTTGGTTGAGCTGAGCCAAATGCTCTGTATGCTGTTTTCATTTACTCCTCCCCACAGCCCTAGGAGAAGGGCGTGGGCATGCCTCTCATTAATGAACCAGAAAACCTTGTTTGAAGTCAATCAGATAGTAAATAGCAGAACTGGACTTTTAAGCCTACCTGTGATCTGAACCACTACCAAATGCTGCCTTAAACTCTTTCCTGCATTAAAGATTTTTATTGTCCTCCATAAGCATTCACTGGGTGACTCTGTTGGGTGCTTGGGAATTCTAAAATTAATAAAATATAGCCATTGCATTCATCAACTCACAGTGTCAAAAGGGAACCAGCCACACAAACAGGTCATTATGACATAGTGGTGTCAGTAAAAGATATGCACAGTGGACCTGGAGAAGCATTCAGATTTCCAAAAATGTTCTTGCTGACAAATGGCTCAGCTGGGGGAAAGGACATTCCTGGTGGAGGGTTGGCCTAAGCGAAGGAATGGGAGCAAGAAAACATTTAATACAGGCATTATTACAATAGGGAATGTGAACTCAAGTCTAAAACTCGGCTCTATTCTACATACAGCATGGGTCAGTGCTGTTTTCATAGCCCATAAGCAGGATAGGGGCCATTGGGTAGAAAATTAAAAAGAATGATCATGACTAAGGCGAATTCTAGCTAAGCCAAATTGACAGAATTGTAACTGAAGGCAGGCTGGGTGCCTGGGGTGACTTGATTCCAGTGGTGGTAGAGGAGAAATTTGATCAGATGTTGAGTGGTCAGACACCAAGAGTGGGGACTCTTACCAAGTAAATTTAGTAGGAACTTTGCTGAACCTGGGCCATGTCAAGATAGAGAAGTCCCAAGGCTCAGGATACCTGAAAAGAGAGTTCAGAGGAGCCTGACTAAAGTCTGGTAGCAGAGAGTCTGTCATGGGCTGCGTGAATACTAATTGGGATTGATGACTACTCATCATTGCTTTGGTCAGAAGATTCAAAGTAAAACATCCATTTATTTTACTCATTGATGAGAACTGCAGAGGCAGAAGAAAGAAGAAATGGAAGAAAACAACCCAAATGATGGAGAAACAGCCTTACTTTGCTCTTTACAATTCCCTAAGTATTCTGTGAAGTTGCTGGACCAGTCCTGCCGAGTAACCATGCCTGGCTCTATGTTACTGCAGTATTTCCCAAGTAATTTGAAAGGTGGCAAATGTTTCTTCAGAAGGTGGCACCCCATCCCCATCATAATTTCTTTCCCAGAGTGTCAAGAAAAAATCTACAAGTGCCCATTTTCTCAATTCAATGTAAAGAAAAAACCTTTTTACTTACTTCATACTACACATAAGTACTGGGGGCTCTCTAGGAGGGCCTGATGTCTCCAGGTGAGAGTCACTGCAGTAGTGCCTTGACTCCCTCTGTCCCTTGGTCCCTCTCTCCATGACAGGAGTGTCCTGCTTGTAAAGATAAGAAAAGGAGTTATCCCATGAAACCCAGCACCCTCTCTCTCTGAACTGACATCTTTAAGATAGATGGGAGTTCTCCACTTGTTTATGTGGTTTGTGACCAGGACATATTGACCAGGGATGTAACCAACAGCTGCAATAAAGTTGCTGAGCTGGGGTTGTGGCTCAGTGATAGAGTGCCCCTCTCACCTGTTTGAGGCACTGGGTTCCATCCTCAGCACCACATAAAAATAAATAAATACAATAAAGGTATTGTGTCCATCTACAACTAAAAAAAAAAAGAAAGAATAAAGTTGCTGATTCCTCAAAGGCAGGGCAGATTAGCAAACGTATTAAGCATTCCTCAGTCAGCTTTATATTAAAACTAAATCTTTTAAGATTTTACCTCTTTTTTTTAACCTTAATTGTTCCCCAGAATTGGAGGGTATTCTTTGTGGGACCCTGAGAATCCTGATAAGAAATCAGATTAAGGGGCCAGGGTTGTGGCTCAGTGGTAGAGCACTTGCCAAGCATGTGTGAGGCACTGGGTTCAATCCCAGCACCACATAAAAAATATAAATAAACAAAATAAAGGTATTGTGTCCATGTACAACTAAAAAAAAGTATTTTTAAAAAATGAGATTAAAGAAAAGAGAGAAGATTTAGCTAGTGACACTAGAGCACATCATAAGGCTGATTTTTGGAAAACCCTTTGATAAACTTGCCCAGTGGTTGTGACACTAGAGAAGGGTAGGGAACAAGAGGCCCAAGAGAGCTGAACCTTTGATTCTGGAAGTGTGGGATGCTGACTACACTTTAATTTGGCATTGGTGAGGTAAGGATGCTATCAGCAATGGAAATTCTCAGGCCTATCTCAGACTTACTTAATCAGAATCTGCATTTTAATAGGATCTCATGGTGACTGTGTGCACATCAGAGTCTCTTGAAGCTTATAGACTAGTAAGGAATATTTATTAAATAAATACTGATACTTATTAAATAATAAATACCCAAGCATAGTGGTGAAAAGGGCTATAAAGATTTTAAACATGTATGGCATTTCAAGCTACTTAGTAGGCTGAGGCAGGAGGATTGCATGTTGGAGGCCAGCCTCAGCAACTCAGTGAGATGGTCTCAGAACAAAAAATTGGAAAAACTAGGGGTGTGTCTCAGTGGTTAGAGCACCCGTTGGTTCAATTCCCAATCCCAGTATTTAAAAACAAACAAACAATCAAGAACAACAACAAAAACACACCTTATCCTAGGGAGAGGATAAGTTGGACAAGGAGTCAGGAAGGATTCCCTAAAGAATGTAGAGAATATGCTGAAACTTGAAGGTTGAGGAGTTGTCTCAGCACATAGAGATGGACAAGGGACTGAGTAAACATTCCCGTCAGAAGGAACAGTCTATACCAAGCCCTTTTAATGGCCATATACAAGGCCAGCAACTGCCCCTGGAGGTAACACAGAAACTCAGTTCCTTTGGTGGATTCTAGTTGACTATTTTTATTTTTTGTTCCTGGGGAATTAAACCCAGGGTCACTTAACCACTGAGCCACATCTTCAGGCCCCCTTTTATGTTTTATTTTGAGACAAGTTCTCACTAAATTGCTGTCCTTAGGGCCTTGCTAAATTGCTGAGGTTGGTCTTGAATTTGCATTTCTCCTACCTCAGCCTTCTGAGTGGCTGGGATTACAGGTGTGTGCCACTGCAGCCCACCAGCTATTGTTTTAAAAAGTGGAATGAGAATGAGCTAAATTGCTGAGACTGCACATCAATTTGCAATCCTCCTGCCTCAGCCTCCCAAGTAGCTGGGATTACATCTGCGTGCCACCACAACCCAGCTTCCCTCAACTTGTAAGTCAAGGGTTGGCAAAATCTGGTGGTTCCCTGCATATTTCTGTAAGTTGTTTTTGGAATAATCATGCACAATCATTTATGCTTGCTTTATAATTGCTTTGATGCTACAATATCAAAGAGAAGTAGTAGTGACAGAGATCACATGGCCCGCAAAGCCAAAAATATTGACTGTCTGAGCATGAACAGAAAACCTCTGCTAACTCCTGTTCCAGGTAGAGGACAGAATAGTTGAGTCCAGGCCTCCCTATAAATTATCCAGGCACTAGTTCAGGTTGAGGGAAAAGTATAGATACTATTAGGTAATAAACAGCCAAATCCAATGCTCTGGAAATTGGAACAGAGCGCACAGAACACTCTTTAAATTTATTTATGAACTCTTTCTGCATTTAGTCATTTACATATGGAATAACATTTAGAAAAGACCTATCATAGGTGTGTGCTGGTTGTTCTGTGCTCTGGGAGGTAAGACTTGGCCTTTGCCTCAAGATATGACAGCTTCTAGAAAAATGGCTGGAGAGTGTGGGCCCTGGGAAGGGACATCTCCTATCCAAAAGATAGCACAACATGAAGGAAGGTACTATATGCTTCTAGACTCTCTAAGAGCTCTGGATTACTACTCTAGGAAGGGAATTTCATTTTTTTCCTCAGATTTCCAGAAGAGTCTAAATTTACCTGCTGAATTGCTTTTCTGGAATAGGAAGAGCAGGCAACATCCCCCTTGAGGAAAGGGAGTAGGTATTAGGTTTATGCTACTACAATGAAATACCTGAGACAGCTACCTTTGTAAGGAGAAATGGCTTATTTATGTTACCATTTTAGAGGTTCAAAGTCCAAGATTGGGCAGGCCCCACTGTGTGGCATCTGGTGAGGGCAGCAGGTGGTGCCACATCATGGCAGGAGCACCCGCAGCCACGTTAGCACTGTAAGCAGTCACATTATGGTGGCGGCACAGGTGTGTGAAAGAGCTTATGTTGCCAAACAAGCAGGCAAGGTAGAGTGGGGGCCTACCATCACTTTTGAGGGAAACTCCCAATAACTAAAAAAACTCCCACAAGGCCTCACCTTTTAAAGGACCACAGTACCTCCCCACACCACTGCCAAGGGACCAAGTCTTCAACACAACAAACTCTGGGGGACACCACAACCACAGCAATCTTCCCCTGGCCCCTAAGGCTTCATCTCCATCTCACAGTGCAAAATGCTTTCATTCCATCCCTAAGAGTCTCAGTCTGAACTGCTCCAGCACTGCTCACAGTCACTCTAAGGTCTCTGCCAAGACTCAAACCAGACTCAGCTGAAAGCCACTACAAAACCAAAATGAATTACATACACTCTTTGGGTTTTGCCAACAATGATGATTCCAATGTGAAAGAAGACAATTCTATGTGAAAAACACAGTTGTTTTTGTCCAGAAAAAGCCCTTACCCTACTTTACTGGCATTACATGTAGACATTAGAATAAAACCAAATAAACATACAAGGTAGCAGGAGTTGGAATCAGATATGTTAATGTGAGAGAAAAGCAGTGAGTAAAAAATATCCATTTCAGTGATATGGGGTACCGACAGGATGGGAGTGATACCGTATGTAGGGGAAGTAAGGAAGATGTATGTGCCACCATGGATTTGTTGACCATAAGGTTATATATATATCTTTTTTTTTTTTTTTTTTAATGTGGTTACAAGAGTATGGAGGCACCAGCAGCCGTGCTTCCCCGGCACTTCGGGGTCTCTATGGAGAAGCGGCTCGCCGGTGACCAGAGCTGCCGAGCTTTCGCTGGGGCCATGCTGGCCTCGCGCTTGGCGCGCGGCTCCTGGGGGGTCCTGCGTGCGGCCGCCTGGGTGCTAGGGGTGCGGCCGAGTAAGGGGCGCTCCCGCGGGGCCTTGCTGCCGCTCTTGCCCTGCTGCCTGAGCTGCTAGGCCGAGCGCTGGTCGCTGCGCCCGGCCGCGCTTGCTCTGCGGCTGCCCAGAGCCGGCCCACGGAGCCACTGCTCAGTCGCGGGCAAAGCGGCCCCGGGGCCTGCGGCAGGAGGGGACGCCGCCGCGGAGGCCCGGGGCGGCGGGTGGGCCCCGGCGAGCGCCCCCAGTCGGTATGAAAATCCATAGACAATCAGAAATATATTGTCAATGACAAGAATTGGCTTGGCCCCAATTTGGGGATATCTGATTATTGAAGAAGATTTTAATGTTGCCCTGGGAGTTTTTGCTTTAGCTGGGCTAACCGATTTGTTGGATGGATTTATTGCTGGAAACTGGGCCAATCAAAAATCAGCTTTGGGAAGTGCTCTTGATCCACTTGCTGATAAAATACTTATCAGTATCTTATATGTTAGCTTGACCTATGAAGATCTTATTCCAGTTCCACTTACTTATATGATAATTTCAAGAGATGTAATGTTGATTGCTGCTGTTTTTTATGTCAGATATCGAACTCTTCCAACACCGCGAACACTAGCTAAGTATTTCAATCCTTTTTATGCTACTGCTAGATTAAAACCAACATTCATCATCAAGGTAAACACAGCAGTTCAGTTAATCTTGGTGGCAGCTTCTTTGGCAGCTCCAGTTTTCAATTATGGTGATAGCATTTACCTTCAGATGCTTTAGTATTTTACAGCTTTCACCACAGCTGCATCAGCTTACAGTTATTATCATTATGGTCGGAAAACTGTTCAGGCGATAAAAGGCAGATGAGAGTCACCCATCACCATTAGCAAGGAAGCAATACACATCATCCGTGGCAATGCCAGCGAAAATCTGCTACAGGAGTTTCCCTATTTTGGTGTTCAGCTTGTAAAAGGACTTGTCAGAACAAACCATGTCATCAAAATTGAAGCAATGTGCATTGAAAATAAGCTTGATCATGGGCATATGCAGAATTTCCAATGTATTTTTAAGTATAAATAAAACTATAATTTAGAATTTTTAACCTTAGGTTTCTTGAATATAAAGAGATGAATTATTCCAATTATTGTCAGTCCTTTTTTATGTTTTTTAAACATATAGTTCAGAGCATGGAAACTGAAGTGTTGACCCCTGTCTCTAGAATCTAAGTTGCTCATGAAGCCATAGGGACTTGCCTGGGATTAAATATATATCTTATATAACTTGGCTATTCATTTTTATGTTTGATTTTTAGATTCATGTATACATTAACAGTTCATGTGGTTATTATTTGGTCATTTAGGGTAGTGAGAATAAAGTTAGCTGTGAATGAAGCAAAGTTGTAAAGAGGTAAGTGTGGTAAGTTTTAAAAATAAATAAAAATCAAACAAAATAGAAGGTATTGAAGCTCATCTCATGTTCAGTAGTCTTCCAGCCTCTCAGGTGCCTAATAGTTCATACATCAGGATAACAAGTAACAAAGATAGTTGAAATAAGAGAACTTGTCCATTAGTCTTTCATCTAAAAGCAGTGCGTTACATCATGCCTTCCAACTGTGTTTCTAACATTACAATATTTGTATGATATTGGAACCTGTACTCATATATTGTGTAAATAATATGAAACTATATTTTTCAAAGATTTTTTAAACTTTGGTAAATCTTCTTTTGTTATGATGTTAAAGGAATAAAATCTGGAAAAAAAATAAAACTGAACCTTCAAAAAAAAAGTGTGGACACAATACCTTTTATTTATTTTTATGTGGTGCTGAGGGTTAAACCCAGTGCCTCACACATGCTAGGTGAGCACTCTACCACTGAGCCACAACCGCAGCCCATAAGGTATCTTTTGGATAGCTAAGAAGAAATATTCAACAGGGAACTGAACCTATGGTCAATTTGGGGGTATAGATCCAATCCTGAAATAAATAGAAGTGCAAACCCAGAGCCAAATTGCTCAAGGACAGCCAGGGCCACAAATGGGGAGAGGATGGGACATTTGGATAAACTGTGGTATGGGACAGAAGAAAGTAAAATAATTAAAGAAAAAGTGAAAGTATCAGAGACTCTGTGAGAAATATTAACAAGAAGTTGGGTGCATTGGGGCACACCCATAGTCCCAGGTAATCAGGAGGCCTAGGACCAAAGATTAATGGGGCCCACAGATTCAGTGTAATGTAACCAATTCACTGTTGGTGACATAATACATGAGAAAAACAACTTAAATGAGGGAAGATTTATTTTGGCTCATGGTTTCAGAGGTTTTAGTCCATAGGCAGGTGGCATGAATGGTATGAGCCTGAGATGAGGCAGAACATCATGGCAGAAGCCAGAGCTGAACAGAGATGTTCACCTCATAGAAATCTGGAAGCAGAGACATACAGAAAGGGACTGGAGACAAAATAAACCTCTCAAAGGCACTCCCCCAATGAAACACCACTTTCAACCTAAAGTTTCTACCACCTCCAAATAGTGCCACCAGCTAAGGACCAAGCTTTCAACACATGAGCCTCTGGTGGATATTCCAGACCCAAACTATAACACCCATGTATACTATTGCCACATAGCAAGACTTGGTCTGCACAGACGTCACAACTAGTTCTCTTGACTTGGGGTCATTTCTCTGGTATTCCTCATACTCTCATCTGAAAGAGTGATGTCATGTGGGAAAGTAACAGGGTCCTTCAGTGGCAAATAAGACTTCTATGTCATGGAAGAATTTGGGGAAAACTGATATGAACTCTCCTCCAAATGTTTAGTAGAATTCACCAGTAACATTTCTGGATGAGAGTTTTTCTTGCTGTGCAGTTGTTTTATTATTCTTGCACTCACATCAATTCCCAAGTGTGTTCAGATTATTTTCTTGAGTTAGTTTTGGTAGTTTGTTTCTAGTAATTGGTCCATTCATGTGAATTATCTGACATACTGGCATATCTTTGTTCATTTTATTTTTTTAAAAACAGTTTTCTTTATCTTTTTATTGATATATTATAATACTTAATTGTGGGGTTGTTACATATTCATATATGCACATAATTTAATCTATCTCATTACCCAGCACCTGCTTTTTCCCTCTCCTTCTCCCTCCTCATGATTTCCTTCCTCTATTCTACCACTTTCCTTTCTATAATTTTAAAAATTAGTACAAGTATACATGAAAGTGGGATTCATATGGACATAGCATAATTTGTTCCATTTATTGTTATATATTCATACATACACATAATTTGATATAATTACCCCCATATCTTTCATTGCCCTCCCCCTTGATGTCCTTCCTCTACTCTATTGGTCTCCCTTCTATTTTTGTAGTGACCTTTTTTATTCCTTTTTTCCCTCTAGCTTCCATATATGAGAGAAAATATTTGACATTTGACTTTTGACTTTCTGAAGCTAGCTTATTTCACTTAGCATGATGTTCTCTAGTCCCATCTATTTACCAGCAAATGACATGATTCATTGTTCTCTATGGCTGAGTGAAACTTTATAGTATGTATTGTGTGTGTATATATGTGTGTGGACCACAATGTATATATGTGTATGCATTCATCTGTTCATCATCACCTACACTGTTCCATAACTTGGTTATTGTAAGTTGTGCTGCTATAAACATAGGTTTGTATGTATCAATATGGTAAGCTTATTTCTTTATCTATTTTTTGATACAGGGGATTGAATCCAGGGGCACTTAACCACTGAGTCATATCCCCAGTCCTTTTTTAGATTTTATTTAGAGACAAGGTCTCGTTGAGTTGCTAAGGGCCTTGATAAATTGCTGAGGCTGACATCAAACGTGTTATACTCCTGCTACAGCTTCCCGAGCTGCTGAGATGACAAGCGTGTGCCATCTTGCCCAGCTCTATTTTAGTTCTTTTGAATAAATACCAAGTAGTGGAATATCTGGGTCACATGGTGGTTCCATTCTTAGTCTTTTGAGGAATCCATACTGATTTCCATAGTGATTGTACTAATTTTCAGTCCCACCAACAATGTAACAGTTTACGTTTTCCCCTGAATCTTTACCAGCATTTATTGTTCTTCATATTCTTGATGATTGCACTGTAATTGGAGTGAGATGCATTTCCCTGATTAGTAAGGGTGGTGAAATTTTTTCCTTATATTCGTTGACCTTTTGTATTTCCAAGAGAATTGTTTGTTTAGTTCATTTGCCCATTTTTTAAAACTGGGTTATTGTGTTTTGTTGACGTTTTTTGAGTTCATCATATATTCTGGAGATTAATCAACTGTCAGAATTGTAGCTAAAAAAATTTTTCTCCCATTCTATGGAGGCTCTCCACACTCTTTTTTCCTTTGCTATACAGAGGCTTTTTAGTTTGATGCTATCAAACTTATTGATTCTTGGCTTTATTTCTTGAATTTTAGGTGTCTTTTGAGGAAGTTGATGCCTACACACATATATCCGAGTGTTAACACTCCAACACATTTTCTTGTAGCAGTTGCAGTGATTCTGGTCTTTGATCTTCTGGTTGACTTTTGTGCAGGTTAAGAGATAGGGATCAACTTTCATTCTTCTACATATGGATAACCAGTTTTCCCAGCATCCTTTTTTTGCGGGGAGGGGTACCAGGGATTGAACTCAGGAGCACACGACCACTGAGCCACATCCCCTATTTTGTATTTAATTTAGAGACAGGGTCTCACTGAGTTGCTTAGTGCCCTGCTTTTGCTGAGGCTGGCTTTGAACTCACGATCCTCCTGCCTCAGCCTTCTGAGCCTCTGGGATTACAGTTGTGTACCACTATGCTTGGCCCAAGATTAGTTTTTGAAAAGACTTATCTTTTCCCTATGATATGTTTGAGCAACTTTGTCAAGCATTTATATGGATTTGTCTTTTCTTCTATTGTGTTCCATTTGTTTCCATGTCTGTTTTTATGGCCAATGTCATTGTATTTGAATTGTGACATCTCCAGCATTGCTCTTACTGCTCTGAAATGCTTTGTGTTATTCTGAATCTTTTATTCTTCCATATAAATTTTAGGGCTGTTTCTTCTTGTTCTGTGAAGAATGCCATTGGTATTCTGATGGGGCCTGCATTGAATCTGCAGATGGCTTTTGGTAATATGACAATTTTAACAATATTAATTCTTGCCTATCCAAGAATGTGGAAGATCTTTCTAACTTCTAATGTGTTATTTTTTTATTTTTTATTTTTTTAGTTATCAATGGACCTTTATTTTATTTATTTATTTGCATGTGGTGCTAAGAGTCAAACTCAGTGCCTCACACATGCAAGGCAAGTGCTGTACCACTAAGCCACAACCCCAGCCCCTAATGTGTTCTTTGATTTCTTTCTTGAGTTTTATATAAAGTTCATTGTAGAGGTCTTTCATCTCCTTGGTTTGATTCATTCATATTTGGTGGAGGGTTTGCTATTGTGAATGGAGTTATTTTCCTAATTTCATTTTCAGTAGGTTCATTATTACTGTAAAAAATATTAATTTTTGTATTTCGATCAACCTTATATCCTGTTATATTGATGAATTTATCTGCTCTAGAACTCTTCTGGTGGAATTTTTTGGATCTTCTAAATATAGGACCATATGATTTGCAAATAGTGATAATTTGACGTCTTTTCCAATTCTATCCATTTAATTTTCTTCTCTTGCCTGATTACTCTGGCTAGAATTTAAAATACTATATTGAATAGGAGTGGTGAGAGTGAACATCCTTGTCTTGTTCCTGATTTTAGAGGAAATGCTTTCAGATTGTCCCTATTTAGTAGGAAATGCTGCCTTTGGGTTTGTAATGTATATAGTCTTTATAATGTTGAGGTCAGTTCCTTCTATCCAGTTTCTTCAGTGTTTTAAACATGAATGGATGCTGAATTTTATTGAAGGCTTCCTCTGTGTCTATTGACATGATTGGGATTGATTTGTGTGTGTTAAACCAACCTTTCATCCCTGGGATGAAACCACCTTGATATGGTGTATAATGTCCTTTTGAATGTGTATTGCTAATATTTTATTAAGAATTCACCTCCTTTTTCATCTGTTTTTGTTGATTTTGGTCTTCCTTTGGTTAATTTGGGTAAGGTATTATCAATCTCATTTATCTTTTCAAAGAACAAACTCTGTTACATTGGTCTTTTGTATTGATTTTTGTTCTCTATTCCACTAATTTTGGATCTGATCATAATTATTTACGGTCTTCAACTGGTTTTGGAATTAGTTTGTTTTTTATTTTCTAGAAACTTTAGATGTAATGATGTAACATCGGATTGTTTCTTTGTAATCATTTTTTAAATGAAGGCACTCAATGCTATAAACTTGCCTCTTAGAACCACCTTGGGGGCCCAGAGATTTTACTACATTGTACCACTATTCTTAAATAATTACAAAAGTTTTGAAGCTTCTCCCCTTATTTCTTCTATGATCCATTAATCATTCAAAACTGTATTATTCAAGGGCTGTAGCTCAGTGGTAGAGCACTTGTGTGAGGCTGGGTTCCATTCTCAGCACTACATAAAAATAAAGATATTGTGTTCATCTACAACTAAAAAATAATTTTAAAAAACCATATTGTTCAATCTCCAGTGTGTTTATGTGGTTTCCATAATTTTTTCTTGCTGTAAACTTTTAATCCCATTCTTTTATGATCTGACAAGATGTAAGGGATTTTTGTATTTGCTTTGTGACCTAAAATATGGTCTATTTTGGAGAAGGTTCTATGAGCAGCTTAGAAGAAAGTAAACATAGTGATTGTTGGACAAAGTATTTTGTACATGTCCATTATGTCCATTTTATTATATTATTTTCTAGATCTGAAGTATCTGTTGATTTTATGATGATTAGAATTGAAATTCCACAGTATTACTGTGTTTGGGTTTTTCAGAGTCTTTATGTCAAGCAGTGTTTGCTTATATAATTAGATGCTTTAGTGGTTGGGGCATAAACATCTATTATCATTATATTTCTAATATATATATTAGATTATGCCCCTTACTAGTATGAAGTGACTTTTGTCTCTTCTGGTTAATTTTTGCTTGACATCTGCTATTTGAATGAGTAGTTAGTCCTGCTTGCTTGGGGACTCTATTTGCATAGAATGTCCTCTTATATCTTTTCACTGTCAGTGTGTATATGTCTTTATTTATAAGCCGAGCCTCTTGAACCAGGTGTGGTAGTGCGTGCCTGTAATCCTAGTGACTCAGGAGGCTGAGGCAGAAAGATCATGAATTCAAAGCAAGCCTTAGCAATATACAAGGCCTTGAGAAACTTAGTGAGACCCTGTTTCAAAAGGGCTGGAGGTGTTGCTCAGTGGTTAAGTGTTCAATCTCTGGTACAAAAAAAAAAAAGCTGAGCCTCTTGCACACAGCATATAGTTGGGTCTTGTTTTTTAATCTACTCCACTCTGCCAGTCTTATTTAATTGGAGAGTTGAGACCATTAATATTCAGAGTTATTATGGAAATATATTTACTAATTCATGCCATTTTGATTTGTTTCAGATTTAATTCTTAATTGCTTAACTGTTCTTCTAGTGAGTTTCATCCGTTTGTGATCTCTGGGTAGTTTTTATTTTGTTTCTGTCCACTATCACCACTATCACCCTGTCATCTGTATGAAGTATTTCTGTAAGTATTTTCTGTAGTGCTGCCATAGTAGTCATGCACATTTTTAGAATTTATTTATTTATTTGATACCAGGGAACCCAGAGGTGTTCAACCACTGAGCCACATTCCCAGCCTCCCTCCCCCTCCCCCTCTCCCTCCCCCTCCCCCTCCTCCTCCTCCTCCTCCTTCTTCTTCCTCCTCCTTAGGGCCTCACTGAATTGTGAGGCTAGCTTTAAAGTTGCAATCCTCTTGCCTTAGCCTCCCAAGCCACTGGGACTATAGACATGTACCTAGCATGAACTCTTTTACTTGATATGTATCTTGGAAAGTTTTTATTTCTGATTCAATTCTCAAGGATAGCTTTGCTGGATATAGCAATCTTGGCTGACAATTATTTTGTTCTGGGCTTGGAATATCTTGTTACAAGCCCTAATGGATTTTAGAGTCTGTTTAGAAACTAGAGGTTTTCCTTATTGGTTTAGCTCTATATGTGACCTAATATTTTTCTCTTGAAGCTTTTCTGATTCTATGCTTATTCTTTTTGCATCTTAATTATAAAGTGTCTTAGAGAATGTCTTATTTAATCTTATTTATTTGGTGTTCTGTGTGCATCCTGTTTGTGGATATCCATCTCATTCCTAAGGTTTGGACACTTTTCTGCTATTATTTCACTGAAAACATTATTCATGCCATTGGCCTGTATCTTGATGCCCTCTTCAATTCTAATGACTTATATTTGGTCTCCTAATGTTTTCCCAAAGCTTTTCTGTATTCTGAGCATGGTTTTAGTTTTGGTTTTCTTTACTACTGAGTGAGTGTCCAAGCTCATATACTCTGTCTTCAAGCCTGAACTTGTTTTCTACATAGTTGAATCTATTGAATTTTAAAGATTCTGGGGATTGAACCCAGGAATGCTGAGCCACATCATCATGTCTTTTTTAAAAGACAGTGTCTCACTAAGTTACTTAAGAGACCAAGTTGCTGAGGCTGGCCTTGCACTTGTGATACTCCTGCCTCAGCCTCCCAAGTCACTGGGACTATAGGCATGTGCCACCATGCCCAGCTAATCTATTGAATTTATAACAGAAAAATCCATCTTGAGTTTTTAATTTATTGGGTTTTTTTTACTTTCAGGAGTTTTCTTTTTAATATTGATATCTCTTTATTGAAATGATCTTGCACATCCTGTATTTTCTCCCTTAATTTCATTCCTTAAATCTTCTTTTACTTCATTAATCATTTTAATAATGAACTTTTTGTAGTCCTTCTCTGGATCTTTATCCCCTTCAGTATCTGTGGGTTCAGTTATTGGAGGCTGTAAATTTCTTGAAGTGTCTTGTTGGCCTGTTTCCTAATGGTTTCAGAAGTTCTAGATTTGAACATCTGTTGAGGTGAATGCCTGTTCCTGTGGGATCCTTTCCTGTGCTGGAAGTATATCTTATCTTCAACACATCTGGTGAGATGTGATCCAATTGTTAACAACCCTCAGTGCTTCTTTGAAAGGACAGAGTAAACCATATATCAACATACTCTGTGAATGTAATCACTAATGATATCTATAACTATTAATCTAGGAGGAACATAGGTAAGGATTAGCATAGAACTAGCTGAAAATGTACACATTAATAACTGTGTACCAAACTGAATTTGAAGATGGATAAAAAGAAAGAAGAGAAAAAGAAGAAAGAAAAAGGGTGAATAATGGACGGAAAACAGGTTAAAATGGGGGTGAAAAAAGTGGGTGAGGAAAAGGGGCTGAAATGGGAAATGATGACTGTGTACTGGAGGAAATTAGTATGTTTATTTCAATCTGTTAATGCAATAATTTTCATACAGAAGTTCAGATTAGTTCTTCCTGAAGTTTATGAAATAGCATTTTGCATCTAGTGTTTCAATTATTGAAATTGCCAAGTGTGAGGAAGTCTCAAATATGCAAATATCATACCCGTAAGATCTTTTGGCTCTGACCCAAATTGCCTAAACTTGTCATGTAAGTGTGTCCGCTGAATCCAGATCCCTCCTTGCCTGGAGTTGGGGATGGGAAGGACAAGTTTCACTCTCAAAATAGCTTTGTTGTTGTGTCTGGGGTGAAAGTTTATGTGTGAAATGGAAGCTGGCCAATTTCAACTTCTCCACCTGTAGACTGATCTGAATTAAACTATACCCTTTACTCCAAGAATCCCTGTCTTTGTGTTGAGGAAATGTGTGTGGAACACCATTCTATATTCCAGCCTCTTCTGAGGATAGGGGAGATGGGACATTCCACCTGGCCATGATCTGTGCTGCCCCAAACAACAGCCACACTCTTTATCCCAAAGATGAAACTGTCAAATGTATATGCCCTTTTGTTATTCACTTTGCAGATTGATCAACTGGTCTTTGTTTCTCCTTAGATTGAGTCCCAGTCTCTGTCCCATCCTTAGACTTGCTCTCAGTTTGGTCACCCACTAATCCAGTGAAGTGTAGAGCCAAGTGGCTCTTTGGTCCTTGATATTCAAAAAGCACGTATACCAAATATAGGACAAAAAGAAAAAGGAGCAAAAACAACAAGAGCGATTTCTGAAAATAATGGTAAACTACAAGAGTTCATAGTCTGCTGACTCAGGAAATTTGACTGAGTCCCTTTGAGCTGTTGATGCTTCCCCACTGAACTTCCTCAACTAGGGAGGCTCAATTCAGCTCTGCTAAGGAAGTGCCCAGTTTTCATTCCAGCCAGAGTTCTAGGACTTTCTCATGTCCAGGTCACAGCTCAACTTTTCTGAATTTGTTCTCTGCTCCAACTGTGAATATGTTAGTAATGTTTTAAGAAAAGCCTGGTGGGAGAATGGTTTTCAGTTTTTTAGAGTAGTGCTTCCCCTCCCCCCACTGGGTAACAGTGTGCCTGACAGTGCCATTAACTTTGCCTTTATTCATTTTATTTCTACTCGAGAAACCAGTATTTTTCATTTGCTCTCACAGAATTTCATTTCAACTCACAGAATTGCTGCTCTGCTTTCCCCCAGGATTCCCTAGGTTTGTTGCTGCAGAACAGGTTTAATTCACTCTTTGGGAACTGCTACAACATGGACTTCTCTGAGTCACCATTTCAGCATTCTTCTATTTTTGAAAGGCCAGTACAAAAATGAAAAAGTCTGCTGGTTTTGTCTTTTCTGTTACTAAAGCTAAATTTTTTGTCACTTTTCTTTATTTTTTATAAGCTTCCTTTTAGTTTTCTCCTCATTTCTATGATCTATTTCATTGTTTGCTCCTGTAAACTTTTATTTCCTTCCTTCTGCTCATTTTACTCTTTGCTCTTCTCCAGTATACTCTATATTCTTCCTTCCTGCTCCTCTTCTTCCTCATCCAACTCAATGTCTATAAACTCCTTGCTAAATACTGCTTTTGTTGACATCTATTAATTTTGAACATTGTTTTCCTTTTTTATTCACTTCAATGAATTCTCTACTGTCTCCTTAGCTTGCTGTAACTTTGGTAATTTTGGAGTTCATTTCCAGAATGTTCCCAAACATCTGTTATCAATTTCCAGAGTTACTCCATTGAGATGAGTCACACTGTGTTTCTATCCTGTTACATATAGTCTGATTTAAGGGCTTAGCATAGAGTTTCCCCAGGAAAATTTTCTGTGCACTTGAGAAGTATACTCGGCTGTTGATGGGTGAAACATTTCTAACATTTTTCCCAGGTCCATTTGGACTGTTTGTGTCTTCTGTACCCTTATTGCTTGTCTGCCTGTTATATTCATTACATGTTGAGTATCACTTATCTGACACCCTTGGGATGAGCAGTATTTTACATTTTCCATTATTTTCAGATTTTGGAATATCTGAATACTGAGACATATAATTGGGACTCAATTCAAACAAATTTATTTTTGCTTCATATGCATCTTACACATATAGCCTTAGGGTAATTTTAATCAATATTTTGAAAATTTTGAACACAGGTGCTGGGAGTATAGCTCAGTGGTAGAGCACTTGCATAGAATTCACAAGGTCTTGGTTTAATTGCCAGCACTGTAAAAAAAAAAAAAAAGCAGATACATAGATGATAGAATTAAATTATATTGATAAATATATACATACAGGCATTACTCCCATTTCAGTATAGAATATTGAACATTGCAAATAATAGGTATGGCTATGGCTTGAATGTTCCCACCAAAGCCCCTGTTGAAGTTTAATCCCCAATGTTAGAAAATAAGATGGGGACAGGTGGGACCTTCAAGAGGTAATTGGATCAAGAGGACTTTGTTCTCATGAATGGTTTAATCCATTCATGAATTAATGGGTTAATGGACTATCTCAAGATAAGGACATCTGTTAAAAAGCCAGCTGGGTTGTTTTTTACTTGTGTCTCTCTTGCCTATGATTCCCTGTACTGGCCCAGGAGACCACACAGAATTCCCCAAAGTGAGAACAGCTTCAACAGATACAGCCCTTGACCTTAAAGCTCCCAGTCTCCACAGCCATGAGCTGAATAAATTTTACTTTATAAATTATCTACTGTTTGGTATTTGGATATAGCAAGAGCCAACGGACTAAAATATATGTACTCCAACCTTTTGTTTATTCTTTCATTTACTGAACAAATAGCTATAGGTGACTATGTTATGGTGAGGGCTGTGCAGGTATGTAGATTTCAGTAAAGATCAAGACAAGCACAGTTCCTACACTCAAGGACGTATGTCTGGGCTGGTGCTCTCCTACAGTGGTACACGTGTCAAAGTCTCTTTCATTTTTTCCTCTCATTATGCCTGCTAGACAATCTGTAAACAGGTTGTATAATATTTTTCATCCTTGAATTTTCCCATAGATACATCTTTTACCCTTGCGTTAATTTTGCAGAATCCCGAATCCCATATGAACTCAACAGTGTATCTTTTCCAAAATAAATTTTAAGTCTTTAGTTTCTTCCCTAACTCTATATTCGATATTGAAATCTGATAAATCTGCAGGAAATACACAGTGCTGAACACAACAAACTTGAAGTGATTGATTGTGTGACTGATGGACAGATTAATGTCAACCTTGGCATACATAGTATTTTCCTGCTATCAATTATGTTTTAATTCTTCTGTCTGAATTTCAGGAATAGGAATAATTTAGTCCCACTCATTTTACTCTTTATTACTGCACAATTGCCAACTACCCCCTTCACTGTCTTCCAAATAGCATTCATATTCAGTCAATTATATGACTGATGTTGTTCAATTCATTCCTTTCTGCTCTTGCTTATTGCTGAATCACTAAGAAACTCACCCATCTGAGATGTTCTTCCTTTTCTCTGTTCTCCTTCCAAACCCAATAGTCCCTCTTACATTTATCCCAGAGCTATTATGTTTATAAAAACTTTGATCAATCTTTTTTATTGATTTTTTTTAAAAAATGACAGTGGAATGCATTATAATTCTTATTACACATATACAGCACAATTTTTCATATCTCTGGTTGTATATAAAATGTTGACACCAATTCATGTCTTCACACATGTACTTTGGATAATGATGTCTATCGCATTCCACCATCCTTGCTAATCCCCTGCCCCCTCCTTTTCCCTTCCACCCCTCTGCCCTATCTAGAATTCATCTATACCACACTGACCCTCCTTATTAGTGAATGCAGTGCCACAAAGCTTATTATTTCTTATAAATTCATTTATTCCATAAAAATATCTAGAGCATTCATGTGAATTGTACAAGATGCTGTAAATATAATATATATCTAAAACATCATCTTTGATTTAAAAGCTTTCGGTGTGGGACAGAAAGTTTAAGATTTAAATCATTTTAAAATAGTATGCTATGTGCAATTTTTGAATTATTTTACAAAAAGGCCATATCTTTTTGACAGGAGTAGTTCATTCTATACATAGTTTTATCTACTGATGGGCATATATACTCCTTGGTACTATTTCTGAGCTCACATGTAATTTTTAAATTGTTACTCTTTCAAAAGACTTAATAAAGACATATGTATAATATACAGAGAAAATCCAACATCTGGAGACAACCACACATTTCATTTGATAAACACAGTGGCATGAAAGCCACTAAACTAAGCAAACAGGTTTGTTTCTTTTTTTCCTTTCTTTTTATGTTAGAGATAGAGCCCAGGTCCTCTTGCATGCTAAGCAGGTACTTTAAAACCACAGAGCTATATCCCTGACTCCATAGGTAATCTTAGACAAAAGGAGTAACAAATGTTATGTGAGCACTTTGCAAAAATAATTTTGACAAAGATTGTCATTATAGGATTAGTAAATATTGAAAAAATAACTGTTTATACTATTTTCTAAACTCTCTGCTAAATTAATTCATTTTCACAGTAGAATAATACTGAGAAGTAGGGAAATAAGCTTGCTGATTTTGTTTTTGATTTATATGAACTTGTATGTTGTTGTTATTCAGCTATATACATAATTGATGCAATGATAAATTTTAACAGTGGATATGTAGTTCTTGAACTGCTAGCAATGATTGGGAACAGATATAGAATTCTCAAAATCATTCTGGGATAGCTCCTTTTGACTTTAAGAATGATGCTGATCTCCCACGTGATGCACACTTATAAAGTTTTTTATTTTATTATGGAGACAAGTACTGTCAGATATGTGTTCTGGGAGAGGTTCTATCACTCATTTCAGAGCATTTAGCCAAGTCATGGGTTTAATTTCAGTGGAAGACACCACTAATAATCTGAAATTGGGCTTCATGTGGACACACAACTCGCTGAATTGCATCAGGAATTAGGCTTCATGTCTCCCTTTTTGAAAGGCAGGAGATTGCAAGTTCAAACCCAGCCTCAGCAAATTAGTGACACCCTGTCTCTAAAAAAAATAAAAAGGGTTGGGGATGTGGTTCAGTGGTTAAGCACCCCTTGGCTTAAGTTCTAATTCACACACACACACACACACACACACACACACACACATCCAACCTGTATTGAAAATAAGGTCCTGAAGGCTCTAACCAGAATTCTTCAATTTTACATTTCTTCTTCCATTTGTTTGACATAGTTCTGTGATATATTATTGGGCACATATATGTATTTTTTCCACAGAACAAGTCTTTATGACTCAAGTTTCATTTTTTCATTAAGCTTTCTGACTATGCTTGAACCTTTGACACTTTCACAATTTTCTACTCCTCAAGAAGGTAAATATGCTTAATCCTGTCACAAACACATTTAGCACAGATGGAACCATGGGCCTTTTTTTTTTTTTTTTTCATTTTAGACAACCTCCTAAGAATGTTACTTTTTACTACACAACACCCTATTAGTCTCCCTGGGTATACAACACATGCAGATTTTGGTGCTTTCCCAACCTCCTTGGTGTAAAGGCAAACTGTTTCTAGGGTTTTGGGACAGCCTACTTAGAGGCTGTACTGTAGAAATGTCTACAGTATGTCAAATGCTAGACCATTCTCAGTGTCTCCAGACACCACCTTGAAGAGGAAAAGAACTAATTGCTAAATATATGTTGGTATTTCCTCTATGTTACTGAGTGATATTTTTATCAATATAAAATGTCCTTGGATCTCTACTTTAAAATCCATCTCTAGTACTAATAAAGCTATTTTAGTAATTTTTCTGGTGTCTGTATACATAGCTTCATTTTCAACTGTTTGCTTTTGTTTGTAACTCTGAGTTACTCATATATAGTTGTATTTTGTTTTCTAATTAAATCTGAATATCGCTGCTTTTTGATATATTCCTTAATCCATTTACACAGTTATTCTAGATACTGTTGGATCTGTCTGCCATTATTGTTTTCAATTTATCCCATATCTTTTCATTCCTTTTTACTGCTAAACAAGTGAATATTTTGTAATGTAGCATTTCAATTTCTTTAATCTTTTCTCTTTATATATTCCTCAATGCCTCAGAGAGTGCACTTGGGATTTTTTCCACTTTGTGAGTTCACTGATGCCTATTTAAACATCATTAGCATGTTCCTGAAGTAGGAAAAATTAGAATGCTAAAAAATATAACATCAATTAAAAGTTAAAAATTGTTGGGGCTGGGATTGTGGCTCAGCGGTAGAGCGCTCGTCTAGCACATGTGAGGCCCTGGATTCAATCCTCAGCATCACATTAAAAAAAAAAGGTATTGTTTCCAACCACTTCCAAAAAATAAAAAATGTTAAAAAAAAACTGCAATGTCTTTAGTAGGAAATGATGGCATCAATTGTAGCCTCAGAACCAGGCAAAGCAGCTGGAATTGTGGCCTGTTCTGTAAGTACTCTAAGTTCTATTTGAGATTTTGTTGCCAGCCAATGCCTTAAAAAGTTGGAATGAGAACTACAGTGGAGCTTGGATGTCTCTTAACATCAACATTTAAAAATTTTTTTTAAAAAAAGAAAAATCTAAGATAACTGAATGGTTGTTCTTATGTTGGCAGGTTTTAAAGTAATGTTCTTTTTTTCCATATTCCCCAGGAAGAGCTCAGTTAACTGATGATAGTGACCATATGAAAACCTGAGAAACGCAGGCTGTGTCCCAGAGAAAATAGTTTTGGAGGACAAGTAGTATGTTTATGCCATATAAGATTTTTTCTACTTTGTGAGTTCACTGATGCCTACTGAGGTCTGCTTCTGGTAAAAAAAAATTTCCACACTGATTATATTCATACTCTTCTTCCCACTGTGAATTCTTTGATGCTTTCTGAGGACTAACCTCTGATAACAGGTCTTCAACACTGAATATGTTGATAATTGTTTCTGCCCTGTGTGGATTATCTCATATTTAGTGAAGGATGACACAGTAGAAACTTCTTTTTTTTTTTTTTTTTTGTACTGGGGATTGAACTCTGGGATGCTCAACCACTGAGCCACATCCCCAGCCCCATTTTTTAAAAAATATTTTATTTAGAGACAGGGCCTCACTAAGTTGCTTAGAGCCTTGCTAAGTTGCTGTGGCTGGCTTTGAACTTGCAATCTTCCTGCCTCAGCCTTCCGAATCGCTAGGATTACAGGCTTGCGCCACCATGCCAGCCTTCTATAATTTTGTTTTTTTACTTTTTTTTATTTATTTTTACATGGTGCTGAAGATCGAACCCAGTACCTCACACATGCTAGGCAAGTGCTCTACCACTGAGCCACAACCCCAGCCCATTCTCCTATAATCTTTACATTCATTTGGTTTCTCCAGGAAGAATACCTGATGCATTCTGAGCCCTCACTTCTGGCAAAAGATTTTCCACATTCCTCACTTCTGGCAAAGGATTTTCCACATTTTTCACATTCGTGAATACTTTCCATTATTTATAATCAAATCTGAAATACAATATGGGATCAAACAAAAAGTGTTTCCTAACCCAACTCTTTTCTCCGTTAACATGTTGTTGGTGTTTAGGGTTTCTCTCCCTGTGAGAGCTGTCTGATGCTTCCTGAGGTTGTAGTTCTAGTAAAAGATTCTCAACATTCACTACATTCAAAGGGTTCCTCACTTCTGAGTTCTCTGATGTTTTCTTTTGGTTTAAGAAAACATTGCTTACACTTTCAGCAAAAGGTCTTCTCACATTGCTTACATCAATAGGGTTTCTTCCCAGTCAGCTGTGACTTCCTACCAAAGTTTTCCCACATTGATTACATTCATAGGGTTTCTCTCCTGTGTGAATTCTCTAATGTATCCTGAGGTCTGACTTCTGGGCAAAGGCTTTTCCACATTCATTACATTCATAGGGTTCTTCCCCAGTGTGAATTCTTGGATGCTTCCTGGGGTCTGACTTGTGGGAAAAGGGATTTCCACATTGATTACATTCATAAGGCTTCTCCCCTGTGTGAATTCTTTGATGTTTCCTGAGGTAGGACTTCTGGTAAAAGTTTTCTCACGTTCATTACATTCATAGGACTTCTCACTTGTGTGAATTTTCTGATGTTTTCTGAGACTGGACTTTCGGGAAAAGATTTTCCCACACTGCTTACACTCATAGTGTTTCTCTCCAGTGTGGACAACCTCATGTTGACTCAGTTGTGACTTCCAACAAAAGGTTTTTCCACACTGATTACATTTGTAGGGCCTCTCCCCTGTATGAAGTCTTTGATGCTTCCTGAGACTGAACTTCTGGCTAAAGGTTTTTCCACATTCGTTACATTCATAGGGTGGTTCCCTAATGTGAATTCTTTCATGTTTCCTGAAATCTGACTTCTGATAAAAGGTTGTTCCACACTGCTTACACTCATAGTGTTTCTCTCTAGCCTCATGTTGACTCAGTTGTGACTTCCAATAAAAGGTTTTTCCACACTGATTACATTTGTAGGGCCTCTCCCCCATATGAAGTCTTTGATGCTTCCTGAGATTGAACTTCTGGCCAAAGGTTTTTCCACATTCATTACATTCATAGGGTGGTAGCCCAGTGTGAATTCTTCGATGATGTTTCCTGAGACCTGACTCCTGATAAAAGGTTTTCCCACACTGCTTACACTGATAGTGTTTCTCCCCAGTGTGGACAGCCTCGTGATATGTCAATTGTGACTTCCAGCAAAAGGTTTGTCTACACTGCTTACATTCATAGGGTCTCTCTCCTGTGTGAATTCTCTGATGATTCCTGAGGTTGGACTTCTGGCCAAAGGTTTTTCCACATTGATTACATTCATGGGGTTTCTCCCCAGTGTGGATTTTCTCATGTCGATTGAGGTGTGATTTCTGGTGAAAAGTTTTTCCACATTGATTACATTCATAGAGTTTCACCATAATGTCGACAGCCTCATTTAGTGTGGGGTTTGACTCCCGGCTGTAAGTTGTTCCATACTGAGTACATTCATAAAGTTTCTCCCCTGTGTCAATTCTCTGAGGGTTTCTGAGGTGGGATTTTTGGTAAAATGATTGAACATATTCAGTACATTTGTAAGGATTCTCACCTGTGTGAGTTTTCCAATGGACTGTAAGGGCTGACCTATAGTTGAAGGATTTCTCACACTGGTCACATGAGTAGGATCTTTGCCCTGTATGTATCCCCAGATGTACTGGAAAATCTAATTTGCTAATGAAGTTTTTCTCACATTCAAGACCGTCACAGGATGTCATCTCTGTTTGTATTTGCTGATTTTGTTTGAGAGTACACTCTTGATAAAAAATCTTCCTTCCTTCCTTGTCAATAAGAGCCGACTCATTATGGTTGTTCCCATATTCATTATGGTTACCAGAAGTCTCTCCAATCTGAACACTCTTTTTCAGTATGGCTGCCTCTTTGTTGAAAACTTTCCCTTCTCCACTGTATTCAAAATTTTCTCCACTATATTCAAAATTCTGCTTCCAAAGGTGAATCTTGGGATGCTGATCAAAATGTTCAGGACATCTGAGGAATTCCCCAGTTATGTTATAGTCATCACCAGATTTCTCTCCAGGATGCATCTCCTCAGGCTCAATAGAGAGATGAGAGTTCTGACATATATTAAACTCTTCAGGCTTTCCATTATTTAGAATCAAATCGGAAATACAATTTGGGATCAAAGAAAAAGTGTTTCCTAATCCATCTCTTTTCTCCGTTAACATGTTGTTGGTGTTCATTACATCTTGCCAGAAATGGCTATCTTGTCTTCCCTGGTTAGTCTCAATTAAATCATCCATTTTCTTCACATCTAAAATGAGAGGAAAAAAAAGAACACACCTATGAACTACATATGAACATTTCTTTTTTTTCATGTGACAGCTGGGATTGAACCCAAGGCTTCATGCATAGTAGGCAAGCACTCTTCTACTGGGCCACATCTGTAGCCCTTCATGTTTTTGAGAGGGTCCCACCAAGTTCCCAGGCTGGTCTCAATCTTGTGATCATCCAGCCTCAGATTCTCAAGAGGCTGGAGTTACTAAAGACAAGTGTCACCACACCTGGCTTAAAAATTTCTATGGAATGCTCATGTATATGTACGAGCATATCCTATCGGCGTAAAATTTTATGAAATACATAACAAATATTGGTTTTGCATTCTCTTCCTACTGACTTCATTTAATAAATTACACTGGTAGTTTTTCTAGTGCACAACTGTTTTTCTATGTTTATTTCATGAAGAGACAGACATTTGGTTAAAATATTCAGCTACTTCTTGCAATAATTCTTCCTTGAGTGCTTATACCCTGCCATACCCTGTTCTTTATCCCCACTTTTTTTTTATAACAATTGTCTCCCACTGAGATTCTTCTCATTATTCTGTTTTGAAGGTGGCAAGAATTTCCATGACCAGCTCCTTGTAGGGTGAATCAGGTCAAATGACTGTTCCCTAGAGAAGGAACATGGGTAATGGAAAGTGTTTTGTTCATTTAGTTTTCATTTTTCCCTGGGGAAAGACTATAAGTATATGGGAGTTTTCTAAATATAAAATTGTTTTACACTTTAGAAAAGGACAGCTTTCTGACAATTTCTAATTTAACCTGGCTTCCTCCAGTTCTCAGAACCAAAACAAGTACAGGAAGCTTCAGAGCCCCACCCTGAACACTCACCTTTGGTGCCCACAATCTCTGGAAAGTGTTTTTCTGGTTCTTTCTGAGATTAACAGCCCTGGCATTTTCCCTACTATTCCTGGGACATGTACCAATTGGTTGATAATCCACTGCTTTTGAGGAATATAATCTCATGCACTGCAGTGTTAGCAGTTTTGCTAATTTTATGCAAAGTGGAGTCTTCTGTACATTTCTCATTGTGTATGTTGTTTTAGAATACTAGCCACAAAGAGAAAAGGGAAATGCTAAATTCAAATTCTACTCCCCAAAATGCCAGCTCAATGTAAAACCCTTGGTTCTGTTGTGCTTCAGGCCAGAATTTCCTGACTTTTCCCCAAGTCCAAGACCACCCCTTTCCATGCTCATATACTGGATCCTCACTTTGACGATTTCTGATATCCTGGTTCACATATGTGACTCTGACTTCTCTCATTTTCTTTATGAAATCCTTTGTTGAATTTCTAAGAATAACTTTACCAATTTACACTATCAATTTCCAAATTTACATTTCCAAGACTGAGGTCTGCTTGCAAATCTAGATCTTTTTTTTATATCAACCTATGTTTTTTTCTGTAAAATTTCAAAACCAGTAACTGAAACAATACCAGTGTAAACATTAATAATTCCCCTAAAAATATAATCTAATTGAAAAGTGCTTGACGAGTATACACAAGGACCTGGGTTTTATGCCCAGCCCCATAAAAACAAATCAACCAATGAACAAAAAAAAATCATCCTAAGGCTGTCTTCTCTCACCATCCTTTTTAAATTATAACATTTCCTGTTTCTGTCTCACTCTGGTTAAATATTCTTCACAGTTCTTAACTGCCTACTCAATACACAGGAAATTCTCATTTAAATATTATCATAAATAAATTCTATGAGAAGCACAGAATCACCATCATTGCTGTCATAGGTACAAATATAAAATCAATGGTAGTAAAAATATGCTCCATTAGGATGTGCTTGATGCATAAAGAAATTTATGAAGAAATGTCTGACAGCAAAAAAAGTACATGAGAATGAAGGATAAGAGATAACAGAGAATCAGAAAAAGTAGAAATCAAAGAAAAATGTCTAAGAAGTGTCTAAGAGACTAGATTTGATGTAAATGTAAGAAAATATTCAGCAAAATTGAAGGTAGGAATATACGTGAGAGTCCTCCTTAGTGATTATATTTCACATGTCTTATGTATATAGAATAGCTGTTCTCATGTCCTGGACCTAGGGGAATGCTTGTGAAGACAGCACAACATGGCCAACATCTCCTGGCTCTCCTCTTCAGGACCTCCCAGCCCAATATGCACTCACTGATGCTCTCATTTGGGAGTTCTCCCATCCACGGCTCTGCTCCTTGCTCCAGGTTCACTTCAGGTTTGGTGATGCAAGGTCCTGTTAATGGCAAATAACTTGGGACTTTACCAAACTATTAAGGCAGGTTCTTTGAAGAATTTCAACAGCTCAACTTCAGGGGCTAGGCAACTAAGAAGCCTATGTAAGCCTTTTAGAGATGGGAACACAATCAATTCTTCATAGACTGGAATCTTCCATCTAAACAGCATTAAATCCTACAAGTGTTCATGTGTTTACTATAGAAAGGGCTTGCTTCTGAGAATAAGTGCAGAGTTTCACTCACCCAGTGACATCAGGGAACTGTAGGTCTCCAACATCGGGTCCCAGTGCAGAGTCCTCAGAGTATCATCCAGATCCTGCCACTCCTCCCAGGTGAAATCCACAGCCACATCCTCAAATGACACTAGTACTTGTAACAGCATATTTCTCAAATCATCAGTCCTAGTCTAAAGAGTTAGAATTTGGAAGTTCTGGCTTTTGGGTGTGCTGTGGGGTAAGGGTTATGTGAATTTTACATAGAATGCAGCTTGCTTTGTACTCTACATGGCAGGGAAAAGAAAAATGATACACTATCCTGCCCTTTTGATTAAATACTTATTTATCTTTACCACCAGGAATTGTACTCATGGCATTATACATATTAGGCAAGCACTCTACCACTGAGATACAAACCCAGCCCTGTTCATTTCACTATGAGATAGGGTCTTGATAAGTTGTACATGCTGGCTGGAACTTATGATCCTTCAGCCACAGCCTTCTAAGTAGTTAAGATTAAAGTCATGCATCATTTTATTAATTAGTTACTAATGCTATTATCAAGCTTACCTTCTGGATCTGAAAATCAACCTTGTTGCTAGGGATTAAAGTGTGAATATAATTTTGCTTGTTCAAAACACTTATTATTTAGTATGAAGAAAACACAAGAATAAATACCCACAATAATTTCTTTGATGAACCAAACACAACTTCCATGTAGATGAATTGAGGAAGGAGAATAAAGTTCCATTTTGTACTATAAAAGACTGCCCCTCATTGAAAAACCAAAAACATTTAAGCTCTGCCGTGTATCAACCATGTGTTCTCATGACAGCAGGAATCCAGTCACCAGCACACAAACACCACACACCTGGCTGAATGCAGGTGAAGGAATCTGGATCATGACGACACAAACACAACACTGAAAGAAGAGATTATGGAGTGGGTGATTCTACACTTAAATACTGAAAAGATTCCAACTTTAAGCAACATTGTTTATAATTACTTACAAATTAAAAGCATGTAGAGAGGCATCCCAATATTTCCTTCCTGTATGCCAAAGGCGTGTTTATGTTCACTCCAGGCTGAGCACTGCCACTTTCCAAACCACAGGGTGTAAACAGTGAGGTCTTAGAAGATTAGGTCAGTTAACTAAGAAGTTCTACATTCCAGTAGTCATTCCCTAAAAAAATATTGGAGGCCAGGGCTGTAGCTCAGTGGCAGAGTGCTTGCCTAACATGTGTGAGGCACTGCATTTGATCCTCAGCACCACATAAAAATAAACAAATAAATAAATGAATAAATGAAATAAAGGCATTCTGTACATCTACAAAAATTTTTTTTTAATTTACAAAAAGAATTGGAAAGGGTTAATGAAGAGTCAAAGGGAAGAAACCAGAATGAGACATGATGGGACTACATGAAAACCACCATCAGAAAATAGAGAAGTAGGAACACTGAATAAGTAATCCAAAAAGACAAAAAAGAAAAGACAGGAACAGAATTTAGTACTAACTTGCTGAGCAGAAGATTAAAACAGATCTTATATTTCTAGGCTTCCTGCATGCATGCTGCTAGTTAGATACTGGTGCTATAAAGAGAATTTAGAAAACATAAGAACATAATGGCAAAAGTAACACATACCTGAACACATCATATCTGAAATCCTAAAGTCCCAGATGTGGAATGTCCAAAAGGCAATTACAAACATATGATTCTGGAGAGTCCAGGAGAGAAGCAAGCTGAATATTAAAAATTTAGAAAGTGATACAATTTAACTATTGCTTGAAGTCATCAGAGTGAAGAAAATGGCTTGAAGACAATGTAAGAGACTGAAGAAGAAGAAAAGTAACAGGAAAAGGATCCAAGGAAACTAATATATGCTGATAAAAGCAGAGAAATAAAAGTGTAAAGAATGAAAGAATTTGATTTTATCCCATGAATAGAGGGGAATTCAACATTAAGGACACTACTAATATAATTTATCATATATATACTTCTACAAGGATAAATTCTTTAGGTTGTCTGCATAGACATTCAGATGACACGATAAAAAAATACCATCCTAGCATCCAGCCCTATATGTAAAGAGCCTGAAAGTTGCTTTAGTTTGCAATGTACTCCAAATACCCATGTGTGAAAGGCTCAAATTATAAGGAGTGGTAGAATCATTAAGAGGTGAGGCTTAATATGTAGAAGTTAGAGTATCAGAGTCCTGCACTTGTAGGGGACACTGGGACCTTGGCCTGTCCAGCATCCTGGCTAGCTTCCACTGCCATTTGCCACAGGCCCGAAAGTAATGAGGTGAATTCACCATGGACTGCAACCTCCTAAATTATGAGCCAAAATAAACCTTTCCTCCTTTTAAGTTGATGACCTCAGGAAATTTTTTCTCAGTAATGGAAATCTGAAAGACAGCTTTCCATTCTTAAACCAAGTAAAGAACTTAAGAGACTAAAAAGAAAAAAAAAAAAATCAATAAATCTTCTTGAATATAAAAGTAAGGAGAAGACACTGAGATTAACCACTGAGCAATATCCCTAGTCCTCTTTATCTTATTTATTGATTTAGAGACAGGGTCTCACTAAGTTGTTGAAGCTGGCGTTGAACTTGTGATCCTCCTGCCTCAGCCTCCTGAACCACTGGGATTACAGGCATGTGCCACCACATCTGGCTACAGAGCCCTTTAATATGGTGTAAATGTTTGTGTCTTCCCAAAACTCATATGTTGAAACCTAATCCTCACTGTAGCAGTTATCAGAGGTGGGGCTTTTGGAAGCGGATGAATTCATGAAGGTACAGCACCACTAAACAAGATTAATACCCTGATAAGAAAACTAAGGTAGCTTTTTCACAACTTCTGCCAGCTGTTACACACCTGGGCTATCTATAAAGAAAAGGCCCTCACCACACATCCACTCTACTGGGGCTCTTGGACCCTGAAGATTCCAGAACAGTGAGCAATAAATTCATATTGTTTATAAATTGCCCACTCTAGGTTATTTTATTACTGTAATCTGTGTAGACTAAAACAGCCTCTTACACCTTACCACATAGCTAAAATGATTCCTACAGCTCCTCTTACTTGGCATAACATGCCAGGCTACAAAGAAAATGCTACAGGGTATACCAAAGGCATACACAATTTCAAGTGGCAAAGGATGCCCTAGAACAGACATGGCAGGATGTAAGAAATATCAGACAGCAAATGTAGTTAGAAAATAAAATACAACTATATATTCACTACAAAAAGTTCACTTTCAATATAAACATATATGGATGAAAAGTAAACACATGAGGAAAAACATACCACACAAGTACTCAAATGAAAGTAGGAGCTAAGGACACAGCTCAATGGTTGAATGCTTGCCCACTATACATTAAATCCTGTAGTTCCAAATCTGATATCCAAGGCACATGGTGGCATGTTGAGAGCTCCCAAGAGCTAATGCAGCCCCACCTCTATGGTCTTTCAGGCTGCAGTTCATATAGCCACTACTGGATGGCTCTGCTTATTCCAAGTGGCTTTCCTTGGCAGGCTATCCATATTCCTGACATCCAGGTTCTCCATGGTACTTCAGCTCATTCTTATAGCTTCATCCATTGCCTACTTAAAGAATTTCTGCAAGCACTCCAACCCTGCCACACAGGTCTTCCTTTGAAGCCTTGGTGGGAGCCTCCATGACCCCACACTTCTTCCATTCTGCACTGCTACAAAGCCACCACCAAGTGGTCAATGTCATGTCTGCTACTGACTTCAGTAGGAACTAGGTCCTCCTGGACCATGGTGGCAGTGGCCTCTGACTGCTTGGAGGGCTGAACAAGGTGAAATAAATCCTGAGAAACAACCTGCTAGATTGCCCAGTGAAAGCAGAGCACCCAGGAGTTCTATTCTCAAAAGAAAGAATTATACTTTTATAGCCTTGAGCCTGTGAGGAGTAGGGTCTTGCTGATTCCAGAGATGCTCTCAAGCCATCTTTCTTTTCTTTCTTTCTTTTTTTTTTTTTTTTTGAGAGAGAGAGAGAGAGAGAGAAGAGAGAGAGGGAGAGAGAATTTTTAATGTTTATTTTTTAGTGTTCGGCGGACACAACATCTTTGTTTGTATGTGGTGCCGCAGTCCGGCTGCAGCAAAATAACCGGGGGGTGGGTAGGGGTGGTGAAGAACAACTTGTGTATGTTGATACAGCAGGAATGGGAACCGTTTATTGTAGGACAACAGAGGAACAGAGGTATTTATACATTCCACACAGCTTATCTAATTAACATAAAATAGATACAGCAGTCAACCAATAAGGAATCTCCACACTTAATGGCTCGCTTTTGTTACTTCATAAACCACTCCCTCTGGCATTTTGCCAGGCACCATCCAGATTTGTTTACAGACTCTAATATTTCCCTGGCAAAATGCCAGGTGCCATCCTGACTTGTTTACAGACTCTAACAATGTGGTGCTGAGGATCCAACATGGGCCGCACGCATGCCTGGCGAGTGCGCTACCGCTTGAGCCACATCCCCAGCCCTCAAGCCATCTTTCTTACTGTAGTCCTCCTGCAAAGTATTTGGCTTCTTTTAATGGTCCTAATGTCCTCAGCAAACACCCCTTCCTCAGCCCCCATTTCACATTTGATGCATTTCTGGTCAAACTATAAGTCTGTAAATCTTTCCACTCTGCTCTTTGCTCTCAATTTCCATAATAAATCTGGCTAAGAGCAGCCAGAAATGCCCAAGGCATTGTCTGAATGCTGTGCTACCTTGAAATTTCCTTTTCCAAATTAATTAGTCCATCATCTTTATGCTCAGCCTCACACAAAATCTCAGTACACAAACAAAATATAGACAAGTTCTTTGCTAGAAATGCCTCTATTCCAATTCCAACAGAGTTCTAAACCTCATGAGCATCGTCTTTACTATCAGTATTTCAGTCAAGATTCTGGTCTTCTGATCTCACAGAATCGTCCACTAAACTCTACCTTCAGAATTCTAAGGGCTTCTTGACACTGCATCTCCAAACCTTTCCAAACTCCTTCTACAAACCAGGTCCAAAAGTTTCTGATTCCAATGGTCAGATGTAGTCAAAGCAACAATCCCTATTCTTGGTAACAATAATTCCTGCCAGCTGGCTGGGCTGGCGAGGCAAGCTGGGTTTAAAAGAGCTGGCTGCAACATTAAACTAAGAAAACGGTGAAGAAACCATGCAACACACACACATGAATTTCTCAGGTTGAGAGGGGGACTGCTCTGTGACCTCAAGGGTCCTCTTCCATGCTGGAAGGCGAGAGAGAACGCACCCAGAACACCTCTATTTATTAGGGAAAAGACATTGGATAGAGTATTCCACCCAAATAAGGCAAGGGATAGGGTTTCAAAAGGTGGAGTCTTGCTTTGTGATGTCTTGTGGTTAGGATATTGATTGACATCTTGGCAAGTCATACCCTTCTCAGGTGCTGTGTGGGATCACAGGCAGAGTGAGAGGAAGGGCACACTTTCGTCATACAGCCCAATCTACATACAACGCCAGACCAGTCCCTTCATATTGCTCAAATGTGCATAGCTCATACACACAGCCTGTGGATGACTCACAACAAATATTCTATGTTAGCCAGATTTCAGTCAGTGTAACAAAATACCTCACATAAACAACCTAAAAGGAAGAAAGACTTATTTTGACCCTCTGTTTCCAAGTTTTTAGTCTACAGTCATGTAGTTCCGTTGTTTGGGGGCCTATTATAAAGCACAACATGTTGCTAGGAAAAATGTGTTAGAGCAAAATCATCTCACATCATGATGGCTATTTACCTTTCAATCATACACCCCCAGTAACCAACTTTCTGCAACTAGGCCCTACAACCAAAAGTTTCCACCACCACCCAAAAAAAACACTCAAACTAGGAATACACGGAAACAACCTCGATATAATAAAAGCCATGTGTGGAAAGCACAGAGTTGACAATAACTCAATGGTGAACTTTAAAATCTTTTCTACGATAATCTTTTAGGGAAAAGATTAGGATAAACAGCAAACCTACATTCCCCTGTGCAGTTCCTAACACACACATGGTTAATTGTTATGAGAATTCCTGTTTAAGCCAGTAAGTTTTGGGGGACTTTAACATGCAGAAGACAATTGGAACACCTTAAAACTCATTACAGGTCACAAATAGTACCTTAGTTTAAAACATGCAATGTCATGACAAAATCATAGAATTTGCAGGGAAATGGATGGCATTAGAGCAGATTATGCTAAGTGAAGCTAGCCAATCCCTTAAAAACAAATGCCAAATGTCTTCTTTGATATAAGGAGAGTAACTAAGAACAGAGTAGGGATGAAGAGCATGAGAAGAAGATTAACATTAAACAGGGATGAGAGGTGGGAGGGAAAGGGAGAGAGAAGGGAAATTGCATGGAAATGGGAGGAGACCCTCAGGGGTATACAAAATTACATACAAGAGGAAGTGAGGGGAAAGGGAAAAAAATATAAGGGGGAGAAATGAATTACAGTAGAGGGGGTAGAGAGAGAAGATGGGAGGGGAGGGGGGAGGGGGGATAGTAGAGGATAGGAAAGGCAGCAGAATACAACAGACACTAGTATGGCAATATGTAAATCAATGGATGTGTAACTGATGTGATTCTGCAATCTGTATATGGGGTAAAAATGGGAGTTCATATCCCACTTGAATCAAAGTGTGAAATATGATATATCAAGAACTATGTAATGTTTTGAACAACCAACAATAAAAATTTAAAAAAAAATAAAAAATAAAAAAATAAAACATGCAATGTGAAGGTTTTAATTTAAAATTCAGTTCAAAATAAATAAAGATCACTTCACATTTTGTTATATCTCAATATAATAATGAATTTAAATTTCAGTTAATAAGGATTTATTCTTTTATTTCTTTTTTTAAAAATTATTTTATTTATTTTTATGTAGTTCTAAGAATTGAACCCAGTGCCTCACATATGCTAGGCAAATGCTCTGCCACTAAGATACAGCCCCAGCCCAATAAGGTTTATTCTTACCCTATTATGAACTACAGTTATAGTCCATTAACATATCCATGACTGTCACACACATCCATTTTTCCTTATTCATGGTTAAATGGTTAGAGGAAAGAGCAGTGAAATGAAATGCAGTCTTTGAAAGAGTTTGAAAAGATAAGAATTTTTTAACTATAAACACAACTGTAAATTATAAAAACTCCACATAGAGGGCTGGAGTGTAGCTTAGTGGTAGAGAGCTTGCCAAGTACATGTGAGGCACTGGGTTTGATCCTCAAAACCACATAAAAATAAAAAATATATAAATAAATAAAGACGTGTCCAACTACAACTTAAAAAAACAAAACCAAAAAACTCTACATAGAGCCACTGTAACATAACAAATTTTTATAAAGACAAGTACCAATTAGGAAAATCTGTTCTTGTTTTCATTCTCTGCATGACTTTCTAGTGACCTTTCCATATGACCGACTAACTCCTGCCTTCTTGCTCCATCAGATTCCTAAGGAAGTCACCACACATGCTGCAGATCTGCACCACCCAAGGGAGCAGCCTTCCAGTATTGCCAGGAATGGCATTTCTATAGTTTCTGTGTTTTATTCATGAGCATTACCAGCTCCTCCCCTACACTGGAATTGTATACAAATATTAGAATAAAATGAAAGGAATTTTTTAGAAGTTGCAAAAGTTAACACCACATTGGAGGAGACCAACCTGGAACATGTGACTGAGTTAACTTCCCTGCTGGGTGATGTGGCAGTCAGGCACCCATGCTGCTAGACTGCCCCACTCTTCTAGGGTTGGAGTGACTGTGTCTTTGCCCGGGCGTGTCTTCCTACAGCCCCATGGGTGAAGCTATGCTCACCTGTTCCTTTGTAATCTAACCCCTTGCCCTGTTTAGGATAGAATCTTCCATGGAAGTGCCTTCTGTGTGTCCCCTTCTCTTACTGTGCCCTTGGGTGTGGCCTACCTAGATGTCAGTCAACCTGCTGACAATGGACATCTTGAAGATAGATTCAGCCCCTTGAAACCTGACTCCTTGCCTTATTTGAATAGCTTCTCCTCAATAAAAGGGGTCAGCATGTCCTCTCTCTCTCTCTCTTCCTGTGGACCCTTAAGGTCAGAGGAGCCTTCACAGCGATCTCAAAGAAAAAAGTATTTGTGTCTCTTGTGTGGTTATTTTGTGCAGCCCAGTCAGCCCAGTTTACCTGGAGTAACTGCTGAGCCATTTAGTCTCAAACAGAAACCCGGCACCACATGAGATAGGAATCCAGGGAAAAAACTCATCTTTGAGGGCTGCATCACTGGCAAGATGGGGTTGTTTTAGCAAGCTTTTTCACTGTTGTAACCAAAAGACCTAACAAAAACAGTTTTAGAGAAAGAATATTTTGAGGTCTCAGTCCATAGATAGCCTGCTCCACTGCTCTGGGACCAAGGTGTGGCAGAACATCATGGTGAAAAACTGTGATGGAGGAAAGTGGGTCAGAACATTAACAAGAGGAAGTAGAGAGACTGGGATGCTCAACAAGGACAAAATATAAACCCCAAAAGCATGCTCCCAGGAACCAATCTCCTTCAGCCATACCCTACCTCCTACAGTTACACCCAGTTAATTCCTATCTAGGATTAAGGCACTGATTAGGTTAATGCTCTCATAACCCCATCATTTTGCCTCTAAACTTTCTTGCATTGTTTCATGTGCCTTTTGGAGGACACTTAATATCTAAACCTTAACAGGGGTGAGCGAAAAAAAAAGATTTTCAGTTCAACAGGGAGCTGAAGGGCTGGGGCACAGGTCCACACTAGAGAGAAAGAGGAGTGCAAACCACAGGGAACCAAATCCATCAAAGCAAACTGTAGAGTGAGAAGAATGGAGCCCAGGATGGAGCACCTGGATGAGCTCTGTGAACAAGTAGAAAGGGGAGCAGAATTCAGGGAAACAGAGAATAAAGGCATCATGACAGAGACTGCGACAGTAACTGACAAAGAATTTCCAGGAGTAAATCATGGGCAGTGATTTCTAACAAGGCAAGGGACTGTCGATTCAACTACACTTCAGATTATTAATGAGCTTATGAAGAACTAAGACAGCACTGAGTGGGACAAAGTATAAATGAACAATGGGAATATTTGCCAGAAAATTACTTTGAACAGGGGGCTGCATACCCTGTGTAGGTAGATGGGCTGAGACATCTGTACAGAGAGTTACTGAATGACCTGTGGTCAGAAGAATCCTCCAGAAAATCCATGAATCAATATGGCCTTTCAAAACCTGCCAAAGACCACACTATTTTACTAATTCGAGAAAAACCTTAAGACAGCTTTCCTTTAGAACAAGTTAGTTCCACTGCAGAAAGTTAGAAGTGTTTATTTCCAGGCATTAGTGAAAAAACTCACCACAGCATCACCTCCATGTCTAATGAAGTCAATGTTTTCAGCTTTTGGTGGTGTTATGTCCCATCAAAGGTGAGCATGCACTCCTCTCAGGTTCTTTTCAAATCATGTAGCAAATGTGACTGCATTGTGTCAGGCATCAGAAAGACGAATTCTACTCAACATAGATGTCTTTCAGGTCTCAAAGCCTGCCTATAGCTGAGTGCAATGGCACATGCATGCATATCTGCAATCTGAGAACTGAGGCAGGAGGATCACAATTTCATAGTTAAGGCACCTTAGCAAGACCATGCCTTAAAATAATTTTTTTTTAAAAAAAAGCTGGGGATGTAGCTCAGTGGTATGCACCTATGGGTTAATCTCAAGCATCAGAGGGAGAGAAGATGACCCTCTCTTAGCTCCATGTCACTTTTACCTTATATATGTACATGTCTCTGATGCTGAACTTGACTCATTTCTACAATTCCATTTTAATTCCTGGACTTCATAAAGCTCCCAACATACGATGTAAAACAAACAAGGAATAGATAAACAACTCACCAGAGATTTACTCATTTTTTGTTGCTCTTCAAAACATGCTGAGGACGCTGGAAACATGGCTGGGAGAAGGCAAGGGAAGCAGTCAAGACACCACAGGCAACATTTGCCCTAAATTCTCCTGCTCAAAGCACTCCACACGTTAGAGGAAAAAAAAAGACAAAAGAATAACAACAAAAATTCTCAGTAAGAGGATAGCCCCATCAATGAGAAAGAGCAACAGACCCCATTCAAAATGTACCCATGAGTCCTTTAATTGGCAGAGATTAGACAGAAAATGTATTAGTGTATTAATGAAAACATACATTATCAACTGATTAGCAATAATTAATGTTCCCTAAAAAATGATAATTTAAGCCAAAGAAACGCTATACCTTCACTAAAATGAATGTTATAGAAATGCTCTTGGGCTAGATGAACTATTCTTTTAATACCCACACAGGAATCCACAGGAATATTCCATTACAATATTTTCTGCTTTCAAGAATGTACAAAATGTACATTTTTTGGTGTGTGCTATACTGTTTCAGTTATGGTTCCAAATGAGGCATGTATCTACACCCTTCTACTCTCCACTGACAATAACACAGGCTTGGGCATTTGACTTGCTTTGGCCAAAAAGACATCATTCAATGTGATGAAAAACCTAAGTTTGAAAAGTATTTGCTTACTGGCACTTGCCTTCTTGGATACGGTCAGGAAGAAGCCTGGGGCCACCTACTGGACACACAGGCAATAATGGAAGTGAAGCTAACTTGAACCAACCAGCCTCACCAGGTGACTAACACCTACATATAATCCCAGGCAGCAAGAATCTAAGGACTTCTTAGTTGAGACCAGGATAAATGTTCACCCAGAGGAATGTAATCAAATCAAATGGTTCTTCAGTCAATACATTTTTCTTGATTTTTTTTGTTTTAACACAGCAATGCCTAATCTAAGGACTTTTTAACCTTTTGGGGAGTGGGAGAAAAAAAAAATCTCCAAACATACCAAATGCAATTAGAAAACATAACATGTACAAGTTTTGAAAAGCACGATCATGGGCTGGGGATGTGGCTCAAGCGGTAGTGCGCTCGCCTGGCATGCATGCAGCCCGGGTTCCATCCTCAGCACCATATACGGACAAAGATGTTGTGTCCGCCAAATACTAAGAAATAAATATTAAAAATTCTCTCTCTCCCTCTCTCTCTCTCTCTCTAAAAAAAAAAAAAAGCATGATCATGGTCAACTAGATGGATAGAGTTTTAAGTATCTCACACTAACATAATTCTGTGACTTATCTATTAGCATTGTACTGTTTTATGTACAGTTTATTAATGTGTAGTTCAGGTATGATATAATCTGGTTTTCCACCTGTAAACAATTTATTAAAAGCCACTATCATTTTCCTGAAAAACTTAGAATCTTTATTGACATTAAGAGGGTCACAACTATTATAGGTCACAAAATGCACAGATACACTGTGGATAAGAAAGGAAAAGTAGTTTTAAAACAATGTTCAGGGTTGGGGGCTATATTCAGGGTGAAGTGTGCCTGCCTCTCATGTGAGAGGCCCTGAATTTGGGTCCTCAGCGATGCAAATGAAAGCAAACACTGGAAAAATCTTAAAGCAATGTGCTGGTTAAACTGACTGAAGTCTCAAAAATGATCTCACAAACTAACAAAAGCCCTCTGAGTTAATTATATGAAACAGGTAACATTAACCAAAAAAGCAAGATATACCAGACATCTACAAGTCCCTATCCTCCTTTAAGCCATTTTTTCTTCTCCATCTTTCTTAGAAAGTTAAAGTACTTCAGCAAATAATTCCTGTGATAGTAGAAATAACAGGATGGAGGGATCATCAGATAACAAATTTGATGATAATCCAGGTTTAAGTGAGTTCACAAACTGGAAACAATGGAGGCAGATTGAAAGAGTAGGTGTGTCTAGAGAGCACTAAAAACAGATTTTCTCAAATGTGACAGGGTAGCCCCCCACTACAGTGCACACCTGTTGGATCCCTCCAATAAGAAATGTTACCTTTCTCAGGTCATTGCCCATCTTTCTCAGTACATTCAGCTCACCTCTCTCCCATGAAAGTGAAGCCAGATTTACAGAGAGGTAGTTAGTGTAGTTAGGTAAATTGGGTCCAATATGGAGTAAGATAAATAAAATGGAGGCCATTATAGAGAAGGAATCCAGGAAACCAGAGCAGCACTTCGGGAAATTTAAATGTTAAAGTCACCTAGGCCCCGAGCCCATCCTAAGGAAATGTTAATGAAGCAGCTCCCAACAAACTGGGAGGTGCTAATCAAGAGCTCCCCAGGTCCTTCCTGCCCAGATTACTCCTTCAGCCCACCTATCCCCCACTTTTTGGGCCTTCCCACCTGCATTCTATCACTGAAAGATAAAGGGAAACAAAAGACATGAATGTGGGAAACCTAAAAAAAGACCTTAGCTATAATAAAGGGAAGACCTCGCTGATTCCACGGATTCCACCTTTGGGGTCCCCTTCTTCCTCCAGGAGAAGTCTTTTCTGCTGTCCTTTAATAAAGCTTCTACTTTCCACTCTACACTTGCCTCCGCGTGCTTCTCTGGTGTTATACTTCAGCACTCGGGGAAGCAAGGACTCGTCACCGGTAAACAGCGGTACCAAAAGTTGGTCCAAATTCTCCATGAGCACGTAGTTGACAGTTTCTGGAGAAGGCAGTAGCATCCCCATAATGCAGTTCTCTTTAGGCACCTGGATAATTGCTTAGGCCATGTAAAGCTAGTACCTTCACCTCTCTGGGACACTCTGCCTCTGATTTGAAATTCTGGTGACAGGGTTCACGCCATAAAAGTGTTCCTCGGATGGGATTCCTTCGCATGGGCTACCCTTGTTCAAACTTTGGAACACCTCTATTTTGTTCCAAAAGAAATAGGACTGTAATGTATACCCCAATCTTCCCTATAAAACTCCATTTCCCTGAAAATAGGTCCTATATAAAACCTTCTGGGGCCTCTAACCAGGAGCGACGGGGAGGCTACACGATGCCAAAGACCAGGAATGTCACTTGCTGAAGACACCAAGAAACCCCACAAAGAGAACAGCCACATAGCAAGGCTCAATCTGCACACACTTCATAACTACTTCTCTTCCTTTTGCGAGAATTTCACTAGCACTGTTAATACCCCCATCTCACCGCTGACAAGTGAAGTCACGTAGCTGAGTGACAGGCTCCTTCAGCAGCAGAGCAGGGTGTGAACTCACACCGCACACCTCTCAGCACAAGCCACCTGCAGAGTGCACCCACCCCACGTCGCCATCCCGACTCCACCATCTGCCTCGCGGAGCTTCAGGAGCCACCGTCGGGACACCTGCAGTGATACCCCACCTCCTGGCAGAGCAGCCTCTTCCCAAGAGCAATCCTAAGCGCGCAGCCCAGTCCCCCGGTCCCCTCTGAGCACTCGCCAGAGTCCCCTCCCAGACCCGCTCAGCTCCCACCGCCAAGACCCACGGACGTTCCAGCCGCCACCTACCTGAGGGACACCTGGTCTGCCCCTCAGTGTCCCAGAGCCCGAGGATCCTCTCCTAGCGCCGCACCCGACCTTCCAAGACGCAGACCCAACCCAGCACGCAGCGCACCAGCGTTGGAAAACCGCGGGTCAGGATTTGACCAACGAAAGGGCGGGACTGGGCGGGGCGGCACTTGCCCAGGAGAAACGCCCTGGGTTGGGGGGCTTATTCTGCGAAGGTTGGACTCGGTCTCCCAGGTGGCTCTGCGCGGGTCCTTCAAGCTCAAAGGGCCTTGTGGTCAGTCCCAGGATGGCAGTCCTAACACCCTGAGACCAGAATGGGGTGCTTCTGGACTGTTCATGGGATGTGGAACTTTGCTTCTTACTTATGTCATAGTTGGCAATCCACCACATTGTGCTTTTTGTATGTTATTGAAAATTATTGTGGTTGTCAACTCATCTCCAGTTGGTACACGTGCATTCCAAGGCTTGAAAGATCATGTCTCTTACTGGAACTTTTCTAACGAACAAGAAATTATTCCGGTAACTCTCTTATGACCCATTAAAAGTTGTTTGTCCTCACCAAGCTGATTTGTACATCTCCAGTGCATCATATGAATCAGCTGGAAACACTGCTCTTGTGTATGTATTGCAATGAAGTGGCAGAGAAGGGTTGTAAATCATAATCCTGCCAATTTAAACACCAGTATTCTCCCAAGTTACATCCACCCCTCCATGTATCAAATCTTTAATTAAGGATTTGTTTTATTTTGTAGTGAGCTTTGAACTGAGGGCCTCCCACATTCTAGGCAAGAGGTCTACCACTGAGCTGTCCAATCCCAGCCCTTTGAGGGGAACAGTTGCAGGGAGTGTTAGGGAGAATTTGACATAGGAACAATAGTCAACACACAGTAACTCTAACTCAATTCTGACCTAAACCCCAGAGGATACTCCATTATTACACAGGAAAGGGAATTGTTATCTGGGACTGAAATCTTGAGAAACACCTTGTTTGACATGAAACAGTAATCGCCACAAAGGATGAAAGTGACTGCCACAAGGACCCTTCCCTGACAATCCTCAGCAATAGCCTGTTACTCAAAGTTTGGTCCTTGTCCCCCATGCCAATACAATAACAAGAAGTGGTTTTGAGAAAAGGAAAAATGTTTTACTGCTTTGCTAACAAAGGAGAAACACAGGGGACTCCTGTTCTAGAGGCTGTGATTCTCCACATCAGGGTGAATAGGGTGTTTTTAAAGAGGCAACTCAAAAGCTACATTCCATGTGTTCTCTGTCTGGAGTTTAATTCACTCATTAATTTAGGATCTTCTGGTGCCACCCCCCCAAGTCTGGATTACTTCATTTCTATGGTGGGTGTGTGTGCTCAAGGACAGATAACTCTGCCTAGGATAGGGAAGAAAAGTAAGCGCAACACCCCACCCCACAGCCACAGGAAGAAAAAGAAACATGTCCATTTTGAAAATAAGTCGCAGTGGGAGAGCAGCAAGGGCTATAGTCAAAGCATAAAGTGGACAACTGTTATACTCACATGCATTACAGCATTTTTGCTGACCTGGTTTGCTGGTCAGCCAGGTTCTGATTGTACTTGGTAGATGTTTAAGGCTTGTACTTGGTAGATGTCTGCAGTGTCTGTTGCTATACTTCAGGTATATACTTGGGGTTTCTGTGATAGAAAAACCTTAGCCAAGTGCAGTGGCTCACTCCTGAAATCCCAGCAACTCAGGAGATGAGTGTTGTGAGTGAGCTCTGTCACTAACATAGGCCACGCTTATTTGTGTCTTTTTATGATGTTATGGTTTGCATGTGAGATGTCCCCCAGAAGCTCACATGTGAGACAACACAAGAAGGTTCAGAGGAGAAATTATTGGGTTGTGAGAGTCTTAACCTGATCAGTGAATTAATCCCCTGAAAGGGATTAACTGAATGGTAATTTAAGTGGTAGGGTGTGGCTTTGGGGTATATATTTGTATTTGGCAAGTGGAGACCTCCCTCTCTGCTCTCTCATCATCATATGACCTGGTTCCCTCTGCTACACTCATCTGCCATGATGTTCTGCCTCACTTCTATGAGGAAGCCCTGAGGAATGGAGCCAGCCTTCTATGGACTGATACCTCTGAAACTATGAGAACTCAAATAAACTTTTCCTCCTCCACAATTATGCTGGTCTGGTCTTTTAGTTGCAGCAGCAAATTTGTAGCAAGCCTTGGCAATTTAGTGGCATTCTATCTTAAAATAAAAATGAATGGGGATATAGCTTAGTGGTAGTGTCCCTGTGTTACCGCTGTTGGCCAGTGAAGAGTCCTTACTTCCCCAATGTTGAAGAATAGCACCAGAGAAGCACGCCGAGGCAAGGTCAGAGTAGAAATTAGAAGTTTATTAAAGGACAGCAGAAAAGACTTCTCCCGGAGGAAGAAGGGGACCCAAGAGGTGGAATCCCTGGAAGGGCTGTTGTCTCCCTTTTTTAGAGTTCTTTCAGTGATGGAATGTAGGTAGGAAGGCCCGAAGGGTGGGACACAGGTGGGCCAAAGAAGTAATCTGGGCAAGAAGGACTTCATTAACACTTCTTTGGGATGGGCTATCTTCAAATCTGCTGGGGCTGTTTATTAACATTCCTTTGGGATGGACTTTGGGCCTCGTGACTTCATTATCATTCCATGAGTTGTCCTGCCTGGCCTCAGCATGGCCTCCATTTTAGATTTCACTGATATTAGACCTGATTTACCTAACTACACTGACTACCTAATTTTAAATCTGGCTTCACCTGGATTGTATACCCCATGTCAATAGATAGATAGATAGATAGATAGATAATAACCCATATCAATAACCCAACAAAGAAACAAAAGAAAAATAATACTCTGGTACAAAATCTTTCACAAGAAGCAGCACGTGGTGTGGGCCTCAGGGATGTCCAGAATGTCTGAACATTAGACCACGAGGACTCCTGAGACACAAAAGCTGACAGTAAATGCATGTTGTTTTGAGCTAATTGAAGGCTATTTCTTATGCTCCAGTAGAAACCTCATGACCTACATAAATACCCCAAAACACACCAAGTCCCAATTTGACTTTCTTAGTTTCCCCTCACACTAGTTCTACAACATTCCTCCTTGCCATGTCAGGCCCTACATCTGAGGGCCACTATATGCAACCCCACAATATGTCAACAAATAGTAGTGTCTTCCCATAGAAGAACCATTTGTCCCATGTGCTTTCTGTTGTAGAAACTTTCCCAGACATGCCCCAGAATCCTCCTAATATACCCCTATGCATAGCTGGGATATTGCTCAAAGGATAACTAAAGGAAATAATAGTTTCAGATAATCATAAAAGCTAAACTTAGATAAACCCCTGTGTTGAAGTAGGTAACAAAACCAAATCAAGACTTTGTCAGAATGGTGAATATGGCTGAAGTAGAGTCAAACTAGTCCTACCAATTTAATATAGTAATTTTGTCAATTATGACAATCATTATCAACATCATGGCTAAAGACTATATACTCTTTATGTGGTGCAAAGTAAATATGGAAAGAAGTTTACTTATCTAACGTAGTCCTTAGATTACCCTCTGAGACAGTTTCCTTTATTACTTCTTTTTTTGTAAATTTTCCATTTGTTCTTTTTAGTTGTACTGTACTATTGCCTCCTTCTTGAACAAGAAGAATCAGAAGCCCAGAGAGGTTATGGTAAGAAGTCAAGGGCATGAAGTGGTAGAGACTAGAATTATCATATTACTCCACGCATGGGCATGCACAGAACACTAGATCAATGAAAATGTAAATGAAGAGACCGCTCAGTTACACAGCACTGAGTACACACCTATGCTGCTACCCCATGTAAAGACATGGGGATGAGTGAAGAGGAGGTTTTGCTTCCACAGGTTGCTTTTCACTGAACAGAATCAGTACCATTAATTGTAGCTGTTTATGCCAATTTAGGTTTGGGGGGTTTTGTTTGTTTGTTTGTTTTTGTGCCAAGAATTGAACCTAGCAGCACTTAACCACTGGGCCACATTCCCAGCCCTATTTTGTATTGAAAAACCAGCCTCTATCTCAGAGCAAAACCTGTCCAAGGAAGGGACATGGCCTTTGTCCTTGGAAAGACCCACAGAGCACTCCTAAGCAATTCCCACCCTGCTAAGTTATTCTACAAATAACAGGAGAGATCTGCTGTGCCAGGTGTCCCTGACTCAGTCCCCTAGTAGCCACCAATCTGCATGAGACAGGGAATTACCTGGGATGCCAGATGACCCTCCCAGTAGTTTATGGTGGTTGATAAAGTGTTGGGAAACTATGTAGTTCAGCATGAACACCCCTCTTGGCTTAAACCAATCAGTTCAAATGAATACCCCTTTTGTACTGACCAATCACCCCTACCCAACTTGTTCCAGCCAGTGAATGTGCTAATCATGTTTTAGAGTTGTTATTTGATTTTCCCGCGGTGTGTGATGATTTGCTAAAAGAGGCTATGATGTATGTGAAGTCCCTGCCCTCTCCAAAGAATGTATAAAAATGCTGCAAACCCTGGGCTCCGGGCCTCTCAGCATCACCAGTTGCTGTGTGTGCGGGCAGAGGACCGAGCTAGCTCGCAATAAACACCTCTTTGCTGCTTACATCAATCTTGGGTCTCTGGTGGTCTTTTGGGGTCCCGAATTCGAGCATAACAGTATTTTTTTATTTAGAGACAGAATCTGAGTTGCTTAGTGCCTCGCCTTTGCTGAGGCTGGCTTTGAACTCGTGATCTTACTGCCTCAGCCTCCAGAGCTACTGGGATTACAGGCATGTGCTGCTGAGAGCCATAGCCAAGTAGGAATGACTCATGGCATTTTTGGTTGAAAGGTGATGCCAGCAAGCCATTGAGATGATAATGATTATGTTAAGATGTGCATTCAATTGGAGATTAGACCCCTGCTGTCCGCCTAGGCCTGCTACTTTGGAGCAGGTTGGGGAAGTGTGGTAGGAAGGAATTCCGGGGAAGGGATTTCCTCTGGTTGGTGTTGTGTGTCCCGGGAGAAGGCCACGTGTGTGTCATTCGCGGGAGTTTTGGAAATAAAGTTTGTTCCTGCTTGAGGGGCTCGTGATTTTGTGCCCAGCCAGACTGCGGCAATGTGCCACTGTGCCTAGCTTGTTTATGCCAATTTATACTGAAAGACCCACCGATTCCCTGTCCAAGAAAGACGCACGAGGCACTGGCTGCAAACGCAAGAGGTTTATTCAGACACAGACGCCTGTGGGTGCTCAGCAAAACCTCAGCCGGAGCTTTGGTGAACTGGCACACCGGGCTTTGGGGTACAGGTCTTTTATAGGATAATGGGGCAGGTTTCGCGCGCGCGGGAAGTGACAGGTTTCTTATTGGTTATTTTGAACCCAACATATAGATTACCTAAAGGGCAAAGTTGTTTTTCACTTTATGTTCCTGGATAAACCTCATGACAGTTACATATTAACACTCTGGTTTTTCTGTTCCTGCTTATCATTATCAGTTCCTGTTTGTTCAGGCATGCCTTGGGATCTGCTTTTCTGTTCTTCCTCAACCATCCTGTCCCCTCACAATAGACTACCCTTAACTGATTAACAGAGAGACCTCTCTTTACGTGGGTTAGCAACACGCCCTGATGGTTTCACAATGGGGCCTGGGGTTTCTGGGCTGGGGTCTTTCAATACTTAAACTATTAACCGTTATGTGCCTGCTGTGTGCATTTCAGAGAAAGTAGTTTTTTGGGTTTTTTTTCAGCCCACTGGCTGGCACTATGTAAGTTGCAGACTTTATCGGGAAAATTAGTGGGTTTTTTTCTTTGTTACCATGGATTGAACCCAGGGATGCTTTACCACTGAGCCACATCCACAACTCTTTTTATTTTTTATTTTTAGGCAGAGTTTGGTAAGTTGCTAAGGGCCTTACAAAGTTGCTGAGGATGCTTTTGAACTTGAGATCCTCCTGTCTCAGCCTCCCAAGTCACTGGGATTACAGGTTTGTATCACCATGCCCAACAAAACAAAGTACTTTTTATTTCCAGTGTTGAGGATGAATCTCAGGGTCCTGCACATGCTATGAAATTGCTGAACCACTGAGCTGTAATCCCCACCCCCAAAATTATTTTCTTAAGAGATTGGTAATAAAAATTAACACACACTAGGAGTAGGCAAAATGAAAAGTATAATACTTTCTATTTAATATATTTAGCAAGATATAAAGAGTGGTATTTAATGTGCTTGGGATCTGATCTGTCCCACAAAGGTTCATGGAAGCTTAGTACTGAATGTGGTGGTGTGGATAAGATGAGTAAACCTTTAAAATCTGGGGACTAGTGAGGGTGAATTAGGTCATTGGAGGTGGTGCAACCCAAAGAATCAATGCTCATCTTGCAGTCATTTCCTTTAAGAATGGGTTTCTTGTAAGGCAGGGCCACACCGTGTGGCAATTTAAGTCATGTGTTAGAGAAGGTAGATCACTGGGGGATATGCCCTGGAAGGGTTCATCTTCCCTGTGGCCCCTTCCCCTCCTTCTCTCCTTCTCCCTCTGCTTTTTAGCTACCAGGAGGTGAGCAGCTTTCTTCTATGACACTCTTGTGTAATGATGCTCCCTCTCCTCTCCAGCCCAGAGCAAGGATTCAGCCAGCTATGAACTGAACCTCTGTAAGGGTGAGCCAAAATAAAAATTCCCCCCTACAACTTGTTCTTGTTTTTTGGTCCTAGTGAAGAAAATCTGACTAATACTAGTCACAATGTTTATTATGCTAGGTGTATGTATTTTGTACCTTTGGTTATTTTTCAATCCCTAAAGGAAAATTTCTAACATAAAATACTCACCTGCATAAACCCTATGTACTTGAGGGGTCTGTTCTGTGTTCTGTCGGCTTGTAGCAGCATCCTTGTCTCTACTCAGTAGATGCACAACCTCCAATTATGTCAAACAAAAATCTCTTCAGTCAAATGTGCCTGGCAGGCAATATCCCCATTAGTGGTACATACTATAATATTTTATAATGCTGATAATATATTTGACATCTCTATTGGGAAACCGATTAAACGACATAAATTGAGTTTTTCCCTTCATTTCAAAGTCTCTGGTACATTAAAAAGTTGGAAGTTTTATGAAAAGCTTTAACATACTAAAGATAAACATTTACTTTATTCTTAGTATTTAGTGAGATCCCTCTGCCTGATAAAGGCATTTCTAATTTGTTTCATTCTTGTTGTTTTATCCACATTTCTTAGTTTCTTCCAAAAACTGACATAGAGATAAAAGAAGAAAAGAAAATTTCTCTTTTGTATGATTCTTCAGATAAACAAGGACTTTGTTTATCTGAAGAATAAATAAGATAAACTTCTCTCAGAAAGCTCTCACATATTCACAAAGTGAATTAGGGAGAGTGGGCTTTTTTTTTTTTTTTTTTTTTTTTTTTTTGCTATATGCCAATAGAACACACACAATATGACTCCACAGAGTATGTATTTACTCTTTTCTCATTCATATAACAAATGGAGGGTAACTACAATCCTTTGTCTTGAATCACAGTGAACTTGTTCCATCAGTGGCTCCAAAGGCCATTCTGAGGGTTGATCCTTAAGTGCCAGTTGACCTGATTCCCAAACATCTTTTCAACAGGAAACTCTTGATTCACTTGTCCTTGTGACCAAGAATCTCTGGGCATTTCCAAAGTCCAGGACCACCTTCTTCCTTGTCCCTGTGACTGACTGGCCTCACTTTCATGATTTAGAATTTAGGGTTCACAAGTCTCACTCCTGGGCTTCATTTCTCATTTTCTTTTCTTTTCTTTTTTAAATATTTATTTATTTATTAGGTATAGATGCACACAACACAATGCCTTTATTTTATGTGGTGCTGAGGATCAAACCCAGATCCCACCCGTGCTAGGCGAGCGCTCTACCACTGAGCCACAATCCCAGCCCTCGTCTCCCATTTGTTTTTTTTTATCAACTTCCTTGGTAAACTTCTTTTTAAGAATAGCTTTAAATACTACATTTAAGCTATCAACTTCCAAAATGTATCTCCAAAAGTGATACACCCTCTTCAATCTAGATTTTAGATCAATGTATGTATTATACGTAGAATTTTGAAAACAATAACTGAAACTGAAGTAGTAACAAAGTAAACATTAATAATTACCCCAAGAGTACACCTTAGTGGAAAAGCACTTGCCTTGAATGCATGAGAACCTGGGTTCAATCCCCTGAATCACAAAAGCGAATAACAAGAAATCCCCTAAAACTATCTCTTCTGATTATCCTCCCAAAATTATCACATCTTATGCATCTTATGTCTGTCTCTCTCTCTCTCTGGGGGGCGGGGGGCGGGTGATGAGCAACTTGTGTAGATTGATACAGCAGGAGTAGGAGCCGTTTATTGTAGGACAGGAGCGGTATTAATACATTCCACACAGCTTATCTAATTAACATAAACTAGATACAGCAGTCAACCAATCAGGAATCTCCACACTTAATGGCTCACTGGCGTTACTTCACAAACCACTCCCTCTGACTCTAACATTTCTCTGGCAAAATGCCAGGCGCCATCCTAACTTGTTTACAGACTCTAACAATTAGGGAGGGGTGTAAAATCACATTCTACATAGAGTGCAATACATATATATATATTTTTTTTTTTTTTTTTTTTTTTTTTTAGTTTTCGGCAGACACAACATCTTTGTTTGTATGTGGTGCTGAGGATCCAACCGAGGCCGCACGCATGCCAGGCAAGCGCGCTACTGCTTGAGCCACATCCCCAGCCCTAGAGTGCAATATTAAACCTAGATACCATTAAACCTTTTAAATGTCCATATATTTATTACAAAGAAAGAGCTTGCTTATGGGAATTACTGGGGGAGTTTCACTCACCCAAGGACACCAGGCTGCTGTAGGTCTCCAGCAGGATGCTTCTACAGGTCCTCTGAGCATCAGCCAGGTCCTGCCACTGCTCCTAGGTGAAGTCCACAGCCGAATCCTCAAATGACACTAGCACCTATAACAGCACAATTATCAGCACATCAGTTCTGGTCACAAAAACCAGAATCTGCAAGTTCTGGCTTTATTGTATATTGTACGTGACAATTATATGAATTTTCTTTTTTTCTTTTTTGGCAGTACTAGGTATTTAACCCAGGGTGCTCTACCACTGAGCTACACCCCTAGTCCTTTCTATTTATTTTTTATTTTGATACAGAGGCAGGACATCATGATGGAAGGGTATGACAGAAGAAAGCAGCTCAAATAATGATCAGAAGTAGAGGGAGAGACTACACTTGCCAGATACAAAATATAGACACCAAAGCCATGACCCCAATGCCCTACCTCCTCCATTCACACCCCACCTGCCTTCAGTTACCTCTTAGTGAATCCCATCAGGTGATTCACTGATTGGGTTAAGGCTCTCATTACCCAAAAATTTCCCCTCTGAACCTTCTTGCATTGTCTCACACATGAGCTTTTGGGGGATGCCTAACATCTAAACTATAACACATATGTTCCATGCAAATACTATACCATTTTATATCAGGAACTTGAATATTTTGAGCTGGGGATCCTGGGACTAATTCCCCATGGGTGCTGAAGAACAACTGTAATAGTTTTCTATTGCCACAAACTCAGCAGCTGAAAATGACACATTCATGTTATAGTGTCCAGGGATCAGGCATGGTGGGTCCTCTGCTCAGGGCCTGATTGACAGACAAGGCTGGGCTACCCCGTCCTCCAGAGCTCAGCAAGATACAGTTCCTCACAGCCATAGGTCTTGAGATCCTTGCTTTTGCTGGCTGTTCACAGAGACTGTTCCCCACTCCTGGAGACTGATTACACACCTGCCTCCAATTCCACACTACAGCACAGTGCTTACTAAGAAGCGAGCTTCTAAGTCACTTGCCCTATGCTAAACACAGGTTCATCTAGTTCCAAAGACCATGTTGTTTCTACTATTCAACAGTAGTAGGTGTGTGAGGTGAAATTGTAAGATGGCCTCAAGATTCACGTGGAAATTGATTACTGTTCCCTGCCACCTGGCCCCTTCCACAACCCAGTAGCCCATCCTTTAAGCTATCAGGAGAGATTTCTACTGCTGCTAATACACACACACACACACACACACACTCTTCTGTCACAAGCTGGAGAAAATCCTTTGATTGCAAATGGATCATCTGGCTGGTGATTGTGGTATATACCTGTAATCCCAACAACTCAGGCGGCTGAGGCAGTTCAAAGTTCAAAGCCAGCCTCAGCAACATAATGAGGTGTCACGCTCCTTGCGACTAAAACACTCAGGGTCACTCCAGGTGAACTGGACTGAACGAAATAACCACACAAGAGTCAGAGATACCTTTTTCTTTGGGGTCTTGTGATGACTCCTCTGACCTTAAGTGTCTGCAGAAAGAGAGAGAGAGAGAGAGGGAGAGCACATGCTTAACCCTTTTATCGAGGAAAAGTCAATCAAATGAGGCAAGAAGTCAGGTTTCAGAGGGTTGAGACTAGCTTCATGATGTCTGCTGTCAGCAGGTTGACTGACATCCAGGAAGACCACACCCAAAGGCAGAGCAAGAGAAGGGGACACACAAAAGGCATTTCAGTGGAACATTCTATCCCATTCAGGGCAAAGGGGTAGTATTACAAAGGAACAGGTGAGTGTAGCTCAACCTCATGGGGAACATGCCTACATCTGAAGACACACCTTCAACTTTCTGAACCTGGACAACATCCAGGTCACTACGAAATGTAGTGACTGGTCAAAGCCTTTCACTTCAGGATGGAAGGCACGAATCATTCAGAGTGGTTCCCCACAGTGAGGTCCTAAGCAAGTTAGCCAGACCCTGTCTCAAAAGAAAAAAAAAAGTATTAATAATAAAAAGCGCTGGTAAAGCTGGGAGAGGACATGACCAAGCTTTACACAACCAGGCATTTGGGAGTGGGGGATGGACACCTCTATAATGCAATCATGACTCAATAGTAGAAGTAAAAGTGATGCAATTGGAGTGGACTGCTTCCTGCTGGGTTTGCTGGACTGTTGTTTCACTTGATGTATGGAAAACAAAGTCTTCTTCAATGTGCTGCAATCCTAAGAATCTGGCAGGAGCCTTCAGACTGAAGTGAAAACTTTCTTTCCATAACAGCTGGATATAAATCGGAGCTGCCATCAGTAGGTTAAATGTATGTGTTCTTTGGGGGCAGGACATGGCTGGTCTCCCCAGGATGGACTATCCTGGCAGGTTCTATCATCTCCCTAAGCCAGTGTTCCTCATCTGCAAAATGGGGGCATAGTTTCTTCATGGTTCTTTCCCATGGGATTATTCTGAGGACGAAATGAAATGATGCATGTAAGGTGTGCAGCAAGCAGTCTGTAGGTACCTAAAACTTATGTTGCACTGTATGAAAGTCCTTGTGAAGATCAGCTATTTTATTATATATATTTTATGATATGAAAGTCTTGATGAAGATTTCACTTGCTTATAGCATAATGAAGAAATGTTCTAAGGAGCAGAATTTATTTACCCTTGTTGACAACACAAAACCTCCAATGGGTAGAAAGAAACTTCTTATTGAGATGTCCATCCACCACTCCCAAACCTTAAGAAAGGTTTTGCAAAACGTATGTAAGATTTGTCTAGAAAGGGTCAGACTCCACTCTTTTTGAGTCTTTACCAAACATTGCCTTCATAAACACTGCATAATTCTGTTTGAAGTTCATCCTGAGCAAATTTTTATGCTGCATGTTTTCTTTTCTTTTCTCTTTTTTTAATATTTATTTATTTATTTATTTTTAGTTTTCGGCAGACACAACATCTTTGTTTGTATGTGGTGCTGAGGATCGAACCCGGGCCGCACACATGCCAGGCGAGCGCGCTACCACTTGAGCCACATCCCCAGCCCACATGTTTTCTTTTCAGGGAAGGGACTTAAAGCAGCATCTTGGAGGAGATGTGTGACAGTTACCAGTAGGAAAAGTCACCAGGGCATTAGGAAAGGGGAGGGTAAATTCACCATCCCCCAAGCAGGAAGAGGTCTACAAGTGGAAGCTGCAAGAGTCATCCTTCCTTCAATATCTACCTCCAGGTCACCTGGCTTCCCTTTTCTTCACATATGAAAAGACCCCTTGACCTTTCTCACCTAGGTCCATTCATGTCACTACAACTAGTGGTATATCTCAAATTGGCCTGCCCTAACAGGCAAGATCCATCTTAGCACTGGTGGCCATCAAATGCCGCAGTCTGGCTGGGCACAAAATCACGAGCCACTCAAGCAGGAACAAACTTTATTTCCAAAACTCCCGGGAATACCACCACACTGCCTTCTCCCGGGACACACTCCACCAACAGGAAATCCCTCCTCCGGAATCCCCTCCCTACCGCACTTCCCCAACCAATGGGAACTCTCCGGGAGTCCCGGGAGAGCTCCAAAGTAGCAGGCCTAGGCGGACAGCAGGGGTCTAATCTCCAATTGAATGCACATCTTAACAATCATTATCATCTCAATGGCTTGCTGGTGTCACCTTTCAACCAAAAATGCCATGAGTCATTCCTACTTGGCTATGGCTCTCAGCACAAGGAAGCTGCAGAAAGAGGCCATTACCTCCCTTCTGTGACCCAGAAAAAGGACAATGTCTAGTTCACTGCCAGTTTGGCAACTCATTCTTCAGTAAACCCACCAAAAGTCCAAGACCTCTGCGGAAAGGAACAAGCCCCCATCATCCCTCCCCTGCTGTGATAGTTAACTTTGTGTGCATTTGAATGGACCTAATAGAGCCCAATATTGGGTTGAATACAGTTCTGACTGTGTCTAAATATGTTTGGAGATGATATTAGCATTTGAATTCCTAATCTGAATCAAGAATTTCCCTCCCTAATGTGGGTGGGCCTTGCCCAACATGTTGAAAACCAAAATAGAATAAAAAGGTTGAGGAAGAATTCCTTCTGCCTGATGGCCATCCATCTGGGACATCACTTTTTTCTGCCTTTGAACTTAGTCTGAAACATTGGCTCTTCCTAGATCTTGAGTTTGCCAGCTCCAGGATCAACTACACAATTGCCTCTTCTGGTCCTCTGTCCTTTGAACTCAGACTTGAGCTCCATACTTGGCTCTCCTAGGTCTCCAGCTAGATGATTCACACTGTAAAAATTGGGATTTGTCAGCTTCTTCCCTATCTGCATGAGCCAATTGCTCATGATAAACCTCTCCCTCTCTTTCCATATACACATCCTACTGGTTCTGGTTCCCTAGATAATATACTCAAATACTCCACAAATAATGGTTCTGAAAGTTGGGACAGAGGGCGACCTGCCCCTGATTTAAAGTCAGGCAATGCACTGATGTCTCCTGAGTCACCTGCACCCACATCAGCATTCCATCACAAAAAAAGTGGCATTTATTGTGTGCTGTCCTCTTTTATGTCTTCAGTGTATCAATGACTCCTCATGAAAAACAAACTTCGGGGTGGGCTCCGAGGCTGAAGCCACAGTGGCAGCCTTAGGGAGGCAGCAGAGCCAAAGAGTAGGGGCGGTAAGCAGGCACAGCAGGTGAAGCAAGGCACTCAGAGCGCCCAGGGGCAGGGAGGCTCAGGGTGGGAGTCTCCTGCCTCCGCGGGCCACAGGGCGGGGTCGTTGGCTGTCCCTTAGGAGTACTGGAGGCCTGGGCCAATTCGAGGTGCCCCTGACTGAGGCTGAGCCTGTCACTAGCCTGCTCCACCACGACGCTCTCCAGTGTCCCCGCCTGAGAGGGACATGGTAGCAGCGAAGGCATGGCCTCTGCACTAAGGCCAGGGAGGATGAAGGAGCAGAAGGAGGGGGCGAGGCAGAGAGCCGGTGCATTGGTTCTCCAAGTGGGAGCAGCAGTGCTTGGCCCTGGCCCACCTGGGCGAGCAACTTTCCCCTGAGCCGCAGGAGGCGGCAGTGGCCGCCCTGCAGCCTGAGCACAAACGGCACAAGGTGTGGCACCTCTTCCAGAGTCGGCCACGACCGAGTGTGTCAGCAGCCAGCACTTTCTCTCTGGGTCTCCTTCCAAAACGCAAGCGCTGCCCTCACCAAACTCTACAAAGAAAAGTGTCTCACCCGTGAGATTTTGGGGGACACCTCACATCGAAACCATAACATGACATTCATGTATGCAGACATGATATATTCATGATACATTAATACCTACATGATATATATGATTTACAAAACGCAGCTTCCCACCTGCTTTCTTACATATTCTAATGATTTAAATCTAGAAGAAATTTCACTTTAAATGATTTTAGGCATCATACATTATGTTAAAAATCACCATTCCTTTTCCATCTTCTAAAATCGATCCAAATATTTTGCTAAGAACAATCTCATCAAATTTGAAAAAGTTTGTATGTGTCTGTACATATGATCTATTTGAAAAAATACCAAGGACAGTTGGCTCCTTCCAAAGACATCTTCTTAAATTTTTATAATTTATTTATTTAGCAATTCTGAAGATTGGGCTCAGAGCCTCAGCCATGCTAGGAAAGCAGTCCACCACTGAGGTATATTCCCAGTCTCCAAAGATATCTTATTAAGAAGAAATTAAGTTAAAATCATTTAAATAACTAGGGGTGCAACTCAGTTGGGGAGCGTGTATCTGGCATGCACAAGGCCCCAGGATTGAATCAGCAGCACTCCACAAAAAAAAAAGAATCTTTAAAAATTATGAGGAATTCTAAACATGTCTCCTCTCAACCAAAAATAAGTTCAGCTAAGAAGTATCACTTTTAATTTCTCCATGAAAAATAGCAGAAGTACGTGTGATTAAAAATTCTCTGGAAAAATAGAAAGGTGAAAAGTCAAATAGTAGAAACTTGTTGGACTGAACTGGAAATTACTAGTTCCCTATTAAAAATACACATTAAAAAAATAAGAAAACTATAAAAAGACCAATCCACATAGAAAAGCTCAAAATGGGTGGTAGAGTGTTTGCCTAGCATATGTGAGGCACTGGGTTCAATCCTCAGCACCCCATAAAAATAAAGGTATTGTGTTCATGTACAACTTAAAAAAATATTTAAAAAGAAAGAAAGAAAAGCTCAAAATGATGCTTAGAGATCTCTGATTCGAAAAGATCCCAGGAATTCAAAATTGGGTGTAGATGGGTCTTTAATAAATTCTGATCTTATATAAATAGTCAAGATCAAGAAAAAAAAAGACATGTGACTTTTCAATTCATTTTATACTATAATGAATGTTCAAGCTTAATACAGTTAAAGTATTTCATCTAATGCAAGATGTCAATGTTCACTTGCTATTTTGGGGTAACCTAACAAGTATATTACCAATGAACTGTAAGACTATCAATAAAAGATAAGGTATTGTTAATGAGTTTACCCCCAGGAAAGCCACAAAGTAAACATGAAAATATGAAAATGTAACAAGTTTGAAATTATGAAAAATGTAACAAGTTCTGTCTTTGGTATAAATAATAAATTTAAACTGAAATAGTGTTGTGAATTTTAATGCACTTATTTCAAATTTCCTATACTGTTTCTACTACTTTTACACTGTAATAGAAATGAATACTCAAAACACGAATAAAAGCAAGTGATAGGGTGCACGGTGGCCCTTTCCCCTGGGCTTGGGGTAGCTCTGATGGGACTCAGCATTCTGCCTTGCTCTGTGCCAGGATTTCCCACACAACCATCCAGGAGTCCCTGTGTTAGAATGATGAGCAGCACAAACCTCAATGAAGGAATAATTTTGTAAATTAAATCTTGCTAAAATACTACATGAGTAAGTAAGGAACACAGAAGGCTCCCTCTTCAGCCTCCGGGGCTCAGATGGGAGGTTTTTTCCTCCCTCTTCCTCACATGCTGCCCTGTTTCCCTGGAGCTTCTGATGCGCCTTCAAGGGTCTGCTCCAGAGAAGGGAGCAGCAGTGCTCCTTGTGGACCTGGCCAGTCTCAGGACTGGGCCTGGGTTAGTGTTTGAGGCACCTCAGAGAAGGCAGGTTGCTGCCCCCTGCTGGTATTCTGGGGCAGCACAGGATGAGAATTCATTTTTAAAGTTTGGTGATGGTGGTGCCCTTTCCAGGAACACCTGTGCATCTCTAATTCAGTGTGAATAACCACTACCATTCTATTGCACATTCAAACAGAAGTAGAATCCACCATCCCATGCCTTGATCGGAATGTACATGCTGTGGTTTGAATGTCCTCCAGAATTCATGTATTGTAAACTCTAACCCCAAATTCATATGTTAAGGGTATTTGGAAGGAGAACTTTTCAGAGATGATGGGGTCATGAGGGTTCTGCCTTCATGAATGGAATCATCCAATCATGAATTAATGGGTCAGCAGGTTGTCAAGGGAGAGGCTTTGACCTCAGGATTTTGCAGAAGGCCCCACTAGCAAGAGGCCATCAACACATAGAACCCATTGTTCTGAACTTCCTAGCCTCTGGAACTGTGAGAACACATTTATTTACTTTATGAATTATTCAATCTCTGATATTTAGTAATAGCAACAGAAAGCAACCAAGATAGGTGAAGAGAACAAAAAGCAAACAGAAGATCAATACACAAAAGTAAACTGATGCTCTATGTATCAGAATATAAGAATAATTGGAATTTGAAATTTTAAAAAATACCATTTACTGGGCTGGGGATGTGGCTCAAGCAGTAGTGCGCTCACCTGGCATGCACAGTGCGCTGGGTTCAATCCTCAGCACCACATACAAATAAAATAAAGATGTTGTGTCTACCGAAAACTAAAAAAAATGATTTTATTTATTTTTTTTAAGTTAATTCCATTTTTTTTAAGAGAGAGGAGGGAGAGAGAGAGAGAGAGAGAGAGAGAGAATTTTAATATTTATTTTTTAGTTCTCGGCGGACACAACATCTTTGTTTTGCTGAGGATCCAACCCGGGCCGCACGCATGCCAGACAATCGCGCTACCGTTTGAGCCACATCCCCAGCCCTAAAAAAATTAATTTAAAAAAATTCTCTCTCTCTCTCTCTCACTCTCTCTCAAAAAATAATACTATTTACAATTGCATTCCAAGCACTGAAGTACTGAAGTAGAAATAGAACAAACAGACAAATATGCCTTCGGCCAACTTTGAAAGATGATTGAAAGAAATCAAAAGAAACATAAGTAGATATTCCATGTTCAGAAATAGTTCAATCATTTTTCTTAATGTGATAATTCTTTCTAACCTGATGTATACATTCAGCAGAATCTCAATCAAATTCCCACCAAAGATGCTAACAAACTGTTTCCAAACCAAGAAAAGACAACATAAGACTTATGAAGAATTGAAGAACCAACACATCTGACTCTAAGCACTGATCATAAATCTATAGTAATAAAGAGAGTGTGGTGTTAGGTAAAGAATCAATAAACAGCTAAATGGAACAAAATAAAGAATTGCAAATAGACCTATGTAAATATAGTCAACTAATTTTGTCAAAGGGAAAAAGGGAATTCAGTGAAAAGAAAAGTTTCACAAATATTTACAGAAGGATTATAGAAAAAAAATAAGCCAAGGAGGGATTTTTATCAGGGAAGAAACAGAACATAGACACAAGCTTATGGCTTACCCCAAAACCTTACTCAAGATGGTCCATAAGCTTAACATTTTCAAATGCAAAGTTACAAAAGTTACAGAAGAAAATCTACATAGCCATGTGTCCTTATATAAAGGAGGATTCAGATGCAGAAATGCACACAGAGAAAACACCATGTGGGAACCAGAGCTCTGCTACCACAAGTCAAGAAACTACTCAACTTGAAGCAGAGCCTGGAACAGACCTTTTTCTTGTGCCTCCAGATGCAGTGCTGTCCTGCCGACACCTCAACCCCAGACCTCTGAACTTCAGATCTATGGGACAGCAGATCTCTGCAATTATAATGCCCCTGGCCTATGGTACTTGTCAGGGCAGCCCTGGGAGGATAATATGGGCAGAACTATTCCATCCAACACTCTCCCAGCTACAGCTGCCTCCCCCAGCCCAACCCACAAGAAGGTGGGTATAGAAGCAAGATCCTTCATGGGCCATTACTGCTGCAGGGTGGTCACTTCCTGCCCTGAGTGGGAGCTCTGGACTCAGCTCTCAACCTCCTAAGGATAGTGGCAGGATGAGAACAAGGAGGGGTAAGAGGTCATCATCCCTGGAGCTGGTAACCAAGAGTTCATCCTAATATTTCTAGAGCCCAGAAAGCTTTGGGCTGGACAAATCTCACCCCTCATCTCCTCTATACTGACTCCTAGCCATCTGGACTTTTAAAGAGCAAAGAAGTCCATTTTAAACTCAATGGGAAAGCGTTCAGAAAGAAGATGATCCACCTGAATTTGGCACATCACATGTGTCCACTGGGTCCAGGGTAGAACAGGCTGGGAGAGACACACCTCTCTTCTAAGGGAAACCCAAAAGACAAGTCTAGAAAAGGGAGAGGAAAAGGAAGGGTTTGGTTGACAGGATGCCAAAGGCAGAGGCCCCTTCCATATAAGAACTCTGTGGCGAGAGGATGAGGAGGGGCCTCTTCTTCCATCTAGACAGGACTTCTGACCACTCCAGAGGTGCCCCTTCTTAGAAGATCCAGTCCCAGACAAGACTCAACTCCAGTGACTTTTCTTTCATTGTCCCCCAAATGGGTATGATGCAGAAGGCCGAATCACAGTTCTAGAACTTTCAGGACTGAGCCTGCTTCCTGTCCAGGATAGGAGAGAGCAAAATGCCCTGGAGTTCCTCATGCAGTCCTTGCCTCTGTAACCGGCTCCCTTACAGGTACCTCCTTGCTGGGTACACAGACCCTGCTGGGCACAGGAAAGAACAAGAGGAGGCTGGGATAGGCCTGGGGTACCCTAGTTTCCTGGGAAGTCTATAGGGTGACACCCCTCATGGTGCCACAAGGCATAGTAGTCACTGCCTCTGCCATGTGAGTCTGGGGGAGCTGTTAGGTGCAGGTCAGGCTGAATAAGTTGTCTGCAGGGCATGCCAAAGTTAGCTGCAGGATGACCTGGCTTCTCAAACCCTCTGTCTGGTTCTTTATCACCTGTTTGCTTCAAGCCCAAACACCCAAGCCCCCGCTCAAGGCTGAACACTTCGCCCCCCTGCTCAAGGCTGAACATTCAACCCCCCCACTCAAGGCTGAACACTTAACACCCCTTGTGCCAACAAGGGAGTTTGCAGACCCATAGACCCCATTAGATTTGGGCTATAAAAACCTCCCTCCTGCCAGGCCCCTCTCTCTTGCTCTCTCTTGCTCTCTTGCTCTCTGTCTCCCTCTCTTGCTTTCTCTATCTCTCTCTTGCTCTGTTTCTTGCTCTGTCTCTCTTGCTCTTGCTCTCTCTTTCTTCTCTCTCTCTCTCTCTCTCTTTTCTCCTCTTTTTTCACTGCTGCAATAAAGATCTCTTGGTTGCTCTGATTGTTGTGGTCACGTTCCTTTCATGAGCTGGCCTGGTAGAGAACATTAGGATCCACCCTCCTGTAGTAGGTAGGCAGATGGCTGCACCCCAACACTGCACCCATGGCTGGCAGCACATCTGCAGAGCTTGGGGACCCTGGGAAGCCAGTACTAGTGCCTCATCTTCCCCCAGGTCTAAGGATTGCTAGGGACACCCCAGGACCCAGGTGAGCAGTGTGGTGGCCTGTCAGACACCGGACTTTGATTTTCCTTGTAGGGTGCTCTGTGGACCCCAGTAGAAAAAGCACAGGAAGGGAGGGGCGGCTTGGGAAGCATGTTCAGGACTCAATGTGGGAACAGCAGTGATGTCCTCATCAGGTCCAGCATTCCTCCTCCCCTCCCCCAGAAAGCTCTCCTGACATACACACCCAGAGGCCAAGCAGCACCTGTGCCCAGATATTCTTTCTTCCCGCCCATGCATCAGTCAGGCTTGAGCATGGGACCTTGTCAGACCTTTTAATGCTCCATCAGCCCTGAGCCATATGCTTGGAGTAGCCTGAGCCAGCATGTAGTGACAGGTACTAAGGACAAAGCAACCCCTGAAAGCCTGTGACTAGGGCCTTCTAACAGCTACAGAGACTGGGCACCCCACCCTGAATCTCAGTACCTACACAGTCAGGACCTCCCTGTGGGACCTCAGGAAGTCCCACCTTCAAACAGAATCTGTCCTCTTGATGAAACAAGGAGCTTCCAGCAAATGCACCAAACATGCCACATCTTCTATCACTGTGCTGATCCTAGGAGAGATGACCACAGCCCCAGACCACCCACCAGATGAGCAAAACAAATCCTACCATTTAATGCTTAAAGAATCTCATTTTAAAAAACATAAATGCATATGGTTTAAAAGTAAACAGATGAAGAGCCGGGCAGTGGCATATTACTATAATCCCAGCTACTCAGGAGGCTGAGGCAAGAGGATCACAAGTTGGAGGCCAGCCTCAACAACTTGGCAAGACTCTGTCTCAAAATAAAACATAAAAAGGGCAAGGAATATAACTCGATGGTAGAATCCCCTGGGTCTAATCCCCAGTACTGGAGAAAACAACAAGGAGAAGGAGGAACAGGAAGAGGAGTCTAATTATTCCTATCTTCCAGTCTCTACAGAATTTTTTTTTTTTTTTGTAGTGCTGGAGATTGAACCCAGGGCCTTGTGCATGCAAGGCAAGCACTCTACCAACGGAGCTATATCCCCAACCCCTCTACAGAAATCCTTACTTAGACAAATGCCACAGGCCCAATTGGCCTAACACATCTACACTGCCCAACCCCTTTGTCCCTTTTACTTCACTAACTCTCCCAAACTCACACACTTCCCTGTCCCTCATCCTCCCTTTAAAATGCTCAAACCAGTGGGGCATGGTGGCATATAGCTGCAATCCCAGCTACCTGGGAGCCTTAGACAGGAGGCTCACAAGTTTGAGACCAGCCTACACGACTTAGCAAAACCATCTTTCAAAGTTCAAATAAAATGGTTGGGGATGAAGCTAAGTGGTAGAATGCCCCTGGGTTCAATTCTCAGTACCACTAAAAAAATTAAAAAGAAAATGCCCAAGTCACCTGTGTACAAATCACAGTGGAGCTCGGCTCTTTCTTCTACCATCAGTAGTTATTGAACAAAATCTCTTCCCACAGCTTTACTTCATATTCTTATGTATTTAATACCTTATGTATCATTTACCTTTGACATCACCAGAATTGGAAATTCAAGAGAGAAGAAAATGGAATTGAGGCTACCACTTGTTGAAGACTCCAACCCTGCACTTAACCACACCAAGCACTGCTGTACCCCTGAAACCAGGAAGGGGACAGGCATGAACAGTTGCTCGTGGTTACAGATGGCCACACATTCCACAGAGAGCACCTGACATGTCCTCCATGCATCTAAAGCCTGAGCCCAAGGCCAGAAACAGAAGCCACTGGGGAAGCTTCAGGAAAGTGTAGTCTTTGAGATTGAATGACTTTGCCAGGGACTGGCCCTGTGTTAGGATCATGAGTTTTAAGAAAGTAAACTGAATGTTACAACACAATGGCCATTGTTGAGGCGAAGAGAATTTGTAGTTTGAAAGAGATTTCCACAGCTGACCTCTAGAACTGAAGGACACACACACCCCTCTCCTGGCACCCCAATTATTCTGGGTAATATAGTCCATCCTACCTGTGCAACTCTCACCACGAAGGCTCCTAAGATCTTCTGGTTGTCAATTCTGGGTAGCGCAATCTGAAGTTCTGCCCAAATAGTCCTCACCTCCAAGACCTGGGGGAGAGGGGCTGTAGGCCCCTCAGGATTCTAATAGCATACTTTGCCATTCTATCAAAACAGAAGCAGAAGCTCCGGGAGCTGATGATCCCCAAGCATTATATGTAGTGTCTCCCAGTCTTCTGTCTTCACCATTTTTGCTGTGAGGACTCGGGGATCCACAGGCGGCATGCCTGCCTGGACACCTTGGAGAATTCTGGGCAGTGTAGTCTGGTATCCTGCCTGCACAGCTCTCATCACAGAGGCTTCCAGAACTTACAGGACCCCAAGGATTATGGATAGTACAGCCTGATATTCTTTCCACCCAGCCCTCACCACTGAGGCTCCTTGGAAATACATGCCATAGGCACCCCCCAAAGATTCTGGATAGTGTAGTCTGGAGTTTTGCCTATGCAGCCCTCACCCCAGAGGCCTCTGGGAGCTGCAGGTCACACACTAGCCTGGTCACCAGCTGCCCCTGCAGGATTATGAGTAGCATGGTCCAGCTTTCTGCCTACACAGCCTTTATGGCAGAAGACTGTGGGAACTGTGGACCCTCAAGGATTTTGGGATGAATACTTTGGTGTCCTGCCCTTCCTAGAGAGGCCTCTGGGAGCTGCAGGATGTGACATGTGGATATATCCAAGGATTTTGGGTAATGTCATTTGACATTCTGCCCTCACAGCCTTTACCAAGGAGGCTCATGAGAGTTTTGAGTCCCTGAAGATTCTGGGTAGTGTAATCCAATTCTGCCCCCACGTCCCATTCCAGGGAGTATCAAGGGAGCTATTTGCTTACCAGGGTAGGCCCCATGGAATTCTGGGCAGTGTAGTCTGAACTTCTGTCCACCTAGCCCTCTCCACAGAGATCTCTAGGAGCTGCAGAACCTGAAACTTCTGGATAGTGAAATCTGAACTTGAACCTGAAACTCACTCTGACCTTGAACTTGAACCAGACCTTTACTTGAAACTTGAATTTGGTCTTGACTTACACCTATACCCTGATATTGAACTTGACCTTAAACTGAACTTTTAGCCTGACTCTGAACTTGATCTCAGACTGAACTTTACCCTGAACATGAACTTGACCTTGAATGTGAACTTGATCCTGATCTTGAACCTGCTGATAGCACATCCTCTGAGCTCAGGCCTGGAAGGCTGGTGCCAGTAGCCTTCTCTTCTTGTAGGTCCAAGGGTTACCAGGGGAATGCCAGGCTCTAGGTAGCATTGTGAGTGCTTCCCAGACACTGGACTCCATGCTTCCTTTTAGAGTATTGACACAGTCCTGTGCAATCCTGTGCAACCTAGGGCCTCCCAGCATGGCACACTTGAGGGTAGTTTCAGGAAAGAGCACCCCAAAAAATATTTTTTAAATTTATTTATAATATTTGAGTCTTTAAAAAGTGATACAAGTTCATGTTAAAAATTTCTATGAGCAGAAAATATTAAGGAAGAAAAATAAGTATTCTTATCCACAAATGCTTATTTTGAGACATGGCTATCGGGGCTAGGGATGTGGCTCAAGAGGTAGCGCGCTCGCCTGGCATGCGTGCGGCCCAGGTTCTATCCTCAGCACCACACACAAACAAAGATGTTGTGCCTGCCGAAAAACTAAAAAAATAAATATTAAAAAATTCTCTCTCACTCTCTCTCTCTCCACTCTCTCTTTTAAAAAAAAAAAAGTGAGACATGGTTGTCATGATTTTTTTTCATGTATCCTACTGGGAAATATTCCAAAAATGATCTTTCTGTGCCTGTTTTTTCCCTTGACCAATGGGAATAATAACACAGGAGGATGTTGTGAGGTTTGGGTGAGCTGATCTTTGTAATACAGCAGAGCTATCAATTTACAGCCTTCTCATTTTTTATCAAGGGTTTTGTGCCTTGTCACAAGATATTTCCAGGAGACTGCTCCTCATCTTACATATGAACAGGCCTCATTTCTCTTAAAGGGCTACAGGGCATGCTGCTGTGTGACAGACTTATTTATGAAACTGGTTCTCTGTGGAGCCAGCCTGGTTGTGTCTGTTCTCTAGCACTCTCTGTCACAACAGAGGTATGAGCATCTCTTTGGAGTCATCTTCCTAAGCAGAAACCCTGTCAAAAGTGTGCATTTAGACTTCAGATAGTTGTTTCCTAATTACTTCTGAAATGGTTTTGACCACAAACTCCCAGCTGAGAGGGCCCTTACCTTGCCTGAAAGGATCTGATTGCTAACCTACAAATAACTCATATTTACTGCTGAATAATTAGAAATGTAACCGTCAAGGAGAAAAAAATTTCCATATGCTAGAGCAACACAACCAGGAAGCAGCTTCATGGTTTTAAGTATAGAACATCCAGATTTTAAATGAAGAAATCATTTGCTTTTTATATATGATATATCCTAAATTTGTTCTCTACATATGTCATATGATATAAATACACCCATAGATTCACACCCCCACATAGCTATCACCTGTTTTCCTCACCTTCTGCACAGCATGGCCTTCCTACTCTGTCTGTCCAGGAAGGAGCAAGGGCAGAGGGTGGTGAGGAGAGGTATGGAGCTTGCTTATCCAATGGACCACTGAGAGTTAAAATCTTCAGTTGGACCCAGTCATAGGGGGAACCAACAATACCATAAAATTTACCTCCAGGATCTTGACTGAGATCCTACAGTAAATACTGGGGAGAACCCTCCTGTAAGAGAGGAAAAGACAAACTATTTTGAAAAATACCACAGAATTCTGTTCTCTAAGCAAGGCCTGTTCTTAGGAAACTACTTAAACAGAGTTTCACTTAGTGCAGGTATTACTGCAGCCTACGTGACTTGGGGGAAGGAAATACCTAATCCAATCATGACATCTAGTCATCCACATTGGAGAATGAAAATGCCCACCTCCAACCTTCTCTAGCCATCCTGTTCCTCCTAGGGGAGAGGAAGGAAAAAACTGAGAAACATTTGAGAAATTTTGAGGAGGAGACTCCCTCAAAGACTGAAAACTGACACTCAAAAAATATTTTTAAAATTTATTTATAATATTTGAGTCTTTAAAAAATGATACAAGTTCATGTTAAAGTTTTCTATGAGCAGGGAATATTAAAGAAGAAAAATAAGTATTCTTATCCACAAATGCTTATTTGGGGACATGGTTATCATGACTTTTTTTCCATGTATCTTACTGGGAAATATCCCAAAAATGATCTTTCTATGCCCGTTTCTTCAATTTGAAGTGACAGAGAATGCATCAGAGCCCTTTCAGCATGACCTGAATATTGTGTCTTCCCCAAATTCATGTTGAAACCTAATCCCCAATGCACCAGTATCAGAGGTGGGGCCTTTGGAAGGTGATTGGTTCATGAGTCACAGCCCCAGGAAGTGGGATTAGTCCCCTGATACCCCTGATAAAATGCCTGATGTAGTTTTTTATTCCTCTTCTACTACATGCAAGCACATAGATGGGGCCATCTGTCAAAGAAAAGGGGGGGCTGGGGTTATGGCTCAGTGGTAGAGCACTCGTCTGGCAGTGTGAGGCATTGGGTTCAATTTATAAGGATAAATAATAAAGTAAGGGCATTGTGTCAATCTACAACTAAAAAACAAACAAACAAACAAACAAAAACAGGACACACAGAATCTACTGGGGCCTTCCTTGATCTTGGACTTTCAAGACTATAGAACTGTTTTGTAGTATTTATATATTTATATTTATAGTATTTACTACAACTGAGTTGTAGTATTTATAAATTCCCCAGTCTCAGTTATTTTATTATAGTAACCCAAACAGACTAAAACAGTTTACCTTTCCCTCTGTACCTTACCACCACATTGCTAAATGCATTATTTCCAACAGTTCCTGTCATTTGGCATGACATGTCAGGTTATGAAGAAAATATGACAAGATACTACTAAAAGGCAAAACACAATTTGAAGTGAGAGAGAATGTATCAGAACCAGACATGGCAGGGATTTGGGATTATTAGGCAATAAATTATTAAAAACTCTGATTAAGGCAATAAAGAATCTAATGGATAAACTAGACAGTATTCAAGGAGAGAGGGACAAAACAAAAGTCAACCAGATAATGCTTACAAGAATTTTATTTTAAAATATACACACACACATGGATTAAAAGTAAATAGAGGGACTACGGTTGTGGCTCAATAGTAGAGTGCTTGCCTAGCATACATGAGGCACTGAGTTTGATCCTCAGAACCACATAAAAATAAAATAAAGGTATTGTGTGTCCACCTACAACTAAAAAAAAGTAAATATAGTAAATAGAGAAAAACATATCATGAAAACACTAATAAAAGAAACCAGGGGCTAGGGATAGAGATCAGTGGTATATCACCTATCTGGCATGTACAAGGTCCTGGGTCCAAATCCCCAGCAATGCTGAAAAAAAAAAATCAGCAGTAGCTACATTGATTTTAGATAGAGCAGACTTCAAAGGAAGGAAAGTTATAAAGGCATTACATAATAAATAACATACAAGCCAATTCTCCAAGATGTTAACAATTTTTAACACGTATGCACCTAACAACAGGTTTTGAAACTATGCGAGATCAAACTTATTAGAATTACAAAGAGGAAAAGAGGATCCACCATCATAACTGGAGACTACAACAACCCTCTCAAAAATGGTCAGTTCCAGCAGACATGCAATCAGTAGTGACATAATTTAACTCTTAACAAAAGGACCAATTGAGTGCATGTCATCTACAGACTACTTCTAACAGCAGGTTACACATTCTCCTCAAATTCACAAACAGCCCACCTTCTCAGCCATAAAATACATCTGAACAAATTTTAAAAATAGAAATTATACAGTCAGAGATGTTGGTGCAAGCCTGTGGTTCAGGCTACTCAGGAGGCTGAGGCAGAAGTGTCATAAGCTCAAGGGCAGCTTGGGCAGTTTAGTGAACATCATACCAAAGTGGATATACTAGCTAATAAATAAGACAAGAAATAAAATAAAAGGCATTTCAGATTGAGTAGAAAGAAATAGAATTATCTTTGCATGACATGATCTTTCATGTAGAACATTCAAAACAATTGACCCCAAATACAAACGGAACTCAACAACTCCATAGCATCATCATCATCATACAATTTTTAATTTTTTTATTTTTAGTTGTAGATAGACACAATTCCTTTATTTATTTATTTTTATGCGGTGCTGAGAATCGAATCCAGTGCCTCACATCTATTAGGCAAACACCCTACCACTGAGCCACAACTCCAACCCCATCATTCAATTTTTAAATAGTCAATAGACCTAAATAGACATTTCTCTAAGATGTCATTCAAAGGGTTAACAGATATATGAACAAATGTTCAAAGTCACTATCAGGAAATGCAAATCAAAACTACAATAATATTCACATCGCCCTTAGATTGGTATTATCAAAAAAGATAAAAGAAAGCTGGTCACAGTAGCACATACTTGTTATCCCAGTTACTGGGGAGGCTGAGGCAAGAGGATTCCAAGTCCTATACCAGCCTAGGCAATTTGGTAAGACCCTGTCTCAAAAAAGAGGTAGGGGGCTGAGGACATAGTTCAGTGGTAGAGGGTCCCTGGCTTCAATTTTTAATACCACACACACACACACACACACGCGCGCGCACACACACACACACACACACACACACAAAAGTCAAAGATAACAAGTCTTGTAAAAATGTGGATTAAAGAGAATACTCACACATTGGTGGGAATGCATATGAACATGGCCATTATTGAAAAAACTGCATTGAGATTCCTCAAACAATAGCCATTATTGAAAATAGCATTGAGATTCCTCAAACCATCAAAAACAGAAGTTTCATGTCATCCAGCTATCCCACACTGGGTATATATCCAAATGAAACAAAATCAGTATGTCAAAGAGATACCTGCACTCCCATGTTTATTGCAGTACTATTCACAAAACCTTAAGAAATGGAATTAATCTAACTATCCATCAATGATGAATGGATAAAGGAAATGTGGTTCATATATACTCGATAGAATATTATTCAGCTACAAAATAGAATGAAATTATGTCATGTGTAACAACATAGATAAAATTAGAGGACATTGTGTTAAGCAAAATAAGCCTGGTGTAGGAATACAAATATCACATGATCTCATTCATACACTTAATCTGGAAAGGTTGATCTCAGGGTAGTTCAGAGTAGAAGAGTGGTTGTCAGAGGCTGGAGAGATGTGGGGAAGGAGAAATGGGGAAAGGTAGATCAATGAGTATTAAGGTACAGTCAGATAGGAGATGTATATTCTGGTGTTCTTGACCTGTAGGGTGATTACAGTAATAATATACTGTATATTTCAAAAAGGCTAGAATATATTCAATGTTTTCACCACAAAGAAATTATAACTATTTGAGGAGATAACTAAGCTCACCCTAATTTTCACATTACAGAATGTAAACATAAATCACATGATATTTCAAAATATGTACAACTAAAAATTATATTCCTGGAACTAGTAAGTGATTATAATAAGATTCCAGGATACAAGATAACACATAAAACTCAATTGCTTTCCCATACACCATCAACAACCAAGCACATTTAAAAAACAAATGAAATGAAAACTGCATTACCATCTCCTCCCCCCCCCAAAAAAAATGAAAGCCTTAGGTATAAATCTAACAAAATATCTACAAGATGAATATGAATAAAACTACAAAACTCTGATGAACAAAAGTATAGAATTACATCAATGGGAGTATATGTTCCCATTATATGTATATTCCCATTATAGGAGTATATGTTCCTGGATGGGCAAACTATTGTCAATACCAATCTTTCCCAATATGATCAATACATTCAAAGTATAGAACACATTTTAAAGTAAAAAGCACTTGACAAAAAATAAATAGATGGAAACGACTTTAACATAATAAATGCCATGTATGAAAAGTCCATAGTTGACCTTTACTTAATGGTGAAACTCTAAAAACTTTTCCTCTACAATCAGGAACAACATAAGGATACCAGATCTTATCAGTTCTATTTACCACAATACTGGATGTCCTGGTCAGAGCAATTAGGCACGAAAAAAATAAAGTACATGACAGGAAGGAAGAATAGAAGAAAGTTGTAAATTTATGTCTGCTCAGAGACCATTTTATTATAGTGGGAGAAAACCCTAAATATTCAACAAAAAGTAATCGATGGAACACCAGTTACAAAGTCAACAAGAACGCAGATTTCAGTGACAAAATGTAGACCTGATGTTTATAAAGCAGAATATGGACCTTTCAACAAGAAAGACCATGTATTAAGCCATAAAACAAATCTCCTTTATAAGACAAACCTTATAAAATATGTTTTCCTGAACATAAAGCCATAAAATAAGAAACAGAAAAGCCTGGTTAAAAAAAAAAAAAAAAAAAAAAAAAAAAGCTATTTCCCGTCATTAAACTAAACCAGTAACTCAGAGAGGTCTGGCAAAAAGGAGATTTCTGAGAAGAATGGGAAAAAAAATACTACCTGTTCTCTTCTCTCTGCTTTGAGAAAATATGAGAGTAGAGAGATGAATTAAAGAAGATGCTTAACTTTCAAACAGAGTTCAGAGAAAACACGAGGGAGCCAAGATTTGCTGGGTTTGAAATAAAACTGTTCTCATCCACAGTGTTGCCTAGCAAAACATTTTCAAAGAAATACTTTGGCTGCAAGGATCCAACCCAGTGTTTTAGTAAAAGAGATGAAAGAGATCAAAAAGATGTTCTGTATTCTAAAAGTTTTAGGGCATGATTCACAGTCCCATTTAAGGACTGCTAAAGGTATTGTCCCAAAGCAGTATTAGGGAAGGGGAGGTCAGAGAACAGAGGACCTGTCTCAAAGAGTGTGCTGTGGATGGCTTCTGTTAATGGATTTTGATACACAGGAAGCCCACTTTTTAAAGAAGTGTTTTGGTCAGCTTTTTCATTGCTGTGACTAGAGGACCCGACCAGAACAATTGTAGGGAAGGAAACGTTTATTTAAGGGCTCATGGTTTCAGAGGTTTTAGCCCATATAAAGTCGGCTCCGTCTCTCTGGGCTCGGGGCTCAGGGCTCGGGGCTCGGAGCTATGGTGATCAGGAAGCAGAGAGAGATTTCACTTGCCAGATACAAAATATATACCCCAAAGGCACATCCCAATTCCCACCTTCTCCAGCCACACCCTACCACTTCAGTTATCACTCAGTTAATCCTGATCAGGAGATTAATTCACTGATTTGGTTAAGACTCTTACAGTCCAATCAATCATTCCTCCTCTAAACCGTCTTGCATTGTCTCACATGTGAGCTTCTGGGGAACACCTCACACCCAAACCATAACAAGAAGTGATTACACTGAATGAATTCTTATACAAAAAGACCACAGTCAGAAAATAAAAATGACAAGAGGAGGCAGCTGGGGATGCAACTCAGCGGCACAGTCCATGCTTAGCATACACGGGGCCCTGGACCCAATCCCCAAACCACATACACGCACACAAAAATTTTTAAATGAAAAGGAGACTACTGGGTACTCAAATAAGCATGGCATATGTGGGGAAAGTTAATCAACTGCAACTCAGTGAATTAATCTCCTGATCAGGATTAACTTAACTTTAGAAAAAAGAATATCAACTCAGAATGGCAAGAGTCCAGACAGCAGAATGAAGAGGCATGAAACTCTTTCCCAGGGACCAGAACTGGGCTGTAATCAAAGAACTGGAGCAGGTGCTTCATGGGGATAAACACTCAGATCAATGCATGCAGGGTGCCTCCTGCAGCCCAGCAGCCTTGCCCGAACACATGGGCCAACCAAGACCATCCCAGTGTTCTCACTGTGTGCTGGGTGTGTGTGCACAAGCAGGTAAGAGGTCACCAGGACCTGAATTCAAATTATCAGCCAATGCCATAATAGGAAAAGATTTCAGGGGCAATAAGAGAGGCCAAGTATGTTTTGAATTCTGGAAAAATGTAAATAATTTGTGGCTAGAAGGCAATGATCTGTTTTAAAGGTTGTTGTAAAGTCAGTGTCACTCTTATCAAGAAATAAATTGTAACTGTCCTCCTCTTGATTCAAAGCTGGTCTTAGTGATGTGCTAAGGAACGTGGTAGGAGATGAGCTTTGGGACTTCTGAGGGGAGATTAAGGAGCCTTCCAACTTCAGCCTGAGTCTCTAGTATAGTTGCTCTGGAAGGAGTCAGCAAGTCTGACTCCTCTGAGACTGCCATACTGTGAGGAAGTTCAAGCTGGCCACAAGACAAGACTAAATGCCTGCTCATGTCCCCAGACATTACTGTCCTTCCAGCTGAGGCCAGACGCATCGTGTAGTAGACCACACTGCCTCAGACACACTGTGATGCAGCCAATCCACATTGTCTGTCAGTTTTCCTGATTCACAAAATTGTAACAGATGAGATTTCCTGGGTAAGCCAGTAGGTTTTGTAGAAGTTTGAAACATGGAATGTGAAGGTTTCAACTGAAATTTAGATACGAAATAAATTAATAAAGCACATTTTACATCTTATATCTCATCATATAATGGTGAATTTAAATGTTTAGTTATTAAGTTTGACATTTTTTATTCTTTCCCAAACATAAACTCCAGTTTTAGTCCATAAATACAGCCATGATTGGCACACACATCCATTTTCCTTATCCATGGTTAGTTAAAACATCAGAGGAATTAAATGAATCTTTGAGTTTGAAAACATGACAGGTCTTTTTGGACTACAAAAACAATCGCTATTAATAAAAACTCTGAATAGAATTACTCTCATAAATTTGTATCAGCAAAAAAGTACAAATTATGAAAAAGTATTTCTTGTTTTTATTCTTTGCATTTGTTTTTCATTGACCCATTAACTCCTGAACTTTGAAAAGCATTTGCTCACTGGTGCTTGTCTTCTTGGACACAATCTGGGGTGACCCTACTGGAGACCCAGGGACTAGCCAAGAGTAGGCACACACTGCCAGATATGGGAGTGGTGCCATCTTGAAAGGACAAACTACATGAAGGCACCAGGAGACTAATGTCTTATTTGTGATCACAGGTAGCATGAACATAGGAGTTTCCTAACTGTGACCAGGACAAATGTTGACCCAGAAGAATGTGATCAGATTAAGTGGTTCTTTTATTAAGCCTATAAATTTGGGGTGATTTTTTTGATACAGAAAAGGCTGATTCAAAGGTTGATCAGAAATCAACATATTAGGGAGTGGGATAAAAGTCTCTGAACCTGCTAAATGCAATACATAATTTCAGAACCACATGTACCAGTTTTGAAAAGCACAACAAATGTCAACTGAATGGACTTCAATGTTGTTGAGCTACATGATTTAAACAATGTCTGAAGATGAGTGCAGTGTTTTACACCATAACATAAGTCTGTTGCTTATATGCGAGTATTGTGCTGTGTTTTAGTTGCATTTTATTTAGTTTGGAGCACAAGTATGATGCAGTCTAATTTTCCTATTTTACATATTTTAAATAGTCTGTTATTATTTTCCTAAAGAAATTGTAACGTGTGTGTGTGTGTGTGTGTGTGTGTGTGTGTGTGTGGCAGGGAAGGTATTGGTATTGAATCCACATGACCTCTACCACTGAGCCACACCCCAGCTCTTTTTATTTTATTTTGACACAGGGTCTCACTAAGTTTCCCAGGTTTGGCCTTGGACTTGTGATCCTCAGCCTCCTGAGTCACTATGATTACAGGCATGCATCACCACCTCTGGCAGAATTAATGATTTTTAGGAATGAGTTGCTGACATTAAGTAATAAATGCTTCTTTTTTAACCCTTTTGAGGCATGTAATGCATAGAAAATATTGGGGATGACAAGGGAGAGGTGTGTTAAAGCAATGTTTGATGATTGAGGGTTGCAGCTCAGTAATAGAGGGCTAGCCTAGCATACACTAGGCCCTGGGTTCTACTCCCAGCATCAAAGAGGGGAAAAAAAGTCCCAAACAGGCCCAATCATAAATAATGTTCCTGTTAAACTGACTTCAGTGTGACAAATGTGATCTCAAAAATAAGCAAATACTTGTTTTTAATTGATTGTGCAAAACAGGAAATATTAGCCAAAAAGTCAAGATGTGTCTGACATCTATATATCATGTGACCCTGGGCAAGTCACTCATCTCTTTGAACCCAACTTTTTTTTCCTCTTTCTTATAAAGCAGAAGTATTCTGGCAAACCCTTTTGAACTATCAGGAATAACAGGATAGAGAAATCATCAGTATATCTGCAGATGATCAATTTTTTTCTGGTCTAGGTTTAAGAGACCTCACATACTGGAAACAGTGAAGACTACTGAAGGAATGGGTGTAAGTACAGAGCACTGTAAGACTCAGCTCAGTAGTTCATCTGGGGTAATCCCAGTGATTTGGGAGGCTGAGGCAGAAGAATTACAAGTTTGAGGCCAGCCTCAGCAACTTAGTGAGATCCTGTCTCAAACTAAAAAATCAAGAAGGGCTGAGGATACAGTTCAGTGGTAAAGCACCATTGGGTTCAATCCCCAGTACTAAAAGAAGAGAGAGAAACTGTAAGCATATCCTCTCAGGTGTAACAGGGTATGCCTTCAGACTGGCCTACAACTTGTGCCAATAAGTAAAATTTCCTAGGCCCTTGCCTATCTTAGCTCTCCTCACTTCTCCCTTCTGAAAGTTGGTTCAAACCCTCCAACAACACCAGCTACCTGTTCATAGCTTCTGAAGAAGGTAAGCAGTGTGGTCCAAAGGTAGGTAATGGGTCAGTAATTGCTTAGTCCATCCAATGCTAGGATCTTCACTTTTCTAGGACACTCTGCCTCTGACTGAAATGCTGGTGAGAGGGCTCAAGCCAGAAAGAATCTTTTTTTTTTTTTTTTCACAGAGAGAGGGAGAGAGAGAGAGAGAGAGAGAGAGAGAATTTTAATATTTATTTTTTAGTTATCGGCGGACACAACATCTTTGTTTTGTATGTGGTGCTGAGGATCGAACCCGGGCAGCATGCATGCCAGGTGAGCGCACTACCGCTTGAGCCCCATCCCCAGCCCAGAAAGAATCTTCTTTCAGACAGGGATTCCCGTTCATTGCACGCCCTCCTCCAAACTTTGTAACACCTACTTTATTCCAAAGAAAAGGGGCCCATCATTCACTACTCCAGTCTTTCTCATAGAACTCCCTGCCCCTGGAGTATAGGCCTTGTGAGATCCTGTCTCAAACTCCATAAACTCAAGCCATGTCTTAGGCTACACTAATCATCCTCCATTTCAAGACAAATTCAAGGTTGAGGATTTTGTTATGCATAGGTATAGGCTACTTTAAAGAGGTTTTCTCAGTTGTACTATTTGTATTATGACAGTTTACATTACGTGTCTGTGTGTGTGTGTGTGTGTGTGTCTTAATCAATGGAATGACTTTAATTCTTGTAGACTGTATTCAAGGTTTTTGCATTTATATGAAATGTACCTAAATTTTCAATATGTTAGGGAAAATGGTATTGAACTTTCTACCCAGATGGTGATTAATCTTGATTTGCATAAGAATTCTAGTTAAAATGTACTCTTTAGTGCAGATGTAACAAAACTACTTTTTACAAACAAGTTGGTTTTATTTGATTGGAAAAAGATGATAGAACTAAAAAGATTATGTTTATTATATATATATAGTCTATATATACTATACAGACTGGATTGCTTTGCTCTTATATTCTTTGGCCTTAAGAGCCAATCTTTCCAAAAGCTTTCTGATGCTTAAAATTGGTGTAAAGGGGGTCTTTTGACACTAATCATTAACTGTAGCTTTCCCTCCAGTATGGGACCAATCATATCAAATAATGGGACAAGGATCCTGCACCGTATAACAAAACCACTTGGCAAATAATCAGAAATATTTTGAGAGGAAATCATGCAGAGATGGGGGAATTACAAGGAGTCACTTGTCAAACTCCACTAAAATCAACAGCCAGGAAGTTACAGAAAGGGAGTTTTTACCCATATCAAAACTGAATTCCTTCACCTAGGAAGAGCTGATATTTCAGACTTTGCCTCCTTCAGGAATAAGAATCTAACTCCTGACATTTGAGTCCTTTGATAGGTTGTACACACTGACCACACTATAATCTGCCAGCCAGATGACACAGGGTCCTAATTCCCTCAAGACTGAGGGAAATAACAGGGGATTTGAAACACTCCTTTTGAAATTAAAGTAACTTCCTAATAACTGTTTTTCTGTATCCCATACTTCCTCCTGCTGAGATCAGAAGACAAGGAAACCAAGACTGACCTAACATGTACTCTGGTTAATTAAATCTGAATAGATGTGTGTATATAATAATGTAAACATATATAAATATATTATTTATGTGTAATTAAATCTGAATATATGTGCATATATTAATATATAACCCACAAAATTACAATTATCTTATATTAGACAAAGGTGCCAAAAACATGCATTGGAGAAAAGATAGCTCTTCAACAAATGGTGCTGGGAAAATTGGAAATCCATATGCAACGAAATAAAATTAAACCCCTATCTCTCACCATGTAAAAACTCAATTCAAAGTGCATCAAGGACCTAGGAATTAAACCAGAGACTCTGCGTCTAACAGAAGAAAAAGTAGGCCCTAATCTTCATCATGTGGGATTAGGCCCCAATTTCCTTAATAAGACTCCTGTAGCATAAGAATTAAAACCAAGAATCATTAAATAGGATGGAATCAAACTAAAAGGTTTCTTCTCAGCAAAAGAAACAATCTGTGAGGTGAACAGACAGCCTACATCCTGGGAGCAAATTTTTACCCTTCACACATCAGATAGAGCACTAATCTCTAAAGAACTCAAAAAGCTAAGCACCAAATAAACAAATAAATAAATAAATAAATAAATAACCCAATCAACAAATGGGCCGAGGACCTGAAAAGACACTTCTCAGAAGAGGATATATAATCAATAAACAAATATATGAAAAAATGTTCATCATCTCTAGCAATTAGAGAAATGCAAATCAAAACTACTCTAAAATATCATTTCACTCTGGTCAGAATGGCAGCTATTATGAAGACAAACAACAATAAGTGCTGGTGAGAATGTGGGGGGAAAGGTACACTCATACATTGCTGGTGGGACTACAAATTGGTGCAGCCAATATGGAAAGCAGGAGATTCCTTGGAAAACTGAAAATGGAACCACCATTTGACCCAGCTATCCCTCTCCTCGGTTTATACTCAAAAGACTCAAAAACAGCATACTACAGGGACACAGCCACATCAATGTTTATAGCAGCACAATTCACAATAGCTAAACTATGGAGCCAACCTAGATGCCCTTCAGTGGCTGAATTGATTAAAAAAATGTGGCATATATACATAATGGAATTTTACTCAGCAATAAAAGAGAATAAAATCATGGCATTTGCAGGTAAATGGATGGAGGTACTAAGGACACTAAATGAGAAACCCAGATTTCAGTGTCCTGCAGCCATTTCTATGCTATCTTGCTGCCAATGTTAAGGTTACAAATATCACTGAGGATTTTCTTAACCTGGGGTACAAATAACAACTTACTGCTGCTGCTTCTCCAGATATCACATTGGAGACAAGAAACAAGACAAGCAATGGTTTGCTCTAATGACTCCTTGGGGAGGAGGAAGAATGTCTAAATTTATAAATAAATCCTTCTGTATTGGGAATCTGGCCCTCAGAAGTACAGGTGATGTTACCCTTGGGTGTCATCACCTAAGGAGCACTTTGTGTCCATTTATGGCAGAAATATATATACACATTTGTTCCAGGGGTTGAACCTAGGGGCACTTAATCACTGAGCCACATCACTAGCCCTTTATTTTTTTTTTTAATTTATTTTGGGACAGGGTCTCACTAAGTCACTGAGGCTGGCTTTGAACTTGCTAACCTCCTGCCTGAGCCTCCCAAGCCACTAGAATTACAGACATGCACTACCATGCCTGTAGGCAGTCATATATTCTTGAGATATCTTATTCTTTATATACCCCTGATGTACAGATTGATGTGGTACACATGCCCAGGTAAGCGCATTATGCAGGCTGCTTTACCAACACAAGATCGTACAGCAACCTGTATTCTGCCTCATGGAACTGATTTGACATCATTAATCATAGGGTAGCAACAAGTGACCTATTCCTGGAAAGGGTAATGGAAGTTGCACATTATGCCAGTCAGACTGATGGTTGGGTCTGCTCAGAACTCCCTGTGACTGCAGCACAAGGACTTCCCTGGGTAGTCCAATCTGCAAATGAAATGGAATGGACTTAAATAAAATAGAATTGGATTAAAACAAGATCTTTTGCCTTAACCCAAATGTCTAAACCAATTAATGCTATATTTTTTAATTTTTTGTTAGCATTGTTATATATTTTTTATTTGTTCTAATTAGTTACACATGAGAGTAGAATGCACTTCGACACATCATATATAAAAGGGGTATAACTTCTCCTTCTTCTGGGTGTACATGATGTAGAATCACACCATTCATGTAATCATATACGTACATAGGGTAATAATGTCTGATTCATTCTATTATGCTTCCTACCCCCATGTCCCCTCCCCTCCCTTCATTCCCCTCTGCCTAATGCAAAGTACCTCTATTTTTCCATAGCCCCCCTTGTTGTGAATTAGCATCTGCATATCAGAGAATACATTCAGCCTTTGGTTTTTTGGTATTGGCTTATTTCACTTTACATGGCATTCTCCATTTCCTTCCACTTACCTGCAAGTGCTATACTTTCATTCTTCTTTCAGGCTGAGTTTCCATTGTGTATATGTACCACATTCTCTTTATCCATGCATCTGTTAAAGGGCATCTAGGATGGTTCCATAGTTTGATTATTGTGAATTGAGCTGCTATAAACAATTTTGTGGCTGTCTCACTGTAGTATGCTAATTTTAAGTCCTTTGGGTATAAACTGAGTAGTAGTTGGGTCAAATGGTGGTTCCATTCCAAGTTTTCTGAGGAATCTCCATATTGTTTTCCATAATGATTGCACCAATTTGCAGTCCTACCAGCAATATATGAGTGTACCTTTTCCCCACCTCCTCACCAACATTTTTCTTAATTACCTTAGCATGCTTGCTAATTAATAAGTTCTTGCTCTTTATACTGCTGTTGTGGAGTATGGATGTGCTTCCAGAGCCCTGTCCTGAGGGCCTTGCAGAACACATGCTATGGTCTGAGATTATGAGGGACATGAAGAGGCTTCCAAGACACTGAAGGGGTGGAGAGTTGAGTCAAACACTAATCAGTGCCTAGGAAAATTTGTAGTGAGATAAGAATATCTCTAAAAGAAGGTGATGATGAGGGAAATGGAGAGGGGGAGCTGGACACTTCTCTTATTGCCAATCTTTAGGAGAGGATCTAAACAGAGCAACCCTGGTTGTAAAGTAAAAGAATAAAGGAATACACCCATAAACATCTGCAGACAGTTGGGGGTGGTGATACACAAAATTTTTTTAAGAAGAGCAAATATATAGGATCCATATGATCATTCCAATGTTGCTGCTCAGCATTTCTGCTCCCTCAGTGCAGGGATTTCTCATCCAAAATAAACCCAAATCTATAAAAAGACAAACAATCAAAACACACACACACATAAGAAACAAAACAAAACCACCTTTGGCATGCTTTGATGAAAACAGTCAAAACTGCAATAAAAGAATGACTGTACAATGGCACACACCTATAATCCCAGTATCATGAGGCAGGTGGATTGCAAGTTCGAGTCCAGCCTGAGAAAGCAAAACATGCATCAAACTTCCCTCCCCTGCAATAAGAAAAGCTAACAGCTTTTCCTCACCTCTCCCTCATGGGGCCCCCAAGCATTCCAACACAGGATTGGTCCTGAGAAGGAAGTTCTAGTCTTCACCCTAGACACACCCTGAATATCTCCCCTCAGAACACAGGGCACTTCACACAGGTCAGAGAAGGTAGGGTTGAGCATCCTCTGTCAGTTGCCAGAGGTGTGCGAGACGAGTGCTGTTTGGCCATGGTCATTACTCCCCTCATCAACAATTCCAGTGAATCTGAAATTCAGTGTTCTGATTATTCCATGCCATCATTTGAAAATTCAAACTGAGATAGAGCCCAGCATCTTGTACCTTAATCAGAATGGATAAAGAAGCAAAGTAGATGGCCAACAGACAAAAGTCAATTCATTTCCTATACATTGGCACCACATAAAAATAAATAAATAAATAAAGGTATTGTGTCCATCTAAAAAATATTAATAAAAATATTTAATAAAAAAACTTTCAAAATAATATACAGATATGTTTAAAACACAACACTGAAAATTCTAGAACAGAAAAAATTCAACTTGACCTCGTATTTGGTAGAGTTCTTGTTTATTTTGCAGTAATAGACATTGAAATATAGGTCCTAATGCATGCTAAGCAAGCACTCTGTGGCTAGGTTATACCCCTAGGCATTTTTTGTTTGTTTTTTGTTGCTTTTGAGACAGGATTTCAATTGCCCACACTGGCCTCAAATTCAAGATCCTCCTGACTCACCCTCCTTAGCTGGTATTACAGGCATATAACATCATCTTCATTAAATTAAAAACAACTTTCTTTGCATCAGTATATCGTGGGGACAAAACCCAGGGGCTTACACATGCTAGGCACACATTCTACCAGTAAGCTACACCCCAGCCCTAAGAAAGGCAGTATGAGGGTCAGATATGTAGCTTAGTGGTGAGAGAGCTTGCTGAGCATAGGCAAGACCCTGAGTTCTATACCCAGCACTGAAAAATAATAATGACAACATCAAACACAGTGGGGGATGTGGAACGGGAACTCAAATTAATTGATGGTGGAATGTGTAATGGTTCAATTTTGAAACCAGTTTTGATTTTTTTCCAAAATTAAATCTAACATCCTGATCCAGAAATTACACTCCCCAGTATTCACAAAATGGCTTTGAGGCCAGCCACATAGGTGCATACCTGTATTCCCAGCAACTCCAGAGACTGAGGCAATAGTGTGAGGTCATCCTGGGCAACTTAGTGAAACTCTGTCCTAAAATAAAAATAAATGGCTAAGGAGGTAGCTTAGTACTAGAGTGACTCTGGAATCAATCTCCAGTACCATCAAGGGGGAAGAAAATTATTTTGAAAACATACAAATAGGCAGGTGTGGCAGCTCATGCCTGTAATCCCAGAGTCTTGGGAGACAGGCAGGATTGCAAGTTCCAGGTCAGCCTCAGCAACTTAATGAAAACTTGTCTCATGATAAAGAGTTGGGGATGCAGCTCAGTGGTAAAGCACCCCTGGACAAGAAAAACATGTACAAATAAAAACCAGTCTGCATTCTTATATAGCAGCTCTTTTAAAATGGCCAACCACTTTAATGAATCAACATGAACTGCAATAGCTGAAGCTGGGGCACATCCATCAATAGACCACTGTTCAGCAAGAGGCAGAAATGAACTCATATAAAAGATTTGGGTGAAGCTTATATGCATATGGCTGAGTCCAAGAAGCCAGAATGAGGAGGCTACACACTGTGTGGAGCCAATTAATGAGATGCTGGAAATGGCAAAACCAGAGAGATGGTAAACAGATTGGTTCTGACAGTGACATGTAGTGGGAAGGGAATGGGATGAGTAAGGAAATAGAATGATGGAAGGATATACAAAGGGACTGTGTATATTGTTTTATTTTTTAAAAAATTACATAAAGACACTCATGGTGGTGCACATCTGTGCACTTAGGAGGCTGAGACAGGAGGATCATGAGTTCAAAGATAACCTCAACAAAATGAGGCACTAAGCAACTCAGTGAGACCCTGACTTTAAATAAAATACAGAATAGGGCTGGGGATGTGATTCAGTGGCTGAGTAACCCCAAGTTCAATCCTCAGAACCCCTCCCCAAATGACATTAATTACTTTATTAAAATGAATCTTTATTAGGTGAAGTATGTGGTATATGGGGTAGTGTTGAGAGCCACAGCCGAAGGGGCTCCAGCAAACTTTCAGACTGCCAGCTAATGATTGGCTCACAGCGGCCCCAGCAACATCTAGCTGATTGGCTCCTCTGCGGTGATGCTCATTGGGCTGTTTCCCTGCCCTTTCAGACCACGGAGCTGCTCATTGGGGGACTTTTTTGGCTCCGCCCATGCGACCCAGCCAATCGGCCTCAAGAGCAGGAGGATTGTGGGAGGAAGAGGTTGTTGGGGTGTGTGGCTTGTGGGAAGCCGTGGTGGCAGTTGGGCTCTGAGGGTTTTTTCCTGAGGAGCTGTTTTGTTTATCTTGTGTGGTTCTAAAAATAAAGTTAGTTTCTTTTGACAAGTGGCTCCTGAATTGTGCCCAGCCAGACTGCGGCATTTGGTGGCTCGCACGGGGAACGACTGAGGGTAAGTAAACCGCTCGCCCCTGAGAGCAGGGTGAGAGGATGGGGAGCCATTTTAAGATTCCTCTTTTGTTTTGCTTCATTTTTGTTTTAAGTTGCCTGTCCCTGGAGATGAGTGAGACGGAAGAAAAACCGCTCACTTCTGAGGAAAAACTATTTATGTCTGAGGAACAGATAGGGAGAAAGGACGGATGCACATGTAAGGAGGATAGAAAGGCTATAATGAATTTTTGTTGTTCCATTTTTATTTCATTCTGTCTCGGTTTTGTTTGGCGTCATCTTGTTGGGTTGTATTATAGTAGAAATACGGGATCAGAAACTAGTAAAAAACAAACTGAAAGAGTGTTAAGTAAATTGTTAGAGAAAGAAGGCATCCCAGTAAAATCAAGAGCAGTCAGGGCATACGTTGATACAATGCAAAAATGTAGCCCATGGCTTTTTAAGGAGGAGTTGTTAAATATATCACAATGGAACCATCATGGTGAAGATTTAAAAAGAATAGAAAAGAACAGCCCAGGAACTCTGCCAGCTGGCACATTGGCATTGTGGGCGTTGGTATCTGGTTTTCTTAGTCCAAAACCTTCAATTCAGACAAAGGTAGAGGAAGGAGAAGACATATTGATTCAAGTAAATGAGGAGGTCTCTCAAGTTAGTCAGAAAGAGGAAAAGATTCAAGTAAAAGAGAAGGTCTTTCGAGCTAATCAGACAGAGAAAGAAAGTTTAGAGCAGAAAAAGCCATCAGGGGGAAAGTTACAAAAGGAGACTGCTACTAAAACCTTTCTATCACCAGAGGGCTTAAGTGTCCAACCAACAGCACCACCTCTACAGGAGACTGCTACTAACACCTTTCTATCACCAGAGGACGTAAGTGTCCAACTGACAAGGCCACCTCCATATGCTGAGAGGCCCCCAACCCCCGCAGTGGATAGTTCAGATCCTGAGACAGGATCTCAAGTATTAACATGCCCTGTATTTGAGGTAGGAGGGCAGCGAATTTACCATACTTTAAATTTCAAAACAGTGAAGCAGCTAAAAGAGGCTGTAACAACCTATGGTCCTCAAGCACCCTTCACTGTAAGCTTGGTCGAATCAATTACCAACTTGAACATGACGCCAGCAGATTGGGCTAATATGTGTAAAGCTGTGCTAAATGGAGGACAATACCTGTTATGGAAGGTTGCCAATGAGGAATTTTGCAAGGAGACGGCTAGATGAAATGCAGCAGCTGGTTATCCTCAGAGAAATCTAGATATGTTGTTAGGAAAGGGACCTTATGAGGATCAGCAGCAACAAATTGCATATGATCCTGGTGTATATTTACAAATTGCTGTAGATGCAGTTAAGGCATGGAAGACTTTACAAGGACATGGAGGTTTACAAGGTCAATTATCTAAGATAATACAAGGAACTAATGAATCTTATGCTGAATTTGTAGATAGGCTTATTCAAACAGCTACCAGAGTTTTTGGGAATACAGAACAAGCAATGCCATTAATAAAACAACTGGCTTATGACCAAGCGAATCGTTGGTGCAGAGATATCATTAGACCATGGAAACATGAAGATTTAAACACATATATTAAATTATGTAGAGACATTAATGAACAAGAGCAAGTAATGGCAGCTGCAGTAAAACAGGCTTTAGATGCCAGAGACATTAATGAACAAGGGCAAATTGTGGCAGCTGCAGTAAAACAGGCTTTAGATGCCAGGCCAAGAACATGCTACAATTGTGAACAAACAGGACATTTTAAAAGGAATTGCCCCATAGGAGGAGGGTTTAACAAAACTAGATATCAAAGGAGTAGAATACCGGGTATTTGCCCACGATGCCATAGAGGGAGACATTGGGCTAATGAATGCCGTTCTCAAACCACCATAGATGGTACTCCATTATCAAAAAACGAACAAGGACCAAGTGTTTATCCATGATATCGTGGAGAAAGGCATTGGGCTCCATTGCCAAAAAATGGACAGGGGGGCCCAATGCTCCGGGGCCCAAAACCACAAATATACGGAGCACTGGAGGAACCCAGCAACCCCATCAGGGTAGTGCCCAGGACACATTGTCCATCAGATCCCTCATCAGACAAACCAGAGGGAGCGCAGGGTTGGACATCTGCACCTCCGCCAGATCAGTACTAACTCCAGAGATGGGAGTTCAAATCATTCCCACAGGGGTGAAAGGACCTCTTCCCAAAGGAACAGTAGGCTTATTATTGGGACGCAGCTCTTCTACTCTAAAAGGACTTATGATAAGTCCTGGGGTAATTGATCCCGATTATGAAGGTGAAATAAAAATTATAGCCAGTTCTCCAAATGGTATATCAGTAATTTCACCAGGAGATAGAATAGCACAGTTACTAATAATACCAAGCCTACATGATAAATTTTCCAGTCGTGCTATAGAAAGAGGTTCCAAGGGATTAGGCTCCACAGGTGTAGATTGGGCTATGCTGTCTTTAAATTTAGATTCTCATCCCATGCTAAAACTAAATATTCAAGGACATGAATTTAATGGGCTACTGGATACAGGTGCAGACCTTAGCATCATCTCTCGTCAAGAATGGCCAAAACATTGGCCATTACAACAAGCCACTCAAACGCTTCGAGGCCTAGGAGTGGCGACTAATCCCCATAGAAGTGCAATGGTATTAGATTGGAAGGATCCTGAAGGATGTGAAGGAACTATACAGCCATATGTATTGGATCATCTTCCTATAAATTTATGGGGACGAGATGTCCTAGATCAATTAGGTTTGACATTAACAAATAACATCAACCAAAATGCACCCACTATTATGACTAGACAAGGTTTTAGGAAAGGAAAAAGATTAGGAAAACAAGAACAAGGTATAGCAGCACCAATACAAATAGATCAAGGAACAGACAGACATGGGTTGGATTTTCAGAAAGGGCCACTGAGACAATAAAAATTACTTGGAAATCAGAAAGACCAGTATGGGTTCCTCAGTGGCCCCTGACTAAAGAAAAGATACTAGCAGCCCATGATCTGGTCAAACAACAATTAGCAGAAGGACATATACAACCTTCTGTATCTCCCCATAATACTCCCATTTTTGTCATCAAAAAGAAATCTGGTAAATGGAGATTATTGCAAGATTTAAGAGCCATTAATAATGAGATGGTTATTATGGGACCTGCTCAATCGGGGATTCCTCAATTGTCTGCTTTGTCAAAAACTTGGTATGTTTTAGTTATAGATATTAAAGATTGTTTTTTTTTCAGTTCCAATTCATCCTGAGGATAGTCCACATTTTGCATTTACTATCCCTGCACTGAATCATGAAGGTCCTGATCAGAGATATGAATGGAAAGTACTCCCTCAAGGGATGGCTAACAGCCCAACTATGTGTCAAATTTATGTTAACAAAGCAATCCAGCCACTTAGAAATCAAAATCCTGAACTACAAATATTTCACTATATGGATGATGTATTATTAGCACACAAAGCTAAAAACACATTGCTAGACTGTTATGCCACACTTACAAACTTATTAAAAAATTATAATCTAGAGATAGCAATAGATAAAGTACAATTAAATTTTCCAATTAATTATTTAGGAGTTCTATTATCCTCAACCATGGTCCGTCCACCAAAAATTCAAATACGAGTAGATCAACTCAAATCACTTAATGACTTTCAAAAGTTATTAGGAGACATAAATTGGATAAGGCCTTATCTAGGTATACCAACAGGAGAGTTGGGACCTTTATTTGATATCCTAAAAGGTCCATCAGATCCAAATTCACCCCGAATGTTAACGCCTGAAGCAAGAAAGGCATTAAAAATCATTGAAACATATATGGAAAATATGCATTTGGATAGAATTGATATAAGTTTGCCTTTATTATTTATTGTACTACCAACAAAAAATATTCCTACAGGAGTATTTTGGCAAGAAGGCCCATTATTATGGATACATTTATCTTATTCTCCTAACACTATTCTTACTAGGTATCCTGAGGCTGTAGGACAATTAATACTCAAAGGAATAAAAGCAGCAAAGGGAGTGTTTGGAATTTCTCCCAATAAAATTATTACTCCATATACTATGAATCAAATTGATGAGTTAGCTAATGAGTTAAATACTTGGGCAATAATCATGTGCAAATCTAATGTTTCATTTGATAACCACTTACCATCTAATCCTTTATTGTCTTTTTGGTCATCGCATCCTGTAATTTTTCCAAAAATGACAAGAAAAACACCTATCGGGAATGCTCCAAATATATTCACTGATGGATCAAATAATGGTACAGCAGCAATAGTTACACCTGATCAAACTTTTACATTTTTAGTACCCAAACAATCAGCTCAAAAGGTAGAGCTTAAGGCAGTATTACAGGCTTTTGTGATGTTTAAAAATTCTGTATTTAATTTATTTTCCGATAGTCAGTATATAGTTAATGCTATAGTATCCCTTGAAGATGCTGGTAGGATTTCCCCTTCCTCTACTATTTTCTTTTTGCTTTCCACTATACAAAGTCTAATCTGGGACAGAAAAGATCCATTCTTTATAGGACATATCAGGGCACATACAGGATTGCCTGGAGCCCTTAGTTTGGGCAATGATTTAGCAGATAAAACTACACATGACATACATATTTTCTCTACACTAGAAGAAGCTATAAATTTTCATAAAAAGTTCCATGTCAATGCTAATACTTTACAAAAGCGTTTTAAAATAACTAAGGAATAAGCTAGACAAATAATAAAACAATGTCAAAATTGTGTGACCTTTTTACCACAAGTTAATCTTGGAGTCAATCCTAAAGGATTGATACCTAACCATATTTGGCAGATGGACGTCACACACTTGCCAGAATTTGGAAAATTAAAATATTTGCATGTTACAGTTGATACTTCTTCTGGATTTTTGATGGGCTCCCTTCATGCTGGAGAAAAAACTAAAGATGTTATAGCTCATTGCTTACAAAATTTTGCCACTGTGGGCGTTCCAAAACAGTTAAAAACAGATAATGCCCCTGGTTATACTTCTACCTCTTTTAAACAATTTTGCTCATCATTTGGTATTACTCATATAACAGGAATCCCATACAATCCACAGGGACAAGGCATAGTTGAAAGAGCTCATCAAACTATTAAAATGTACTTATTAAAGCAAAAAGAAGGAATTGGGAAGGGGTATATATTCCCCAAAGATAAACTTAAAATAACCCTTTTTACTCTTAACTTTTTAAATTTGGATTCATCAGGGCTTAGTGCTGCGGAAAGGCATATGTGTCCAAAAAATGTATATAAGCCCAAGGTACTTTGGAAGGATATTCTAACAGGACAATGGAAAGGTCCTGACCCAGTAATTGTCTGGAGTTGGGGGTCTGTTTGTGTGTTTCCACAGGGAGAACAGCAGCCGATTTGGATTCCAGAGAGATTAACTAAGGTCCTGACCCAGTGATTGCCTGGAATCGGGGGTCTGTTTATGTGTTTCCACAGGGAGAACAGCAGCTGATTTGGATTCCAGACAGATTAACTAAAGCGATTTCTACAGACCAAAAAGAAGATGTGATATCCAGAACTCCAGTTTGGTTATTCTTACATCTGCGACCGAACCAGAATGCTTTTTTCAATATCTATTTTATTATTGCCCGATCCCATATTTTTTTTTGAGCTCATACAGACCTAGGTTAATGTTTTGCTGATCAGTCCTATTTTTTGACTATAGAGTTTTTAAACATTGCAATGGAGATTTCACCTGTAAAATGTTATAAGGCCTTTACTATTATGTTATGTGTCGTATGTATTATGTGTGCACACTTGTGTTTTGTGTTTGAATGTACGTACGTCCATATGTCATATATGATGAGCGCTCATGAAAAAATGGATCCAAATAATTTTTTTTATTCACGTGATTTAAATGGTTTAATTTAAATTGGGTAAACAGCTGTTGAAGATTGTTTTAAAATGTGAAAAAGGAGGTTAACAGATCTGTTTGTTTACTTTCACCTTTCCTTTTCATTATATTTAATAATTCTCTTAAAGATAATGTAAATTGTTAAGAAAATTGTTTTCTTTTAATGCCTTCTGGAACGTTACATAATTTTTTCTTTAGCCATTATTGCCAAAATTCCTATCTTCATCCCAGTGCCGGTGAAGACAATGTAAATTGTTAAGAAAATTGTTTTCTTTTAGTGCCTTCTGGAATGTTATATAATGTTATATAATTTTTCTTTAGCCATTATTGCCAGAATTCCTATCTTCATCCCAGTGCATGAAGACAAAGATAAAACCAATCTACAGCTTCTGCAATAGCCATCACTGAACTGCTTGCAGAACTTGCCTGGACTATGTATCACTTATATGCATTGTGAACTCACTTGTATGCATTGTGAACTATCTGTTGGTGCAGCAACTTCTGGTAGTGTTGGGGTATTTATGCTGATGGTGTCATCGGTGGTACAATTTTTCCAAAAGGAGCCGTCAGCTGGCTTGGTGTATCTTCCTCCCTTCTGTTTGTCATGATCGTTCAGCTAAAATTTGGGGGCCAACAGAGGTGAGGCAAAGAACCTCACCCCCCCGCTGGTACGAAGACCTCTGCACAGGTGTGGCTGTATACTGGACTGGTAGTCAATGACGGGTAAGATCCAATTACTATGGTACCAACCTAAGACAGGAGGCTGACGCCTTGAGGTCAGCTCATCCAATAACGGGTAAGGACCATATGTACTATTGGACAACCTAAGGCAGACACAGTCCCTAAGCCACATGCTTCTTGTTTAAACAGAGAGGGGGAGATGTTGAGAGCCACAGCCGAAGGGGCTCCAGCAAACTTTCAGACTGCCAGCTGATGATTGGCTCACAGCAGCCCCAGCAACATCTAGTTGATTGGCTCCTCTGCGGTGATGCTCATTGGGCTGTTTCCCTGCCCTTTCAGACCACGGAGCTGCTCATTGGGGGACTTTTTTGGCTCCGCCCATGCAACCCAGCCAATCGGCCTCAAGAGCAGGAGGATTGTGGGAGGAAGAGGTTGTTGGGGTGTGTGGCTTGTGGGAAGCCGGTGGTGGCAGTTGGGCTCTGAGGGTTTTTTCCTGAGGAGCTGTTTTGTTTATCTTGTGTGGTTCTAAAAATAAAGTTAGTTTCTTTTGACAAGTGGCTCCTGAATTGTGCCCAGCCAGACTGCGGCAGGGTAGAATGACTGCACAAACAGGTCCTCACTGAACTGAGCTAAACTTCAGAAAACAGGCAGATTCTCTACCAGCCCCGAAGCACCTAAACAAAACCCTACTCTAGCTCCCTGACCAAAAGGGCAAAGGCAAGAACTGGAGATATGGCTCAGTTGTAGAGTATTCCCTGAACCTGCATGAGACCCTCAGTTCACATCACCAGCAGATAAAATAATTAATAAATAAATAATAAAATTTTTAAAATCACAAAAGGGTAAAGGTAAACAGAAGCAAGGCAGCATGAGGATCTTTATTCAACAGCAGCTTAGAAGTGATGATGACTCTGTCTTCCAAGGATTTGCATTTCTCCTCATTCTACTGGTCTTCTTTCCCACATTTCTCACCTTTGCATTTTGTACCTTGATATAAAAAAGGGCATCCTAAATATACTTATATACAACCTTTGCGGGCACAGTTTGGAGATGGAGTCGCACAGGACACTTGTAAAAGTGGGACAGCAGAGTCTCACTGTAGCCTACGAGGAAGTAGAACTTGTGTGCTGGCAGCTGCCTCAGGACCAGGGCACAGATCTCCACCTGGTTGGCCCGGCGCTTCAGGACCAGCTGGTCGGCCAGACAGCCAGGGAAGGTACCCAGCATGAACTTGCGTAGGAAAAAATCCTCCACCGTTCGCTCTGCAGCATGTTCTTCCCCATCCAGATTACCTGAAGAGAAGGCACCACAGCAGTCAGCCATATTGCCCAGGGAGCTGCCAAGAAGTCAGATCCAATATCTAAGAGCTTTGGGCATTCAATCCCACTCCTTACCACAGCCTATTCCCTTTTCTTCCACTAATGGAATAACACATTTAAAGTCAAAAATACATTCATTACCTTATTAATTCCCAAACCAATTCTGTGAAGCAAGTACTATTATCCTCATTTTACTGGGTTTATAGGTATGAGCCACTATGTCTGTCTCCAGTCTGTAGAGAATCAGATGTGACTGCGTTACTATTACTATCCTTGATGGAGTTTGCCTGCAAACGGGATATTCTGTCGAGGTTTAGAAAGGCAACAGCGGACATGCTTGAAAATGAGGTGTCTGCTGTCCTTGGGAGGGCCTGCTGGCAAACGAGAGGCTCCTTCAAGGTTTAGATAAGGTAACAGCAGACATGCTTGAAAATGAGGTGTCTGCTGTCCTTGGGAAGACTTACCTGCAAATGGGATGTTCTACCAAGTGGGCTAGGAGGGCGCTGAGAAAATTTTTTTAATCTGTTCTAAACAAAGAGCAGAGCTCAGCATACTCCAGGCCGAGAGTAGATTAGCCATGAGAAGCGGGTCACTTCTGATTAGAAAGTAAAACTTCTGTGTGCTATGTTTAATTAGCTGAAAGACCTGATTCTTTGATGTTGGAAGGCTGCCTTCTTTGTCCACAATACTATATACAGTACATATTGAATCTGCACACACACACACACACCCAGGCCTCAAAACAAGAACAGGAACCTAAAAGGGTGGGAGACCAGAACCTGTATTTTATTTTTCATTGTGCTGGGAATTAAGCCCAAGAACATATAAGTTTTCTAAAAGGGTGTGGTGGCACCTGCCTGTAATTCCAGCAACTCAGGAGGCCCAGGCAGAAGGATCAAAGCCCTCCAGGGCAAGTCAGTAAGACTATGTCTTTTTTTTTTTTTTTTTTTTCCATATTTAATGCTTTCTTTCCTTTATTTCTTGAATGACTGATGTGTGAAAGTGGGATGGGTGGGGAATGTATGAGGCTTCTGTTCCCTTGGCTCTCACTGAAAATGAAGCTGTACAATAACCACATTGAGCACTGCAGAATGATGAAAGAACATGTAGGCCAGGGTGCACCCTGTACACAGGTGCATATGCATCAGAGTTTGGAGCAGGGACGGTTGAAAACATTGGCTCCCACATTTTCAACAAGCCGCAGTATAGTGTTGTAATTGTCACATTCCATGTCTATATCTTCTGCTAGTCTGCAAGAAGGAATGTGATCCATATTTGCTCATTGGAATTTCCTCAATTCCTAACACAGTCCCAGGCATACAGCAGGTACTCAGTGCATATCTTTGCACATCACCAGGGCGACGGGGGACTGCGGGGGCGCCGCAGCCAGACGTGTGCTTCGAGGCGTGCGGTTGTGGTAGGCTGCCACAGGCCGCTGCCAAGACTCTGTCTTGAAACAAAAAATCAAAAGGGCTAGGGATGTAGCTCAGTGGTAGAGCATCCCTGGGTTCAATCGCCAATACACTAGCTTGATCCAAACATAAGTTGATAACCCTTATATTGAACAAAATACAGTTGATTCTCATTATTTCCCAGTAGTTATGTTCCACAATGTCACTGTGAACACTGAGCTAGTGAATTCTGAAACAATGCTTATAGGAGGAATACACTATTAGATTTGTGCAAGCCTCTGGTCAAAATATTTTCATTAACAGGTTAATACATAAGCTAATTTCAGGTGCCCTTCTGTTTAAAAATACTTTAATATATATGGTTGATTAACATTTAACTTTCAGCCATGAGCACTGTAACTTAGGCTTGAACAAAGCTTATCTAACACAACATTTTCTGTGTAAGGCACATCACAGTCTTGTGCTCAGAAGCACTAGACAGTAATTCAGGATCCTTTTAAACAGCAAAATCACAAACAAAAGGCATATTAATTTTTAAAATGTGTTGCTAGACTGTGATAAAGGGCACTTTTTACACTATGAAACTTATGCTACCTCAATTGCAAAAAAAAACATAAGGGCATTGCTCTACCTGTATCCCTAAATAACTTGAAAGTGATAGGGCATTGATTTTGAGGTCACAAATTTTAGTCAGTATAAGAATACACACAAGTGCCAGGTATGGTGGTGCCCACCCCTGAAATCCCAGCAGCTGGGGAGGCTGAGACAGGAGGATCTCAGGTTCCAAGCCAGCCTCAGTAACTTAACGGGCTGTAAGTAAACCTAGTGAGACCTTGTCTCAAAATAAAAAATAAAAAGCTCTGTGTATGTGACCCAGTGGTTAAGTGCCCTGGTATGTACGTGTGTACGTACATACACATACACATACACATACACACACACACACACACACACACACTCGAAGGAGAAGGAAAAAGAAGAAAACAAGAATTTACAGAATCTGTGAATAACAAGGATTGACTGTACATACTTGCAAAAAAAAAAAAAAAATCGTGCTTCAGTGAAAAACTACATTATTTTGGGCATACTCTTCCCGGGTTACAGATTTTATGGAGGCTTTACTCCTTTCATTGCCTTTGTTTTACATCTATGTAAATTACAAAAAAAGAAAAAACAAAACTGATAGCAATGCAAAATCTTGTCTGAAGACATGCAGATAATTTCTGTTCAGTGGAGGCTCAACCAAATTCCTGAGCCCATGGAAAAAGTTAGATTTATACTCATCTTCAACTTGATTTCAACAGCCAGATCTGTGTTTGCTTTTTTCGCGTCTTAACTCTTAACTGGATTAACAGATTCCTGACACTGGCCTCAATGACCAAGTTAAACTTGTTCCTCTAGCTCACAGGACAGTTGGACTGAGCGCTCCTCCTCCGGGAGAGTTGGGGTCTCCAGCTGAAGTCCCCTCACCTGTGTGCAGCGACAGCCAGCCCTTTCGGTGGGCGATGTAGTGTGGTGGGTGGGCCTCCTCGTAGGTCACGGGCTTGTCCCCCTTGCCCACGCGGACTCTGGCCGCCCGGTTCTAGGAGCAAAGGGCTCTTACTACGCCGCCCCGCCCCGAGTCCCGCCCACTGAGCCCCGCACCCGTCCGGCTTTTCCGAAGCTCGGCTCTCACCCCTGGCCCGCCGCCCACTCCCGGTTCCCGCTATCGTCCAGGTCCCACTCCCACCCGGCCTGGAGCGCTCACCTTGGCGCAGACTGCGGAGGTGTGCAGGGCACGCCAGGCGCCCGGAAGTTCCCTACTCCACGGCACCACCTGTGGGGAAGGGGCGTGAGACCGAAGCCGAGATGCCACCCGGACCCTCCAGCCCGTACCGCCCACTCACCCGTGGCCACAGGGCCAGAGCGCACACGGACACCGCCATCTTGCGCCGAGCAGGGCCCAGGACGTGCCACTGTGCTGCACGGGCGGGGGGGGGACAGCGCGGACGAGACCAAATTGCGCGCGGGGGCGTGCCTTGGGTGGCGGGAGAGGCGGGGCGGCCTCCGCGGAGAGGAGCGCCACCTGGCGCCAGGTGCTGGTCTTTCGGGCTCACCCGGGTTACAGCCTCCTGGCCTTGATTGCTGGGTGTTAGATTTCTGATCCGGAAATTTGATGATGCAAACGTGAGCTTTCGCCCTCCAAGAACTCGCGGTAGGGAAGGTGATGGCGTCCTGAAAATGAAGAAAGGGGAAAACCCGCGCCGCCTCGCCCCCCGCCTCCATCTAGACTTCAGGACGTCCAGGTGCTAGAAATTAAACTGCGCATTTCTCCAAAAGATCTTGTGAAATAAGCTGGGCGTGGGTACTGGTGTATAGCTCAATGGTAGAGCACCTGCTTAGCATGTGCAGGCCCTGCATTCAGTCCTCACACCGCAAGAAAACAAAACCTCCAAACTCTGGGCTTTTATCCACAAGGAAGAAACATGTTTTCGTCAAAACTGTGCCCAGTTCTTGAAGGATGTGTTATGCAGAGGTTTGCCATTCATGATCATCTAATAGTGGCTACCCTAGGGGAGCGATTCTCCCCACCGCCTGCCACCACCGCCCAAGTACTGGGCATTGAACTTAGGCACTGTACCACTCAACTACATCCCAGCTTAAAAAAAAAAAAAAAAAGAAAAAGAAAAAATTTAAAACAGGCTCTCACTGAGTTGCTAAGGCTGTCTTCTAACATGCCAACCTCCTGCCTCAGCCTCTTGAGTAGCTGGCATTCCGGGCATGTGCCACTTGCCACCAGTAAGAAGGGAAATTTTTAAGAAGCAAGGAAATATATGGGGATATCCCAGGGCCTTAATATTCACACCAGAGCGGTGCCAATTTAATTGGTGTCCAGTAATTATTTAATGTCAAAGGGGAAAATAACAACACTTGGTATCTTATTTTAGAACTCACTACAGTAATGGAAAACACGTGGGCTCTTGTATAACAACCTTTGTACAATCAAACTTCAGTATCAGTATCATTATCTATCAAATGGCTTATTTTTTTTTTTGCTAGTACTACTTCTTAGAGCTATTAGGGTCAAGAGGATATTTAATAAATGATAACTGTTTGGGTTGTGTTAGGTTGAATGGTGTGAAGTTGCCAGTATTTGGCTGTTTAGGACCTGCATCTTTCATCCTAATGATGCTTGTACCCTGTCAAGGGAGGGAAGACTAGGTGATCATGTATAAAGAGGGAAATGGAAACCAAGGTGGGAAGTGAGTTGCCCACAGTCACACTGGGGCAAAGACAGAAAGTGAGCAAGACTGGAGTCTCTTGGCTTCAGTCCAGCTGATTTCTGTGACCAAAATTCCTCTCTGGGATCTTGATTTTAAAAATCCTTAATAAAATGAAAGGGTCTTTCATCCTCACCTCCCTAGGAATGTTTTATTCTTCATTTTTCCTACTGCAGCCTGTGTTGTCCTGAATATTGGATAAGAGCACAGATGTGATGTTCTCCACAATGCCTTGCAAACATAAGAATTCAGTTTTTCCTAAAGAATTTTTTTTTTAATGATAGTCTTTTTTTCTTTTAAAGTTTTCATAAAGTTTGATGGTTTTACAATTTGATAAATTATATAAGTCTGCTCCAATGTGCCAGGGAACATAGGATTTAGCATTTGAACTACCTAGATCCAAATCCTGGATCCACCTCTTGGTTGTGTAATGTGGGTCATGACTGAACCATCCTGAGCCCAGGTTCCCTCATTTGTAAAATGGGGACAATAATGGTTGTGAGGTTGGAGTGTAGCTCACTGATAGAGTATATGTTTAATATGTGTAAGACCCTGGGTTGAAACCTGAGCATCACCCCCCCCAAAATTTTTTTTGCGTGAAAATTACACAGTAAGATTCCTGGCAACAGGAGCAGCTTAGTGTTTTCTAGTGTTTTTAAAAGAGTCCCTGATAGCTATTCATCATTTTAGGAAGATAAATCCTGAATGAACTAGAAGGAATAGGGGAAGAACAGATAGTTACACTGAGTCCTGAATCACCACAGGCAAAGGTGACAAAGGCACAAGTACCTAGTGGGCCAAGGTACAGGTGCAGCAGGAGACAGGTTGACCAGATGAGAAGGACAGGAATGCTGTGCTTGGGAGCTCAGGTTTCTCTTCCAGGCAGTAGGCACAGTACAATCAGATTTATTTATTTTTCCTGATTCAAGTCATTTCCCCTTTCCTAAGGTGCCTCCTGGGAATTGTAAACCTATCTAGCAGTACAATGAACATTTCAGGGCAAAAATCCTATGGTTTAAACACACCATAACCTTCCCTTTGTTGATACAATGCTTTGCTGCAAAAAAAAATTTCAGCTGGTTCCTTGATTGGGGGAGGGATCACATGAGTTAATTTACATGATTAAAGTAACTTAAAATGACACTTTGTGTATATTAGTATGAACTGTGTTTAAAATCACCAATGGAAACTTTTTAAAAATGTTTCTTGTAGATGGATACATTGCCTTTGGTTGTTGAGTTTTTTTAGTTGTCAATGAATATTTTTATTTATTGGTATGCAGTGCTGAGAATTGAACCCAGTGCCTCACACCCGATAGGCAAGCACTCCACTACTGAGCTACAACCTCAGTCCCACCAATGGAAACATTTTAATGGGAACATCTTTTTTTGTAATTTGACACACTGTTTTTCCCATCCATCTTGCTAAGGAGGCAGTATTTCTAGACTTCACAGATCAGACAAAGGCCCCAAAATCACTTGAGATTACAGAATTAGCTCCTGTTATAGAGCATGTACTGTGTCTTCTTCCAGGGTTCCATGATTGGGCAAGGGCTCAACAATACATTAGGATGGGTGTATGGTTTAGATGTGAGGTGTCCCCCCAAAGCTCATCTGTGAGACAATACAAGAAAACTTACAGATGAAATGATTGGGTGATGAGAGTCTTAATCAATGCATTAATTCCCTAATAGGGATTAACTGGATGGTAACTGTAAGTAGGTGGGGTATGGCTGGAGGTGAGTCTTGGGGGTGTGCCTTTGGGATTTATATTTTGTCTTGAGTGAAGGGAGTCTCTCTGCTTCCAGGTATCATGTTCTGAGCCACTGCCACAGTCTTCCACCATGATGTTCAGCCTTACCTCTGGCCCCAAAGAATGGAGTTGGCATTCCATGGACTAAGACATCTGGAAACATGTGCCTCCAAATAAACTTTTCCTCCTCTAATTGTTTTTGTCAGGTCTTCTGGTCACAGAAGCAGCACAAAAGGGCCGACTAAAACTAATACCTCTTAGGTGATTCTGGTTTGCAGTAGGGTGGAGAATTCATATCTTAAATTAGTTTATTTGAGGGACTCCCAAAACCTGTATCTGCAGAGACCTGTTTGGGGAAGACCATGGCACTGAGGGGACTTGTTACAGCCAGGCCTGCCACTCCTGGGCCACTAAGTAGAGAAAGGGCCTGTGGAGTGATCTGGACTTCCTGGAGATGGGTCTGTCCAGCTGGGTCCAGCCACCCAGAGTGCTAAGAGGTGTACACATTATTCTTTGTAAACCTATTACTCCTGGTAATTCACTTACCAAGAATCCCAGGGGTTGTCTCTTCTGAAAAATAAATCAAACAACCACTGAAAAGCCATTACAAAGCACAACTGTAAATCCCAGTTACTTTCGAGGCTGAAGCCAAAGGATTCAAGGCCAGTGTGGGCAACTTAGTGATACCCTGTCTCAAAATAAAATAAAAAGGTCTGAGGATGTAGCTCAAATGTAGAGCACTCCTACATTCAACTGCCAGCACTACAAAACAAAAACTAAACCAAACCAAAAAGAGGTGTCTCCCACCACAGATGGTCCATGATTCCTGTGAGCTCCCACTTCCACACATTCTCCCTCCATTGAGGGTCAGGGAAAAGGGTCTAGGTGCATGGGTTAGAACCAAGCTATAATTACTAGCTTTAGCTTTTGGGCTCTGAGAATGTCCACTCTCCTGGTATCAGAGCCAAGTGCAGTTAGAAAGACCCAGTACCACACCATGATCCTGGGTGAAATATCAGAACCCAGAGGGGCCAAACCTGGGCTTTGGAGATGGAATCTGCCTGAAGTTGAGACACAGGGCTGGAGCTGTAGCTCAGTGGTAGAGCGCTTGCCTAGAATGCATGAGTCACTGGGTTGGATCCTCAGCACCACATTAGAAGGAAAAAAAAAAAAAGCAAAGCATTCTGTCCATCTACAACTATAAAAAAATAAAAAAATAAAAAAGAAAGCCAAGACATGGCTAGGGATATAGTACAGTGGAGATCACTTCCCTAGTAGGAACAAGGCCAATGAATTGGATCCCCAGTGGCAGGAAGAAAAGTGGGGAGGGAAGGAAGAGGAAGAGAAAGAGGAAGAAAGGTAACTAGAAGAACAAACCTCATTTGTAGGGCAACTAAGATCTCCACCCGAGGTTCTCAGCATTTTGCTAAATCTGGACATAAAAATGAGCTTGGGGGGCTGGGGTTGTGGCTCAGTGGTAGAGTGCTTGGCTAGCACATGTGAGGCACTGGGTTCGATCCTCAGCACCACATTTAAAAAAATAAATAAATAAAATGAGCTTGGAAGGGGGCTGGGTTATGGCTCAGTGGTAGAGCACTTAACCTTGCATGTGTGAGGCACTGGGTTCAATCCTCAGCACCACATAAAAGTAAATGAATAAATAAAACAAAGGTATTATGTCTATCTACAACTAATTTTTTTAAATGAGCTTGAATGGGGAAACAATTAAAATGCTATAAAACAAGGACCAAGAGAGGATAGGCCCCTGACCCTGTCAAGTGGTGTGAATGAGGGAGGCTGGCCTCAGACACTTAAGTGAAAGAGAAGTGCCACCACAGCAAGCCAGGGCCAGCCAGGCAGGGAGACGCATCAGCCGACAACAGCATGGAGGAAGCCACGGTGTGGCTGCTGTGGACTGAGCAGAATATCATGAACCAGGATCAAGGACAGTTTGGCTCTCTTCTGTGGCCCTGCCTCATCACTGCTTATAAAGCTGCACTCTGGTGTATTTTGTTGGTCCTAGAAGAAATCAGATAGGATTAGGGCCAAAACCATTTTATTACTGACTCAAAAAGAGAAAGGATTTTTCTTTCCTGAGCTAATTCATCACATCTAAGGAGCTGGAGTAGCTACAGATCAGGTTTACATTGGTACAGATTACAAAACACCAGCCCTACCCAGTACTGTATTTAGTGAATGTAAGATAACATCAGTTACAAGATGCCATTTTGTATATTCTTAAGGAAGAAAGATGGTTTTTAAGATACATTGATACATTAATGACTCTTAATTTGGCATGTTGACATTTGAGACATGGCACTTGTTCACAGAATATTCCTCCAGAGCAGGCACTGTGTAAGCACTTTCCACTGTTAAGCAGGTGCTAGTGGGCAAACCAAGGCTTAGAGAAGCCAAGTAACCTTGCTCAAGGGTCAGTTAGGAGGAAGCAAGGACAAGATTCAGACCAGGCTGAGAATCCTATGTGCTGTAACAGCACAGTCCATCTCAAGGGTCCTTTGTCTCAAATTCTCACAGGATCACCTAATGAACAGCCTGCTGTTCTGCCCATGCTTCCCCTGAGTGATTCTCCCATTGCAAAGTTTGGCTATAAGACATGACCTCCCCAGTAGCCTCTTTGCAAGCTCTAGGCCTCTCAAATCCTAAAGGTGTTTCTTGAGGTGTGATGCAGATTGGCCTCTGGCTGTGGTAAACATCAGAAATGAGAAGGGCAAACTGACACTTTGTGGTTGTAGCTCTAGAGCTACCAAAATAGTTTTGGGGATTATGTAAGTTTGAATCCTAGGAACAACCCTGACTTGAGGGTCTGAAGGCCAATCCCTTTTTCATAGTCATGGGCTTGAGACATTAACCCACCAAAAGGGCAAGGAGAACATGTAAGTGACTTCCTGAAAAAAGTCAGAGCTCCAGGGTGACCTCTTCTGTTCCTGCATCTCAGAGTAGCAATGATCTCTCACTTGACCCAAGTAGTTTCAGAATTCCTCCAAAGTGGTTCTGACCAAGGCTACCCCTGGCAGACTCTCTTGTTCCCAATCTGCTGACTGGTCTTTTTTCAAAATTTTAAATATTTTGTACAGTTGTTTTATAGGGGATGTATAGAATAACTTCCCTGATTATTAAGTGGTTAGTAATAATTTCCTTTAAATCCTGCATCCCTTTGAAAGGCTGATGAAAGCATGAGCTGCATACACTTCAGCCTCAGGCATTTAGATTGAATTTATCTTTGGACAATGGGTAGATCCTATATAAAGAATCCTTGATTTGTTAGAAGCCACTAGGGCTGACTTCCCTGTCATGGATTTTAGGAACAGCTTGAATCAATTTTTTTCTTTTAACCCAGTGCTGGGGATTGAATCTAGGGCCTTACTCATGCCAGGTAAATGCTTTATCACTGAACTACCTCCTTAGCACATACACCTCTCTCTCTCTCTCTCTAATGGTAGTAGGGATTGAACTCAGGTCCTAGCGCATGTGAGACAAGCACTCTACCAACTGAGCTATATCCCCAGCCCAACCAGCTCAATCTCTCAAGGGAACAGATATTCAGCAATTCTTAAAGGAGTTTCCAGAGTTTCTGAGGCCCAGGATTATCCTGGATGAAATTCCTACTGTGTTGGAGAAGCCCCTGGGCAGCTTCTGTGGCTCTGGTAGAAAAAAAGGAAAGGCCTTGGTATTTCCAACTCAGCTAGCATTCTTCTCCCCATCTCCACCCCCAGTCCTGAGGACTGAACCCAGGGCCTCACACGCTGAATGCAAACACTCTATCACTGAGCTACAACCCTAGGCTTTTTTGAGACAGGGTCTAAGTTGCAGCCTCACTATGGCTGGCCTGGAACTTTCAATCCTCCTGCCTCAGCCTTTCCAGTAGCTGGGATTACACCACCATGCCCAACTTATATGTTTCAGAAGGGAAAGTTTTTCCTAAACTGCTATCTACCTACTACATATAACTAGAAACTGCTCCCATATCACAGTGACAATAATTTGAAAGTGAAGAGATCAGCAGATGGAGCATACTGGGTCCCCCCAGCAAGCAAGGCAGACAGAAGAAGGATCAGGGAACTTCCATTTAAGAAAGGGTTCCAGACCAGAAGCCCTGGAGCTGAGGGCACCTTTGCTGAGTCTGGTATAAGGACAAGAAACAGGGTAGGATTCCAGCTGGAGGATCAACAGGGCAGGAATCCAAGGTCTCTGGTCAAGTATCAGGCCTAAATGGTGGCTAAGTGGGCCAGGGAAAGATGTGGTGAGGACACCATAAAGGTCAGGCTGGCTTGCCCTGTTGGCTCAGGGATCCTTAGATATTGTGGAGGTTAGGAAGAGCCAATGGATGAGTACACCACTGGTTCCTCTGTGTTCTGCCATGTAGGTGTGCAGCCTGGGGCTTCCTCCATCACCTATAAAATGGGGCAAAGATGGAATTACCTAAGTGCTTGTGAAAGCACTTAATTCCTTTCTTAGTTAACAGCCAGAATTGCTCTTTGCTTAAAGAAAGGGAACAATTTCACATTTGTCATGTAGTTCTCCAGAGCTCTCCTTAGGCAGTTGTTGCATCCTCTCTGAGCACACAGAACAGTGAAGGCACAGAGAGGCAGAACCTGTGCACTACTATCATGTGAGCATTCATTCATTCGACAAACATTTATTAAGTGCCTACAGTGTGCCAGACCCTGGGGATACAGAGCTGGATGTTCTGTCCCTGCCCTCAAGGAGCTCACAGTCTGGGGGCAGACAGTAAACACATGAGTGACAATACGCCATGAAATGTTGAGGCAGAGGTATGACAAAGTGCTGGGACACAACAGGGTTTCTGATGAACGCTTCCTGGGGGCAAGGGTCAGGGAAGGCTTCACAGATCAGTCCACATACCTGGTGCCATGGCAGTGTCTTGCACACATGGGCAGGATCACATCACCAAAACCTCAAATGCTGGTCCACAACCCTTAGGTTGGGTGGAAGCAAGACCTCCCCTATGCTTCCTCAGGACAACTCCTAACCTCAACTGGATGTCCCTGCCTGCTGGGCCTACAGTGACTGAGGAAGCTGTTCCGAACTCCATAGGACCAACCCTCAGGAACCTTGACAGGACTCAGGAAAGATCAAATTACTGCTTGTGTCACCCCACCCAGGACTTCTGATTTCCCCAGTGACATCTCTGAGCTGGTCTGTGAGGTTATCTCTTTTCTTAACACTGTTAGGAGACCCCTACCCCCATCTTTTACTGGTCTTCCTTCTCATGTGCAGTAGGCACCAGCCGCTTCTCAGGTGCCTGGGCACAGCCTGCTAGACCCCATCAGAATAGGCCACCATAGCAGCCCCAACACCTGAACACTCACAGCCGCCGCACCAGCTCAATGAGCTGCTGGATGTTTTTGTTTTGGTTGGACAGGCCATTTCTGATGTTTTCTAGCAGGCATCTCTTCAATTCAAAAATGGCCTCACTATACCCCAGGCTCACAGCAGCCATGGGTGGTGCTCCATGCCACAGTCCTGGGACATGCCAGACATGCTGCCTCTCAGGATCGCAGAAGGCTAGGCCCGCCAGTGTCCGGAAGCCACCACCTTGCTTCTCCATCTGGGCAGCAGCTCTGTTCAGGTCACTGGGTGGTTCCAAGAGCTGCCTCCTCTCTCTCGGCTTGGGGCTGGGGGCAGGCATGTCATGAAGGTTCTGGTACACAAACTGATAGTTGGGCATGTGTCCTGTTTTTTCCAACCTCAGAAATGCATGCAGAATAGCTGGTGGAATGTCCCTCGTTTCAGCTAAACTGACCACAGTAACATTACTCAACCCCATTAGCAGAGTGGCCAGTGAAGCCTCCAGCTCAAACCTGTCCCCAGCTGAGGTCAAAGCCCCACTGATCAGCCCCCCAGAGTCTATCACAAGGATGTGGTCACAGCCCAGGTCCTGGCTGAAGCCCTCAGCCACTGTGATGAGCTGCATGAAGGCCCCCCGGGGACTGCAGATCCTCCCGGTAGCAAATCGCAGGCCAAACATGGTGTTGAGAAGCATGGATTTCCCTGTGCCTGGTATCCCCAGGGCAGATAGAACTACCAGCCGAGACCTCCTGTCCAGGCGGATGTGCAGCTCCTTGAGGAGCCCTGTGACCCAACGAACAGGGATGCTCAGGGTTCCCCCATCCACCAATTCCAGGGGCAGCCCCAGCAGCAGCAGCTCTACAGCCAGGCCGGGGAAGTGGGCAAAGCGCCTCTGGCCAGCTGGCAGCCTCCCTGCCTCCACCAGGCAGCTTTCTGCCTCATAGAATTGCCCCATCTCACGCAGGAAATGCTCTACCCCAAGAGGCTCAGGCCAGAGTGGTTCACTCAAGTCTGAGGCCCCGCTGAGTTTTGGTCTCAGAGTGAGAAGAGTCTCTGGGGGCTGTCTCAGCCGTGGCTGGCCCACCCGAGCCAGCCCCCACTCCATCCACCTCAGGAAGTATTGCCTCTCACCAGGAGAGGGGCTGCTGATCCCAGCAATGAACTCTTGTACTCCTGAGGTAGGCTCCTGGCCATTCTGCTGCATCCGGAGCTCCAGAAACCGACGCCTCAGCTCAGCCCGGTGCTTCTCAGGTGGGTCTGGGGCCCACTGCAGCTGGCAGAACTCCCTCTCCACTTGGGCTGCTTTCCTTCCAGGGTCTCCCTGCAGCCTCAGCTCATCCCTCCTGTAGGCATCTATGTCCTTGATCTTTCTGGTGATTCTCTCCATTCGGTCCTTTGCCTTCTGACACTCCTCACAGTCCTCATCAATTCTGAGGCCCAACTTCCGGGCTGCATGAGCCATGTCTTCCACAGACACCCTCCTGCAGGGGGACCGTACCACACTACCCACAATCCCTCTGATCCTCCTCACAAAGCTCTCGCTGTCAGTGCTACTGACCTTCACCAGGACGTGTGAGTGGTCTATCTTCAGCACAGGGATCAGCTTGTTCAGGAATCGGAGGTTTGTGTTCCGTTTCCCCCGGTAGGGACTCAGAATGAAGTAGTATTTTGTGGTTGACTCCTTCATAGAGTATAATAGTTTGTATTCCTTCTTACTGATGTTGTCTGTCAGAATAAACACAGCCGAGGAGATTTCTGTCAAAAGTTTAAACTGCAGCCAGTGAGACCCAATGTCACCTCGCAGATTCAGAAAGGCCACAGGCTCTGGGAAGACATCCAGGTCATCCCTGCCGCTGGGGAAAAACCAAGAAATTTCTACTAACCCATCTGCAATCTCCCGGGGATTAGTGCCCAAGTTGAGATCCCGATGCCAGAAGCAGTCCCATTGCCTACGGCCTGGGCTGAGGATGGCATTGAGCAGCTGGGACTTAGAGTTGCTGCTGACATCCATGCGCACGAAGGAAAAGGTAGGTGCCCTGGATAGGACCACACTGTCCTCTCTTAGGCTGCCCAGGCCCCGAGGGGGCTGGGACCACCACGTCCGTACAACGGCCCGTAGGGCCCACAGCAGAAAGGTGTGGTAGTGGTTTTCCGAGTCAGGCAACACAAGTGGGAGTGCAAACTGGCAGAGGGACATCTTGAGCACAATCTCCTGCTGCAGAAAGCTGTCTGAGGATAGCAGCAGGGCACAGAGAAGGTCCAGGGGGTTCACTGGTGTGTCAGGTGTTGGCAACTCAGAGAAAGAGTAGATGTCATCAGCAGCGATATCCTCAGCTGGATCCCAGTAGATCATCTCCTCCTCCATCTGGTTTTCCTTCTCTGCAGGCCGGGCATCTGGAGGCATATCCAGCACCATGGTGGTATTCCTGGCTTCAGCATTGAGGGCCTGCAGTTTTCTGAGGAAATGCCAGGGCAGGTCCTTGGGAACCTGAGGAGCCCAGTTTTTCATACTGTCAAAACTGATCTGCAGAGAGTCCTGGAGGCTGAGCTTCTGCATCTGGTATGTCTCCAGTCCCAACAGGGATAGCATTTCCTGAAGCCTGCTTCTCTCCACTGTGGAAAGAAATGGAGACATGACTGCTCAGTCTACATTCCTGAGTCAGAGCCACTGGAGAGCTGGAGAGGGAGAGTCCAGCAAGAAAGGGTTAGAAAGGATGTCCCTAGGAGTGGGATGCAAAAACAGGAGGCTCAGGGTATGTTTAGCTGACCTGAGATCAGGGAGGGGATGGGACCCAATATCAAGGTAAATACTATCATCCTACACAGATGTGATAACATTAGAAAACAGAAAGGAAAAAAAAAAAGTCACAATTAAAAACTGGGGAGAGTTCATGTAAAAGCACCAATTTCTGGTTTCTCTAGAAATCTCCAAAATCTAACACTTAGCTCAAAATTAATTGGTTAGAGTGAGCAGAACATGCCCCTTAGGTAATGAATGCAGGTCCCACCTCCCATGCCATAATGCATGCCAGAGTTATTCCAGTGCTGAGCCTTGTGCTCCCTCAATGTCACCAGGAAATTTCCACAGGGGCATAATCACTATTTACTCTCTGGTTTCTAATTAATGTTATTTTTCCTTGTAAATAAGTTGGATAATATTTTAAAGGAAAATATTAGTAAGCAAGGGAAGTCAGCAATCATAGATCAGAATCAGATCTGAGACCAATATGTAATTTTTACTCATAGTAAAATATCTGGTGCAGACTAAGTGAAAACTTGTTTATTTGTGCAGACAGTCAAATATCACTCTATACAATATAAAATCTTACAAGTTAGATGCTCTGGACAGGATTGCTATCTCCAAAAGTCTGGCATGGCACCTTACCAATGTTCAAACTGCACATAATCACTTTACTTTAAATGTTAATGCATAAAACAATAAATATAATAAAAGTTCCAAACTTTTCTCCAGTTCCTCTTGAGAGGAAGCAATATGCTTAAATAAACCATGAGAGAAAGCACTGGTTGATTCAGCCCTTTTATTGTTTCCCAAAGTCAAGTAACAGATTCAGGACCTTTCCCAAGTGAACTAAATGCTCCACAGCACTGACCACAAGGCTCAGAGTTCTACAGCAGTGTGATTGTAAGACCACTTCAGAGAGAACAAGTGGCATGGGAACTTGCAAAAACAGAGGAACCGCATGGGAGGGTTACACTGTGGCAATATCCTGTGTGGATATTATTCAGGTTTCACAGTTTTGCCTGGATGAAATCAGGGACATAATTTTTCATCTATATAAAGAACAAATGTTTTTATTAAGTTACAAGGAGTAAAAGGCAACAGGGAAAAGCCAGAACAAACAACCCATTCTCCTATGCATCTGTGCCTAAACAGTGGCCTTTGGCAGGCTGTTTGGCAGCTCTGGGCCTGCATTCCCAAACTCAGGTGAAACTACTGGACCACCTGAAGGGTTTCCAGACTAGCTGAGATTAGAATCACTTCAGGAACTTGTTTAAAATAAAAGATTCCAGGGCTGGGGTTGTGGCTCAGCGGTAGAGCAACTCATCTAGCACTCTGCAAGGCCCTGAGCTGGATCCTCAGCACCACATAAAAATCAATAAAATAAAGGTATTGTGTCCAACTACAACTAAAAAATAAACACTAAAATAAATAAATAAATAAATAAAAGATTACATCCAGCTTGGACCGGTGCCCCATGCCTATAATCCCAGCAGCTTGGGAGGCTGAGGCAGGAAGATTGCAAGTTCAAAGTCAACCTCAGCTACTGTGAGGTGCTAAGCAACTCAGTGAGACCCTGTCTCTAAATAAAATACAAAATAAACCTGGGGATATGGCTCAGTGGTTGAGTGCCCCTGAGTTCCATCCCCAGTACCCCCACCAAAAAAAAAAGGTTCCATCCAGCCAAACATGGTAGTACACTTACAATCCCAGCTACTCAGGGGGCTAAAGCAAGAGCATTGCAAATTCAAGGCCATCCTGGACAACTTGGCAACACCCTATTTCAAAAGTTCAAAAAAGGAATTGGGGTGTAGCTTACATAGCTTGTACAAGGCCCCTGGGCTTAATTTTTAGTACCACACACACAAAAAGATTCCTGAGCTTCCTCTCCAAAGATGCTAAATATGGAAGTGGATGTGTTGAAGGAGAAGGTTACTACTGCTAGTTACTCCCCATGGTTTGAGCTCCCCAGAGGTTTGGTTTCAGCAATATTACTAATGTTCCATAAATGGTTAATGGATTAGGGCATCCCAGATCTGAGCACTTTGCCTTCCCAGGATTTGATGCAGATAGATGTGGAACCACCAGCCTAGGTAATGTCCCCCTCCAATAATATATTAGAAAGCTATAACAGCTGGGTGTGGTGGCATATGCCTATAAACCCAATGGCTTGGGAGGCTGAGGCAGGAGGATCACAGGTTCAAAGCCAGCCTCAGCAATTTAGCAAGGCTATAAGCAACCAAGTGAGACTCTGTCTCAAAATAAAAAATAAAAACAGACTGTGGATGTGGCTCACTGGTTAAGCACTCCTGGTACCCACCCACCCCCGCCAAAAAAAAAAAAAAAAAAAGAAAGCTAGAACAAAAAGAGAAAATGCATACCTGCTGGGAAGTCATTGTCCTGGGCCTCATTCGTACCATCTATGAGAAAAGAAAAGAAAAAGAAAGTGTCAGGGCTAGGAATGTGGCTCAGTGGTAGAACAACAGCTTAGTACATCCCTGGGTTCAATCCCCAGTATAGCACCAAAGAAAAGAAAAATGAAGGTCAATCAAATATGTGCCTTTGATTGACACAAAGTAATTTAAGCTAAACCCAGAACTCTCCTTCTTTCTTACCAAAATAACGAAATATCTCAATTATTAAAAATATGAAATCCTAGTTATTTTTTGCTTTTCTCCCATCCTTTTCCTTCTCCAAACCAATCTATGCTAAGTCCCACAGTTTCTACCTCCATAATGGAACCCGCAGTCATCTCCTTCCATTTCTCTCCATTCCAAATCTAGGGAAACAAAAAACAAAAAAACAGGCATTTAGTTTCATCAGCAAGTTAGAACATTTCTATCAAAACACTTAAGTAAGGGGGCTGGAGGTATAGCTCAGTGGTACAGTGCTTGCTTGCCTAGCATGCCTGAGGTTCAGTCCCCAGCACCACACACAGACACACACATAAAGTTCAAATAAGGTTACTGTGGTCAATGATAACTGTTCCTCATGCTCAAGAAATGTTTTGGGTTTTGGAATTTTTCTTTGCAGTACTAGGGACTGAATCCAGTGCCTCAGGCATATCAGGCAAACACTTCACCACTGAACTATATCCCAAGCACCTCCTACAACCCCAATTTTTTGTGGTACTGGATGGAATCCAGAAGCCCTCTATCTTTGAGCTATATCCCCAACCCTTTTTATTTTATTTTTGAAACAGAGTCTGGCTAAGTTGCTGAGGCTGGCCTCTAATTCCTGCCTTATCTGCTGGGTCACTGAGATTAAAGTTATGTGCCACCCTGCCCAGTTCCCCAGCCCTTTTTAAAAAATTTTTGAGATTGGGTCTCACTAAATTGCTCAGGCTAGCCTCAAGCTTGCAATCCTCCTGCCTCAGCCTCCAAAGCAGATAGGATTACAGTCATGTGCCACAATGCCCAGCTCAATATTATTTTTATTCCATCAGAAAGAGTCTTTGTAATCACTTAAAGTGATATTTATATGAGAGCACAAATCCCCAGGTAGGGAGGGCAGAGTAGGAAAAGTTGTGTCTCTAGCATAACACTAAATCCATCAACACTAATATTTTAATGATAGAATGTATTTAATTAATGCTATCAGATATTTATATCAGGAAAAAAAGACTTTAAAAAAAATCAAGTCCTTGTGCATGTGAGGTAAGCCTTCTACCACTGAGCTAAATCTTCAGTCCCCAAATTTACATTTTTAAGAACTTATTATCAAAAAAAGATTCTCATATTTTCAATTCTCTCATGATTCCCATATAATTAAGAGAAAATTCTAAAATTTCAAACTGTCTTCTTTGATGATGTCTCTGGGAAATGAATATGAGACAGGCCTGAGAGAAAAAAAGAAAAGGGCTTCTTAAACAGCCCAAAGATATAAGAGACAATGCAGGACAGTTCCCCTGACTCAAACTGCAATGTCTAGCAGTCAAAAGGTTATTTTGCTCAAAGTGAAATAAACATCAGAAAAATTTTTTACAAAGAATCCAAAATACCATATACGGAAATGGCTAGAGAAGAGAATGGGAAACACTAGAGAGCCAGGGACGGGGTTGGAGGTTCTAGAGTAGTCCGAGCTGGAATCAAAAGTAACCTTCAGTCCCCAGAGGAAACAGGGCTTTGCTTGGTTAGGGATGGAAAAGAGCCTGATTTGGATTCAGAGAGATAACAGGTACAAGAAGTCAAGTGAGCACAAAGTAGTCAAAGTCAGGGAACTAAGAGGTGGACACAACCTAATGTTCCACAGGCAGAGATGCAGAAGGCAAATAAGCAAACTATGCAAAAGACAGACAGGGACAAAGCAGGGCCCCAGCAAGGGCACAAATCCACAGCAAATACAGGGAGGCCACAAGGCTCAGATCCATGAGCCAAGGACTCTACTAGAATTCTTACTAGGGCGTGGCCCAAGAGGAGGTAAGCCTGAACTCCAACACCACAGGAGCACCAAGTTTAAATGGGCACAGGGCAGTGTGTGGGCCAGACCTACCATTAAAATTATATTAAGAACTGTTATTAGCCTAAGTGGGAGAACTCAATATAGGGCAATTAAAGCCATTTTCACTCAAACGAAATGATCTCCTCCCACCAATTATTACAATAGTTGGTATGCACCCTCTATAGTGTTTTCCATCAAATTTTGGAATACTTGTTATTGGGCAGTAAACAGACATTTAAGACATCATTTCACACCTTGGAGCTATTAGCATCAAGAATGAGGTATGAGGGCTGGGATTGTGGCTCAGTGGTAAAGTGTTTGCTTAGCATGTGAAGTACTGGGTTTGATCCTCAGCACCACATAAAAATAAACAAACAAAATAAAGGCATGCTATCCATCTACAACTACAAAAAAAAATTTAAAAAGAAAGAATGAGGTATGAGCTGGGCTTGGTGGCACACACCTATAATCTCAGTGACTTGGGAGTCTGAGGCAGGAATGTCACAACTTCAAGGCTAGCCTATGGAATTTAGTAAAAGCCTGTCTTAAAATAAGAAAAGAAGCTGTGGATGTAGCTGACTGGTAGAGTCAGGGTTAATTCCTAATACTACAAAAAAAAAAAAAAAAAAAAGAAAGAAAAACAGAAAGAAAAAGAAATGAGGTAAGGGCTGGGGATGTGGCTCAAGCGGTAGCACGCTCGCCTGGCATGTGTGCGGCCCGGGTTCGATCCTCAGCACCACATACAAATAAAAATGTTGTGTCCGCCGAAAACTAAAAAATAAATAAAAAAATAAAAAAAAGAAATGAGGTATGGGTATCTGCATGCATAAAGATAAAGTTACACCTCTATCTAACACTGTATACAAGATATTAATTCAAAATGGATCAATGATACAAATGAAAGTGCCCAACCATGAAACTCTTAGAAAAAGTCATGGACATAAATCTTCATAATTTTAGATTTGACAGTGGGTTCTTATATACCAAAAGCACAGGCAACAGAAGAAAAAACAAAAAAAAAACTTGTGCATCAAAAGACATTATAAATAAAAAAGAGGGTTTGGGATGTAGCTCAGTGGCAGAGTGCTTGCCTAGCATGTTTGAGGCCCTGGGTTTGATCTCCAGCATAGGAAGGAAGGAAATAAGGAAGATGAGGGGAGAAGGGGGAAGAAAAGAAAAGGAAAAAAAGGAAGAAACGAAGATGATCAACTCAATAGAAGAAAATATTTGTAAATCATATATCTGGTAGGATCTAAGTATCCATATAAAGAACTCTTTATGCTGGGAGTGGTAGCAAACACTTGTAATCCCAGGGACTCAGGGAGCCTGAGGCAGGAAAACCACAAGTTCCAGTCCATCCACAGCAACTTAATGAGACCCTTGGCAGTTCAGTGAGACCCTGTCTCACAATAAAAAATAAAATGGACTGGGATGCAGCTCAGTGATAAAGCACCCCGGGGATCAAGCCCCATACTAAAAAAAAAAAAAAAAACAAAAAAAGAACTCTTACAATTTTATAACAAAGACAATATCTCCACTAAAAAGTGGGCACAAGACTTGAATAGAACACCTTGAGATACAATCTTCTTATAAAAAGGAAAAATAAAGGTCTTACACTTATTTATTTTTGAGATCCATGATCCCCAGCCCAGGAAAGTACTGGAACCCAGAAACCCAATGGGACAGAAAAAAACACATCTGCTTCAAAGTGGGCTCAAGTCCAACTTTACCTGCAATTGCCACAGCTGTTCGTCTCTCTGATGGTTTTATTTCTGGGGCCACCTCTCCCAAATCAGAATGTCTGAAACAATTTCAGAAGAAAAACATAATTAATATAATGAACTATGGCTTATACCTATCAAATTGGCTGCATATGAAAATCTCTTGGGGAGCTTTTAAAAACTACAAACTCTGGGTTATACCCCAGGTCCATGAAACCAGAACCTCTGAGAGCCGGTTCTGGGCATCTATGCTTTTAAAAGTGCCCTCCATGACTCTGATGTGCAGCCCAGTCAAGAATCATTAGCCTGGAAACTCCAGCACTCGCAAAAGCTGCTGGCTAGAGAATAAATACAGCCATTCAGAAAGACATAAAAATATACATACCCTTTGACCAGTAATTCCACTTCTATCCTAAGGAAATAATTAAGATTTAGTTATAAAGATGTTGATGCCAGCTTTATATATAATAGCAAAAAGTTGGATGCCTTTTTAAAATCAAAGACAGATAACAAAGAATTATGATCTTATTCTGCAGCCATTACAAAATATCCTATGGATTTCTTTTTGTGGGCAAATTGATTTTAGATGAACATTATGGAAAGATGTTAATGATATACTAATTAGGAGGGGAAGTCAGGTTACAAAATAGTATTCTAGTATGATACAATTTAATAAAATTGTGTGTATTTATCTATAGGCATATATAGAGAAATCTAAAGGAATGTTCTTAAAAGTTAATAGTGTGGGCAGGGAGGGATGATCCTAACATTTTTTTAAGTGATGCTGGGAATCAAACAAGACTAGCCTAGGCAATTTATACACCAAAAGCACAGATGCTAGGCAAGTACTCTACCACTGAGCTATACTACTAGCAGTCCCTGAATTCTTTTATAAAGACTTAAGAACTGTATTTTCATTATGAATAACCTATTTTAGGTATGTCATAGAAATAAGCAAACAAATATATGTGTTGATTTTGTCAGAAGCCACGGTTTTCACTGGAGAAGAAAGGACATATAAATATAAGAAGAAGTTACAAAACTTACAGAGGTGTAATGGAATGGAGGCACTAGTATGAACTGTAACTTCACATGGATGCTCAGATCTGTCTATGTACATGCATATTTCTATGTGTAGATATGTGTGCATATACATATTCATATCCTAGCTCTGTCCCCAATATGAGCCAGGAAGCAAAGACACTGCAATAGCAATGCGCACACCTCATACCTTTAATTCCATGGCAAAAGAAACAACGATTTCCTGGAGATTCTGGCTAATGCCAGGGCTAGCAGGGAAAGAACAAGAGGACTTGAGTATATTAGTTCAGAAAGCAAGCAAGTGCTCTGAAAAGTTCTGGGGCATGCTATAGGATTCGGGTGCCAACTAGAGGGGCTTCCCCTGGCCAAACTGGGGACAGTGTGAGCATGAATAGAATTAAATACAGTAATTAATTTAAAATCATTGAAAAACAGGAATTAATTAGTCCATACAGATAACAGACAAATAAATGGAGGGCTCTTGCTCACAACAGAATGTTAAATATGGAAGGGGTGCTGTAGTCAGAATGCTATCATTTTGCAAACAAGAGCAAATACCCAATGCTAACTCTCAAAGAGGAGAATGCTGATGAGGAGCAGGCTATTTGCCTGGTCTTAAAATGTCTCCTTTTAGACTGTTTATTAGGTGCCAGGAAGAAAAAAACACAATGGAGAGCTCAGGTGAGATCAAAATGAACCTTAATGTGGAGGACAGGGAGACTTCATGTGCCCTATTGTGACACACAGAAGAAGGGCACAGTATCTCTGCAGTGTTCTGGCCCAGAAGGTAAAGTTCTGATCAATCATGAGGACAAATGCAAAATGAGGGACTTTATGCTAAAGAGGAGAAGTGTATTATTCCAGAGTGTGCATGTCACAAAAGACAGACTATGGAAATGTTCAGGATTAAAGGGAGTTAAAGAGACAAAACCAAACACAATACCTGACCCTATACTAGATCCTGCACTAGAAAAGGAAATTTTGGGGTCCAAAGACAAAAAAAAAGAAAAGAAAAAAGAAAGAAAGAAATATGAGAAAGAAAGAAATATGGTTGTGTTACTGTACTGTGGTTATATAAGAAAGTATCTCTATTATTAGGAAACACTGAAGGATTTAAGGGAAAAGTCAGGTGCTATATATAACTTACTCTCTCTATGGAATGAATGTTTGTATCATTCCAAAATTCATATGTTAAAAAGTTTACCCCCAGCGTGTTGATATTTGGTGGTGGGGTTTTGGAGGTGATTAGGTGATAAAGGTAGAGCTCTCATGAATGGGATTAATGCTCTTATAAAAGAAGCCCAAGGAAGCTTGTTTCATCTACCACCATGTGAAGACACAGCAAGGATGCACTTTAAGGAATGGGCTCTCACTAAATGGTGCCTTGATCTTGGACTTCCCAAACTACAGAACTATGAAAAATAAATTTCTGTTGTTTATAAGCCACCCACAGTCTATGTTATTTTGCTACAGCAACCTGAATGGACGAAGTTTCTAATGGTAAGAAAAAAATATTTTTGTGTTTATGTGTGTGTATATAGGCACACATAGACACAGATGAGAGAATGCAAGAGTACACAAGAGATGTGATGAACAAGAATGATAAATGAGGTAAAATGTTAATGGGAGAATCTGACCAGGCATGGCTGCATACACTTATAATCCTAGCAACTCGGAAAGCTGAAGCAGGAGGATCACAATTTTAAGGCCAGCTTAGGCAACTTGCCAAGACCCTGACTCAAAATAAAAAAGGAATAGTGAATGTAGTTCAGTGGTAGAGTGCCCCTGGATTCAATCGCCAGTACCACGGAAAAAAAAAAAAAAAAAAAAAAAAGGAGAGAGACTCTAGAAGGGGTCTTGGGACCTTTTTTTATTTTTGTAACTTATCTCTAAAAGGAAATTATTTGTAAATAAAAGGATTAAAAAGTTAAAATTAGGGGCTGGGATTGTGGCTCAGCGGTAGAGCGCTTGCCTAGCACGGGCGGGACCCGGGTTCGATCCTCAGCACCACATAAAAATAAAGGCATTGTGTTGTGTCCATCTACACCTAAAAAAAAATAAATATTTTTTAAAAAGTTAAAATTAATAGTGGATAGTTACATCTGGGTAACAGGACATTCAACTATTTTGGTCTTATTTGTATTTTTTAATTATAGCATGTGTTAATTTTATAAAACTAATAGAGCTATTAAAATGATGATGATTCAGGGTTGGGACAGATGAGACAAATGGGTGCCAAAAAAAGACTTGATAACATGGTGTCCTTAAAAAATTATTCTTCCAAGAGTGCATATTTTATATGTGAGTCTGTGGCATAGAGAACAGGCCTCAGGCCCCTTGAAGAAGACATAGAGCACCTCCCTAAACCCCCATTCAGTTGCTCAGCAAGACAAAAGTTTTGTATTAAGTACATCCTCCCAGAGGAACTTCTGGAACCTTTCGTTGTTATTCCAGCATGTTCCTTGGGGTCTCCTTCTCTACCCAGAGGCTTCTGCCACCCACTTACGATGGTCCCAATAGTTAAAGGTTTCCTGCGTGCATGGCCATCTTAGTCATTATAGACAGAGCATTAAAAAAATGTGACTTCATCAAACCTTGATGCTGATAAAAATACAAGTTTTTCATTGCCTTCTCTTCACTTGTCTGCAGAAAACATATTACATATTGCTTTGTAACATGAAAAACACCAAAAGTAACCTTAAAAAAGGAAAACAGCATGACAGGTTAAAAATAGTTCCACAGAGGGGAAGCTACAAGCCTGGCCCTGAGGCTCCAGGATGCTGCCAGAGAATGTCAGGTAGGGAGAGAGCAGATGACAGGTTTTTACAGCCCAAGATGCCAATAACAGGCCTCCCTGGCTGGACACTTGTCCCCCAGACATGCCTTCCAGATAGTGCCCTGGACAGGAGTTTAACTTCACCCCTTTCCATCCCAAGTGAGAAAGTGGCAAAGCCACAGGGATGATTTTGAGTTTGTGCTAATTTAGAAAAGAGTACATATTAGCAAATTCTGTACTTTATTTTTGCTCCAAACTGCTTGCAACCCATCACAACTGAAATGCACAAACCATGATTTGTGGATCCATCACTGCTCCTGAAAAATAGGGGAAATTGGAGGCAGAGTCAAGTGTCTAATGATTCTTATTTTACAACTTTACTACACATATGCATGATATCTTTGAATACTTGTACGGGACTAAATTGTGTGTATCCTCAAAATTCTTATGTTGAAGTCCTCATCCCAATGTGGCTATATTTAGAGATGAAGCTTTTAGGTAATTAAGACTAAATGAGGCCACGAGGGCAGGGCCCTCATGTGATGAAATCAGTGTCCTATAAGAGGAGGGCTGGTGCTCGCGCGCGCTCTCTCTCTCTCTCTCTCTTTCTCTCTCTCTCTCTCTCTCTCTCTCTCTCTGAAAATGCACAGAGAAAAAGACCTGATTAGAAATCCTATCTGCACTACCTTGATCTGGGACTTTCAGCCTCCAGTACTGGAAAATGTAAATCTCTCTGTGTAAGCCCCCAGTCTGTGGTACTTTAGAGGGCAGCTCAAACAGACTAATTCAATACCCAAAATCTACTTTGCAAGGTGGAAAGCAGGGCTCAGAGAGATGTGGCCAAGGGATCTGCCCACATCACCAGAGTTAGGACCCAAATATCTGAATATCTGGTTCTCTTCTAGTTCATTATCTTTTTTGTTTTTTTTCCAGTGTTGAGGATTGAAGCCAGGAATCAGTGTATACTAGGCGAAAGATCTACCACTAAGCTATACCCTCGGTCCTAGCTCATTATCTTTAAGGCTCAGGAAGGTTTGAGATAACTTCTAATGATAGCTAATAATTTCAAAAGTTATACAAAGAGTCAATCTGTTAACCCTAACTCCAGCCCCATTTTATGTAGTGGGCATTATAGCCTTAGGCATCTTCCCATCTATACTACAGGCAGAGTTGAATTAGGATGGCAAAATACTAATAGGTCCTAGACACAGGCAAGGGAGCTTTTCTGCAAAGCAGTTTTTGCAAATTACTAATATCACTAATTTTTTTAATTCCAAAAATAATATAAATGTAAAATATTGAAAAGTATCATGCTTTTGCTTTCTTTCCTACATACTTTCAAAAACTATCCCTACATTAATCTGTCCTTCCCTCCTTTCAGTCCACTGATGCTACTCTAGGACATCTGTTAACTGATACACTGCATTCTGTGTGCTCTATCTGACTCCCTCCTTAGTAGCTGTGTAGTTTCAGTCTTCTCTTGAGACTCACTCTGGCCCTATGCTCTTTTTTCTTAATTAGTATATTTTACTCTACATATTCTACTTTCTTACTCACTTAACTGATCATGAATATTTTCCCATATCCTTAGCAACTCTAGAAAACTTTCAACTTTTAATACTAGAGGTAATTTTTAAAGGGTAAATGTTTTCTTTCCTCTCTCTCTTTTTCCTTTGTATTGAGAATTGAATCCAGGGGCATTTTACCACTGAGCTACATCCCCAGACCTTTTAATTTTCCTATTTTGAGAAAGGGTTTCACTAAGCTGCTAGGGGTCTAAGTGGGTCTCAGTAATTGCTGAGGGTGACCTCTGACTTGTGATCCTCCTGTCTCAGTCTCTCACATCACTGGGACTAAAGGTGTGTACCCCCATGCCAACAAGGATAAATATTCTCTTACCAGTATTCAAAATACATGTTTAGGGGGCCCCAAAATATGGAGATAAAGTCACTTTCTAGAGGTGAAAAATGAATCCATAGGTTTGCAAATGAGCTCCATCATTTGCAAAAATAACCTAACCCTGTCTTAGAGGCTAGTCTATAAATAGCTTTAAAAAAAAAAAAAGAAAAAGAAAACAGCAGAGCATACGGCACATACTTGTAGTCCCAGCTACTCAAGTAGACTGAAGTAGGAGGATCATTTATATCCACCAGTTTGTGGATAATGCAGCATAACATCTATCTCAAAAATAAATAAATAAGGGACTGGGGTTGTGGCTCAGTGGTGGAGTGCTTGCCTAGCATGTATGAGTTTGATCTGGGTTTGATCTTCAGCACCATATATGAATGAACAAATAAAGTAAAAAATCCATTGGCAACTAAAAAATATTTTAAAATAAATAAATAAATAAACAAGCAAGCAAGCCAGGCACAGTACTGCATGCCTATAACCCAGGGACTCAGAAGGCTAAAGCAGAAGGATCCCAAGTTCAATATCAGCCTCAGCAACTGAGACCCTGTCCTAAAATAAACAATAAAATGAGCTGGGGATGTAACTTGGTAAACAGACCCCTGGCTTCAATTCTCAGTACCAGAATAAAATTAAATAAATAAACACACACCTACATTCACATGCACACACCAAAACAAGCAAATCCTCTCAAGCCTCTAGGGTGTGCCTTCCAGGGGCACCTCCTAGCACAGACATCTCTCCAGGGCAGAAGTGACTTGACCTTCAGTGTTCTCAGCTCTTTCTCACCATGTTAGGAAGTAGACCTACTAGTTTATTCCAGGTTGGCTACAGGATAAAAACCCTAAACATTGCCAGGATATAGATGGAATCCACCCAGAGACATACCTCTATTTTGACTGGCAAGAGGTGGTCTTATTTTTATTTCTGGCAAGTCTACAATGGCTCACCTTTCTCTTCCACCTCTCCATGGAAGATGAAGCAAAACTAACTTTCCTAGTCTCTTTTTCTTGTTTTCCCCTTTCCTTTCTTTTCTTATTTTATTTATGTTTTTCTAATTTTCCAACAGAATTAACTGGGGAGCCTTTGTCCCAATACCTGGAGTTTCTGATTCAGCAGACCTGGGTGTTTAATGAATAAGAAATTATCTATTGGAGTTGGGTGTGGTGGCACACACCAGTAATGCCAGTGACTCAGGAGGCTGAGACAAGAGGATCACAAGTTCAATGCCAGCCTCAGCAACTTAGTGAGGCCCTAGTCAACTTAGCAAGACACTCTCTCAAAATAAAAAATGGATACGTATGTAGGTAAGTAGGTCTGAGGACATAGCTCAGTGGTAAAGCATCCCTGGGATCAATCCCCAGGATGGATGGATGGATAGATAAATAGATGAACAGATGGATAGAAAGAAAGAAAGAGGGAAAAGAAGAGGAGGGGTAGAAAGGGGAAGAGTAGGAAAGGGAAGAAAAGAATCCATTGGACACTTGGATAAGCCACACCTTTGTTTTTCTGCTGATCTGCCTCAGAGCAGACAACTCCTGGACAATGCCCATCGATGCCATGCACAAACAGGGTAAAACTGTGAGCAGGCCCAGGTCTTGTCTCACGTCAACCACTGATTACCAGCAACAACCATGGCTTCTTCACTGGGTGATGCCAAAAGACAAGATAGTACCTAGAAAAACAACTGTCCCAGATGAGCACTAGATGAGCACAGGTACACTGTCACCCTATCATGATAACAGATGACACAGCTATAAATACTTACAAAAATGTAATTGACAATAGGTTATAAACTGCTTTGGATAATAAAGAGCAACTCCATTTTTGAGGTTAGATGTAAGACTTTTCAAGTCCCCTTCCCTTTCTGCTGTACATCTGATGGGATGACAAGAAAGCCTGAGGTTCCTTCTTTGGTGCTGGCTGGGGACCCTCACTCAGTTACCACCCTAAACCAAAGTAAAACTCCAAGACAGCTGCTCTGCCCCAAAAGTCTCACTCCTTTTAGCAATAAATCTTTTTAAACCTTTGGGTATATGTTGTGGGTTGAACTGGGTGCCCCAAGTCCCAACTCTGGTACTGTGAATGTGACTCTACTTGGAAACAGGATCCTTGCAGATGTGATTAGTTAAATTTTAAGATAAGGTGATATAGACTGGGCCTCTCATGCAAAAACTAATGCCCTTTTAAGAGGGAAATCTGGATACACAGAAAGAATGCCATATGACAACAGGGCTAGGCTGATGTAATGCATCTACAATCCAAGGAAAGTCAAGGATTGCCAGAAGCCAGAGAGAGGTCTGGGGCAGAAACCCCTCAGAATCTCCAGAGTAAAACAAGTCATGCTAATCTCTTTGTTTTGGCTTCCAGAGCTGTAAAAGAATAAACTACTACTTCTTTTTTTTAGCCACCTAGTCTGTGGTACTTCTGACAGCAGCCACAAGAAACTAATACCAACCGTGTGTGTGGCTCGAAAGATGTATTATTAGCTTCTACCTCTGTCTTCACATGGCTTTCACCCATCAAGTTACCCTAGAGACCAGCCTAATCTGGTATAACCTCATCTTAACTAATCACATCTATAAAGACCCTATTTCCAAAAAGGAACACATTTAGAACTCTAACATATCTCTTCAGGGGAACACAATTCAATACACAATGATATCTAGGACAAATCTGGGGTAGGGACATTCCACCTATAAAAGGCAACTCTGAAAGGCTTAAAGCTTGCTGTGCAAGTTAGGTGCAGTGGCACATGCCTGTAATCCCAGCAGCCTGAGAGGCTGAGGCAGGAAGATTTTGAGTTCAAACCCAGCCTCAGCAACTTAGAGAGCTTTAGCAACTTAGAGAGGACTTCAGCAACTTAGCAAGACCCTGTCTCTAAATAAAATATAAAAAAGAGGTGGTGATGTGGTTCAGTGCCCCTGGGTTTAATCTTTAGTACAAACAAACAAACTTGTGTGCAGCAAAGGAATGGCTGAGACAATGTACAATATACATGAAAAGATCCTATCAAGTGACACACAGGAAGGACAAGGAGGTGTCAGATAAAATAACACTGCCTGCTAGGAGAGGAGGCAGAGTGACCACCTGAACCCTAAGGCCATAATCATCCCAACACCCCCAAACTGAGAGATTTCTGAGAAGAGAAATAGTTCTAATAAGCCACCAGTCTTTGTCAAGTTTTCCACGGCATGTAAGGCTCACCATATGATAGGAAGTGGAACTTTCAAGAGCAGCCCTAATCCTCCAACAGTGTACCCTAGACTTAGGTTGGAGAGATGAAGAATCCCTCATTGCACAAACACTGAATAACACAGATGCTAATCCATAAAATGAGGTATGCTATCCCTGGCCTGCATAGCTCATGAAGTTGCTACAAGGATCCAAAGAGATTACTTATCCTAAGCAAGTCAATGTTCTCTTGGATTTACCCTACATGGATTTACTGCTTGGAACCTTTCTAGGAGTTTGGGATATAAAGGTGAAGGGCAGAAATGCCTGACTCTTCATTTAGCTCAATGAGGCAAGGAGAAATTGACAATGAGTAATACCAAAAACAAACTAGAAGATGTTAAATGCTTAGAAAATAGAAAGCAGGCTAAGTCAGGGTGGGGTGCAGGCATGAGAGGGTAAAAGCAGATGTTGTATTGTGGGATGGTCAGAAGGGACCATGTAAGCACAGGCTTTAGAGGCACAGCCCAGAAAAGGCCCAAGTTGCTCAGAGGTTGGCAGGGAGACTGAGTTTCAAAGGCCACAAAGAAGACTCTGGCTTTTATTCTTCAGGACAGAAGAGCCATCACTGGCTCTGAGTCAGGGTAACAGGCCTGTCTGTGTCACTGGCTTAAGACTGAGACCTGGCCAGCAGCCCTCGAGATGATAGCACATGGCTAGGCCCTCAAGGTGTCTATGAAGTGAAATCCTCAACACACAAGACAGAGGGTGTGAGAAAGACAGAGGACACAGGTTAAATCCAAGATTTTAGACTCAATCAGTTGGTCCTATCTCCACTGGCCACGGCTGGGGTAAAGCAAGGCTGAGGGGATCATGAGCAAATCAGCACTGACATGCTGACACAAACCAGCCCCTACCTCCCATTTGCCAACATGAGCTGGAAGGGGCCTGGAGTCCAGGAGAGTCAACATCCCACTGTAACTGGGGGAACCAGTGGGAGGAATTTTCCCAAAGACATAGACTTTAAAGCTCCTCCACATCAAGGTTTAGCTACAACAAAGATAAGAATCGATTTGCATTTTAGCCAGGCATGGTGGTATGCACTTAGAATCCTAGTGACTCAGGAAGGAGGCTGAAGCAGGAGGATCACAATTTCAAGGCCAGCCTCAGCAATTTAGCAAGATCCGATCTCAAAATAAAAAATAGGGGCTAGGGTTGTAGCTCAGTGGGGGAATGCTTACCTAGCATGTGTGAAGCACTAGGTTTGATTTTCAGCACCACATTAAAATAAATAAAATAATGGTATTATATCCATCTATAACTAAAAATAAAAAATAAATAAAAGTAAAAAATAAAAAGAGCGGGGGCTATAGCTCAGTGATATCGCACTTGCATAGGATGCACAAGGTCCTGGATTCAATCCTCAGTGCTGTTAAAAAACAAAACAAAACAAAAAACCTAACAACTTTATAAAAAGCTATAATGAAGACAATATAAAACAGATCTCAGTCTCTGACCCATACAGCAGTATTGTTCCTGGTGTGCAGGTAGCCTGGACACTCAGTCTCTAGGTACAAATCCTTAAAAGGAAAGATTTGCCTCTGAATTATTCCATTCTAGGTTTTTTGTTTGTTTATTTCTCTCTCTCTCTCTCTTTTTGTAAAGCCACAATTGAAGGTATGGTCTGCTTGGTTAACACAGCTTCTTATTCTGGAACCCACATGAGCACATCCTTACTTCTGCTTCACTCAGAGGGTATGAGGAGAAGCTGCCTGTGCTCTTAAAGAACAAGAACTACAGAATCCAACCTTTTTGTCTGTGCCTTGGAAACCAAATTTCAACCAACAGTAATAATCTTGAATAGTCATTGTTATGGTTTGTATCTGAAATGTTCCCCAAAAGCTCATGTGTTAAAGGCTTATCCTAATGCAGCAATGTTCAAAGGTTGAACTTTGGGAAATGATTGTATCATGAGGGCTCTGACCTCATCAATGAATTAATTCATTAATAAATGAAGTTATAGTTTAAAGAACTTTTAGAAGGTGGTAGAAACTTGAAGAGATAGGACCTAACTGGAGAAACTCAGTCACTGAAGGCACATCTCTGAATGGTTTACTTTGTCCTCAGACCCTTCCTCTTTCTCTGTCTCCTGTCTGCCATGAGGTGAGCCACTTTGCTCTTTCACATGCTCCCTGCCATTGATGTTCTGCTTCAACACAGGCCCAGGAGCAATGGAACCAAGTAACCATGGACTGAAACCCCTGAAACCATGAGCTAAAATAAATCTTTCCTCTTTTAAGTGATTTTTCAAGTATTTCATCACAGCAACAAAAACTTAGTAACAGTCATTTTGCATCAAGTTTTTTTACCTTAAACTGTTGAGCTGGGCCTCAGTGTCTTCACCTATGTAAAGGGGATAATAATAGTACCTACTGCATAGGGTTGCTGTTAAGATTAGCTAACACGTGCAAAAAGCACTCAGTACAGGCCTGTCAACATACTTTTTGGAAATGGACTGGATTTAAATTTAAAAGAGCATTTCCTAGGACTGGAAAGTCCCTTTCCTGGAGGTTCTAGGTAAGAGGCCCTCGCTTGAGCTTAGGGGTGCTCTTCTGTTTCAGGTCAACTGCTTGGATGTTCTACCAAAGCCCTGATTAAGTGAAGCTTGAAGGGCTGCTCTGTAGAACCAGTGCCACCTCCACCCCTGAGAAACCTCCTGGTATAACAATATGAGAATCCTAGATTTGCAATGAAAGCCACTGCAAGGCCTCAGCTCTGCAGGCAAAACTATGTCCCTTCCACACAGACCACAGCCCTGATGGATTTCTCCAAGAGCAGGTTAAATCTTATTCAAGCTCTCTAGTGCTTTCTCCTCAAAGTGTGGTATATAAGCCCCATTCCTCCCTCTTCTACTTGGTCCTCAATCTAGCTCCCTTAAGTCAGTCTAGGCCACAGTGAGAAAGCAAAGCTCTTCCTTCCCTGTAAGATATTGGTGTTGGACCAGGCATGGTGTTACATACCTGTATGCCCAGTGACTTTAGAGGCTGGGTCAGCCTCAGCAACTTAGCAAGACCCTCAGCAACTTTGTGAGACCCTGTCTCAAAATAAGAACTGGGAATGTAACTCAGTAATAAAGTGCCCCTGGGTTCAATCTTCAATAACCACCCCCCTCCCCCCAAAAAAGAAGACACCTATGTTGGGAGAGAACCTTCCTAGATAAGAAAGACAATAGGTTAAAATAAGCTTTAAGTATTTTTAAATGTCCAATGAATGTTAATAGGAGTGCTTTAGTTACCAAGGCAGATGAATCCTTGAGAATTCCAATGGATGGTGATGTTGCTCAGGGGAGTGGGCATGAGGTCTCCAGTTAAGGTTATAAAGGACAAGCAAGTAAGGACAAGGCCAAAAGAAATGTCAAGGAAGGCTGGAAAGAAGAAAAAGAAGGGGAGGGAGGAAAGAGGAGAAGGGGAAATAAGAAGGGAAGGAGTGAGTGAAAGAGAGGAAAGAGGAGAGAAGGAAGAAAGCGGAAAGAGGAAGGGAGACGGGCTCAGTTCAGGTACCCTCCCTCCTCAGGCACTGGCTCTGGGTCTACAGAGAACCACTGGCTTTGGGTTTATGTCCAGTGATGGCTTCACACAGTCTTGAATTCAATCAGTTCCCTTATCTACTACCATGAGTCTTACTTCTCCCCAGCTCCACTCAGAGCCCAAGCTTCCTCCCCTGAACTTGACATCTTTGACACTCCCACATCCTCTCCTCTTTCCTCAGCCTGAGCTCCTTCCTTCCCAGACAGGCCTCATTCCATGTGTGGGAAAATTTCAGTATAACAATGACCATATTTTCTGCAAATGAGAAGCTGAGGAGTATAAGTTCATTTATGTGGATCATATGTTACTGGTGGAATGTGGTTGGTTAGAACTTGATATTACCAATCAGATCAAACAAATTGAACTGGGATGAGGTTTCTAGAGAATGGGTGAATGAAAATGTCATGTTTCCTACTCTTTGGGCTGATGTCATGTATAGGGAGGTATGAAGAACCCTTAAAAAATCTGGTGGTAAAGGGGAAAGTGGTACATTTTTAGAGATAATTTGTTAGTGTCAATTTAAAAACAGGCAAGATCTCTGACCACAAAGTCCAATTCTCTGCATCTGCTACAGATGTCTAGAGGGAGACAGAGGATGGGCAGCATTAGACAAAACTGTAAATATTCTTAACTAAATAATATAACCATGCCACAGAAAATTATACAACTGTCAACATTTAGGTAGATCTGTTTCTTGTTCTGACATTCAAAGAACTTCAAGGCATACTGTTGAATGAATAAAGCAAGCTGCAGAATAGTATGATAGCACTTACATAAAAACAGAGTCAAGAAAAAACATAATATGTAAATGCAAAGGAAAAGTCTGTCAGGTAGTACAACCACAGTTGGGGAACAGAGAAGGACTCTTATTTCTGTAAGGCTGTCTCTCTAAGATTAACAAAATACTTAAAAATACAGTAGTTAATCTCTTATCCCTAGTTTTGCTTTCCATAGCATCAGTTATCCATGGTCATTTGCAGTCTAAAAATGTTACATGGAAAATTCCAGAAATAAATAATTCCTAAGTTTTAAATTTTGTGCTGTTCTAATAGCATGATGAAATCTGCTGTCCAGCCCTGTCACACCCAGGACATGAATCATCTTTTTCCCAGTGTATCCATGATCTATACACTACCCATCAGTCATTTAGTAGTCATTTATCAGATCAGCTATGTCACAGCTTGTGTTCAATAACCCTTACTTCATTTAATAATGGTCCCAAGTCACAAACTTTTATTCTAGTATATTATTACAAAAGATCTATTTTATTGTTATTGTTGTTAATCTCTTATTGTGCCTAGTTCATAAATTAAACTTGATCACAAATTAAACTTTTTCATAGGTATGTACGAAAAAAACATAGAATTTTATATTAGCCACTGTTTCAGGCATTTGCTGAGGATCTTTCAATGACTCCTACACAGATATAGTTATACATGGACACAATATCTTTATTTTGTTTATTTATTTTTATGTGGTGCTGAGGCTTGAACCCAGTGCCTCACATGTGTGAGGCAAGCGCTCTGCCATGAAGCCACAACCCCAGCTCCTATACACCAGTAATTTAAGAGTGGTGGTATAGTCACGAGCAGTAGTGCACACCTGTAGTCCCAGTGACTTGAGAGGCTGAGGCAAAAGGATCACAAGTTTGAGGCCAATCTTGACAACTTAGTGAAACTGTCTCTAAATACAAAATTTAAAGAGAGCTGGGGATGTAGCTCAGGGGTGAAGGGCCCTAGGTTTGATCCTCAGTACCACAGGGGGAAGAAAAAGGGGTAATGGTCTAGAGAAACCTGGATTACATTTGATTTTTATTTTCTGTCTTATACATTTTATGTTACTCAAATTATCTACCAATATAATATGAAAAATGTATATACTTTGTATAGGTAACCCAGGTTTATTAAAGGAACTTGAGGAGTTACATCTAGTGCACAGATAGAAATGAAAATCTGGGAATTCAGGATGGATGGTTAGGGATTGTTAGGGATAAGAACACCTTTGAGAATCTGATGAAAGCCAAAGATGCTTCCAGGAAAAATATACACCACACCTAACACTACACACAATTTCAGGGAACACAGGAACAACCCCAGAAACCCACCTATAAATCATGGACCAACAGTTAAAGCTACAGAAATAGGCTGAGCATGGTAGCACACAGCTGTAATCTCTAAAACACAGAAGGTTGAGGGAGGAGGAACATAGTTTGAAGATAGCCTGGGTAACTGAGTGTCAAAATAAAAAAAGGGTTAGGGATGAAGCTCAGTGGTAGAATGTCCCTGAGCCCTGAGTTCAATCCACAGTACCACTTAAAAAAAGAGAGAGAAATAAAAACAGATCACAGAACCCAAGGAAACACCAACAATGAAAAAGCAAGCAGAGAAGGCAATGTTAAGCAAGGCAAGGAAAGGAGATTTAGGCAGTTGTAGAAAGGGCAGGGAAGGGCAGATAAGGAACAGGGATGGTGGGAGCTGGGTGAGTGTTATGTGTTCAGGAAAGGCTAGCTGGTGGTGTGGGGGGGTGAGCATTATGTGTTTTCTGCCCCTCTGCCTACTCCATATTGCTTCAGATGGTTTCTCCCAGAGCTCAACACATCCGATATGGGCAAGAAAAGCCCTTCAGCAATTAGTAAGACAATGAGCCCAGATTCTGGCCCTGCCACCTCCTCTGGCCTTGTCTCCACACAAAAGGCTGTGGGTCATTTCTCAAACACACCTTTTTCTTTAACACAACGCCTGACACATTCAAAAGATCTGCAAAAATGCTTAAGATTTCTTCTTTCCTTCTTAGCTCTCTCATGGACCTTATCAATAAAAAAAACAATGGATTTGGAAACCCCTGCATAAACACTTCGGTCAGAATTCAACTTTTCTCCTACCTCTGCCCTATATTTCCGGATTTGCTTCCCCCAACACCTACTGAAGTAGGTTTGATGATTGTAATCAGCTGACTAAGACAGGCCAGGGGTCTCAGGAAGTACTGTCTCTTTTGCTGGGCTCATTTTCCAAGGAAGACACTGGGAGTCATGTCTGGAGATGTGCTTCATGCAGGCCACTGGACTGAGCCAAATTACTCAGTCTAGCTCAGGTCTCATTTGTAAGAGATGTGCATTGTATATCCAGTAATAAGCACATAGTTTTCCTCCATAAAACAAAATGAAGAATACTAAAGGTTTTGTGACCTCAGTTTTGCAATGTATACTCCTCATAAAATTAAAAATTACTACACACTGCAGATTCTGGGTCACTTACAAATAGCTCAAACCACACATATTGAAGTCACAACAGGGACGTAGTTTAGGCCCAACTGGCTCACAGAATTACCAGCCCAACAGTGTTATCCTCTGACCCAAGTCTAAAAAGTAGTGTGCTTAGGAACCAAGTGCACCATGATTTTTTCAAAGCTTCATGACAATTCTACACAGGCTCAGTCATCCACATGCTGACTCTAGGAGGCCCTGCCTTGCACTTTCTTGACAAGTGGGACAGGAATGCAGAGGGACCTTGAACCCCTGAGTCAATCAACCTGGCCTTCCCAGGGATGGGCCACTGCTTATTCTATTTATGAGCTCAAAGTACTGGGTACAGAGCTGGCAGTGAAAAGGCCAGGTCCCAGCAGTGATTGCTGCTCCCAAGCCTAGAAAAACAGTGGGCCTGCAGCTAGAGTCTGTAGGCCTACATTCAAGTTCAGCTTGCTTCATGCAGGCCACTGGACTGAGCCAAATTACTCAGTCTAGCTCAGGTCTCATTTGTACGGGACACAGCATCCCCATCTTCAACCTACAGGTCTCCCAGCAGCTGTAAAGATGTATAACACAGAAGGCTGTAGGTCATTTCTCAAACACACCTTTACAGTGCACTGTAAAGATGTATAACATGAATTGCTACCATTGCTACTGGGTCTAAGACCCTCTGAATGATTGGCAATAGTCAAAGAAGAATTTTACCAACTAATGGGATGACCTTGAGACTAATTTTCTGCCTCTGTAAAATGAAGGTGTTTGATTAAATGCCAATCTCAGATTTCATGTCCAGCAAAACTATCAAAAAGGTAATAATTCTGAGTTTTATTTTCTCAAGTGCCAAAAAAAATTACAAACTATATGTGTCACCATCATTTCCCAAAAGAAAGAACATTTTTAAGCAAACAAACAAAAATAAATAAAAAGGTAATATCAGAATAGTATCAACCACCCTATGCAGGCCGGTGGGTACCGGCTGGACGGATGAGACGACAGGCCGGCTTTTCAGCTCTGGGCAAGGATAGGGCTGTCTGTCTGCCCTGCCATCCTGGGACACCCTAGGAACATCCTAACGACAGCGACACCGAACCTCAGCTTCCAACGCAATCAAGTTCAAACGCCAGAAACGCAGACGCCAGGGGCGGGTGAGCCTCCCCAAGGCCTCTGCGAAGACCCGCATCCCGATTCTCCGACGCGACCTCAGTACCAAACCCTTTCCACGTCACCCAGACCCTCAGGCCTAGTGCTCCGACCCCTGCCCGCAGCCCACAGCTGTTCTGGTCACCCCCACCCCGACCAGGCGCCGCGACCCTGGCCCGGCCGCGTCCGCCCAAGGTCGGCGGGGAGGCCGCGGCCGCGGGCCGCGGACCTGGAAGGAGGGAACGCCGGGGCCGCGTCCGAGGCCAACTCAGGACATGGGTACAAGACACTGGTAGCTCGGGGCCCGGCCCCCGCTGGGCCAGCGCCCCGCGCGAGGTGGCGGCGCGGCCCAAGGCGGCACTCACCCGGGAGACGCCATGAACGCGGAGGCCTCACGCTCCCGCCTCCTCCGCTGCTCGCACGGCCGCGGCGGGCGCCGGGGAGGGGCCTCGGAGCCGCGCCCGCCCCGCTCCGCATCGCGCGGGGCTCCGGGCGGAGGGCAGGCGGCGGCTGGCGAGGGAGGGGACGGACTGACGGCCGACTGGCCGAGGTGCGGGAGCGTGAGCCTGGGCCAGCACAGCCCCACCCTACTGCCTCCCACCCGCTCCGTCCCGGCCCTAGGGCGCCAGGCTGCACCTTCGGTGCCGAACCTGCCTGAGGACCTGTCCCCGGCCATGAACTGGCTCCAGGACCTGGGGGAAATCTACACTTCTGCGTTTTGAGTTTAATTTACTAAGAAAAGCCTTTTTTCCGAATCTGTTATTGTTATTAAGTAAACCAACAACTTTGTACTTCTAACTTGCAGGGCTGTTTTTGAACATGTTTCTGGCCTGTTAACCTTTCCAAAAGATGTAAATTCACACTGTGAAGCTCTAAAGAATATTCTTTATATTGTGCACTATAATGAACCTAGAACTCCAGCAGTGGGGTTTTTTACACCCTCACCCACAAGCTATGAGTATTTGGACAGATAAAATTTTGAACCTCAGCATTTTCTGCGTTGTCACATTAAATATTATTAAAAATTATTATTATTTATTTTATGAAGTATACAAGACAGCAAAGCAGTGTTTAAAAGTCTTCTGGAGCCAGAATACCTGGAATGGAATCTGAGATCCATTAATAATTAGGAGCTCTGGCAAGCTAGAACTTCTCCGGGGCTACAATTCCTCCTTTGAAAAACAGGGGTATTATGTCCTATCTTCTCTTTGAGGATTAATGAGTTCATATTTGTATGGGATTAATATGTTGCCTGGTACAAAGTTTCATTCTGTCCTGGGAGAATCCATTCAATGTTTCTTAGCCTTGTCCTCATCAATAAAATAGTAGCTCACAGTTGCTACCATTTTAAGTGGTAGCAACCTCTAAGTTCAGAGGACAATTAATGATCTGTAAATGGGAGCTGTAACATAAAGCTAGAGGGATTTTGGGGACCCAGATTAGGGATAGATACAGTGAGGAAGAGTTTGGGGAGTGGGCAATCCTAAATGGATTTGATTTAAGGCAGTAATGATTGCCGCTGGAGGTCAGATTAATTTTATTTGTATTTATTTGATTTTTGTGGTATTGGAGATTGAATCTAGAGGCCCTCTACTACTGAGCCACACTCCAAAGCCCTTTTTATTTCTGAGTCAGGGTCTGCCTAAATTGAAGAGGCTGGCCTTGAATTTGTGAGTCTCTTGCCTCAGTCCCCTGAGTAGCTGGGATTACAGGTATGTGCCACTACATCTGACAAGGAAGTTTGTTTTCTAAAAATCATTTCACCACTAGTCCTGAACCTAGGTTCAATCCCCAGAACCCAGGACATGCTAGGCAAGTGCTTTACCATGGAGCTACATCCCCAGTCCTGTATTACTTAATATTTTAGAAACCAACAATTATTTTTGTTTATAATATTTTTAGTTGTAGATGGACACAATACCTTTATTCATTTATTTTTTAATGTGGTGCTAAGGATCTAACCCAGTGCTTCAAATGTGCTAGGCAAGCACTCTACTACTAAGCTACAAGCCCAAGCCCCAACAGATTTTTATTATGTTTATTTTATTTATTTTTTTGGGACAGGTCTCACTAAATTGTCCAGGCCAACCTCAAAACTTTCTCTTTTCCTATTTTAAGGTTAGCCTAGACAATTTAATGAGACCTGTCTCACTAAAAGTACATAGGAAAAGTTAGGTCACATTCACTCCACTGTTCTTCCCTTATGCCAACCTTTTTCCCTCCCTCTCAATCCCCTTCATCTAGTCCACTGATCTTTTTTTTTTATTATTAATTTTTATTGTTGGTTGTTCAAAACATTACATAGTTCTTGATATATCATATTTCACACTTTGATTCAAGTGGGATATGAACTCCCATTTTTACCCCGTATACAGATTGCAGAATCACATCAGTTACATATCCATTGATTTACATATTGCCATACTAGTGTCTGTTGTATTCTGCTGCCTTTCCTATCCTCTACTATCCCCTCTCCCCCCTCCCCTCCCCTCTTCTCTCTCTACCCCCTCTACTGTAATTCATTTCTCCCCCTTATATTTTTTCCCCTTTCCCCTCACTTCCTCTTGTATGTAATTTTGTATACCCCTGAGGGTCTCCTTCCATTTCCATGCAATTTCCCTTCTCTCTCCCTTTCCCTCCCACCTCTCATCCCTGTTTAATGTTAATCTTCTTCTCATGCTCTTCGTCCCTACTCTGTTCTTAGTTACTCTCCTTATATCAAAGAAGACATTGGGCATTTGTTTTTAAGGGATTGGCTAGCTTCACTTAGCATAATCTGCTCTAATGTCATCCATTTCCCTGCAAATTCTATGATTTTGTCATTTTTAAATGCAGAGTAATACTCCATTGTGTATAAATGCCACATTTTTTTTATCCATTCGTCTATTGAAGGGCATCTAGGTTGGTTCCACAGTCTTGCTATTGTGAATTGTGCTGCTATGAATATGGATGTAGCAGTGTCCCTGTAGTATGCTCTTTTTAGGTCTTTAGGGAATAGACCGAGAAGGGGAATAGCTGGGTCAAATGGTGGTTCCATTCCCAGCTTTCCAATACTGCTTTCCAAATTGGCCGCACCAATTTGCAGTCCCACCAGCAATGTACAAGTGAACCCTTTTCCCCACATCCTCGCCAGCACTTGTTGTTGTTTGACTTCCTAATGGCTGCCAATTTTACTGGAGTGAGATGGTATCTTAGGGTGGTTTTGATTTGTATTTCTCTGACTGCTAGAGATGGTGAGCATTTTTTCATGTACTTGTTGATTGATTGTATGTCCTCCTCTGAGAAATGTCTGTTCAGGTCCTTGGCCCATTTGTTGATTGGGTTATTTGTTATCTTATTGTCTAATTTTTTGAGTTCTTTGTATATTCTGGATATTAGGGCTCTGTCTGAAGTGTGAGGAGTAAAGATTTGTTCCCAGGACGTAGGCTCCCTATTTACCTCTCTTATTGTTTCTTTTGCTGAGAAAAAACTTTTTAGTTTGAGTCAGTCCCATTTGTTGATTCTAGTTATTAATTCTTGTGCTATGGGTGTCCTGTTGAGGAATTTGGAGCCCAACCCCACAGTATGTAGATCGTAGCCAACTTTTTCTTCTATCAGACGCTGTGTCTCTGATTTGATATCAAGTTCCTTGATCCACTTTGAGTTAACTTTTGTGCATGGCGAGAGAAAGGGATTCAGTTTTATTTTGTTGCATATGGATTTCCAGTTTTCCCAGCACCATTTGTTGAAGATGCTATCCTTCCTCCATTGCATGCTTTTAGCCCCTTTATCAAATATAAGATAGTTGTAATTTTGTGGATTGGTTTCTGTGTCCTCTATTCTGTACCATTGGTCCACCCGCCTATTTTGGTACCAGTACCATGCTGTTTTTGTTACTATTGCTCTGTAGCATAGTTTGAAGTCTGGTATCGCTATACCGCCTGATTCACACTTCCTGCTTAGCATTGTTTTTGCTATTCTGGGTCTTTTATTTTTCCATATGAATTTCATGATTGCTTGCTCTATTTCTACAAGAAATGCCGTTGGGATTTTGATTGGCACTGCATTAAACCTATAGAGAACTTTTGGTAATATCGCCATTTTGATGATGTTAGTTCTACCTATCCATGAACAGGGTATATTTTTCCATCTTCTAAGATCTTCTTCTACTTCTCTCTTCAGGGTTTTGTAGTTTTCATTGTATAAGTCTTTCACCTCTTTTGTTAGGTTGATTCCCAAGTATTTTATTTTTTTTTTTGAGGATATTGTGAATGGAGTGGTTGTCCTCATTTCCATTTCAGAGGATTTGTCCCTGATATACAGGAATGCCTTTGATTTATGCGTGTTGATTAGTCCACTGATCTTTCTTCTACATTGATAGAATCCTTCCCACTCACCCTTTTCCTCCCCCAAACCTTTCCCCCCACCCACCCTTTTCCTTTCCCTCTTTTTCCCTTCTATTTTTTTTTAATTTGTTCGAATTAGTTATACATGAGAGTAGAATGCTTTTTGACACATTGTACACAAATGGAGCACAACTTCTTCTCATTCCTCTGGCTGTACATGGTGCAGAGTCACACCAGTAGTGTAGTCTTACATGTATATAGGGTAATATTTTCTGTCTTATATTACAGACTTTCCCATCCCCACAGCCCCACCCCTCCCCTCACTCCCCTCTGAACAATCCCAAATTCCTTCATTCTTTCCTACCTGTCTCCCCACTATGGATCAGCATCCACTTATCAGAGAACACATTCGGCCTTTGACTTTTGGGGATTGGCTTATTTCACTTAGCATAATATTCTCTAGTTCCATCCATTTACTTGCAAATGCCATAATTTCATTTTTCTTTCAGGCTGAGTAATATTCCATTGTGTTTATGTACCACATTTTCCTTACCCATTCATCTGTTGAAGGGCATCTAGATTGGTTCCATAATTTAGCTATTGTGAATTGAGCTGCTGTAAACATAGAGGTGGTTGCATCACTGTAGTATGCTGATTTTAAGTCCTTTGGGTATAAACCGAGCTGGTTCAAATTGTGGTTCCATTCCAAGTTTTCTGAGGAATCTCCATAATGCTTTCCATAATGGTTGCACCAGTTTGCAGTCCCACCAGCAAGGTATAAGTGTACCCTTTTCCCTACATCTTCATCAACATTTATTGTTGCTTATATTCTTGATAATTGCTGTTCTGACTGGAGTGAGATGAAATCTTAGAGTTAGTTTTGATTTGCATTTCTCTAACTGCTAGAGATGATGAACATTTTTTCATGTGTTTGTGGATTGATTGTATTTCTTCTTCTGTGAAGTGTTTGTTCAGTTCCTTAGCCCATTTATTGATTGGGTTATTTGGTTTTTTGGTGTTAAGTTTTTTGAATTCTTTATATATCCTGGAGATTAGTGCTGTACCTGAGGTGTATATGGTAAAGGTTTTCTCCCATTCTGTAGGCTCTCTCTTCACATTATTGATTGTTTCCTTTGCTGAGAAGAAACTTTTTAGTTTGAATACATCCTAATTATTGATTCATAATTTAACTCCTTGTGCTTTAGGAGACTTGTTAGGGAAGTCAGATCCTAAGCTACATGATGAAGATTTGGGTCCAATTTGTCTTCTATTAGGCATAAGTTCTCTGTTCTAGTGCATAAGTCTTTGATCCACTTTGAGTTAATTTTTTTTCAGGGTGAGAGATAGAGGTTTAATTTCATTTTGCTACATATGGATTTCCAGTTTTCCCAGCACCATTTGTTGAAGAGGTTATCTTTTCTCCAATGTATGTTTTCGGCACCTTTGTCTAGTATGAGATAACTGTATTTATGTGAGTTTGTCTCTGTGTCTTCTATTTTGTACCATTGGTCTACATGTCTATTTTGGTACCTATACCATGGTGTTCTTGTTACTATTGCTCTGTAGCATAGTTTGAGGTCTGGTATTGTGATACCTCCTGCTTCACTCTTCTTGCTAAGGATTGCTTTGGCTAGTCTGGGTCTCTTATTAGTTTTCCAAATGAATTTCATGATTGCTTTTTCTAGTTCTATGAAGAATGTCATTGGGATTTTAGTAGGAATTGCATTAAATCTGTAAAACAGTTTTGGTAGTATGGCCATTTTGACAATATGCTCTGTTATCCAAGAGCATGGGAGATCTTTCTATCGTCTAAGGTCTTCTTCAATTTCTTTAGTGTTCTGTAGTTTTCATTGTACAGGGTGAGAGTCTACCAACCAGCTTCTTGATTGGTAGGCTTTCACCTTTCTTGTTTGATTGATTCCCAATTTTTTATACTATCATAAATGGGATAGTTTTCCTAATTTCTTTTGCAGTGGATTCATTGCTTATGTATAGAAATGCATTTGATTTATGGGTATTGATTTTATATCCTGCTACTTTACTGAATTCATTTATTAGTTCTAGAAGTTTTCTGGTGGAATTTTTTGGATCTTCTAAATATAGAATCATGTCCTTGGCAAACAGCAATAGTTTTGAGTTCTTATTTTCCTATTTGTAATTTCTTTCCTCTGGTTGCTCTGGCTAGAGTTTTAAGGACTATGTTGAATAGAAGTGGTGAAAGAGGGCATCCCTGTCTTGTTCCAGTTTTTAGAGGGAATGCTTTTAATTTTTCTCCATTTAGAATGATGTTGGCCTTGGGCTTAGCATAAATAGCTTTTACAATGTTGAGGTATGTTTCTACTATCCCTAGTTTTTCTAGTGTTTTGAACATGAAGACGTGCTATATTTTGTCAGATGCTTTTTCTGACTCTATTGAGATAATCATATGATTATTGTCTTTAAGTCTATTGATATGATATGTTTATTGATTTCTGTATGTTGAACCAACCTTGCACCCCTGGGATAAACCTCATTTGATCGTGGTGCACTATCATTTTAATGATTTTGTATATGATTTGCAAGAATTTTTTGAGAATTTTTGTGTCTATGTTTATCAGGGATATTGGTCTAAAGTTTTCTTTCCTTGATGTGTCTTTGTCTGGTTTTGGTATCAGGGTGATATTAGCCTCATAGAATGAGGGTTCCCTCCTTTTCTATTTCATGGAATAATTTGAGGAGTATTGATATTAGTTCTTCTTTGATGGTCTTCTAGAACTTGACAGAGAAACCATCTGGTCTGAGCTTTTCTTGGTTGGTAGGCTTTTGATGGTGTCTTCCATTCACTGCTTGAAATTGATGTTTAAATTGTGTATGTCCTGATTCAGTTTGGGTAGATCATATGTCTCTAGAAATTTGTCAGTGTCTTTGATTTTTTTCTATTTTATTGGAGTATAAATTTTCAAAATAGTTTTAATTATCTTCTGTATTTCAATAGTGTCCATTGTGATAATTCCTGTTTCATCACGAATTTTAGTAATTTGAGTTTTCTCTCTCCTTCTCTTCATTAGCATGGCTAAGGGTTTATCAACTTTATTTATATTTTTTCAAAGAACCAACTTTTTGTTTTACCATTTTTAATTGTTTCTTTAGTTTCAGTTTCATTGATTTCAGCTCATTTTAATTATTTCCTGTCTTCTACTACTTTTGGTCTTCTTTTTCTAAGGCTTTGAATTACACTACATTTATTTTTTGACTTTTTATTCTTCTTAACAAATGAGCTCAATGCAATGAACTTTCTTCTTAACACTTTCATAGTGTCCCACCAGAGATTTTGATGTCTTATCAGTGTTCTCATTTACCACTAATAATTGTTCTATCGCCTCCCTGATGTTTTCTGCTATCTATTGTTCATTCAATAGCATATTATTTACTCTCCAGGAGTTGGAGTAGCTTTTATTTTTTATTTTACCATTGATTTCTAATTTTATTCCATTATGATCTGATAGAATGCAGGTAATATCTCTATTTTTTTTTCCTGAGAGGTGCTTTGTGGCATAACATATGGTCTATTTTAGAGAAGGATCCATGAGCTGCTGAGAAAAAGGTATATTTGCTCAATGATGGATGAAATACTCTATATATGTCCATTAAGTCTAAGTCATTGATTATATTATTTAGTTCTATAGTTTGTTTAGTTTTTTTTTTTTTTTTTTTTTGGAAGATCTATCCAGTGGTGACAAAGGTGTGTTGAAGTTACCCAGTATTATTGTGTTGTGGTCCATTTAAAGTTCTTGAAATTGAGAAAGGTTTTGTTTGATGTACTTAGATGCTCCATTTTGGGGGACATAAAAATTCATTACCATTATATCTTGTTGATGTATGTTTTTTTTAAGCAGTATGAGATGTCCTTCTTTATCCCTTCTGACTAACTCTGGTTTGAAGTCCACTTTGTGAGTTCACTTAGAGTCCCACTTCCACTTTATGGGGATAGAAACCCCTGCTTGTTTACACAGTCCATGTGAGTGATATGTTTTTTCCCAACCTTTCACCTTCAGTCTGTGAATGTCTTTTCCTAGGAAGTGAATCTCTTGAAGACAGCATATTGTCAGGTTTTTTTTTTTTTAATCCAATCTGCCAGTCTCTCTTTGAATTTAGGCCATTAACTTTCAGATTATTATTAAGATATGATTTGTATTCCCAGTCATTTTGGTTTATTTTTGTTTTTTCATGTGACTTAGTTTCTCCTTTAATTGACCTCTCCTTTGTGTAGCTCCTCCCTTTGTTGGTTTTCAGTGTTTTTGTATTTTTTTTCAATTTCTCCTCATAAAATATTTTGCTGAGAATGTTCTATAGTGCAGGCTTTTTAGCTGTGAATTCTTTTAACGTTTGTTTATCATGGAAGGTTTTTATTGAAGCATAATTTTGCTGGGTATAGTATTCTTGGCTGACATTCGTTTTCTTTCAGAGCTTGATATGTTATTCCAGGGCCTCCTGGCATTGAGGGTCTGGGTTGAAAAATCAGTTGAAATCCAAATTGGTTTCTCCTTATATGTAATTTGAGTTTTTTTCTCTCGTATCCTTTTTAAAAATTCTATCATTATTCTATATGCTAGTCATTTTCAGTATAATGTACCTTGATGTGGGTCTGCTGTAACTTTGTATATTTGGTGTCATGTAAGCCTCTTGTACTTGATTTTCCATTTCATTCTTTAAATTTGGGAAATTTTCTAATATTATTTCTTTAAAAAGATTGTGTATTCCTTTGGTTTGTACCTCCAGGCCTTAATCTATTCTGATAAATCTTAAATTTGGTCTTTTCATGATATCCCATATTTCTTGGAAGTTCTTTTCATGGTTTCTTACCATCTTCTCTGTGCGGTTGACTTTATTTTCAAGAGTGTATATTTTGTCTTCATTGCCTGAGGTTCTGTCTTCTAAATGGTCTAGTCTGTTGATGATACTTTCCACTGAAACTTTAATTTGGTTTATTGTTTCCTTCATTTCAAGTATTTCTGCTTGATTCCTTTTTATAATCTTTGCCTCTTTATTGAAGTGATCTTTCACTTCTTATATTTTCTCTCTGATACCATGCTTTATTTTGAAAATCAGCCTAACTACGTATCTTCTAAACTCTTTCTCTGACATTTCCTCTACTTTGTGTCTATTGATTCTACAGTTGAAACATCTTGGTTTGTTTGAGGCACTTTGTTCCCTTGGTTTTTTCATGTTGTTTGTGTGTCTTCCCATTTAGTGGTATGGATCTGAGGTAGAATAGTTTCTACCCTGTAGTCTTATAGTGTTCCTGAAGGCTTCCAGTATCTCATCTTTAAGGGAGAATCTAATATGAACAGTACCCAATGTCCCTGAGTACTTCAGGACTCAATGAGCTGGACAGAGTCTGGTTTTCTCCAGTTTCTCCAACCTGAGCTTCCCCCAGGGAACTGCCCCTAGTCTCCAGCTTTCCACAGGCTTGCTAGACCCAGACTGGCCCATTCAAGCCCAACTACAATCTGACGGGCCTGGTGTCAGATTCCCCAGGGTCTGCCTTGCTGCAGTCCCAAGATCTCAATGCCATTTCAACTTGCAGAGAGACCACCAGGGATGCACTCACACAAAGGAGCGACCTTACCACTAGCACACCCAGCAGAAAGACCTCAGGTGCAACCAGACTTGCAGGTATCCTGACAACATATCTCCAGGTCCTGGTTGGTGTCCCAGACTGAAGTGGCCATGCCCCCAGACTGCTGCAAACCTGCAGGCCCTGGCCAGTGTTCCAAAATGGTGGCAGCTACATGTAACCTGCAGGTACTGTGACAGTGGACTTCCAGGCAGCAGGGGGCAGTGGGCAAGCTCATGGCAGGTGATCCACAGGTGCACCTTGGGATCCGAAAGTGCTCATCGGGCTGCAGGCAGGTAAGAGGCAGGTAAATGGGAAAATGGCTGATGATAGGCAATAGTCATGAGCAATCTATGCTCAAAAGGCAGGTGATATGCTGGTAGACATGGGTGATCATGGCAGACAAAGAGTGGGTAAACAGCAGGGGATCAGTGGGCGGCAACTACTGCTTTGTAGAGAAAAAACACTTGTTGCTTTTTGGTTTTATTTGTTGTGCTTTAGGAGTCATGTTAAGGAAGTCAGTTCCTCTGTTTGAATCTCAAGTCACGGAGCAACAAGGAATGCAACCTCCTTCCAGTTCACTGTCTTGGATCTCCCCGCTGCTTTAACCCTTTTTATTTGGACTAGCTTCTGCATATCAGAGAAAACATTCAAATTTTGACTTCTTGGATCTGGTTTATTTCACTTAGCATGAAAGTCTCCAGTTTCATCCATTTTCCAGCAAATGCCATAATTTCATTCTTCTGTATGGCTAAGTAATACTCCATTGTGTACATGAAGCACATTTTCCTAATCCATTCATCTGTTGAAGGGTACCTAGGTTGATCCCATAGCTTGGCTATTGTGAATTCTGCTGCTATAAACACTGATGTGGCTGTGTCCCTATAGTATGCTGATTTTATTTTTTTTTAATCTATTTTTTGGTACCAGGGATTGAACCCAGGTGCACTTACCCACTCAGCCACATCCCCATGCCCATTTTACTTTGTATTTTGAGACAGGGTCTCACTAAGTTGCTTAGGGCCTCATTAAGTTACTGAGGCTGGCTTTGAACTCATGATCTTACTGTTTCAGATTCCTGAGTTGCTGGGATCATAGGCTTGTGCCACTGTGCCCAGCTAGTATGCTGATTTTAGATCTTTTGGATATATACTGAAGAGTGGGATAGCTGGGTCATAGGTTGTTTCATTTCTAGTTTTTTGAAGAATCTCTATACTGTTTTTCCAGATTGTTTGCATTAATTTGCAGTCCTAATAACTATGTATGAATATACCTTTTCCATACATCCTCGCCAACACTTATTATTTTTATTCCTCATTATTGCCATTCTGATTGAAGTAAGATGAAATCTCAGTGTAGTTTTGCTTTGCATTTCCCTAATTGTTAAAGATGTTGAGTATTTTTTTCATGTAAATATATGGCCATTTGTATTTCTTCTTTTGAGAACTGTCTATTTAGTTTTTTTGTCCATTTATCAAAATTTTTTTGGTGTTTTTTTGAGTTCTTTATATATTATGGATGTTAATGTCCTCAGGAACAGGTGGCAAAATTTTTCTCTCATTCTAGCAGTTGCAGAGTTTCTAGTCTAATTCCTAGGTCTTTGATCCACTTTGAGTTGACTTCAGTGCAGGGTGTGAGACAGAGGTCAAGAAAGGGGTCTTTTACATATAACTTTCCAGTTTGCCCTGCACCATTTATTAAAAAGGCTATCTTTCCTCCTATGTATGTTTTTAATACCTTTGTCTAGTACGAAGTAACTCTTTTTATGTAGGTTTGTCTCCTATTCTATTCCATTGGTCTTCACATCTGTTTTGTCCCATCCTTCATTAGATTAATTACAAAGTTTTGAGTTGTTTTTTTTTTTTTTTCTTTTCTTTTCTTTTTAGGTTATTGTGAATGGGTTAGTACTCCTGATTTTTTTGGATTGATAAGCACCTTGCCATTGCTGAGGCTGGCTTTGAACTCACAATCCTCCTGTCTCAGTGTCCCAAGTTGCTGGGATTATAGGCATATGCCACCATGACCAGAGATATTTCCTTTATCACCCCCAATTTTATTTGAGTCCTCTTTCTCTGTATTTTGGTTAGTTTGGCTAAAGATTTATCAATCTGGTTTATCTTTTCAAAAAACCAACTCTTTATTTCATTGATCCTTTGTATTATTTTTTATTCTCCATTTCACTGATTTTGGCTCTGATTTCAATTACTAACTTCTACTGATTTTGGTGTTGATTTGTTTTTCTTTTTCTAGGGACTTGATACGTAATGTTGAATTATTTTTTGTAAAGTATGAACTCAGGGCTATAAATTTTCTTCTTAGAACTGCCTTTATGCTGTCCCAAGGATTTTGATATGTTATCACTATTCTCATTTGTAAGAATTTTTTTTTATTTCTCCCCTGATTTCTTCTGCTATCCATTCCTCATTCAAAAGCATACTATTTAGTTCCCAGGTATTAGAGTGATTTTTGTTTTTGATCTTCTCATTAATCTCTAACTTCACTCTATTCTGATTTCATAGGATGCAAGAAATTATCTCTGTTTTGTTGTATTTGCTAAGATTTATAATGTGACCTATAATGTGATCTATTTTAACACTTTAAAAATGTTAAGGAATATAAGTTTGCTGAAATTAAATCTTCCTTAAAACATGAGTTTTAGCATCCTACAGCATGGTGGTCCATGGTATATTTTAACAACCCCTACTGTTGGACATAAATATTTCTACCAGTATTTCATTACTATAAGCAATGTGGACAAGAAATATCCTTGTACCCAAAATGGCCTACACACATACATGATTATTTCCTTAAGCCAAGTTTGTAGAAGTTTAATTTCTAGATCAGTAGTATATTAACATTTTAAGGCTTTTCAGATACATATATCATCTCTGTGTGTATGTGTTTATACACATACACATATACATAAACATACACAAATTTCCACACATATATACAAATATAAAAATACACAAACACACATACAGATTATCCTCCTAGCACAATCACAAGCTCCGAATGATAGTGCCAGTTTCCCAAAATGCTCTCTATATTAAAAAAAAAAAAAAATCATTGCCAATTTGAATTCCCCACAGAAACAAGCAGAAACATCTAGAAGCCTTCTAGACAACTAGAAGCTCTGGAAAAGTCAAAGATTTACCACAACCAAGCAAACACTCAAGCAAGAAAAAGCTTTAAGAGGTAGGAATGTTTCATGGCATTTTTACTCAAAATATGTGCTCTTCACCAGCATGGTGGTAGAGTTGGTCCTAAGCAGATAGCAGCCCATTTCCCTTTTCCTCTTTTTAACTGGAGGAAGCATAGCAGATCTTCTTTGCATGCTCCCAGCCCTACAAGGAACCGTAAAGGGAACCTTCAGGTTGAAATGAAAGGATGCTCACAAGCCAAAGATATAAAGATCTGCAGTGATGATAAATGTACAGGCAAATATAAAAGTCAATATTATTGTAATTTTGGTTTGTAACTCCACTTCTTATTTTCAACAGGACTGAGCCAGGTGCAGTGGCTTATACCTGTATTCCCAGCTTCTCAGGAGGCTGAGCAGGAGGACCACAGGCGTTTGAGACCCCCCCCCCCCATCTGAAAAAGAGAGAGAGAAAGAGAGGGAAGGAGGGAAGAAAGGAAGGTGGGTAGGTCAAATGCATAAAAATTATAAATTTAAATTTTAAATCTCAAAAAAGGACAAATGCATAAAAAATTATAAATTTAAATCTATACTATTAGGGCTGAGAAGGGTGGCATACGCCCATAATCCCAGCTATTTGGGAGCTCAAGGCAAGAGGATCAAAAGTTGGGAGGCCATTCTGGAAACTTAGTGAAAAAAAGGGAAAGAGGGGTACAGCACAGTATTAGAGTACCCCTGGGTTCAATTCTCAATACTGCAATAAATAAATAAATCTATATTGTTGGGTATACAATGTATAGAGATAGAATTTATAAAAAAAAAAAAAAAGAATTTATAACACCAATAATATGAAGGGGGAAGAAAATTGTATGAATAGTTTTTTATTGCAATTGAAGATGTTAGTATGAATTTAAATTAGATTACTATAACTTTAGGATGCTCTATGTAATCGCTATGATAATTACAAAAATATCTGGAGAATATGCAGAAAAGTAGCTGGGCACAGTGGCACAGGCCTATAATTCCTGAGACTTGGGAGGCTAAGGCAGGTGATCTCAGGTTTGAGACCAGCCTCAGCAATTTAGCGAGGCCCTCAACAACTTAGTGAGACCCTGTCTCAAAATCTAAAAAAACAGGGGTTGGAAATTTAGCTCAGTGGCAGAGCACTTTTCTAGCATACACATGGTCCTGAGTTCAGTCCTCAGCTGAACTCAGGATAAAGGACTGGGGATATAATTCAGTGGTAAAGTGTCTCTGCGTTCAATCCCCAGTACCCCTCCTCCAAAAAAATCAACAAACTAGGAATAGAAGAGGATTTGCTCAACATGAAAAAGGGCACTTACAAAAAAATCCACAGGGAACATCATACCCATGGTGAAAGAGTAAAAACTTCCCCCTAAGATCAAAAACAAGAAAAAAATGCCCACTTTCTCCACTTCTATTCAATATAGTATTAAAAAGGTTTACAAAATGGAATGGATATAAAACTATACTTGCGGATGACATGATCTTATAGAAAATCCCAAAGAATCCATAAGAAAGCTACTAGAGCTAATAAACAAATTCAGCAATGCTGTTGGGTAGAAGATCAAAAAACAAAAAACTAAGTAGTGTTTCTATATACTTGTAAAGAACTATCAAGAGTAGGGCCTGTCAACCCAGCAACTTGGGAGGCTGAAGCAGGAAGATCATAAAATCAAGGCTAGCCTCAGTAATTTAGTAAGGCCCTAAGCAACTTAGCAAGACTCTGTATTAAAATAAAAAATAAAAGGGCTGGTGATGTAGCTCAATGGTAAAGCAACCCTGGGATTAATCCCCAGTACAAAACAAAACAAATAAACAAAAACTTATCAGAATAGGAAGTTAAGAAATTCCATATATAATAGCATCTAAAAGAAGAAAAATAGCTAAGAATATATTTAACCAAAAAAGGAGGTGAAAGACTTATACACTGAAAACTACAAAACATTGCTGAGTGGCTGGAGTTGAGGCTCAGTGGCAGAGCCCTTGCCTTGCGCATGTGAGGCACTGGGTTCAATCCTCAGCACCACATAAAACAAATAAATAAAATAAAGGTATTCTATCCATCTATAACTAAAAATTTTTTTAAATCATTGCTGAAAGACATTTAAAAAAATGGAACATCAATCTGCCCAAAGCAATCTACAGATTCAATATATATATATACTTTTTTTTTTTTCCTTCAGTACTGGGGATTGACCCCAGGGCTTCCTGCATGCTAAGCAAGAATTCTACCCCTGAGCTACACCCCCTGCACTCCCATCTTTATTTTGAGTCAGGATTTTGATAAATTGCCCAGGCTGGCCTGCTTCAGCTTCCTGAGTAGCTGGGATTACAGGCTTGCACCATCATATTTTAAACATCTGTACGAACATATAATTTACCCATCAGCAATCACTCCCTATTCCCTCCCTTCCTCATCCCAGGCAACCATTAATCTACAGTGTTGCCTATTCTGGATATACAGATGGAGCCATACACTATTTGGCCTCTGGTAACTGGCCTCTTTCACTTATTTGATATAATAAGAAATATATATTTGGTCTTTGCCCCTGGTCCTGGCACAGTTTTTTTAATATTTATTTTTTAATTATAGGTGAACACAATGTCTTTATTTTACTCTATGTAGTGCTGAGGATCAAACCCAGTGCTGTCTCACGCACACTAGGGGAGCGCTCTACCTCTGAGCCACAATCCCAGCCCCCTGGCACAATTTTTACAACCCTTGGAATTTCCTGCATGACAGAAGTGATAGGAAGGTCTTTTGTTTTTCATTAACAAAAACAAAAACCTGAGATATGCCTATAGAAGACTCTTGGTAGGCCCATAGATTAGTTTCAGAGTGATGGGTAGGATTCACGAGGATCTAACCCTGTGACTGGAGGACTGGAACTTCCAGCATCACCCCAGGACTACCAGGGAAAAAGAGCTGGACATGGGGTTTCATCATCAACACCCAATGATCTCATCAATCATGCCTACCTACTAACTGGGTTCATGTTACAGACAGACTAACTCAGGACCCTGGCTGGAGGATTTGGCCACTGACTCACTTAAGAAATAAACAAAAGATGGAAAAATAAATTGTGAACTTCATGCAGTTTGAGCAAATCAAGAAGCAGTTAGATTGCTTTTCTCTACCAGCCCCACAGAAGCAGTTACAATTTATAGAAACAAAAGCCAGATGATATACATACATAGATTTAATTACCCTGTATTAGAGCTGGAGCAGGGAAGGGATCTTCATTCTTTAGCTTCCTTTAGCCGTTTAGCTTCCTTCTTTCCCCAGGAGGAAGTATGCTCTTAATTCAGAGTAGGGACTCCAAATTCACTCTCTTTCATTCAGGTGGCAACCTGAGAGTTGTGAGGGCATTAGAAATGGGGGCAGTCTTGTGGGGACTAAACTCTTAACCTGTGGGGTTTGCTTTGTGCTAACTCAGGGAAGTTGGTACTGGAATGGAATTGAATTATAGTATAGCCAGTGTGTGTCTGGAGAGTCAAAAGAATTGGTTGATAAAAGGGGAAAAACTCACACCTTTGGTGTTAGAAATGTTGAGTAAAATTAGATCAGACTTTCTTTTTTTTTTTTTTTTAAACCTGGTAATTCCATCAATTTTCTTTTGTTCCTTTCACAGATGTTATGAGCCCAACCAACCTTCACTGCTATCATCTAGATAGTATTTTTTTTAATATTTATTTATTTTTTTTTAGTTTTTCAGCGGACACAACATCTTTGTTTGTATGTGGTGCTGAGAATCGAACCCGGGCCGCACGCATGCCAGGCGAGCATGCTACCTACCACTTGAGCCACATCCCTAGACATAGGGATGAGACCTGGTCTTAATATTTTCTTTTTGAACTCAGAGGTGCTCTATTGCTGAGCTACAACAGCCCCTGCTTTGTGTATGTGTGTGTGTGTGTGTGTGTGTGTGTGTGAGAGAGAGAGAGAGAGAGAGACAGAGAGAGAGAGAGCGTCTTGCTGAGTTGCTGAGGCTGTCCTCAAACTTGCAATTCTTCAGCCTCAACCTTCTGAGTCCCTAGGATTACAGGCATGGGCCACTCACTGCACCCTAATATAGTATTTTCAGGGTTTATTTAATGGTACTGGGGAATCAAACCCAGTGACTTGTTCATCCTAGACAACTGAGTTACATCTTCTGCTCCTCATCTATTATTGTGTTGAACTGTGTCCCCCCAAAAGTTGTTAAAGTACTAACTCCCAACAGCTATGAATGTGACCTTATTTGGAAACCAAATCTTTGGAGATGATCAAGTTATTAAGAGGTCATTGGGCCTCTAATCCAATGTAACTGTACCTTTTCTGTTTGTTTGCAGTGCTGGGGATCAAACCTAGATCATTGTGCGTATTAGGGAAGTATTCTACCAATGAACTATACTCTCAGCTCTGACTGTATACTTACAAAAGGGACTGGAACACACATAGCAGGAAGATATTATGAAGATACAAGGGAACACTATTTATTTAACAAAGGCTGTTAAGGAGCTAGGGGAAAGGCAATGGGAAAAATTCTCTTTCACATCCCTCAAAAAGAACCAACCCTGATAATACCCTGATTTCAGACTTGTGGCCTCCAGAGTTATGAGACAATACATTCTGTTGTTTAAGCCACTCAGTTTGTGTAATTTATTACAGCAACCCTGGAAACATATATATAAAGTATATATCAGTAATTTATTCCCCAAATTACTCCCTTGTATGGAAACATCACTTTTTTGTTTAGCCATTGAACATTTCAGTTATTGTGACCTTTTGACTAGTATGTATAATGCTGCTATTATAAACATTTGTATACAGATTTAAGTATGGACATATTTTATCTTATATGTATATTTAAGAGTAATATGATAACTCGGTTTAACTTTTTGAGCAACTATCAACCATTTTCCAAAAATGACTGTACCGTTTAACTTTCCCACCAGTATGTGTGAAGGCTCCAGCTTTTCCATATTCTTATCAAAACTTGTATTGATCCTGGAGGGCACAAAGTGGTATCTCATTATGGCTTTGATTTGCATTTTTCTTATGATTTTTAAAAAATGTGCTTACCAATTTTTTATCTTTAAAGAAATGTATATGCAAATCTTTTGCCCAGTTTTTTTTGTTCTTGTTGTTGTTTGTTTGAACTCAGGACCTTATGCATGCTAAGCTAGTGCTCTAGCACTCAGCTATATCCCCAGACCCCTTTTTGTGTTTGAATATTTGGTGCTGGGGATCCAAAGAGGGAACACTTTTTTTTTTTTTTTTTAATATTTTGAGACAAGTCTCACTCACTAAGTTGCTGAGACTGGCCTTGAATCTGTGATCCTTCTGCTTCTGCCTCTAGAGTAGCTGGGATTACAGGTAGATGCCAATGCTCCTGGTTCCCCAGAACTTTTTTAACTTTTATTTTTAGATAGGGTCTTACCAAGTTGCCCAGGCTGACCTATAACTTCTAGCCTACTGCCTCAGCTTTTTTCTCAGCTGGGATCTCTGGTAAGCACCACCATATATGGCCCAGTTTTAAGTTTTTATAAAGTAAGCACTGATGTTTAAAATCTTTTTTGTAACATTTTAAAATTAATTCTGTATATCTAAAATATTTCAAAGTTAAAAATTAAACAATACATATAAGAATAATAAAAAGTTAAGAAAACTATAACCTAAACTATCAATAGGAAGTAAAATTGCAACTTTTTATTTTCTATTCTTTAGAGCTTGATTTGTTTCCCTGGATTACACAAGTGATGCAAATCATCTGTACAAATTTTTGGAAATTGGTATCACTAGTAGACCCACTATCCAAGAATAACATTATCATCGAAATTTATATTCTAATACCAATACATAAACACTTATAAAATTTTGGGATTCAAGGCTGGGGTTGTGGCTCAGTGGTAGAGCACTTTTCTAGCATGTGTGAGGTCCTGGGTTCAAGTCTCAGTACTACATATAAATAAAATAAAGGTCCATTTACAACTAAAATAAATAAATAAATATATATATATATATATATATATATATATATATATATATATATTTTTTTTTTTTTTAAATGTGGGGGATAATTTGTTCCATAGAAGAGAGAGTCAGGTAAACAATGTAGAGCTGGATGGGCTATGATCTAACACAAATTTTTTATCTATTCTGTTTATGTATTCAAGACCAGGTCTCACTATGTTGTCCAAGCCTACCTCAAACTTGCAATCCTCCTGATTTAGTCTCCTAAATAGCTGGGTTTAGAGGCACAGGCAACTGCACCTGGCTGGAAATTTGTACTGCAGAGATGTGAAACCAAGAGAAATTTCTTAACCTGGCTCATTCAGAGAGTGATGATTGAGCTAGTTTTGGAAGGTACTACACATTGAATCCTTACTATTTTCCAAGTTGTTTAGGGCCTTGCTGAGTTGCTATGGTTGGCCTCAAAGTCCCTATCCTCCTGCCTCAACCTCCTGAGTTGCTGAGATTACAGGAGTGCACCAATGTGCTTAGCAGGAAAGTTAAGGGGGAAAAACAGAGGGAGTTTTCCAGATGAAGGGCAGCCAGGAGTAAAGGAATATATGTAGGAACATTGATAGAAATCTTTGATAGCAGGATTAAAAGTTAGGGAGGAAGAGGTAAAATTAGAGAATACTAGATTCTAGAAAGAACATGGATAACCCTGAATGTATTACTATAGATTACCGGGATTCCTTAAGAGTTTTGGGAAAGGATACAGCTTGATTAGACTTATGTTAGATTCATGAACTTGTGGGGAGGACAGTTTGGGGGGATGAGAGAATGGAAGGCAGGGACTGGGGAACCATTAAATATAATTCATTTTATATCCTGAATATAAACTCAAAGATGACCATATGTCCTGGCTGGTCAGAGACAATCCCAGATTACATCTTTGGTCCTACAGTACTTGCATTAGTATCCTTGTCCTGTAAAGTGTCTGGAGAAAAAAAAATATCACCAACATATAACACACTTGCACACATCAACTGACAATTCTTGTCTTTACTATGTGAGATACACCGACATTACATATTTTATTGTATTACACTTCATGTTTTAAATTGTAGTTGCAATTCGTTAAGCTGATTTCATGACACACTACTAATTAGTTCATAACCATGAATTGAAGTTGACCTAGACAACTCCCAGGTCTTCGGAAAGGGGGAAGGGTACAGAATTAAGTTTGGGATATTAAGTTCCAGGCTGCAGTTCTTAAACTTTGGCAGTGCGTCAGAACTACCTGAATTAGTGAAAATGTAGGCCCTACCACATAGTTATGCGTGCCTGTCTGCTTCGTATGTACACTTTTTTTTCGGTTCTGGGAATTGAATCCAGGGGCACCCTACCACTGAGCTACATCCCCCCCAATTCCTTTAGTTTATTATTTATTATTATTATTATTTTGGGCTCATTAAGCAGCACCTGGAACTTGTGATCCTCCCATCTCAGCCTCTCCTGTCGCTGGGATTACAGGAGTGCGCCACGGCGCCAGGTTTGGGATTGCATCTATATGGAAACAGCTGTTAGAACCTCCAATCACAACGTATAAAATGCATACGTATACTCACAGGGTGGAGAATACCCTCAGGAGTTATGCGAAAGCCTGGGAAGGAGCCCAGGCGGGAATAGAGAGCATAGCGTACGGCGCTCGGCGCGTCGCGGTGCCCCAGGCCCTCGCCGACCACAAGTCAAAGCCGCACAGCCCTACTCGGGGCCACAATAACTTGACTAGCAGGACCTAGCCCCCAACCGCGCTCGGACGCGCCACGCGCGACGACCGCCCCACAGTGCCCCGCGTTGCGCACGCGCAGACAGCGGTTCCCGGCGTGCAGCGCGGCGGCCGAGCCGGCAGCGGGCCGCCTCAGGCAGCCCCGCCGGGCCGCCCGGTCCCAAGCAGCGGAGAGGATGGCGCTGAAGCGGATCCAGAAGGTAAGGGGCCTCCCCACCTTTCGACCTGCGCGTCTAAAGCGTCTAAATGAGGGCCGGATGCAACTGCCGCGAAGCGACCGATGACTGGCGCGGCGAAAGGCACTGACACCTGTCTCGGTGGGAGGCAGAACCGCCGCCAGCGCAGCCTTAAAAGGGGTCGACGTGTGCGCGGGGCGGGGTTGGCTCACGTGGGCGGGGTCATGAGTTCGGGTCACGTGTGCGCCCTGCCCAGCAGCTAGAGGCCGGAGGAAAACTTAGACTGGGGTTTCGAAGTTGACGCTAAGTGTTGCGGTTGAATAGGAACTCAGAAGTGGTGAAAAGGGAGAAAGGCCTTCCTGGAGACCTTGATGCTCGGAATGGGGGTGGGGACCCAGGGCTTCTAGAAAGAATACCAGGCTTTTATCTTGTAGGTAACACGGTGTCTTGGTAGGAGTTCAGTACATTATATTATAATTTGGAAAATGCACAGCAGTAGAATAAAAAGTATTTCCAATACTACCCTCTTACCATTTAAACATTTTAGCATAGCTACTTGCAGTCTTTTTCTTATACACACACACACACACACACACACACACTGCATTTTGTCCTACATTTGAATATAACTGTTTTTTGGGGGGAGGACGGGTACCAGGGATTGAACTCAGGGGCACTCAACCACTGAGCCACATCCCCAGCTCTATTTTATATTTTATTTAGAGACAAGGTCTTACTGAGTTTCTTAGTGCCTCGCTGTTGCTGAGGCTGGCTTTGGGATTATGGGTGACCGCCTGGCTATTCATAACGATTTTTGGAGGGGGTCCTGGGGATTATACCCAGGGGTACTTTACTACTGAGCTGTATCCCCATACCCTTTTATTTTTTATTTTGAGACAGGGTCTCACGAATTTGCTGAGGCTGGCCTCAAACTTGCCATCCTCTTGCCTCAGCCTCCCAAGTTCCTGGAATTACAGGCATGCACCCACCGTGCCCGGCTGTAACCATAATTTTTAGCATTTTATCATCCCACCAGTGCATGGCCAGTAAGTAATTTATTTAATTATTACCTGGAGTGGGTGTTAAAAAAAAAAAATAGATTTGGGTGTCAGATGGACCTGAGTTAAAGAATGCAAGGTCACTTCTAATGGAACTTCACAAAAGCACTTAATCATTCCTAGCCTTCCTATCTTACCTATTTACAGAGTTGTCTTGAGAATTAAATAAGATGGTATGTTTAGTATGTGGTTGACATATACCAAGCACTCAACGAATTAACTCTCCTTTATATTATTCTACATTGTTCTTAACATAAATAATGATGTTCTTTACATAAATAAGGATGTAATGAATACCATTTTACATTGAGGCTTAGCTTATTTCTTTCTTTTCTATTTTTTTTCTTTTTTTTAGATGGGTTTTTATTTTTCCATTTGTTTTTTCCTAGGTTCAAGCCATCTTTCTGCCTCAGTCTCCCAAGTATCTGGGACTACAGACACTTGCCCAAATCAGTCTTTTTAAAAATTTATATTATTAGATTTGATTGTTGGAGGTAAAACTGCACAATCTTTAAGAATACAAGAGACACCAGTCTCCCCACTCCTTGGGCAGTGCTGGGGATTGAAACCAGGATATTGTGTACACTAAGCAGATGTTATACCACTCAGCTGTGCCCCTAGTCCTAAAACTCACTTTTTTTGGGGGTACTTCTGTTTGAACCTTGGGGTGCTTTTACCACTTGAGCTACATCACCAGTCTTTCTCATTTTGAGACAAGTTGCTAAGGATCTCACTAAGTTGCTGAGACTGGCCCCGAAATTTGTGATCCTCCCATTTCAGCCTCTCAAGTCACTGGGGTTATAGGCATGTGCCATCTTGTCCCACCCTTTAACTCTCTTTTATAAGTAGTTTTCCAAAAAAAAAGAGATAATTTTAACCAATTGGTCTCTAAAAAGGGTCATCTGTCATCCTAGGGCTTTGAAGCAGATGAATGACATGCTCAGGTCTATTATAAAAAGAGCTTTCTGGCATCATATGACTTGGAATAGGGCATAGGGAGACTTGAGACTATTATGAAAGTCCAGCAATTGCTTTGTCCAAGTTAATGATCATGGAATGGATACCAGGCAAGAACAGTGCTTGTACAGCTCAGCAGTGGTGGGTTTGACAGAACTTGAGGAGGGAGGGGTATGTGTAGCCAGTAAGTAATTTATTTAATTATTACCTGGAAGGGGTAAAAAAAAAAAAGTAGACTTGGGTGTCAGATGGACCTGAGTATAAATACATATACATAAACACACGCATATATATTCTACCCATCCGCCCCTGGTGTGTGGGGGTGCTAGGGATCAAACCCAGGGCCTTTTTGCATGCTATGCAAGTATTCTATCTTCTTCTCTTTATAATGCTAATGGTTGAATCGTCTGTGCACTGTCCTTGATCTTACTGGGTGCTCTTGTTTACCATTATATGCATTAAAAAAATCTGTAGCCACACAGTAGCACTGACAAGTTGGCAAACAAGCGTAATTACAGTTTAACAGATATTAGGACCCAAAAGTGATTTTCCCTGTGCTAGAGCTGAATTTGAATCTTCTAGCTCCTTTCAGTGAGCACAGGAATAATTATGTGAGTGATAGAATAGGTCACATTATTGTTCCTGAAAATGCCAGTTACTGTTCAGAACCCCTTGGTGCTAGTTGGTATCTATCAGTAGGGGCCACTTCTGGCCTTTCAAAAGTTATTTAAGTCCTAATAACTACTTATCATGCCCATAAAGGAGGGACATAGATTCTGGGTAATCTGTGGAGACAAAAGGATGGAGTTCTGGGAAAACCTTGTGAACTGTAGGAGAATCAGCTTGTACTGCTGGCTTTTCCTGCCCCTTACCATTCATATGGTCTGTCCAAGACTTGCTCTAACAGTCTCATCAAAGAGCTCATTTATTCATGCAGCACTACAATGGATGTAAATACATACCCTGCAGAGTCACAGATGAGGTGCTGAGGAGCACAGCTCAGAGATGTAAGCAGAAAGGACTGTTCTGCAGAGATTTCTGTAGCACTTGCAATTTTTAGTATGTCCTCATATGCATGTTCCCCAAGTTCTCTTCTGCTCTCGACTAGTAAGTAATGCTGCTGACCAAACACTTTCCAAGTATAATCCATTTTGTGTTTGAGGAAATGGGTTCATATATATTAGGTAATTATTGAGAACTAACTAGTAGTGTACTGAAGATTCTTTTTTCCCCAGTACTGGGGATTGTACCTAGGGGCACTCTACTAATGAACTGTATCCCTATTCCCCACCTCCCTTTTTTGATACAGGATCTCACTAAATTGGCCAAGCTGTCCTTGAACTTGTGATCCTTTTGCCTCAGCCTTCTGAGTTGCTGGGATTACAGGCATGTGCCACCTTGCCTGGCCCTGGCAGATGTTTAGAAATCAACTCTAGGAGAGAAAGCATTCCTGATGTGTAGAATTTTCAGGCTTCTGTGGGAATACTGCCATCATGACTAATTATATTTAGGGAAGGGGCTGGGATTGTAGCTTAGTGGTAGAGCGCTTATCTCACACAGTGAGGCACTGGGTTCCATCTTTAACACCACCAAAAAAATAAATAAATAAATAAAGTAAAGGTATTGTGTCCATCTATAATTAAAAAAAAATTTTTTAAATAAATAAATTTAGGGGTAAGTGGAGTAAGTAAAGCATGGTTAGACAGTAAGGGGTTTCTAGAATGACCACCATGCCAAAGACATAGTGGTTGCAGGAAGGTCTTTGTAGGTGAGATGGTATATGGCTTATTTCAGGTAAGGAAGAATGTAACCATCCAGGTGTGAACTTTGTGCAGGTACTGGACCCTGGGATTACCTAACATGTGATGGACAGTTACTTTTACAACCTCTGGAAACCCCAAGAAGTCTGTTGGGATCTGGAACCTGGGGAAGAAACGGGATGTTAAGAAACATTCTCAAACATACAAACTAAAGTTTGAGAGTCATTTTCCAAAATATTGGGTCTTGAGGCTCATACTGGGCCAGGGGCATCTTTAGGGATTGTGTCAGAGTTGATATCTCATAAAGGGAATCTAGTCATGGTGTAATTACTAGTCTCCATTGGTGCATAAGGTAGCAGTGTTAAATGTTGGTTTACCATATCCTTGGTCTCTATAATGAAGCCTTAGGACTTGCTAAACACCCAGTAGTGGGCTTTGAAATGGTGATAAGGGAGGTATAGTAGAGAGATTGAAGTACCAGAACCTTGTGCATGATGAGCACTTTTTCTGTGCCACTTAATTCATTCCACTTAATTCATTAGCCCACAGATAGCATCTGACCCCTACCCTTCTCCCAGAGGTTCTCTTGGGGCTCTTCCCCCCACCCCCATTATTGGGGATGAACCTAGTGGTGCTCTGTCACTGAGGTACATCCACAGCCCTACCCCCAATTTTTTTTTTTTTTAAGATAGATCTCACTAAATTGCCAAGGCTAGCCTCTAACTTGCATTCCTCCTGCCTTAGCCTACCCAATAGCTGGGATTACAGGCAGGCACCACATCACCAAGAGCTTCTTGGGGCTCTTTTTATTCTGAGTTCTTGTGAGGTGGTGTCCTCCATCTGAGCAGGTGGGAAGGTAGGCTTGGAGTAAGGCAGATCTATTGGTAACTGATTCCTTGCCCTCCCCTCATCCAGCTCTGTAACCGTGGCTTATTTACCTCACTGCTTTACATTTCATTTTCCTAATTTATAAAATAGAAATGATAATACTTAACTTCTCTGGTATCTTCACAGCTGAGAGTAGGCCCTGGATTGGCCTTGTCTTCATTCACCTCCTAAGGCTTCCCACCTGGAGAAGAATTGTGTCCAGGGGGTTCTGTGGGTAAAGATGACCCCAGGCATGCCTCAGCCTAATCCACTGTCTCCTGTTGTAGGAACTTACCGACTTGCAGAGGGATCCTCCTGCCCAGTGTTCTGCAGGACCTGTGGGTGATGATTGTAAGTATTTTTCAGGGCTTCAGCTAACTCTCCAAATTTATCAGCTGAGCACCTTTTAAGAAAACCAATCTTATTTTTCTTTCATTTTGTCAATTGCTTTTTCATTGAAGGTCTTAATTTCACCTCAGTGTGGCAGGTCAGGTTACACTCTGCTGCCAGAAATCACCCCTCCCTCCACTGAGTCATGAGAAAACCAGTTTGTCCCAGGGCATATAGGCTTCTGTAAAGGGCCTCTGACCAAGTCAGACTTGAGGCACTGATGTAAAAGTTGTTATACAACTAGTTATAGATAAGTATACCTGGGAGCCAAACAGGAGGGCTGATTAAGGGGCAGGATGGCAGCTACATGCCTCTGGTAACTGGAACACAGGTATCTGTTCTTTTCTCACACTTCTGTGCTTCACGAGGGGAAGACTGAAGAAGCAGCTATAAGCAGTTGATTGGGACAGGGGTTAAGAGAAAAAAGCAACACTGGCCAGCCCTGTGCCACTCTTTACAGCCAGCTGGCTGGAGGCTGAAGCCACCCAGCACTAGAGTTTCCAAGAATTCCCTTATCTTCTTTTCTTCTCTCTTCCACTGGTAGGCAACAGCTGTAATAAAATCATAGGGTCCTATAGACTGAAATATGCTTGCGTTCACAGCATCATTATTCAATAGTTGAAAGGTGATGACAACACAAGTGTCCGTCAGCAGATGAATGGATAAACAAAATGTGATCCTGACGTGCACTACAATATGGATGAACCTTGAAAGCATGCTAAGTGAAATAAACCTTGAGGGGAAGGGGAGAGACAAATCTTGCATAGTTCTACTTATACCAATGTCTAAACTAGGCAAATTCTTAGAGATAGAAAGTAGCTGCTGGGCATGGTGGCATCTACTGTAATCCCAGTGTCTTGGAAGGCTGAGGCAGGAGGATTGTCAATTCAAAGCCATGGCAAGGCCTTAAGCAACTCAGTAAGACCCTGTCTCTAAATAAAATACAAAAAAGGCTGGGGATGTGGCTCGGTGGTTAAGCACCCTGGGTTCAATCTCTAGTAGCAAAAAATAAAAGTTCATGAGGGATTACCAGATGTTAAAGGGACATAGATTGTTTCATAGGCATACTGTTTCTGTTTTGGATGATAGAAAAGCTTTAGAAAATTCTCAGTTTCAGTCCCCAGCACCACAAGAGGTGGGGCAGGGGCAGGGGAAGAAAGGAAGGGAGGAAGGGAGGGAGAGGGAAATGGATAGTGGCAATGGTTGTACAACATTGTAGATGCATATAATACCTAATACCACTGGATTGCACATTTAAAAGTTGTATATAAATCTCATATTTTGTTATATATAGTTTACCAGTATCTAATGAAGAAAAATTTCGTGAAACTAGTGGGAAAAAGTTGGGTGGTATTCCATGTGTGCCTTCATGTCCTGGGAAGAGCTGGAGCTCAAAGGAGCCAAGGTTAGGCAGATGAAGCTAGTGAAAGTGCAGGCTCTGAAGGCTTTCTGTGGGAGTTTAAATAATTTTTCAGCAGAGCAGAAATGATTCATTTGCATGGGCAGAGTATGAATATGGCAACAAGCTCCAAAGCCTCCTGACACCTGCTTCTTGCTTGCTCCCCTTTAGTCACTGTTTTGCTTGTATTGTCTTCATAAGCATCTTAGATCTCCATAGCATATTTCCCCTCTGATCTGTTACTTAATATCAAGTTAAACTAAGGTCATAGCAATTGGGCTGGTTCTAATTAACTAGAGGCAGCTTCTTGATACTTAGCTTACATTCTGCTCACCTTGCACTGCAGCCCTATATCAGGAGTCAGCTGTCACTGTTAAAAAGACTAACACCAAGTCCACTTGCCCTAACCAATACCTTGGTGGATGAGGCTCAGACAACCTTGGAAGCTGGCTTTCCTTTCAAGCTTATTTTATGCCTGCCCCATAAACAGATAGCTCCTGTACAGTATCTCTTCTCTATTTCCTCTTTCATCCTCTCTCTTTTGGGGACTTCTGACTGTGTCCTCAAGCCCTGCTCAGCACCCCAGAGGCTATTAGGGGTTAAAATGAACAAAACCAGAAGATCCTATCCTGTAACCAAGAAAGGACCACTTTTATTAGCTACTCATTTGTCATGGGCTCCTATTCTGAAATATATTATCAAAACACTTATTTAGGACTGGGACTATAGCTCAGTGGCAGAGCGCTTGCCTAGCATACATGAGGCACTGGGTTGGAGCCTCAGCACCACATAAAAATAAACAAAGACGTTCTATCCATCTACAACTACAAAAAAAAAAAATTTTAAAAACACTTATTTAATAAGGAATTCTATACTTACTACATTTTTATTAGGCAAACTGCCATCTTAACAATTAACATGAGTTGAGGCTGGAGATTTAACTCAGTGATAGAGCACTTGCCTAGCATTCACAAGGCCTTGGGTTCAATCCCCAGTAGTGTTGTAGGAACTGACCAATTTCAGGGAGATCCTCCTGCCCACTGGTCCACAGAACCTGTGATGATTGTAAGTATTTTTTAGGGCTTCAGCTAACCCCCCAAATTTATCAGATGAGCAGTTTTTAAGAAAACAATCCTACTTTTCTTTCATTTTGTGAATTGCTTTTTCATTGGAGGAAAAAATGAAACAACAGACCTTCCATTAGCATAAGTTGGAATAAGAACAGACGTAAAACAAGTGATATTTTCATTAGCTGAGGCAGTCTTATTACAGATAAAGGTATCTTCTTCATCAGTATTTTGTTGAAATATTGAAACAGGCTCACTGGCTGCCTTGACTATCTTTGGGCTCACCTAGTGGGTTTGGGAAACTTCTCTTTAGTTCTTGCACAAGAACCCTTGCCTTGGTGCCTTCCCGATCCTGCTGTCATGGGTAAGCCTGTGGAATATTTGAACAGGTAACAGGAAACCCAAGACAGGACCAGGCCTGAAACCTTGAGCCATTCTACACCCATCATGAGTCCAAATGAGATGAATTCCCTTGAGAATAATAGGCCTCTCAGGTGCTCTCATAAGCCCAAACCTGTGGTTGTGTAGCCATTTTCCACAAAGGCTCTGGAGTTTTTGCCCTGGGTCACACATATGACTTGGGAGCCTGGAAGGTGAGTATGTGGTCTACTTAAAGATTCCTTGCTGAGTGTATTAGAGCTGCTTTGGGGATGGACAGAGCAATAAAAGTAACCGGGGATCCTTCAGAGGGCAAGAGGTGTGATGTGTAGCAGCTTGGCTGCTGGAAGTCTGGGAACCTAGAAGGAAAAACCAGGAGAGCCTCATCTTATATTGTCACTGAGTCCCCAGAGCACTGTCTGGTGATATGCACAAGAAGACGTGTAGATGTGGCAGCCGTGACAATTGTTGGCAATTGGTTCTTTAGAGAGACTATTTGGAGAAGGCTTCAGAATGGATCAAGGGAAGAACCAGGGAATAGAAGGCACTTATCAAGAGCAATATTAAAAGAGCCCAAAGCCTGGGTAAGGCCTAGTTCTGTGCCAAGAGAGGTCTGAATTATAGTTACTGGCACCTTTGTAGTAAAGAAATTAATCTTGGACTGGAGCTATAACTCAGTGATAGAGCACTTGTCTCAACATACAGGAGGTCCTAAGTTTCATTCCCAGTATTTCAGTAAATAAATAGATATAAAAATTAATCTTGCCCCCAAAAGATCTGAACTTCATCCTCAGCCTCTGGCAAGTGATCTCAAAGATGTCTCACCCAAACAGAGTTTTTGTCTAGAGGCTTTGACCCACACCAACAATGTGATTTAGAGTGAGGACTGGCCATGCCAATAGACCAACTATGTGACTTAAGATGGAGGCTTTGAATCATGCTTGGAGAGACTGGAGATTGAAATCAGACCTGTAGGCACTCAAGTCATTAATCATATGTTTATGACAGAGCCCCAACAAAAATTTCTTGAGTATTGAGGCTTAGGCGAGCATCTCTGATGGGCAATATCTGTGTTTTATCACATGTTGATGCCAAGAGAGTCCTGTCCTCATGAGGAGAGAATAATGGAAGCTCTGCATTTAGACCCCTCCTTTTATTAATCTGTGCCATTTCCCTGTAATAAACTGTCACCTTGAGTACAATAGCCTTCAGTGAGCTCTGGGAATCCTAGCAAATTATTGAACTCTAGAATACCTTTGGTGTCAGAAGTCAGGCAGTCTTGTGTAAACAGCACACTCTAAACTAAGCAGCATCTTTTCAGTAAAATAGACGTGTTATTTGGGGGGGGTCTCATATGTTCCCATCTCTCTTTTGTCTTGTAGTGTTCCACTGGCAGGCCACCATCATGGGCCCGGTAGGTAGTGCTGCTGAGTGCACAGCTTCAGTTTTGCTTCTTATACTTTATACTTAGCACCAGCACTGAATTCTTCCTGTGTCTTCCAGAATGACAGTCCTTACCAAGGAGGTGTTTTCTTCCTGACCATCCACTTTCCTACGGATTACCCTTTCAAGCCCCCAAAGGTGAGGCACCCCCCAACTCCTCTGATGTTTGGACAAAGGACAGCTTGTGATGAAGGGGCCTCTTCAGGTTACAGGTAAAGAGAGCTGTGTATGAACCTTCTCTCCAGGGCCTGTCATTCCAATTCCATGGTTTTAGCCTTCTAGGACTTTAAACTCTGGACTTTGAAAATTAATCCCTGTTGTGAGCAAGGGAGAGTGTGGTGAACAGGCTTCTTGCTGAAGTCTCAGTTTTAAGGATGCTCTTGTTCGAAGAAAATCTGGTGTAAAAGGACTGACTACATAAGCAGAGGGTACCAAGAGTCTGCAAAAGAGGCAAACAGATCCAGAATTACAGAGTACATCTTCTCTGGGGGCTTATAGACAGAAACATCGTTGAAGGTGACATCAAAACAGTGGATCCTCATGATTTGGGTCAGAGGGAGGGAACTTACAATGTGGTCAGGACAAATTTGATTTTCATCCAAGTTGGAATGTACCTGGTTTATCTCAACCTAACATCACAGACATCAGGCATATTCCCAGAGCTGATGGCACCAGAGTTCAATTGTAAAGATCCACATGCCACTCTAATAGTTTTTTATCTTATACTATGTGGGGAAAATAGACCAGGTTTACTCAAGGGCAGTCATGGCAGTAACAACTCAGAATGGCTGCTGCAAGTCAATCTGAATCTCTATAATACTCCTCATTGCTATGGCTAATCCTGGTTAGGTCTGCAGGCTACCGTTTTCTTCTTTGAAGTTGTTTACTTATGGTCTAGGATAGGAATTCTTGGCCAGGATGATTTTGCACTTGCTCCAGGAACATATGGACAAGATCTTGGCATATTTTGGGTTGTCAAAACTTGAGGGGGTTGGTATTGGTATCTAATGAGTGAAGACTGAAGATGTTGCTCAGCACCCTACAGTGTCCAGGACTATTCCCCTTCTCTAACAGAAAATGCCAAGGTGGAGTCATCTGGTCTAGGACCCTGGCAAATCAATTTCCTTTATTAAGTTAGAATGGTAGCTTACTTTCCTTTGCTTTTCACACACAAACCACTCCCTCATTAGAGCCTCAGAGAACAATGCCACTGATAGGAGGGAGAGACCTGGGGTCTGCCTGACTACCCTGCCTCTGCCTGTCAAGTAGATTTCTGGGATCTTCTATTTGCAGGTTGTCTTGCTCCTGGACATACATCCTACTACCAGTGTTGTCCTCACTAACCTGGACTCTATATACAAAGCAAAGCCTGCTGTTCTGAGGTTCACAGTCCTAGGGAGAAATAGAGATATTTATTATGTGAGCTAGTCAGTACTGAGAAGAAACACAAGCAAGCAGAGGTTGAGCTGCCTATCAGCTGTGGTCACACATAGTGGGTACATAATTCACATCACTTTTAACTGCTTTCTTTTTCTGATTGCAAAACTGGAAAAAGTTTGTTATTTTTAAATTAGAGAAGTAACTAGTGTGCAGATGGAAGCCAGCTTGCTGTAGACCCACAGAAGATCACAGTTAACAGCCTGGTGTACATTTCTCCAAGATTTTTTCCATATACACCAATGTATATTTTTATTCTCATTTTAAAAATAAAATGCCAATTCTGTTTTGTGAATGAGGAAGCTAAGTCTAAAGGGGGATGTATATCTCCTTAAGATGACATGGATAATACAAGGTGAAACTCAGACCCAGATATTCAGTCTTTTTAAAAAAAGTTATTTTGAGTTAATTTTAGAGTAAGAAAAGTTGCAAGGACTGGGAGTATAGCTCAGTGGTAGACCACCTGCTTTTCATATTCAAGGCCCTGGGCCTAGCCCCAGCACATTCACAACATATAGCAAACTTACAACAAAATAGCTACAAAAGTAATATAAAGAGTTTCCATGTATTCTTTTTGTTGTTGTTGTTGTTCTAATTAGTTATATATGACAGTAGAATGCATTTTGACACATCATACATAAATGGAGTATAATTTCTCATTTTTCTGGTTGTACATGATGCAGAATCACACCATTAGTGTAATCATACATGTACATAGGGTAAAAATGTCCAATTCATTCTACTATCCTTCCTATCCCCTCCCTTCATTCCCCTCTGCCTAATGCATATTACCTCTATTATTCCCTAGGCACCCCCGTTATTATGAATTAGCATCTGCATATCAGAGAAAACATTTGGCTTTTGGTTTTTTGGGATTGGCTTATTTCACTTAGCATGATATTCTTCAGCTCCATCCATTTACCTGCAAATGCCATAATTTCATTCTTCTTAAGGTTGAGTAATATTTCATTGTATAGATATACCACATTTTCTTTATCCATTCATCTGTTTAAAGGCATCTAAGATGGTTCCATAATTGGGCTATTGTGTATTGAGCTGCTGTAAACATTGATGTGGCTGCATCACTGTAGTATGCTGATTTTAAGTCCTTTGGGTATGAACCAAGGCGTGGGATAGCTGGGTCAAATGGTGGTTCCTTTCCAAGATTTTTTTTTTTTTTTTTTTTTGCTTTTTTTTGGCAGGGGGGGGGGTGCTAGGGATTGAACCCAGAGCCTTGTGCATGCAAGGCAAGCACTCTACCAACTAAGCTATATCCCTAGCCCCCATTCCAAGTTTTCTCCATACTGCTTTCCATAATGGTTGTACCAGTTTGCAGGCCCACCAGCAATGTATTAGTGTACCTTTTCCCCACATCCTCACCAACATTTACTGTTACTTGTACTATTGATAATTGCTGTTCTGACTTGAGTGAGATGAAATCTTAGTTTTGATTGCATTTCTCTAATTGCTGGAGTTGATGAACATTTTTCCATGTGTTTGTTGATTGATTGTATTTCTTCTTCTGTGAAGTGTCTGTTCAGTTCCTTAGCTCATTTATTGATTGGGTTATTTGTTTTTTTGGTATTAAGGTTTTTGAGTTCTTTATATATCCCGGAGATTAGCGCTCTGCCTGAGGTGAATGAGGTAAAGATTTTCTCCCATTCTGTAGGCTCTCTCTTCACGTTATTGATTATTTCCTTTGCTGAGAAAAAGCTTTTCAGTTTGAATCTATCCCATTCATAATTTTACTTATTATGCTTTAGGACACTTATTAAGGAAGTCAGTTCCTAAGCCGACATGATGAAGATTTGGGCCTACTTTTTCTTCTGTTAGGTGCAGGGTGTCTGTTCTAGTGAATAAGTCTTTGATCCACATTGAGTTGAATTTTGTGTAGAGTGTGAGATAGGGGTTTAATTTCATTTCATTACATATGGATTTCCAGTTTTTCCAGCAGCGTTTGTTGAAGAGGCTAACTTTTTTGCAATAAATGTTTTGGCACCTTTGTCTAGTATGAAATAACAGTATTCATGTGGGTTTGTCTCTGTGTCTTGTATTCTGTACCATTGGTCTACGTGGTGTCTGTTTTGGTGCCAATACCATGCTGTTTTTGTTACTATTGCTCTGTGGTATAGTTTAAGTTATGGTATTGTGGTGCCTCCTGCTTCACTTTTCTTGTTAAGGATTGCTTTGGCTATTTTGGATCTCTTAGTTTTCCAAATGAATTTCATGATTGCTTTTTCTAGTTCTATGAAGAATGTCATTGGGATTTTAATAGGAATTCATTAAATCTGTATAATAGTTTTGGTAATTTGGCCATTTTGACAATATTAATTCTGTTTATCCAGGAGCATGGGAGATCTTTCTACCTTCTAAGGTCTTCTTCAATTTCTTTCTTTAGTGCTCTATAGTTTGGTATCAGGTAAAGTTATACATGGAGGGCTGTGCTTGTATCTCAGTGTTAGAGTGCTTGCCTAGCATGGGTAAGGCACTGGGTTCAATCCTCAGTACCACATAAAAACAAATTAATAAATTTTTTTTTAAAAGAACACATGGAAGCCGCCTCCATGTATTTTTTATCTAGCTTTCCCTGATACCAACATCTTATGTTACTGTACTGCTCCAATCAGAACCAGGAAATCAGTGCTGGTCACAGTACTATGAACTAAACTGACAACTTGATCAAACTTTACCAGTTTCTACCAGTGTTCCCCTTGAGCTTCAGGTTCCCAGCACTTACTGTTTAGTTTCTTCTATCATCGCAGTTTGTAATGGTGCTTTAGTTTTTCATAATCTTGATGGTTTGGGAGGCTGGAGATATAGCTCAGTTAGTAGAGTGCTTGCATTGCATGCACTAGGCCCTGGGTTCAAGTCCCCAGCAACACACACACATACACAAAAATACACACACACACACACACACACACACATATAAATAAAATCTTGATGGTTTTAAGGAGAATTAATCAATTATGATGTCAGAAGTCGGTCATTTTGGATTTGTGTGATATGTCCTCAGGATTCGATCAAGGGTAGCATTTTTATCAGACTTACTTGGTAGTCTTGTCAGGGTGTCAAAGTTCAGGAGCGTGATGTCTCTGTGCCTTACCACCTGAATTGGCCCTGGTAGTTTAAGTTTGTAGCCACTGTTTTGCACTTTGCTTATCTGATTCATTGTAAGAGGCTCCTTTTGGGCTCACTTGTTGCAGCTCTGTGCAGGTGTTGCCAATAGCAGCCACTTGGTGCCTGGATATTTTAAATCAAGGTTAAATGTGTTCAGTACTCTGGAGACTTTTCCAGCTTTTGGCAGGGGAGAGGGTGTGTAGTGATAGAGCTAAAATAGCCCCTCAGGATTGGGTACTATTGGTGGTGGTAATGGTAGTGGGGTGGTTGAAAAAGCATTAGCTTGCTTCATGTTTCTCTAACCCACCCTCCAGTCCCCTTTCCTTATGGAAAGACTATGCATTAACTTTAAAGTAACAATTTCTAATCATTAGAATGTAAGCAGCTAAGAATCTTCCTTAAACAGATAAGGATATAGTCCTGTATATCAGTTGGACCTTTTTTAGAATCACTAACTCCCCAAGGAGAAAGTGAAAACATTGGCTATTATTAAAAGACAGAAGTAAATTCTGTGAGTTGGGATTATTTTAACAGGGAAAGATGTAAACTGAAATATGAGAGTGACACTCTACAAAAAAAGAAAGTGCTTCTGTCTTCTTAAAATTTTTCACAGGAATCCAGGCTTGGTGGCACACCTGTAATCCCAGCTTCTAAGGAGGCTGAGGCAGGAGAATCACAAATTCAAAGCCAGCTTGAACAACTTAGCATGATCCTGTCTCAAGATAAAATAAAAAGAGCTGGGGATGTCACTCATTGGCACAGTGCTATGGGTTCAATCCCCAGTACTTCACTTGGGAAGCAAATAAATAATCTGTTTTCATAAGAATTTTCTGACTGTAGAAGGAATCTGGCAGAATTGCATGCTCTTTATAGGAGATATTGAAGCAGATACTCTCCAAGACCCTTTTGAAGTTTGACCTTATTGGGAAAAAAAAAAATCATATGGTAAAAGTTGGTTAAGCTCACATACACACAGCCCCCTTCACCTCATCTTTTCAAATAAGTTCTTATGTTTATTTAGCGTGTAAGAGTCTCCGGGTTTGATCCCCAGCACCAAAAAGCAAAAGCAAAACAACAAAAAATATATTTTAAAGTATATCACACATGCAAAAAATCATGGATGACAATATAAAGGATGCTTCTCACCCACTGTCCAAGCAAAGAAATAGTAATAGAGCATCAGAGCATGGGAAGGAAGTAGAATCATTGCTGCTTCATTGCCCTGCAATTGCTGACATTGCTGGTCTGTGAGGTGTGGGTGGGACTGAGGGGGCAAGCCTTATTCTCATCCTACTCCAAGGACAGTGAAAACTGCATGTGACTTGGAGCACCTTTCACATAAGGGGGACTGACTACAGGCCCCCCATATCAACCCTGGGAACAGCATCACTCCCTATTTAAAGAGAGGATTCTGGTCCCCAGGAAATTCATTTCAAGAAGTAATATGTGGCTATGTTTTTTTCTAGAAGAGATCAAATGGTAGGAGTATGCGCAATGAACACAGTCTTCTTTGTCCCATTGGTCTGGATTTTTCTTTTTTCTCTTCCAAGCATCATCTACACCTGTACAACCACCTGTGTGTGTTTCCTTTTTTCTCCCATGGCATCTCCAAGATGTCACAAAGCTGCATTTGATTTTTCCATCAAGAGTGCATATTGAAAATTTTTCCATTTGAGCATACGAGTATTTTCTGTGTGCTTTTTAAACAGTTGTATATATGTAACACTAATTTCACCAATAATCTCTTGAGAGACATTTGCATTGTTTTATGTGTTTTGCTACAGTGGGTATCCTTGCATATTTGAAATGTGCAAGTGTATTTTGAAGGCTAAATTCTGAGAATGGAAAAACTAAAAGGAGAGAAGAGGGTTTGGAGTATGGCACAGTGGTAAAATACTTGTCTATGATGCATGAGGCCCTAGATTCAATCTCCAGCACGGGGGACGGGGGTAGGGGAGGAAAAGGTCTGTGTCCTGGGCTTATCTGCTGGTGGTGATACATCTTATGTTAACAAAGCATCTATGTTTTATGTGTAGCCAAAATCAATTCTTGGCTAAAATCCAAGTTTTGTCCAAGCTAGTTAGACCCAAATAAGTAATTAAGTAAAGGATGAGGAGTAAATTTTGGCTGTTTCCTGTTGTAACTGTTTCCTCATTATATCCACAATTTGAGTCATTATTTTTTTGCACAGACCTTTGGCTTTCTGAGTTCTTTCCACCACCTTCCTTGTTACTCTTCAGAGTACAGTATTTTGGGGAAGATAATATCAGTCTTCCTGTGTTCAGAATGAGAATCCAACATAAAATAAGTCAGGGGACTTCTTGGGTTACCTTTCCTGTGTCCTATTAGGGATTGGGATGGGCTTCTAGTTCACCTAGGACTGTGTGAGGCCAGTACAGAGCATACCCTAGTATAGCCCAGCAGTAGCTACTTCAGCTTTACTCAGTTTGTTTTCCATATGTCCCCTGTGGCTTGTCTGACTTGGGATCTCTCATTTCTACAGGTCGCTTTCTCAACAAAAATCTATCACCCCAATATCAACAGCAATGGCAGCATCTGCCTGGACATCCTGCGGTCACAGTGGTCTCCAGCACTAACTGTGTCCAAAGGTAGAAACTCTGATGTGTGTTTCATGTGCCCTATCTCATGTGTTTTTACCCACTCACTGACTGGTGACATGGAGGCTCAGGGAGAATGGGCAGCTTACCCAGGTCTCAAAGCCCCATCTAGCCTTGTGCACACATGATGTTCTTGCACTGCAGAGAAGTAACATTAACCAAGCTCAGTGTCCTGTATCTTATCAGTCCTCAGTAGTCAGTCACTATGAGGTGCTTAAGACATCATATAGGTGCAAGAAGAAAATATCAATTTTACTTACACTCTTCATCTAAAAATCAGAAAGACAAATATTGTACTACCTTTTCTGTTCCATCATTTATCCATTCATCCAAAAAGGAACAGCTGAGAATGTGAGTCAGCCTTGAAAGAAGAGATACATGACCTATCCTCAGGCCTCACGATTGATGGAAAATCCTCCCTTTCTAAAATAAGCGATGCTGAACACATGTCTTTGGGTGAGATTTAAAAAACCAGACAAGTAGAAATGCAGATACTCCTCCTAGTTTGGTAATGCCAGCCTGTAATCCCAGCAACTCAGGAGGCTGAGACAAAAGAACCACAAGTTCAAGGCCAGGCTCAGCAATTTAGTGAAACCCTAAGCAACTTAGCAAAACACTGTCTCAAAATAAAAAATAAAAAGGACTGGAAATGTAGCTCAATGGTGAAATTCTGAGTACAAAATAAAAAAAAAAAAAGACAAGAAATGCAGATATTCCCTCTGAACTAAGATGTGCTGAGCATGACCTGTGTGTTTGTGTGTTCACATGAGTCCTGAATATAGTCATTATGGTGGCCTCTCAGGTAGGGAATGGGTGGGATGGTGGGAAAAAAAATCAACTTCCCAAAATAAGCAGAGAGTACACATGAGGCAGTGCAGGTAGCAGAGCTTTGGGTAACCAACCAGGAAAGGTTGCAGAGAGCCTGGGACAGCTGGCAGGGGCAGGCTTTAGAAGGATGGAGAGGGCCTACAGCAGTAGGCATGGTGAATCCAGAGAGACAAAGCACCACCCCTGCATATGGTGCACATCCTTGCCAGGGCAGAACAGATTCTGCTGGGCTGACAAATCCAGGAAACATCCCAATATCCTCCCAAGATAGTTTCCCTCTGAGTTGAACCTAGGAGAAGTATATGCAGGAAGGATTCCAGGGGCAGCCATGGCAAAATGCCAACCTTGAGAGTGTGCCTGAAGCTGAGCTGGCAGACCCAGGACCAGCATAGTCCTAGATATGGAGTTAGGAAGGGGCCCTTCAGCGGGAAGGAAGGAAAGAAGGAAGAAAAGCACTGGAACTTGAGTGGCCTGGAGGACTACATCTCAGCTGAGACTAGCAGAGGGGTTGAGGTGCTCTACCATTTGTAGCTTACGCTTGGGGACCTGTGGTTAGCACTCTGATGAACTCACTGAAGGCAGTTTGTTGGGTGTCCTGGCAGTCCAGAACAAAGCAGGAATGATAATCCTCTCACAGTTCCTTCTGCTCTTCACCAGATCCTAGTGGATGATTCCCTTTTTCCAGAGCCTCTCAGAGCACACTGAATATACATTACAGAGATGAGTGCAAGAGCGGAAGGGTTCTTTGGCTTTGTGATTATAGACCTAGTTAAGAATTTTTACCCATTTACTGGGTATTCCAAGTCTATGACCTTAGAAAGTTACCTGAGTGCTCTGAACTCCAGTTCTCTTAACAGGGCTCCTGGAACCAAACACCAAAGATACATGGTATGGTTAAAAACTGTGGGCATGGAAGATGTCAGAGGCTAAGACCACAGGGGCTTCAGTAAGGGCCCAAGACCATATAGAGGAGGAAGTGTCCTGGAGCAGTGTGCTGAGACTGCATCAAGAAGTTCGAAATACAAACTGCTTCCCAGTTAGAATGTAGCCAAAGCAAATACTTTCATGACTTAAGCAGAATCATTATTAGATTAGGGTGTTGAGGGAAAGAGAACTGCCTGGTCAACTGAAAGCACAAGTTGTTGGGGGCTAACTACATCCACAACTTCGTGGCCACAGCTGACTGACCCTTTCTTTCTTCCCAGTTCTCTTGTCCATCTGCTCCCTGCTCTGCGACCCCAACCCTGATGACCCTCTGGTGCCAGAAATAGCCCACACCTACAAGGCCGACAGAGAGAAGTATGCGTCCTCTTTGGATTGCCTTTGTGCCATGGCTGCCAGTGTTCCCACAGACATCTTCCTGCCTGAGCTGAGCCTGTGCGCACAGTGGATGTGCCCTGGGTGTGGCCTCTTGGCTCTCACTAACATGTCCTTTGACTCTCCTCTGAGGAGAGAGAAGGGGATAAAAGCAGTTTACCCTCCTGGATAGTTCATCAGCTGTCCTACAGAACCCTAAAATATTGTTTGCCACACCCTGCCTTGAGGCCAGCAAAGTCAGTGGTCAGCCAAGAATGGACTCAGAAGAATCTGACAACAAGAAAATTCTGGATTAAATTCTAAGGTTTATGGCATAAGGCAAGGGTTTGTCTGCTTGGACATACCCAGAGTGAGGCTGAAGCCAGTCAAGGTGGTAAACACAGCTATGGTCAGTTTGCTGGGTGCGGTCAGAAGTCAGTAGTATGTTGCTGTTTCACCAACAGACTCTTACTGCCAATTCTTTTTAAACATCAATTACCAGATCCAGAATTCTTACTCCCTTGGCCAGGTACAACCTTGTGTGCTGAAGCATGGGAGTATTTGGCTAGTGGAGCAGGCCCAGAAGACACTACCCTGTGTTAGTCTGTATGTTGACAGTTAGCAAGAAAGGGGCCAGGTGTGATGGGACCCAGACAGCATAAGTGTCATGTGAATGGCACCTGGGAGAGAATATTACTGGCTCTTGTGAAGAATATTTGCAAAGCCAGGTGTAGTGGTGCACACCTGTAATCCCAGCTTCTTTGGAGGCAGAAGCAGGAGGATCAAGAGTTTCGGGCCAGTCTAGGTACTTGGCAGATCCTTTCTCAAAAAACAAAGAGTATCTTCAGAGAGTCTTTTAGTTTATTACTTATCTTCTGTCTGAAGAGATTAGAATGAATTGGGTTTTGTAACATTTTTTCTTGAGAACTTTATAGACCTCATTATTATACTCATTGAAGTCTCCTGGTAGCAATCAAAATAAGTTTTAGCTGATTAAATTTTAAATTGTTTTTTACTTACTTTAACATTTCTTATGAGCCCACTGATGTAATTTAGTAGCAGAGTTCTTGCCTAGCATTCACAGGGCCCTGGGCTCATTCCCTAGCACCACAGGGGGGGGAAAACAAATTATTATAAGCTATTTTAGATATAACAAAAGGCATTTTTTTCAGTGTGTCCCCTAACTACAAATCTCTAATTTACAGTCTCATGGCATCAGATTTCATTACAATAATGAATATAAATGCACATACCTAGATAACTCTCACTGGTGCCAGGCCTGCTCCATGTACTTTATATACAGACTTGTCCAGTCGTCCCCTCAAACAGATAGTCTTTTTATGGTGAACATCCAAGGAGATGAGGGCACAAAGAGGTGGCCCAGCTGCAGAGGGTGGTGCTGATTCACACACAAGTGACAGGTTCTAAAATTTGTGTTCTGGACAGCCTGGAACTATTCCAAGCTGAACCTTGAGTATCTTCTGCATCCATATTGAAGGACAGGAGAGAGAAAGGGTAGAGATTTGCTGCAGTATTACATCTTCCACAGCAGATAGTTAAGAAGGATCAACAGGACTCACCAAGTAAGAGGGTTACAGCCATGACTGAAGTGTTCCTGCTCCAAGGAAAGTTTTTATTTTTTAATTCATCCATCAGTCCTGGATGTTTGACAAACAGCAGCATTTCCCCACATCAGTCATGTTCTCTGCTCACGTTGAAGGGACATGACCATTTCAAGTGAGGGTGTCACTCCCTCTGCTTTTTTCTTCCAGGTACAACAGACTAGCAAGAGAGTGGACACAGAAATATGCTATGTAAGTGCCTCGGAGGTTTCGTGGGAGACATTGTTCAAGAGAAGCTGGCCAGGCAAAGAGGTCTTCCTGTGAAGCTCTGAGCTGTCAATTAAGCCACTGACAGAGTGCCACCCGTTCTTCACACATATGTGGGCCACCCACTTTCTTTGGCTGCAGCATGTTGGTGCCATTCTCAGCCATGGTGGCTTTGACAATGTCACATCTTTGATGCCTAATCAGCAACCATTGTAACTATGATCCACAACCTTTCTGGTTACACTGGAATGGGTCGGTCTGCCCCAACTCATCTGCTCGTCTCTGGGAGGCCAGTCCCTGCATGCCTCCCCTGCCTGGCCTCAAATGGTGCTGCTGCTCACTATGGCACCACATGGTGGCCTAGCCTGGCCCCTCACTACATGCCCTTTGCCTTTAGAACTCAGTGTTGTCCTGGATGCCCAGGACAGAGTGGGCTTCCTTGCATCCTGTCTGCTGCAGAATCACATCCCAAGGAGTCTGAGTGCATCCTGGAGGCTCCCAGGAATGGGACAGCATCACCGGAAAGCGGATGTCTCATTCTGTGGTTTCTGCCGTCTTCCTCTGCAGTGCCACATGCTGCATATCTCTCCTCACACCAAGAAGCAGCGAGTGGAAAATGTCAGGATATAAAGCACATAACACCCTCCCTCATGAGAGATGACTGTCTTTTTTAGATGCAAGAGCAAAATTATGAAACCATAGTGAGATTTGGGTTATGCTTTTCTATGTGATGAGGTTTTTCCCTACCTCCACCTCCTCCCACCAGGATCCTATACAAAGTCCAAGTGTAAGCCATTTGCAGACTAGAACACAGGGAGGGGTAGAGACTCAACTGTAAATAAAAATGCAATTCCCTTAAGAGTCTAAATAATAGTTGATATTTAAGTCTCCTTCCCCCACCCCACCCCCCGGCAGAACTGAAGATATGAAAACTTGACAGGGTTTTCAGAGCCTTAATTAGAATAGTCTGTTAAGTACCTGGCTTCCTTGCTTGGCTTTCTGATTGAACACATTTTAAGGTTTGACTTTCTGATTGAACACATTTTAAGGTTTTGACTTTAGAGCTGACAGCTTTTGAGATTAGGTGACTTAGGAAAAGGCATGAAAGGGATTTCAAATAAAACCTCCAAAGAAGGAGGAAAGATGAAGGGCTTCAAATTTCTAAATCCAAATTTAGTTTTTTCCAAGTTGGTTATTCCATTCTCACAGAGTGATGCTTGAGTGATTCAGAACAGAAGCAGAGCTGGGTTGTGCACACCTGCAATCTCAGTGTCTTGGGAGGCTGAAGCAGGAGGATCACAAGTTCAAGGCCAGCCTCAACAACTTAGCAAGACCCAGTCTCAAAAAACTTTAAAAGGGCTGGGGACCTAGCTTAGTGGTAGAGCACCCCTGGGTTCAATAACCACTACTGCTAGAAGTAAAGAACAGGGCAGCGAAGAGTAAAACTGCAACCAAAAGGCCAGGAAAAACCTCTGAGGGCAATTGGAAGGTCTACAGATCTAGAACTTGGGGTTAACCAAATATGACTGTGGGAGTTTGATTTGTTCCTGAAACTCCTAAGTTGTAGCTGCAACCTTATTGCCAGATGTTTTGTCAGTGAGAATACCTTCCTGAGGTTATTCATGTCATTTCTCCTTTTGCAAAAGATGGAGTAGATGGAGCCTGGTCTGCATTTGCCTTTTGGGGGTTTCCATTTAGGATTATCCTGTTATCATAAAGCTTCTTTTTGGGTCCTATGGTTCTTGTTCCTTGCTTCTCACCATGGTTAGGGTTGCCTTCTTAATTTCTCTTTGCTACCCCTTTGGTCTTTGCTTAAACAGAACAGTAAGTCTTAATAAATGGTGAAGTCTTGGACATCTTTACCAAGATGTCCTTCAGAAAGGATGTTAATGCAGGCTCTGCTAAGCAGCAATGCCATGCAGTGTGTGAAATTGTGTACTTCAGTTCAGCATCACAGAGCATTTTGCATATAATGGTTTATGTAGATTAGGAAGTGGAGAATGATTCACATGTTATAGGCAGGTCAGAGGGGAAAATCCAGACCCAAACTGGTGTCAGGGATGTGGGTATCCACATTCTGGATTTTCAAGCATAATAGTTTGAAGGAACATGGATTTTCTGCATCCAGTCAAAATTTCCCAAGCTTCCCCTCTCTGCTCGAGATAGGTAGTAGAGAAAGTAAAATCAGCCCTTTGTGGATTCCCAGTAAAAATCTTGACTCATTGTGAATCTTAAGTGGGGCTTTATACTTGCTGACCCCTTGGACAGGTATGTTCTTGAGAAATCCCCTTAGGTTCTCTCCCAATGAGCTAGTCATCCACTTGTCATGCCTTCCAGGGCTCAAGTCAGCCTGGAAAACACTCCTTGGGTCAAAGCTTTGTTGTAACATTAACTATGGTGTGGGGGCTCCTGTGTAACCCACATCTTCAGAAATCATGCTTCCAAGGCAAGTCCCTGGTTAGCAACTGGACAGCAGATCTGAAAAGTCAACTGTGGGGTAATGTGTTTAAGTCAGGGAGATGCATTTATTGTATCTAAGGATTGAAGCTAGGGGCACTTAACTACTGAGCCATATCACCACCCCTGTTTATTTTTCATTTTGAGACAGGGTCTTACTGAGTTGGTACCTTGCTAAGTTGCTGAAGTTGGCTTTGAACTTGCAATCCTCCTGCCTCAGCCTCCTGAGCCACTGGGCTTACCTGGTGAGATGCATGATCTTAAACAACAAATGTATGATGAATAAATGACTGTTAACTCTCCCAGAAGTTTCTGGATTTGATGAATGGAGCTGAGATTTTGATCATCTGTCAGGTTCCAGGAATATCTGGGAATTACAAGAACATGACAATGGGTCAAAAATCTCACAGCAAGGATATTTAACCGTATTAAAATGGTAGCTTGGGTCACAGTGTTCCATGCCTGTAATCCCAGCAGCTGGAGAGGCTGAGACAAGAGAATTGCAAGTTTAACGCCAGCCTCAGCAACTTAGCAAGGCCCTAAGCAACTCAGTGAGACCCTGTCTCTAAGCGAAAAAAAATAAAAATAAAAAAAGGCTGGGGATGTAGCTCAGTAGTTAAGCACCCCTGGGTTCAATTCCCCAAAACAGACCCATGTAAAATGGTAGCTTATAGCTAGCTGAGCAGTATATCAACACAGAAGAATTCCATATCACCTCACTGAAGTTTCTTAAGGATGGTCATATTTCAAAGTTTTCCTCAGTGTCAGAAAAGATGCTTATAGGCCTGATCTGCAGAATTACTAGCCTGGAGCCTGGTACCCAAAGAGGCAGAGAAGGAGCCCTAAGTTCACTATGGAGCCACTTGTCTCTCATCTCTTCTGGTGCCTGACTCTTCTGATTGGCACCTTGTATAAGGGATGGACCTTACATAGCACTGGATCTAGCCATGAGTGAGGGTTATCTGAGAAATGGAGGAAGTGGCTATCAGCATCCCTAAATAGCAGCTTGATGCTATGTGGGCAGAAGCAGCAAATAAATCTTGAGCAGCATTCCTTCCAGAGACCTGCTTGTTCACCTGAAGAAGGACTTACTGTTCACTTCTTGAGGCCAGTTTTCTGACTTTGTTGTCCCTACCGTCTGGTCTTTCCCTGTTGACAGGTTTTATTTAAACAAAACCTAAAGCTATGGGAAATCTGCAAAACTCCCAACAGTCCAAACAGTGTGGCTTCTCTGATTTTTCTAAAATATGTCACCTAACACCTCCCTGCTTCTTCTAGGTCACCACCCTCCAGACAGGCTCAATGGCATCCAGATGCCTATAACAGGATACCCCTGGAGGGCAGGACCTTAGCAAGCCTTCATGTTGGAGGGCAACAGCAGATCTGCCTCTTGGAGCCTGCCTTTCACTCTGCTGTCCCCAGTCCGCCTACAATAGTGCCAGTGTCTGATCATGCAAGAAAGACTGTCACTCACAGATGGTCATTGTAATAATCTTCGATTTATGTTAAGTGGCATTATGAATGCAGTATGTGTTATGCTCGAGTTTGGGACCTCCAAAAGACCACCAGAGACCAAGATCGATGTAAGCAGCAAAGAGGCATTTATTGAGAGCTATGTCGGTCCTCCGCGCACACAGCAACTGGTGATGCTGAGAGACCCCGAGCCTAGGGTTTGCAGCAGTTTTATACACTCTTTGGAGAAGGCAGGGACTTTACATACATCATAGCATCTCTTAGCAAATCATCACACACTGCAGGAAAATCATAAAACAACTCTAAAACATGATTAGTACATTCACTGGAGGGAACAAGTTGGGTAAGGGTGATTGGTTAGTACAAGAGGGGGATTTGTTTAAACTGATTGGTTTAAGCCGTGAGGGGAGTACATGCTGAACTACTCGGTTTCCCAAAATGTTATCAACCACCATAAACTACTGGGAGGGTCATCTGACACCCCAGGTATTTTCCCTGTCTCATGCTGATTGGTGGTTGCTAGGGCTTTGCTATGGGTCCTCACCTAGCCTGAATCAGGGACACGTGGTGGGTATGTGCCTAGGAATGCTCTGTGGGTTTTTCGAGGACAAGGGTTACACCCCCTTCCTTGGACAGGCTTTGCTCTGAGGTAGAGGCTGGTTTCTCAAAAATGGAGTCACTCAGTTTCTCATATGCAAGATGTGATGGGAGGGAAACACAAGAAAAATGTGAGTGGGTGAGAAACAGGAATGGAGATGATCTACCTATGGTAGGTCCCATCCTCTCTCATTTAAAATCCACTTAAGATTCCATTAGATCTCCAAAAAACACAATGCCCCTCCACCTGTGCCCTATCCTTCAGACCCTTTAGTCTGGTTCACACCTCAGAACGAAAACGTCTGGGAGCCTTCCTTCCAGTTCTTCTCATGATCCATGCACATTTGTGGATGGAAAAAAAAAAAAATGGTCTTTCCTGGAAGGGGGCTGGTTGAGGCAAGATGGTTCTTATCCTTCAAGGTAGTACAACCACCTCCTCCATGTGAAGGTAAAGCACAAACGAGTCCTTTTCATTCCTCCACTACCCCACACTTAACCAAACTGCAGAGGGAGAAAAAAAAAGTGAGAACCGGCACAAAAGCATTTTTTTTTTAAGGTTTTGTAGCGGTGCGATCATCACTTAGCATTCATTCATTCGTGTATTCATTATGTGAACTGTACATGACTTATTCATAAATCAAACTTCTGATGAGGATCCACACACTGGCTCGTGGGATCCGGTGTGAATGCAGGCTCTCTCAAGTAAGTGCATTAACTCCGACAAGAATTAACAGAATTAAGCATCACTCCTGGAGCTACTAAGCGGTTGGACTGGAACCAGAGCACACGCTAGGCCACCCCTGGAGAGACCACTCTGCGGACGAACAGAAGCTGACAAGACTGTTCCTCTAGTTCGCCAGCGCCTGAAAAGAACAACCTCAACCTGCCTTCACCCGGAGGAAAGCCCAAAGGCTACGGTTCAGTCCCGCCTCGACTTTCACTTCCGGTCTCGGGGCGGGGCTTCCGGCTGTCAGAGGCGAGGCTTCCGTCCACCTGGGCGGGGCTCCGGCGGTCAAGGGAGGCTGGCCCCAAAAGCTGCATCGGCTGCGGCTCGGGGACTGTGGGGCGGACCATGGCGGCGAACCTGAGCCGGAACGGGCCCGCGCTGCAAGAGGCCTACGTGCGGGTGGTCACCGAGAAGTCCCCGACCGACTGGTGGGCAGCTGGGCGGGCCCGGAGTGGGTGGGGGACGCTAGCGACAGGCGCCCCGGTCGCAGGTGGTGCGAGGCTCACCTGCCTGCCCGCCCCACACCCCAGCTTTGTGCTGTCCCACCCTTTTCACCGCTGCCGCGTAGTGCGTGAACGGGTGGAACGGCTTGGGAGACCCAGCCCTTTCCCCTGCACCCTCGACGCCTAGTGTCGGCTTCGCGGCCCTCTCTGTAGGACTTCGCTCGGTGGTACTTGCTGCCCTCGCCAGGTTCTTTTTTCCAGTTTTGGGACTTCCCTGGAGAAAGGGGTCCTCCGCAGCTCCTCCACCCTCGCCTGAGAAGGCGGAAGCATCACTTGGGTTCTTCTGAACGCTGAGTTCGGGGATGGCCTTTGAGACGGGTCTGACAGCCGGGCTGGGAAACATGAGCTTGCTCTGGAGGCTTAGACAAGGAGGACAGGTTGGGGGCCCTAGTTCCCTGGGAATGTGGATTTCAAGACCTCTGCTTCTCTTTTCTTGTGTCTGAATCATGGGAAGAATAAAAATAGGATGCTGGCTACCTATTTAGAAAAAAGTCAGGTCTTCCCTCCACCACTCCCCGGCAGGCTTTGGGAGGCTATCAGTGTGTAGGTCCCCTTATGCAGTTGATGAAACTACAGTACTGGGAGCCTGAATCTGAAGTTTCTGGGGGTAACCCCGGGTAGCCCCCATACAGATCAACTCTCTGCCATATGCATAGCTGTAAGTAATTCTCTAGTTCTCTTTTTCACTTTCCCATTTGCTTAAACTGTTTTCATTGACCAGTTTTTAGTGCTTTCAGTTCTAAGAAATATGCTTAGTATGGTAGATTTAAGTAACCAAACTTGGAAATTAGAAACTAGAACTTGGGGGTGGAGTTGTGATGGGACCACCCCCACCCTGTGGTCAGCACTGAGACCTTCTCTACTGAGTCTACCCTACTGTGTGGGTCCTCATGGACTCCCTTTCTGTGTTCTGGGCTAGGCTTTGCTGCTGTAACCAGCCACCTCTCCTTGTCTAAGTGCTTTCTTGTCTCCTTTATACTGGTGCCTCAGTCTTCTCAGGAAGTGTCACTGTTTTTGTTTGTTTGTTTGTTTTGTTTTGCTTTTTTTTTGATACTGGGAATTGAACCCAGGGATGCTTTACCACTGAGCTACATCCCCAGTCCTTTTTATTTTTTACTTGCTATAGTAAGTTGCTGAGGGCTTCACTGAGTTGCTGAGGTGGGGCTTGAACTTTCAATCACCCTTCCTCATATCTAGAGTCACTGGTTACAGGCATGTGCCACTATGCCTGGCGAACTGTCACTGGTTTGGGTGTGATACCTCACAGCCCAGCTGGTAGTGCAGACTTCCCTTGTTTCTAGTCTTTTCTTGGATTTCTTACCAAAGTTGTCTACTGCCACCACAGCCTGGTTCTGACCTGTCCCATCTACTCTGTATTCCTCCTAAAGGTGCTTAGCCTCCTCTTACCATACTCTGCTTGGATAGCCATGCTGTTGCCCACTTACTCACCTCCAGGCTCCTGAATAACTGCAGATTGTGTCAATTGCATGAGCCCCTGGCCTCCAACCCTAATTGTCACAGCCATTTAGGTAGTTACTCAACAAATTGAGGCAGGTCCCCTTTCACTAGCTGAAAAAGATCTGGGCTGTCTTACTTCCCTACCCATAACTCTGCAGTGACTTCCTGTTGCACATTGAATAAAGCCCAGACTCCACCCCACTGATTTGCCCTGTATAACCCTGTTTTGCCGCCTCTCCTGTTTACCACACTGTGGCCACACCTGCTCACTACTACTCTACCCTTGCCTTTCTCTTCCTCAAATTTGTAATCTGGTTCCTCTTCAGAGCCCTTGCTCTTGTTACTTCCTCTGCCTGGAGCACACTTCCTCATCATCCCAGGTATGGGCATGCCTTCAGGTCTCTGCTCTGAGGTTTCCTTCTCAGAGACCTTTCTAAATTCCGAGCTCCCTGACTACAGTCACCTTTTCCTCTCCTTTAGTTTTACTTCCTTCATTTACATACCTTGTGGATTTTCTTTTATCTCTTCACTAAAAGGGGTAGGATGAACTTGTCTCTTTCCTTGGTGCCTGGTACAAAATTGTTTTGTGTACTCAAAGCTCAGATGAAGGGTGGACTGAATGATATAGAAGAAGCAGTAGAGAATATCAGAGGAAGAAGAGCTGATCTCCAGTTTGGTAGATCATTAAAGGTTTCACACAGCAGATGGCATTGCATCAGGCCTTAAGGCCAGAACCACAGCCCTATTAGCTCTCTAACTTGGATCTGTCTCTAGTCCCCTCCCTTCAGATCTTGATGAGATTGTTCTCATCTGGTTCATCTCTCCCATCCTGTGCCTTTTTTACTCTGTGGCAGTACATTAGCCTAGGTGTGTGGTCTATCTCTCTTGTTAGAAGGCAGGTTCCATGGGCGGAGCCTTTGGTGATTGTTCATAACTGCATTCCTATTGCCAGTAAACAGTAGGTTCTTAGTATACATATTTGAAAGAATGATGGAATGTAAGGGCTTTATTTACATGCCACACATCCTTGCTATGCACAGGCCAGTGCACCAGATTTTTTCATGTTTTAAAAGAATAGATGGGAATGTACCTCTGAACTGGGAACAGTCTTGAAGGTGGTTTAGAGTGGAACTCGGGGAGAGGGGAATGAAGTTGGAGGGATAGGTGGCAGATACCAAGTTGGCCTTATTAGCTGCCAGATCTCTTCTTAGAAGAGATAAGCTGCCATCTTCTGTTCCCTGCTGCTTGTGCCAGTCCCTGTGCCCTGGCAGCCAGGCCTTGTGGCCATCAAGAGGAATGGTTTTATTGGGCATGGTCGTGCACACTGGTAATCCCAGTAGTTTGAGAGACTGAAGCCAGAGGATTGCAAGTTCAAAGCCAACCTCAGCAACTTAGTGAGGCTCTGAGCAATTTAGCAAAACCTTGTCTCAACACATTAAAAAATGGCTGGGCATGAGGCCTGGTGCTGAAGCACCCCTGGGTTCAATCCCTGGCACCAGGAAAAAAAAAAAAAAGAGAGAGAGAGAGGAATGGCTTTCTTTCCCCCCACAGAAAGTTCCACCAACTCAGGCTGACATCTACTGCTTTCCAAATCTTTTTTCATATTTCTCTGTGGTCCCTGCCCCCTTCTATATTCTGTTTCCTGTCCTGATAAGCAGCAGCTCTTTTCTAGTGGTCTGCCTCCTTCCTACTAACCAGGTCCACTGGGCATGGGGTTTGATTTATCTTTCTCAGGCATATGCATCCGCCCAGTGGCCTTGGCAGGCCGTTATCCCTACAGCTTCTGTCTGTTCTTCCTCCAAAGCTGGAGAGATGACAGATACTTGCCTGGGTTTTATCTTTGACTTTCTTTTAGAGAGATCATTGCCTCTACCCTATACCCACCAGCACTGTCAGAGGTGTTAAGCTCTTGCATGGTTGGTACTGATGACTATGATTACACTTTGGGGAACCTCAAGCAAAATTTGCCTCTCAAAGGCCATCTCTCCAAGAATGTTCTCCTTGAGTAACCCTTGTTCTTCATAGTTCAGATTTAATAAAATGTATTGTCTTTTCTTACCACCTCTGGGGCACAAGTTTGTAAGCCAAAATTTTTTCAGAGTCTTATAAATAATTAGTATTACCAGAAAGAAAGGCAGCCCAGTGTCAGCCATGGACAGTTAAGTTTCCAGTAGATAGAAAGTCTGCATCTTGCCCACGGTTCCTGTCTGTAAGAGTTTGGTGGGTCACTGGTCTTAATTGAATTCTTGTAACATTGTCCCTGTGGGTTCTGATTCTGTGCACACCTATTAAAATCTGAGTTTGCCAGGAGACTATCTGGGGGAGACCTGCCACACCACCCTTCACTAAGGCAGGGCAGATGCACCCCCAAGTGTTGGCAGCCTCCACGTTGCCTGGTGCATCTTTCTCCTTCCTATCTACTTACCTACCTCATATCTATCTCTCCTTTGAGATGCTTTGGATTCAGAAATACATATGTATCTTTTGTCTTTTTAAATTCATGAACCTGGTAGCCAGATGAGTATTTTACACATAAATGTGTGGAATGTTATCATAAAACTCAACTTACATTTTCCTTTAAGTAGGTATGTGCTTCCTATCTCCATGGCTTTGTCTCTCACAGCAAGTCCCGTGATTAGTCAGCCTCAACATGGCCTCAGACATGAGAACCTGCCTGGCAGGTCAGAGTGGGGCAAAGCAGAGTCTACATTTGCCATGTAGGTGTGTTGAAGGCAGATGGAGCCCAGTGTGCTGAACACTATACCCACTTTTATTTTATTTCAGGGCTTTGTTTACCTACGAGGGCAATAGCAATGACATTCGTGTGGCTGGCACAGGAGGTGAGTATCCCTCAAATGGACTCTTAGCACCAGGAGGCCAGAGAATATGGTGTATAAAAGAAGAGGGTTTTGACTGTTACTGGTCCATCTCGTTGGCATTTCTGCTATCCCAGCAGGAGAAAAAGGACTCAGGCAGACAGGTTTCCCTTGCATGTGACTCCACTGCAGTCACATCTCCCCTTTCTGAGAGTAAGAGTGGGAAACGTGCCTTCTGCAGACCTATCTCCACATTAGCTCTATTGAGGGATTCCTTGACCCCCTGATTAGGATATGGACCAACACAAGGCAGGTCTAGGGGCCACAGCTCTTTCAGTCCTCTGGGCAGCATGGGTCCTGGCCCTTTAATGGACATTTCTGGTAAGCTTTGGGTTTTAGATGTTTGTGAATGAAAACATTCTTCCTCAACATTTTATCCCTGGATACAGGGAAGTGCTGCTCTTTCTGGAGAAGCCAAGTGAAAGTAGCCAGCCCTCTCCAGATCATGGGCAGTCTGTGCCCAGGGTGGATGCCGGCTAGTGCAAGTACAGAAGCCCCACAGACCTTCTCTTCTGCCTCTTCTCTGCCCTTACCATGGGCAAGAGCACTGGGGAGAGGCAGTGTCACTGCAGATGATGATGGGGACCTCAGTATGGGCAGTTTCTGCAAGAAGAACTGGCTCCTGGCCACCACTGGGCAGAAATTGTCAAGTAGGCTGAGCTAGAGATGATGTGGTATGAACCCGAACTGATACTCTGATCCCTCCCCATGCTCAAGGCCAGCATGCCTATACTCTGAGGTTCACCTGACTTCCTCCCATTCCCAGTACTAAGCAGAACGTGGCTGTGTTGTTCAGTGAGTGCCTGGAACAAGTTCTCTGCTTGGTGGAACAAGTACAGATTTAGTGACAATTATTGATAGAAAGCCCTTCCTTCTACAAGCTGTTTTCACTGATGCATCCTCTTTCCAGAATGGGCACTGAATGGGCATCTCACATGACATGGTAGATGCCCGAGAGTTGCAGGGATCAGCAGTCTGAGTGTCCTGCTACTGTTGCCAGTGACACAAAGCAGGACTATGCTACCAATGTAGCATTGACTGCCCAGGTTCTGTGGAGCCCTGTAGCTAAAATACCTGACCCAGTTCCTCCTTTCAGCTTTGGAAGTTTGGGGTTTGAGAATGAGTGTCATGGAGAATGGCTTATGCAGCCCATCCTACTCCCAGCATCTGAGACTCTGAGGACCAAGCCAGTTGTTCAGCTGTGAGATATTACAAGAGATCTGACCCTCTGGGTGACTCTGATGTCTAAGTGAACATGTGGCTCCCAGTGAGGGTGACTTAGTAGCCCCACTATCCTGGGGCCCTTTGTGGAGTCCAGGCAACAGTAAAATTGATGTAGAGATCTTTCACTTTGATGTTTGTGATCTGTAGTAGAAATGATATTTTTAATTTCCAGAGTTTTCTTTGAGTGGTTTTTAAACTAGTGTGGGTTTAAAAAAAAAAAAAGTCACTTGAGGTGCTTGTCAGAAAATTCAGTCTCCTACCCAGGTGTAGTAGTGGTACACGCCTGTAATCCCAGCAACTTGGGGGTGCTGAGGCAGGAGGATGGCAAGTTCAAAGCCAGCTTCAGCAACTTAGCGAAGCCCTAAGCAATTTAGCAAGACCCTGTCTCTAAAGAAAAAAGGGCTGGAGATGTGGCTCAGTGGTTAAGCACCCCTGGGTTCAATCCCTGGTACAAAAGAAAATGCAGTCTCTCAGGTCTCACGAGCTATGCTAAATCAGCCTAGTGTAAGTAGTTTATTTTGTTTTTATTTTTATTTTATTGTGGCATTGGGGATTGGACACTGACCCTTAAACCTGCCAGAAGTGCTCTATCACTGAGCTATACCCCTAACCCCAGGAACCTGATTTTAAATTCAGCTCCCAAGGATGATTCTGAGGTTGATGGGGTAAGAAGCCCTAGTGAATATTGGCTTGGGTTCCCTTACTGATGAATCAGGCATTGGGGTGGGCAAGGGACACTGGCCACCTCTAACCCTCTCTGTGACTCTGCAGAAGGTGGTCTGGAGGAGCTGGTGGAAGAACTCAACAGTGGGAAGGTGATGTATGCCTTCTGCAGGGTGAAGGACCCCAACTCTGGCCTGCCCAAGTTTGTCCTCATCAACTGGGTACGTGGACTCATCTCATCTAGTGTGACAGGGGAAAGTACCTTGATTTCTTTCTTGTTTGACTTTTTTTGGGAACAGTGTATTTTATTGGCATGATTTATTAAACAGAACAGTTGAAAGCTGTTGAAAGAGCAGAATAGTTAATTAATTCATTGTAGCCCAAAGAATAACTGTCCTTGTCAGAGGAATCTCAACAAGTTCAAAGTTAGCTTCAGCAACTTAGTGAAATCTAGTCTCAAAATAAAAATTTAAAAAAGAACTAGGCATGTAGCTCCATGGTAGAGCCCATACCTAATGTGTGAGGCCCTAAGTTCAATCCCCAGTACAGCAAAAAATAAACAAAATAACTGGCCTTGCTATACAAAATTCATTCTCTAATCCCAGAATTAGTCCTGCAAAGTGAAATAAAAATAGTCAACAGAAGAAATTCCTGCCTCATTTCCTTCATGGTAGTCCTTTTAGTGAAGCAGAAATCCTAAGGAGTGTGCAGGGACAGGAGCTCCAGCAGAGCGTAACCCACCTCATTGGGAATGAAGAAAGCTCAGAAGCCAGGTGCAGTAGTGCATGCCATATCCCAGTGGCTTGGAAGGCTGAGGCAGGAGGATCACAAGTTCAAGATAGCCTCAGCAACTTAGCAAAGCCCTAAGCATCTTAGTGAGACCCTGTCTCTAAATAAAATATAAAAAGGGCTGGAGGCTCAGTGGTTAAGTGCTACTGGGTTCATTCCCCGGTATCAAAAAAAGAAGAAAAAGAAAGCTCAGGAAACTCCCCCACAGTGGAAACCAGCCACTGTCCTGCCCAGAAAACAGTTCCTGAGCTCCATGGAGGTGTATGAACTAAACTCATTGTGTGACTCAGTTGGGAGAATGATGGCTACTTTGAGGGGATTCTGTTTGGGGAGATAAGGAAGCTGCTATGTCCCTGGGAACTTCTGGAAAGGGAAATGGCTTTGGGAGGAGGCCTGGGTCATGCTGGATGTACTTGTGTTGCAGACAGGCGAGGGTGTGAATGATGTGCGGAAGGGAGCATGCGCCAACCACGTCAGCACCATGGCCAACTTCTTGAAGGTGAGGGCTACACCAATCCTGCTGTCCCATAAGGGGCCTCATAGGATCAAACACCCCAGGTTCCTGGGTGCATCTGAGTTGGAATTGGAGCTGGAGTCAGGAGCATGCTATTGACTAATGCTCTGTTTGGCTCTCAGGGCATGAGCAGAGACTGCTCCTCTGGTGACCCAGGTACATTGGAGGTACATAGGAGGCAGGGATGTGACCAGATAGAAGGTTGTTCTCAACAGAGCAGGATTAAGGATCATGCTGGAGCTGATCCAATGGGAAGGGCTGGCCCTGGGTTTTGTTTTGTTTACAAGTACTCTAGATAGTTTAGCAGCATTGTCAGGATTTGGAGAAAGAAAAAGGATGCTTGTGCCCACCACCATAACATCATTTTAGTGTATTCATTTTTAGCCCATTTCTGCAAGTATTCACATCAGTTGTTCTATGGTCACCTTTTTTCAATTTCAAAAGCAGTTATGTTGTAATTATTATTGTTCACTTGCTAGATGACCTTTTTGAACTTCTTTGATTACTAGCAAAGAGACATCTTTGATTCCCAGTTCTACAAATACGTTTTCTGATATGCCTCAGTGTTTCCATCTAGTAGCTGAAAAGGCTTCCAAGTTTATTTGGTCTAGCTGGGCATAGTGGTGCATGCCTGTAATCCCAGCAACTCAGAAGGCTGAGGCAGGAGGATCACAAGTTCGAGGTCAGACTCAACAACTTAGTGAGGTCTTAAGCAACTTAGTGAGACCTTGTGTCAAAATAAATAGGTCTGGGCATGTGGCTTAGTGCTTAAGTGCCTCTGGGTTCAATTCCCCATACCAAAAAAAAGTTATTGGGTCTAGTATAACAGATAATGAGGTCATGGGTCTGCTTCTCAGGAAGAACTTGGTGGCTGACTGGGCATCTCCTGAGCTGCAGCCGGAACTATTACAACACAGAGAGGAAGGGCCTCAATTCCCAGCAGCCAGACAGATGCCTTGCCGTCTCCTGTGGGCAATGGTGGCCCCTGCTACATGGATAGACATGAGTTTTTTCATCCACCCCTGTGCTTGCAAAGCTTATCTTTAAGTGCTGCTTCTGCCACAGGGGGCCCATGTGACCATCAATGCACGAGCAGAGGAGGATGTGGAGCCTGAGTGCATCATGCAGAAGGTGGCCAAGGCCTCCGGGGCCAACTACAGCTTCCACAGGGAAAGCAGCCGCTTCCAGGATGCAGGACCCCAGGCCCCAGTGGTGAGTGCTGCCTGCCCATCACTGAGCTCTCATTGCTGAGTACTTGAGGATGGGGGCCAGGAGTCTATATGGTTCCTAGTGTCTATGTAGTTGGACTCCTCATGCCTGGCTTCCATAGATGGTAACCATACTTGCTGGTTGGCCCAGCCATTCCAGAGCCTTTGTCTGGAGCCAGCTATGAATGGTCAGGCTGGAGGCTCTTCAGGAATGCACAGCTATAATGGTCCAGCCATTTCCCAGGGTCACAGTGCCAGAAGTCCTTGGTGGTCCCTAGCAGGAACCATTGTAGAGGAACTTCAGATGGCATCAGAGCAGAGCCCTACCCACCCACATTATAGGGAGACACCTGTAGATTTGTGGTCCTTACACTGAGTGGTCAAGTTGATAGTGGGGAACTGTAGCATCAGAAATACTGGGTTCTGCAGTAATTCCTGTGGACAGTGCTGTGCCAGTCAGCTCTCTAAGGGGTAGCCCTGGCCAGAGGCCTGCCTTAGAACTACCTGGTCCCAAGGAGTCTGCAGACAGGACCTTTCCTGCCTTGGCCCCCATGCACAAGGGCTAGGTGCCACCAGAGACCCTTCCAGTGTTCTTGGGATTCAGCATCACTGCTGGGGCAGTTTCCTGGGCCTCTTTCTGGGCACGTGGTATCTATCTCCTTGAGGGTGAAGGGCCAGGCTCTTACGTCCCCACTGAGTCCACTTACATGCTCTTATAAATCCTTTCCACCCTACTCCTACCTCTGTACCTCGGGGCCTGTTCTTCCACCCAGGGCCAGGTCTCTAGCATTTGCTATCCCCCACAGGGTTCTGTGTACCAGAAGACCAATGCCATATCTGAGATCAAGAGAGTTGGAAAAGACAGCTTCTGGGCCAAAGCTGAGGTAAGAACCATGGAGTAGGGGCAGGCACACTGATGAGCATGCTACACAGGTGTGTAGTGAGTGTTCTACCTGATCTTTTATAGGTAGTTAAATTAAGGCGTAAGTGGATTAAGTCACAAGGCATGTGAGGGATGTGCTGTAGTGTCTTTCCTCAACCACATGCCTGTGGGACCTGGTCCGAGGCAGGGGGTGAGGCCAGGGGTCAGTGTAGGGTTGAGTGGCCAGCCCTCCCTGCAGAAGGAGGAGGAGAACCGCCGGCTGGAGGAGAAGCGACGGGCTGAGGAGGAGCAGCGGCAGCTGGAAAAGGAACGCCGGGAGCGGGAGCTGCAGGAGGCCGCCCGCCGAGAGCAGCGCTACCAGGAGCAGCACAGAGAAACCAGCCCCTCAAGGTAAGTCCACCATTCACTGGGCTAGGGTGCTGGCCTCATGGTGGGGGATCCCTTGGGTGTCCCTGTGTGCTCACTTAATCCCTCAGAGGCAGGACGACTGAGGGTACAGCATGAAGGGCTGCTGAAGAGCCTTAGCTGTCTTCCCCGACTCTGGCCCTTCCCAACAGGACAGGTGAACAGCAGCAAGAAGTGGTTTCGAAGAACAGGGAGGAGCAGGTTAGTCTTGGCATTTTCTCGCAAAGGGTCTGAAAACTTTCTAGTGTGGATCCATCACATGTCAAAGCGCCTGAACTCAGATTGAGGGCTCAGCTCAGATTCCTGAGACACATCTGGGCATATAAGATATGCCAGTGGGAAGGAAAACCAGGAACAGAAACTTATGGCATGGATTGCAACCTAGTCCTGGGAGAGACCCTATCAGCCCCTTGGCTTCTTGGCCCCACTGTAGCCTTCAGGAACTACTTGCTGGGGTAGGGGGCAGTGAGGTGAGAAGTTCTTGAGTTTTACTGCTCGGGTCAATGTGTGCTCCCCTAGGTGTTTTCTGATCAGCGGACTGCACACCCACGGGAGATTTTCAAGCAGAAGGAGAGGGCCATGTCTACCACCTCCATCTCTAGTCCTCAGCCAGGTGGGTCATCCCTCTGGGCCTGGTCACAAGACAGGTGTATTGGAGAATGACAAAGAACAAGTGAGGAGAGTAGCTTCGGGCTGAGGTGTCTCCTCCTACCCATATGGCTGTGCTGCCTGCCATCTCTCTGCACAGCCCTGGAGTCTCTGTACCTGTGCTAGCTGGGGCCAGCTCCCTTGGGCTGCTTTAACAGACCAGGTGGGTGTGTGGGTGCCAAGAAGTGGTTCTGAAGTGGTGGGGATATTGTTTGTGGGGGTTTGCAGGCAAGCTGAGGAGCCCCTTCCTGCAGAAACAACTCACCCAACCAGAGACCTCCTTTGGCAGAGAGCCAACTTCTGCTGTCTCAAGGCCCAGGGCAGGCAAGGCATTTGTTATTCTATGGGACCCTGGAGGGGGACTATGGTGGAGAAGGGAGGGTTGTGGGAAGGAGAGGAGTCAGAACCTGCTATGTCCTCTATGCAGATGTCTGTGAGGAGCCAGCACCCAGCATTCCTCCAAGTCTGGTGCAGGCAGAAGAGGAAGCCACATACGAGGAGCCTCCAGAGCAAGAGGCCCTCTACGAGGAGCCCCCAATGGTGGGTTCTCTGAAGTGGGGTGGGGCAGTGAAGGAGTCACAGGCATGAGTTTTCTGTGACACACTAATGGGTTTGAAGCACTTATGGATTCTCATTCAACTTTTGAAAGAGCCCCATGCTTTAAGTTATGTGGGCCAGTGCCCATGTGACTGATGCTGGGTAAGGGAAGCACCTTGCAGTTTGGGGCTACAAAGGCATTTGCACTGTCTTTCAGCCTCTATATCTTGGGGAGATGAGTGTGGTACGGATGTGTTAGGACAGTAGCAGCCCCCAGCCTTATGTTGCTGCTCACCCTGCATGTGCTGTTACCCCTGCCTTCTCAGGCCCCAGCTTGACCTGAGCCACCTGGGTGAGAAGGCTGAGTCTGGGTTAATCCCATCTTTCTCTCTCAGCAGGTCCAGCAGCAAGACACTGGCTCTGAGCACATTGACCATTATACACAGGGCCAGGGGCTTAGTGGGCAAGGGCTGTGTGCCCGGGCCTTGTACGACTACCAAGCAGGTAAGGTGCCCTACCTGGCTGCCGCAGATCATGGGTCGTGAGATTAGGAGATAGGAGCAAATGACTGGGGTTCTGTAGGGAGACAGCACCAAGGGTGTTGGGAAACAAAGAGGAAGGTGGAAGGTAAGTTTAAAGATGGAAGCCCCACTGGAACTGTGATGACCGTGGCACTGAAGTTTCCATCCTAAGACAGCCTGGGCCTCCCTCACATACTCTAGCCAGCTGCTTACCATCCCTTCACAGGAACCCCAGTTACCATCTTGTATAGCCTCCAGGTCTGACCAGAGAATGGAGCTGACTTCCCAGAGGAGACCTTGGGGAAAGGGCTGAGGGTCTTTGGGGAGCAGCCTTTTGTAGAAGTGTTCTGTAGGAAGATGTTCCCAGGTGTAGGGGGCAAGCATTGCAGTACTATTAGACTCTGTATGGTCTGTATGACAATGGGATGTGACCAAGGAGAAAGGAGACAGCCCTGAGCTCTAGTGCATGAGGGGGCGGGGCTGCCCAAGAGGCACACAAGTATTGGGGACTTGTGAGCAGGGCCCCTGATGTAGCACCTGGGCTTAATCTTCCTGCAGCGGATGACACTGAGATCTCCTTTGATCCTGAGAACCTCATTACTGGCATCGAGGTGATCGACGAAGGCTGGTGGCGTGGCTATGGACCCGATGGCCACTTTGGCATGTTCCCTGCCAACTACGTGGAGCTCATTGAATGAGGCTGAAGCCCATCTTTCCCTTCCCCACCCAGATGTGGCTTCCTTATTGTTAAAAGAGAAGATGCAAGAGTCAGTGTTTGGCACTTCCAAGAATGGAACCACAATGAGGAAAAGGCCTCAGGGCTCCTCTGGCTTGGGTGGTTCAGCCTCTGTCACCCCAGATACAGCAATAACCCAGTGATTCACAAACACACTTCCTGCAACTTCCCAGATCCTTCCACTAGTGTGGCTCTTCACATCTGTGGGACACTAAGCTAAGCCCCACCATAGTGAGCCCCCAGGTAATCTCTGCCTGAAGAGAGTAAGTACTGCTAAGCCAGGTCTCTGAGCAGGAGCATCTGGAGCAGCCTTCTGCATTTGCCTTTTCTTTCTCTCTGGCTTCTAAAGGATGGTGGCTGCAACTATTTAGAACGACCTTTGGGAACAGTGAATTTAGAGAATTGCTTTTACCAGTCTATGACCAAAGTCAGAGGACCATGATGAGTTTGACAGCAGGGAGTAATTGTCTTACTGGAGCCTGCCTGGCCCCACTCCATTTCTGTCCCTCTGATTGGGCCTTGGGAAGTGGGGATGGGATGACCAAGCTCCCATTTCTGGGTATGTGAAAAATCAAAGACACGATGTGTCCTTGCTGTCTCCCTGTTTTCTATCCCAGCCTGTGTGTCTGAAGAACAAATCCAAGAATTGCAGTTTGGTACCCAGGCTCCCAGCTCTGGTCTGACCTGCTGTAGCTTGCCACTCCTGTGTGGAAACAAACCCCAACCTGGAAGTCTGCATCTGCTTTGTGCCTGGGATGTGTTTATGTGAGTGAAAATGCACATGTATATGCACAGTCCTATCCTCAGATCTAAGTGACCAATTAGTCAACTAGGAGAGGCATAAATGTTAGCATGTGACTAAAGTTGGAGCCTGCCTGCATTTTAGTTCCTCTGGGAAAGGCCAAGGTGGTGCAGCTCCCTACCATAAGGAATTTCTGCTATATGGCACAATACACATGGAGAAAGGCACCCGAGACCTGCTCAATAACTGGGAAATAAGGTCCTTGTGTCTAGGAGGTGCCCAATGGCATGCTTGATTCCGGGCCTCACCTGCTGGCAGCCTAGGGTGAAGGCTGCAAGAGGAAAGCAGTGGTCAAGCCTGATGTTCCCCAGTGCCAATCCTGCCTGTCCCTTACTTAGGCTTCCTCCCATTCTACTATAAAGATAGCAGGCCATGGCAACCTTATGAATCTGGCCTGTTGTAAACTGTGAGGCCCCATGGGCTTGTCTGTGCTCACCAGGAGGTGGGGCTTAGAGATAGTAGAGAACCACTTGTTCTCTAAAGGAAGCTCGCCAAGAAATATTGTCAGTAGAGAACCACTTGTTCTCTAAAGGAAGCTCGCCAAGAAATATTGTCCTGTGCTTCCTTTGGGGAGGGCTGGGTCACTTAGGCTTCTCTCCCTAAAATACCCTAATTCAAGAACATGGTTACCAAATGGCTTTAAAGCTTGAGGGTTTCTTTGGAGTACAGGTAGTCACTGCCCTGGTTCAGCCCCAATAGCCAGGTCTGGGCACTAGGCTCCTGTGCCTGGGTGATATAGGCTCCAGGAATAGCTGTACTGGTCCCTGGGGTCAACACAGCTAATGGGGTGAGCTGAGTAGGCCATGACCCTGCCATGCTTGGCCATGTTGAACTCAGGGCAATATGCAGAAAGTTGTCTTTATTGCCATACCCACCCTCACTTAGCCTTTCCCTGTGCAGCCACAGCTTCCATGGCCTTCCGCACTGTCTCCTCATCTCCCAGGAACCGCATGGGCTTGGTGGGCTTCAGTGCCTGGTCCAGCTCATACACGATGGGGATCCCAGTGGGCAGGTTCAGATCCATGATGGCCTGGTCTGACATCCCTGGACCAGAAAATAACATCCTTAGCCTCTCTATCCACAGCCTTTCCATACAACAGACATCATGGCCTTTTTGGGCCAACAAGCTAGGCTGCCTGGCACTAATCCTCCCAGCCCTGAGATCAAGGCCACAAAAATGTACCTAAAGGTCAAGGCAGAACTAAGCTAGACTGAGCAGCCTACAGAAATAGCACAGTGGCAAGACATGAACTTCATCCTCCGTGAGCAGCTGTGACCTGTGGTGGTATTATCCACTGTTTCCTCAGCCCAATATGAACTGGCCAGACTGAAGTTGAAGGTTGGAAGGATATCCTAACCATTTGGTTTCTAGGTTCTAAATTCTGAGCAGAGGAATGAGTGGAAACCTGACCCTGCCTGCTGCTGCAGGACCCACCACCAATAGCAATTCAATCTGGCATTGGCATCATCCTACCCCCACCATGTGGAAGGACTAGAGAATGTTCCCTGGGAAGTTGGGAACACCCCCACCCGCCTGGTGCCTGATCACATTCACCATGGTGCCTCTTCCCTTTAGTGCAGGTTGAAGCATGAGGGGTTATGGAGCCCCCAGAAGGAGTGGGTGGGGGAGGTTTTTCAGCACATAGGAGCCAGAGATCTAGAGTACATCCCACTCTATGATCTCAACACACCTGAAGGTCATTCAGAGGCTAATTTAGACTGTCCTGACATTTAAGAACTAGTGAAAGAGACCATCACTTGGGAGCTTCCCCTTGCCTGCATAGATCTCAAGGCCCATTGTCAACATTCCTTGCTCTTTTGTGTGTGTGTGGGGGGGGGCAGGGAGTAACCACTGAGCCACCTCCCCAACCCTTTTTTTATTTTTTGAGAGTTTTACTAAGTTGCTTAGGGACTCTCCAAGTTGCTGAGGCTGTTTTTCAAACTTGGAATCCTCCTGCCTCAGCCTTCCAAGTGGCTGGGATTACCAGCATTTGCCAATGCACCCAGCCTTCCTTGCTCTTTAGTGGGAGCCACAGTACATGCCTGGAGGCTGGGTGGGTATTCATTAGCTCTGCACCAAATTTCATGGTTCTCTTGGGAAGGGGAACCCAAGAGAGCAGAGCCCTGCACATATTAGCTCCCCTGCAATGATTTGGAGCCAAGTGCCCTGAGTGCTGGCCCTTTTCCTAGGTAGGTATCCTTGGGAAAGATGCCACCTTCAAGCCTATCTCACCTCTTTTAAGCTCCTATGGTGGGGCAGGGGGGTGCCACCTCCCCAGGCAGGCTGGCCCAATGGGTGCTATGTCCATGAAACCCACAACTTTCCCAGAACAAATAGAAATGAAGTAAGTCACAGAATGGTTTTTAAAATGTTTTCTCAGCCCTCTATATTCAATGCATTGATTGAAACCCCCACCTCTGCTCAGTTGCCAAAAGGAAAGGCACTGTCATCCCCACCTGTCTGCCCCACGCCCTCCTGAGGGTGGGCCTCACCTTCCAGGTGCTTGACGATGCCCCGTAGGCTATTTCCATGGGCTGCAATGAGCACTCTCTTGCCAGCTTTGATCTGGGGGGCAATCTCCTCATTCCAGAAAGGCAGGGCCCGGGCAATGGTGTCCTTGAGACTCTCACAGGTGGGCAGCTCCCCGGGTTTCAGGCCTGCATACCGACGTTCCTGGGGAGAGGAACGAGGACATTGCTGTTCCCTCCCTGGGCAATTGGTTTCCAACCCAGGTTCCCAACCTCAGACCTTCCAGGGATCTTCCCAGCAGCCCACCTTGCTGATGGCATTATAGTAGGGGTGCTTCTCATCCATAGGGGGTGGCGGGGTGTCAAAGGAGCGCCTCCAGATTTTCACCTGCTCCTCCCCGTGCTTGGCGGCGGTCTCTGCCTTGTTGAGGCCTGTGAGGCCTCCATAGTGTCGCTCATTGAGGCGCCAAGTGCGCACCACAGGCAGCCACATCTGGTCTGTGCCATCCAGGATGGTCCAGAGGGTCCGGATGGCCCGCTTCAGCACTGATGTGTAGCAGATATCAAACTCCATGTTGGCGTCCTTGATGGCTTTGGCCCCACGCTTGGCCTCCTCTGTCCCTTTCTCACTCAGCTCTGCATCAAACCAGCCACAGAAACGGTTTTCCTGGTTCCATGTGCTCTCACCGTGGCGGACCATCACTAGGCGGTGGGTAGCCATGGTGGCAGGGAGACACAGGGGCTCCAGAAAGGGACAGCTGCCTCCCTAGCACCCTGAGCTTTATAACGGTCTGTCCCCAACCCCCATCCCAGCCAACTGCCAATCAGCATTCCAAGCGGGACAGGCGGCCGCAGGTGGCCAGTAGTGGCAGAGTGGCTGGGGGTGGGAGTGCCAGCCACAGAGCTGGACTTAAAAATAGCCTCACATAACCACCAGCCCCTGACCCAGCTCTGCTGACGTGTCTGTAACCAGCCTAGGGCCCAGGTTGGGTGGGGCTGCTGAGCAGAGCCAGGGTGAAGGGCAAAAGTCAGGCCTGGAGCAAGTGGGGGCTGGCTTTCCAGGGGGAGGATCCTTGAGACCAGAACTCTGCGGCCCCATCAATCCATCACTGCCCCTTTGTGGGTCACTGTGTGGTGCTGGGGAACAAATTCCAGGGCCTTGTACATGCCAGGCAAGTGTTCTAGAGTACATTCCCAGCCCCTCTCAATTAAATGGACACTGGACCAGTGTCAAGAAAAGCCCAGGGATGTGTGCATGTGTCACCCTTGTATGTAGGTCTGTGAGTCTAAGTGTACGAGTCAAGTACACATCCGTATCAAGTGTGTGCAGCAAATTATTGTGTGCACAAATCTATTCCTTGTGTGCCCGTGTGCACTGTCTGCAATACTTGTGTTGTAGGTATATGTTTGCCAAGTCCCACCAGTGGCTTTGCTCTGCTCAACCTGGTTAGTTGTATGTGAGGGGGACCTTCCTCAGGTGTCCTGATTTCTCCCTGGCAGGCCTTCCCTCTTTTCCAGCCCTGCATTATAATCCCTGCTGACCATGACCATCAGCTGCAGGGGCAGGCAGATGAGAAAGACCACACTCAAAAGTTCATTGGAATAGGTCACTACTTTTTTCTTCTAATATTGCTCAGCCTGGATTAGAAGGCAGTTTGAAACTGGATGTATGTCTACTGTGGACAGAAAGGCCCCTGGAGAATATGTCTAGGAAGGAGGAAATGAAGCCCTACAGGTTAGAGTCTGGGGAATTTCCATTTTTCTCTTTCTCCATAGAGGTGGCAGTGGTGGTATGGTGAGTCCTGTCTGTGCCCACCAAGCAGGCATCTGAACCCTGAGAGGGAAGCTACAGCCCCCAGAGCATGGGGCAACTCTGCTGTACCCTCTGCCCCTGCAGTGGGCCTGGACACAATGGAGGAATTATGTAGCAGGCTGGGAAGCAAAAGCTCTATATTTCTGGCTGGAGACCTTGGAAGGGGGGCCCTGAAGAGCTGTAAATTACCACAGAGAGCCTGTGGGGGGGAGAGACTGAATGATTGGGTAAGTCTATGTGAGCTCCCAGCTTAATACTCAGCTGTGTATTGGGGTCAGATCCTAGATGTATCCTCCTGCCTCAGCCTTCCAAGTGGCTGGGATTACCAGCATTTGCCTAATCAGGCTAGTTGAGAAAACTCTAGTTTAACTAGAGTTAAACTTTACACAATCAAAATTCTGCTTAGGATTTAAACAAGATCCCTCATCTCAACATAATATTCAAATACCCGGGATATAATCCAAAGTTATCCAGTGTATCAAAATCAGTGAAACCTCACCATGGCACAAAAAGGACAATTAGGATGCTCTCAGTGAGGTGAGTCAATTGTCAGACTGTCACATAAAGCACTATCTTAAACCAGTATTCAGAAAGTATTGGTAAACATACTAGCTGGGTTTGGTGGTGTATACCTGTAATCCCAGCAATGCATGGCCTCCTCAGGAGGTGAGACAGGTGGATTACAAATTTAAATTTTTTTAAATTTAAAATGCCTGGGGATGGGATGTAGCTCAGTGATAAAGAGTGTCCTAGGTTCAATCCCCAGTATTGCCAAAACTGAAAAAAAAAAGTATTGGTAAATATTTTTAAAATGAATGAAAAAGAAATTGTAAGATAAGAAACAAGTTATGAAGGGGAAATTTTAGAACTGAAAAATACAAATAACCAAAACTTAAAATCCTTAGGACAGGCTCAATATCAGAGTGGAGATGACAAGGATAAACTTGATGTTAGTTTGAAAGAAGATATAAACTTCCATATCAAAAAGCTCAGTGAAAAAGGGGGTGGGGGTATAACTCAGAAGTAAAGCACCCTGGGTTAAATCTCCAGAACAACAAAACAAAAAAAAAAAAAAAAAAAAAAAAGGAAGAAACAGCAGCAATAGTAGCTTAGTTAACAGAATAAATTAGCAATAATAAAACAAAACTCCAAGCCCAGATATGTCATAATGAAACTTTGAAAACTAAACAAGAAAAATCCTAAAATCAGCCAGAAAACAATGATGAATTTTCTGTAGGGGAACAACTTCTTTAAAAGGCTGGATTTTTCAACAGAAACCATGAAGCCAGAAAGAAGTAAAAACAGTTTTTAAATGTTGAAATAAATGAATTGTCATCCAAGAATTCTATATCTAGCAAAAATAGCTTCTAGGAATAAAGGTAAAATATACCTTTTCAAATGAAAGCACTAAAATAATTACTAACCACTCAATGACCTGAAGACCTTCCACTAGGCTCCATCTACTGAAGTTTCCACCATTTCCCAATAGGCCACCCTGGGATCAAGCATTTAACACATGGGCCTTTGAGGGACCTTCCAGACCCAGAATACAGCACTCATCAAACGAATATTCTGTCTAACAACAAAATTTTTTAAAACCATAATCATCTCAATATATGCAGAAAGCACATTTTAAAAAATCCAACACTGCTGTGACTATAGCTCAGTGGCAGAGCACTTGCTTAGCATGTGTGAAGCACTGGGTTTGATCCTTAGTACCACATAAAAATAAACAAAACAATGGCATTCTGTCCATCTACAACTACAAAAATAATTTCAGAAAAATTCAAAACCCCGCCATAATAAAAACACTTACAAACTGGTAATAGAAGGGAACCTTAACCAAACAAAGGGCATCTACAAAAAAAAACCAACAGCTAATACCATACTTAATGATGAAAGCTGAGATGAGGAACAAGAGAAGGTGATCTGTACTCCCCACTTCTACTCAATTTGTACTGAGATCTAGCCAAAGCAATCAGGCAAGAAACAGAACTAAAAGACATCCAGATTAGAAAGGAAATTCCATGGAATCCACTATAAGAATATTAGAACTAATGAATTCAGCAAGTTTGCAGGAATACAAAAATCAACTATTTCTATACATTAGTATTTAGTAATCTGAAAATGAAATTAATGATTCCACCTCATATATCATCAAAAGAATAAAATTCTTAGGAATATGCATGTGTGTGCATGTGTGTGTGTACTTCTTTATTTTTGAGATGGGATCTCATTATATTGCCCAGGCTGGTCCTGAACTCCTGGGCTCAAGCTATCTTCCTGCCCCATCCTCTCAAATAGCTGGGAATTCAGGTGTATGGCACCATGCCTGGCTTTAGAAACAAATTTAACATAAGATGTGTAAAACTTAATACTCTGAAAACTATAAAATATTGTTGAAAAAAACTTAAGGTCTTAATAAATGAAGACACTCTATGTTTATGCATTAGAAGACAATATTGTTAAGTAAAATTGGTAATACTCTCCAAATTGATCTACTGATGCAGTGCAATCTCTATTAGTCCCAGCTGGCTTCTTTGCATACATTGAAAAGCTAAATCTAGCAACCCAGAATGGCCAAAATGGGCGATGTGACTCAAGCGGTAGTGCGCTCCTCTGGCATGAGCTGGGCCCTGGGTTCGATCCTCGGCACCATATAAAAATAAAATAAATAAAATAAAAGACATTTAAGAAAACTGAAAAATAAATATTAAAAAATTCTCTCTCTAAAAAAAAAAAAGAATGGCCAAAACATTTTTTTTTTGAAAAAGAATAAAGTTAGAGGATTCGCACTTCTCAATTTCTAAAACTGTACAGAACCATGGAAATCAAGACACTGTACTACTGGCATAAGACAGACATATGTTTAAAAAAAAACTGGGTGATGTATGAAATGTAAAATTAGAAACAAAAAAGACAGAGAGACATATAGATTAATGGAACAGAACTGAAAACCCAGTGGGAAGGAGAAATCTTACACAGTAGTTGAAGAATTTTTGACAATAGTGCCAAAGAATTCAATGGAGAAAGAATAATCTCTTTAACAAATGGTGCTGAGACAACTGGATATCCACATGCAAAACAATGAAGTTGGATTCCTATGATATACTTATATAAAAATTAATTCAAAATGGATTAATAACCTAAATATCAGAGTAAAAATTTAGGAGGAAACCTTCATGACCATAGCAATGGTTATTATTCTTTAAAATGATAATTTTTTTTAAAAAAAAACAACCAAAGGGGAAAAAAAAAGACAAATTGGACTTCATCAAATATAATAATTATTGTTTGTTTCCTTTTTTAATTTGAGACAAAGACTTGCTTTGTTGCCCAGGCTGCTATCAAATTCATATGTTCAAATGATCCTCCTGCCCTGGCCTCCTGAGTAGCCAAGTCAAAGGTACACAAAACCAACACAGGTTAATTTAAAAGTTTTAGAGCTTAAAAAGACACCATAAGAAAGTTACAAGTTAACTCATAGAATGGGAGAAAATATCTGCAAATAATTTATACAGATATATTTCTATCAAAGTAGGAGATTCACAAATTCAAGGCCAGCTTTGCAAGACCTTCTCTCAAAATAAAAAATAAAAAATTCTGGGGATGTAGCTCAGTGGTAAAGTGCCCCTGGGTTCAATTCCCAATACCAAAAAAAGAAAAAAAGACATCAAGTCTCCTCTTAGTAATTCACTAGACAGAAAATAAATAAGGATATAGATGTGAACAATAGTGTCACATCTAATATATCTAATCAACATTTATAAAACACTCCACCCAACAGAATACACATTCTTATAAAGAACACATGAACATTCACCAACATAGATAATATCCTCTATCTATAACAGATCTTGACAAATTTTAAATAATTAAATGCAGAATATGTTCTCTGACCCTAAGGAAATTAAATTGGAATTCAGTATTAAAGATTAATGGGAATGGAGCTAGGAGCAGTGGTACACACCTGTAATCCCAACTGCTCAGGAGGCTGAGACAGGAGGATCACGAGTTCAAAGCCAGCCTCAGCAACTTAGAAAGGCCCTGAGAAACTCAGTGATACCCTGTCTCTAAATAAAAAATACAAAATAGGGCTGGGTATGTAGCTTAGTGGTAGAGCACCCCTGGATTCAATCCCCAATTAAATATATATACACATACATATATACATATATACACACATACACATACACACATATACACACACATATACACACCTATACATATACACACCTATACATATATACACCTATACATATATACACCTATACATATATATACACACATACACATTACATACATACACACATACATGTATACACGCATATACATATATACACATACACACATATGTATACATATATACACATACACACATATGTATACATATATACACATACACACATGTATATATATACACATACACACAATGTATACATATATACACATACACACATATATATACATATATACACATACACACATATATACATATATACAAACATATACATATATACACACATATACACATATACATATGTGTGTGTGTGTGTGTGTGTGTGTGTGTATATATATATATATATATATATATATATATATATATATATATAAAATGGGAAAAACCTTCCAACACTTGGAAATAGAACACACTCTTCTAAATATTCCATGGATCAAGGAAAAAGTCTCAAGAAGAATTAGAAAACATTTTTGCTGGGCATGGTGGCTCACACTGTAATCCCAGTGGTTCAGGAGGCTGAGGCAGAGGATTGAAAGTTCAAATCCAGCCTCAGCAAAAGCAAGGCACTAAGCAACTCAGTGAGACAATCTCTAAATGAAATGCAAAAAAAGGCTGGGGATGTGGCTCAGTATATGGTCCAATATTCCTGAGTTCAATCCCTGGTACCCTCCTCCCCCCACCAAAAAAGGAAACATTTCCAATTGAATAAAAAATTAAAATATACTCCATGGGCACAGTGACACACAGCTTTAATCCCAGCAATTTGAGTGGTGGAGGCAGGAGAATCACAAGTCCAAAGCCAGCATCAGCAATTTAGTGAGGTCGTAAGCAACTTACTGAGACCATGTCACAAAATGAAAAATAGAAAGGGCTGGAGATGTGGTTCAGTGGTTAAGCGTCTCTGGGTTCAATACCCAGTACCCATCTCCCCCACCAAAAAAACCACAATACATCAAATTTGTAGGATGAAGCTAAAGTAGTGCTCAGAGGGAAATTTAAAGCATTACATGCTTATATTAGGAAAAAAGATCTCAAATTAACAATCTAAACTTCCACTGAAAGCAGTGGCAGCAAGAAGATAAGGGCTGTATGGCAGAATGTCATGCCATTTTTTCCCCCTTCTTTTTTGCGGGGGAACTAAACCCAGGGGAGTGCTACCTCTGAGTTACATTCCTGTCATTTTAAAAAATCTGAAACCTCAAACTTGCAATCCTTCTGCCTCATCTCCTGAGTTCCTGGGATTACAGGTGTGAACCAAGTGCCATGCCTTTTTCTGATGTGCAGAAAAGGCTGGGCCTTAATATAGATCATTAGATGACAATCCAAAGTTCCTATTCAATGCCATGCTTTTGAAAAAGAATGGAGAGCATGTGCACATAAAACCAATAATATCTAGGCACAGAGTACAAAACAGATTTGATTTCACAGAATATATGCTTAGGCAGAAAATGACAAAACACATGAATACCATCAAGAAGCAGTAGGATGCCAGGGCAGACCTGTAACCCCAGTGGCTCGGGAGGCTGAGGCAGGAGGAGGATCATGAGTTCAAAGCCAGATTCAACAATTTAGCAAGGCCCTAAGCATCTCAGTGAGACCCTGTCTAAATAAAAAATAAAAAAGGACTGGGGATGTGGCTCGGTGGTTAAGCACCCCTTGGGGTTCAAACCCTAGTACAGGTGTTGGGAGGATAAAGTACTGAAATCAGCTAGGAAAGGAAGGGAAATACACCCCTCCACTTCATTCCTTGAGCAAGTGGGATGACAGACCCTGAACAGAGCAGCTACTGATAGCTGGAGGCAAATTTTCATGTTCTCTATTTTCCACTGAAAAGATTGCCTCCTGAAAACCTCTTTGTCAAAGTGTATAAAAACAAAAGACTGCAAACATAAATAAACAAAAGACTGCTCCTAAAACAAAAACAAAAAAATAACAGCTGAGCACAGTGGTCATGCCTTCATCCCAGATACTCAGGAGACAGAGGTAAGAGGATTGAAACTTCAAAGCAGTCTGGGCAACTTAGAAACCTTATCCCAAAATAAAAAAGGATGGGGAGCTGGGGTTGTAGCTCAGTGTTAGAGTGCTTACCTAGCATGTGTGAGATACTGGGTTCAATCCTCAGCATCACATAAAAATAAATAAAAGTATTGATGTGGATGTGGCCCAGAGTAGAGTGCTTGCCTAACATTTGCAAGGCCCTGGTATCAAACCCTAGTCCTGCAACACACACACACAGACACACACACACACACACAAAAAAAAAAAAAAAAAAAAAAAAACAAAAAACCACCATAATAAATGGGCTGGGATTATAGCTCAATGGCAGAGTGTGTGCTTACTATTTCACAAGCCCCTGGTTTCAATCCCCAGAAAGGAAGGAAAAGGGGGAAAAAAAAAAAAAGGAAGGCAGTTAATTAGTGCTTCAGACCCATCGTAGAACAGCTAAAATAAAAACCAAAATTATCAATTGCTGACAGATACACAGTAACTGCTACTATGAAATGTTTAACTTATATGGGTGGCTCACACTGCTAAAATGGAAAATGACAGGCATTCTGAACAATTTAGCTCTTTCTTAAAAACATACTTTTCATATAACCCAATATTCCTATACCTTCATATTTACCCAAGAGAACTGAAAAGGTATGTTACCCACTAATCTATATACACATGGCTACAGTAGCTCTATTTATAATCACCAAACCCTGGAAACAATCTAAACATTCTTCAGTAGCTGAACAGATAAATCCTGGAACACCCCATGAATGTAATATTATGTGGCAATAAAGAAAAATGAACTATCAATATATGCAAAAACCTGAGTGAATCTCAAAGGCATGATGAGAGAGAGGCAAGTAAAAGGGAGAATTTGGTTCCACTTCTATGATATTCTGGAGAGGGCAAAACTGTAGATAAGTGAACAAAATGAGTGAGTTGGGATAAAGAACATGTGGCGATAATGCAATGGCATAAGGCAATGCTTGGGGGACAGACCTTTGGGTCCTGAGATGGCAGAGTCTATACCTGTGTTAAAGCTCATTAAAAACAAACCTAAAAAGATACCATTTTATTGCACGTTAATTTAAAAAACACTTTGTGATGTGGTGAGTGGTCTGGGAAGCTGTGACTGACAAGATGACCTTGAGTCAAGTCCTGAAGGAGGCGAAGAGTGGCGAAGGCAAAGGCCCTGCAGGAGATCAGGGAACACACAGGACACCTGTGTGTCCAGCCCATTTCAGTGTTTCTGCCTCAGAAAGGGGAGGGAGTCAGAGAAATGGGGTCTGAGCACATCAGTAGGAAACAGTGAAACAGGAAGCACATGAGAGGTGGGGCAGGGGGTATTGAAAGAAGAGTGCAGATGAGGTTGGCAGGGGTGGCAGAAATGCTAGAACCCTAGGGGATCACACAAGGATTTTGGGGTTTGGAATGCCGCAGGACTATGAGTAAGAAGTGGCAGGGTGTGACCTGTTTTGAAGTATGAGAGTATAGGACTTAAAGGCAGAAGCAGGGTAGGGGCTGCAGTGCCAAAATCCCAGCATTGGAAGTTCTCTTGACTTGGACCTTCACTCATTCCAGGTGATTGCAGCATACCCGTTTTCACCTCCACAGAGGACTCCTAAGAGCAAGAACTACAGCTTCCACCTCATGGCTCAAGTGCAGGGCAGGGATACACGGTTCTCTTCTGGGCAACTGAGTGGGGTGCCCTATAGAAGACACGCAACCACACCTCAATTGCCGCACTGGGACTGCAGGCTCTGCCACAGCTCCATGACTTGAGTACTGCTCAGATTTCCTGACCCGGGTGGGAACCTGAGGCCTGGGGAGGCTGAATGCTGACCATGATCACACAGCTATAAGGCTGGAGTGTGAGGAAGGCCCCGCCTCACAGACGCTCCCACAGGTAAAGACTCTTCCACTTGGAGATGAGGATATGGCGTGGCAGCGTATCTTCTGCCTGGAGATATTCAAAAGTGTCCAGCAGCCCCCCATTTCCTAAGAGGAGTGAGGGCAGATGGGCTGGATCAGGCATTTCTCTGCTCTGGGGGAAGGTACTTGAGGCCCAGGTGTCTGAAGATGTCTTCTTCGGAAACCACATGGAAAAATGTCTTCTGCAACAGAAGCAGAGGCTTCAGAAGCTGGGGGCCATGCCCAGTGGCACCACTGTACAATGCACAGCGTGCCCAGCCAGGATGGCTCCCCTGGAGACAGGCTAGATGGGGAGGCAGAGCCCAGTGCTAAGGCAAGATGCCTTTTGGGGAGGGCTAGGATCTGGGAGGTAAGACCAAGATCTGGGCACCATGGGTTCCAGGATGGAGAGATTTAGGGCCATTTCAGGCAGTGATCCAGGAAGCAGGCTAGGGGTTGTTTCCCACCCTAATCCTTGACATACCTGCTCTGGGTCAAACAGTCCATGGCTGTTCAGACACAGTCCCTTCTCTTTCCGGCTGAATCTGCGCAGTTCCCGCTCAAAAAGCTGGGGGGAGTAACTGCCCTCAGTATGGTTGGCTCACCTCAGCCCTGGCAGCCTTAGCAGCACACAACCTACCTGAGAGCCAGTCCAGCCAAGCAGAGCAAAAGGGAACTGGCTGATGGGAGCAACCACCAGATCTACCCTCACAGCTTTCCATGCTGAGCGAGGCTTCAGGACACCCCCCAAGGCAGCTCCTGAGGGTTGAGGCAGGCGGAAGATGCAAAAACTCCTCTCAAAGGCATCCATGGTGTGGCTCCGCTGGACAAGGTGAGTAGGGGTCTCTAAGCAGCTGGCTTGGTGCTGATGATACAGGATAAGGCCCTGTGGAGAAAGGCAGATGTGGCCAGGCACCACCATGGTACTAGGAGAACAGAAGGCCAGGTGGCAGTCAACTATTGGACAGAGGCACCAGAAGCCCTCACCTGGCTCTGCAGGTGGCACATCACTCTCGGCAGCAACCCCACCTCCTGGCCCTCCTCAGGGTGGGTGATAAGGAAGTCCACATCATGGCCCTGTAACTTGCCCCTGAGAAGGACAAGGACATAGCCCTCATTCCAGTTATGGGCCATGCCCCTCCCAGTGAATGGGAAAGCCTCCTTAATGTCCACAACTCAGGTCCCTGCATTGGGGAGGGTCCTGAAGGTGAGCCAGAAGAGTATGTCAAACCCCCTTACCTTCGAAAGCCACCAGTCAGCGTGACAGTGGCCCCAGGCAGGACCTGGCCCACGACTGCCTCTACCAGTTGCTGCAGAACCTCAGCATCAGGCCGTCCAACTGGAGTGCTTAAGTCCTGGTGGTGCTGGAGCCCTGTGGGCAGTACAGTCCTCCTGACTCTCTCAGCCTGCATTCCCCACAGAGACCCATCCTCTAGTATCAGGCAGTCACCCAGCCCTGTGGCTGTGAGATGGGGAAAAGCCTCTGAGGAGGGACAGGCTATGGCAGGGCTGAATGATCCCAATAGAAGCATGACACTATCCCCTTTTAAATATTAAATTTTAATTTTGAGATAGTTAGTAGATTCACACGCAGTTCATGGGAATTAAAAGGGATGCTCAGCTGGGCTGAGCACTCGGGAGGCTAAGGCAGGAAGAACGCAAGTTCAAAGCCAGTCTCAGCAAAAGCAAAGCACTAAGCAACTCAGTGAGACCCTGTGTCTAAATAAAATACAAAATAGGGTTGGGGATGGGGCTCAGTGGTCAAGTGCCCCTCAGTTCAATCCCCAGTATCGCCCCCAAAAAGAGAGAGAGAGAGGGAGGGAGGGAGGGAGGGAGGGAGGGAGGGAAGGAGGGAAGGAAGGAAGGAAGGAAGGAAGGAGGGAGGGAGGGAAGGGAGGAAGGAAGGAGGGAGGGAGGGAGAGGGGGAGGGGAAGAGAGAGAGAGAGAAAGGGAGGGAGGGAGAAGAGAGAGAGGTGGGGGGCTCTGTGCCTTTACCCAGTTCCCCTCAAAGGTAACACCTTACAAATCTCATAGAACTCAATCTAAGGGTACTGATGTTGACACAGGCAGGCTGCAGATATTTCTTTTAAGCCTTCTGTTTTCCCATAAATAAAATGCAACAAAGAGGTGGCAAAAAAGTGTGAAGAATGTAACTCTACCAATAGAAACCCATCTTTTAGCTTGTTTCTATTTCCTCACCTGTCAAGGGGATATCATTGTACCTTCCACATGTAGTTAAAGAAAGATTTAAATGTGAAGAACAGCAGCATCCAGCACAGAACAAGTCCTTAGTAAACAATGGATGGTAATACTATCTACCTTTGTCCTGAGAACAGGTTTAAAAAAGTAGGTTTCTCTGCCTGTCATCTGCACTATGCTGCAGCCCCAGGGAGATGTGCAAAGAGGTGGGGAATGGGCATACTGCTGGTTATGGTGCCTTCAGCAAAGCCTTCAACCAGGCTAGGTCCAGACAGTATGATGACAGCACCAGGCAGGACACACAGGCTGAATGAGTGTCTGCTTAATACCTGCCACCTGCTGGATCACAGAGGAGTTTATGGCATTCCACATTGTCATTTCTCCCATTTCACAGAAAAGGTAACTGACAGAGTTTAGTCTTGGGACCATGGTCACATACCTGGAAAATGGTGGGCAGGACTCAGCTGACCCATATGCACAAGGCACATCCTGGATAGGTGGGTCAAGACCCAGGCTGTCCCTTACCTAAGTCCAAGCCTAATCAGAGGGAGCCTCATGGGTCCTAGAGGTCACAGCACTGCTGTGACTACAACTGCTCACTGAAAGGGCCACAGCAGAATCTGACTGCAGGCAGAGAAATTCCAAGAAGTCCACTTACCTGATACCAGGACCACTTTGCACCACCCACCTCTGCCACTCATGCAATCAGTACATCCAGTGCCAGTATGAGGGCTTCAGTGTACAGAACTTTCCAGATCCAAATGGCTTTGTGGAAGCCCAAGGCCAGTCCTCTCTGGGGGACTCACCTGCTTTCTGCTGCTTGGTCAGTTTCTGAGGTTGTCCTCGGAGGTCATCCAGGGTTCGCAGCCCTTCCTGGTACCAGCGGTTGGCAGTCTTCACCCCAACCCCAAAGATTTGGGTGAAGAGCTATGTAGAGGAAGGAACAGTTGGGACAGGAACAAAGCACCCACAGGAAGATGCACCTGAGGTGTTGCCTTCATGCCCAAGATCATGGGTTGAAGACTCAAACCCAGTGTCTGGCCTGCCCAGCCCATTATCACAGAGGAGTGAACTCACACACCATGGCAGAAGCCCCAGGAGAGGCAGTATATTGGGGGCTTTGCTGTCCAGTTGCTGAAAGCTGAGGAAAGACCTTGGTAAGCTATTTCCTCACCCCTCTACTAAAACATAGGTCCAGCCTGTGCTTCCAACAGAAACAAGAGTAATCTTAATACGTCTCTTGGTTCACTGGGAAAACCATGCCTCTCCCACTTACAGCAGCTGGAACTTATGTCTATGGTTCTCTTCAAGAAACAGCAAAAACAACATGGAGTTAATAAATGAGAGAGTAGCTTCAGCAAATGTACTGGATAGGCTGGCTGGGTTTACTCAAGCCTCTAGAACATCAGGATGGTGGGTGCTGCTCTCACCCAAGTCTCCCATACACAAAGGGGTGGAGTGGGGAGGGTCTGAACATGGACCAGTTCAGAGGACCCTGGGCCAAGCACTTCACCTGCCACTGGGCCAGGCACTCAGACTCTTCCCAGGAATTTTGGAATGTCTGAGAAGATAAACTGAGGTATCCAGAAGTGTTGGAGGTGCCTCCCTACCAGGTTAGCAGTGAGCAGGCACAGGGGGAAGATGCACCATGGAGACAGGTGGGCCCACAGAACAGAAAAAGTAACACACAAGATCACAGAAAGCACAGTGTAAAGTGGCAGCCCTACTACACACAACTTGGGTCCTATAGCACCCAAGAATAGGTTATAGTTTGTTCAGTGTGCTAATATGCTTAAAATTAGTCTGTCAAAAACAGTCTAATAAAACAGATGGTGCTCAGTGATCTAGAAAACTCCCCATGCTCAAAACAGGCTTCTGCCTGTCTTCATTTGGTGGCCAGAGCATATCAGGTGTCTGCTTAGCTGCCATTTCCTCAGTAAGACCTTCTCTGACCCCAGAGCTGGATCAGCCATCCCTGCTTGCCTCCCTTGTAAGTGCTTTGGACAGTGCTGTGCACCCTTGTCAAGTTCCCTGCGCACCTTCATGGTTTGGTACCTCTCTGAGCAACGAATTCTCTCCACCTCCTCACATGCTCCATGCTCCAGCAGTTCCTGGGGGAGGAGACAAAGCAAAACACTGAGCCACAGGAACCGGAAAGAGAACAGCAGTCAGGGTAGGGGCTGGGAGTCCTTTCCACACCCTACAGACAGGGGCTCTGTGATATGAGGATACAGTGGGACTTGGCAATGGACAGTGTGCCCAGGGCAGTGACAAAAGTTGCTGCCACACAACTGGGGGATGAGATGGGGCTCTAGCCTCAAAGCTCCTTGAGGTTAGAGTTACAACAGCTTAGGTCCCAGGTAATATTGGTCATCTCTCAGATAAAATAGTGAGCTCCAGGATCTATAAACATTTTCTTTTTAGAAACGTGTATCAGTTTATCTAAAAGCATCTTTTGTTTACTTTGTGCTCCCTCAGTGAAAGTGCACAGAAGGGCAGCTTAACATGTGGGTTTTCAAAAACTTACACTTGGTTGCTCTCTTCCCCCACCCTGGGCAGTTTGGGACAAATGACAATGACATCAATGCCAGAAGCTCCCTTTATGAGTCCTCTCAGGCACTCTGAGGGAGGTAAGTGACTCACAAGGGATCTGTGCTAAAGGTGGGCTGTGGTGGTCTTGGAGCAGCATCTTTGTGCATGTTTGTCTCTCCACACTGGGGTCTGAAATACCAGGACTTGTGGCTGTTTCACTGGGCCCCAGGGCCTCCCCACTACACCTACTCACCTGGCTACACATGGCAGACACCTACCTGGACAACCCTGGAAGAATGTTCTCCAAAGTGGGGCAACCCCTGCAGCTGACTCAGGGAAGTGACAGGGCATGGAAGGGCCCTGAGCACAGAGGCTGCTCTGCGGAAGGAGAGGAGGCGGCCCTCACTGCCTTCGAAGCGTGCTGCCTCTGCCAGAGTCTCCAAGGCCTCCTGCAGGGAGAGGCCCTTGGTTAAGGGGCAGAGTGGGCAGGACACTTTGCTTCAATCTACCAGCTACCATCCAGCTGTACCCATGTCCCTGTCCCTTGAAAGCTAAAAATTTCTCACAGACATGACTCACCGAGAGAATGGTATTGTGATGTGTGAGGGGTGTGGGACGCTGGCAGGCATAAATCGACACCCACACTGGGCTTGGGGGCTCATTCCTGGGCTCAACCACCTGCAGAAGGGCAATGCACAGATCATGAGGCTTCAGGGCTGACAGAACCAGGCAGCAATCAGAGTCCTGATTCTCCTGAGCATTCACCTTGGGCCCTCTAGAGTTCACAGGACAGAGGTAGTGAACTACAGGCATGGGCAGAGGGAGACACAGCAATGGGTCTTGGTGGTTCAGAGCCCTATATGGAGGGACAGACAGACTGCACTGCAGAACAAACTGAGGACAAGGCTCTTCAGATCAGAGTAATAGCAACAATCTGTTAATCCTCACAGTGCACTTTTCCTGCCTCCCCAAATCCTCACAATCAAGTGGGCTGGGGACACTAAAGTTTCAAGGTTAGGGAGCATGCCTTCTCCCTCATGGCTCACAGGTAGAGCCAGGATTTGAGTACAAGCAGTCTAGCTCTCTAGAGTCCCAAGGATAGGCTCCTACCAATCCATGGATCATCCCAATTCCTCTTTGAGGAAGAAGTGAAGCCCCAGCTGCAGGGGCTGCCCCACTTTGGAAGGCATGAAGAAGCTAAAAATAAGTGAATCTCAAGTGGTGAGGACAGAAGCTGGGAGGTCCAGCCCCAGCTCTTGCCATGGCTTCTCTGCTGATTCTCAGGCACCCCAGGTGATCTGAGCAGAGCCCTCTGGAGGGCACTGGGGCACTGCTGCTGCGCATCACCTATCCCAACTGAGTTAGGCCTGAACTGTCTTACCTCCAGGCGATGCCGGTCCTCCACAGGCACAGGCTGCCCAGCTGCCATGCTTTCTGTGAACCAGCTGATGTCCAGCAGAGCTGGGTGGGGACAGCATGGGAGAGCAGCAGCCATGTGCTTCTGCCAGCAGATGGCCTCCTTCACTGAGGTCTGTTCCATCACCACATGTGTCACCTCGGAGCTGGGCAAAGGCAGAGGAGGACTGTGAAATCAATTGCCCTTCCTGTTTGGCTCCATACCTTTAAGCTTTTATTCTTGCTGTCCCCTCTGCATGGTGACTGCCTTTCATTCTTCAAATGCCACCTCCTCCAGAAAGCCTTCTCAAGCCCCTCCTGGTGAATGTAAATTTCCACCACTCTTAGATTGAGGTTTTCTGCTCCAATTATGCTCACAAGCCAGCCTGGCTTTGTGTTGACTTGCCTGTATCCTTCTCAACTTCAGAGAAAGGAATGCCTTATGGTCTGGGACCACATGGTCTTTATTTAAGAGCTAGGATTTAAGCACAGATGCCAGAGAGTGCATACTTTTGTCTGAACTCCAGCCCTGAGAACTTGCTGTGTGCCCTTGGGCAAGTCTAGTCTCCCTACAGCCTCCTCTATAAAACAGAAATAACTACTACCTGGTAGAGCTATTGTAAAAGTAGCATCCTGTGCACTGTGTGAGCGGGTCTGGTGCACTATCCTGCCCCTGGAGATGTTTAAATACAATATAGTAAATAAAAGCTTTGGGAAGCACTGGTCCCAAGTGCACTTAGCTTCCCCAATCTCAAAACTATTCTCTCTGGGCACTGTCTTGATTCCCTCCCTATGAGAGCGCCAGTTATATTCTAGGTTCAAGGTTTCAGGATGTCTCAGTGTGGCTTCTAGGGCAGTTGGGCAAATACTACTTCTAATTACCCCTCCCCTGAATGGCTCTTTGAAAAGCCTCTGGCTTGATTATCAATAACCCTGTAGAACATTCCTAGCAATCTTAATAGCAACCTTGCTGGGATTGTGGCTCTACGCCCGTAATCTGAGTGACTGGGGAAGCTGGCACAGGAGGATCAAAAGTTCGAGGCCAGCCTCTGCAATTTAGCAAGACCCTATCTTTAAAAAAATAAAAAGGGCTGGGGATGTAGCTCTGCAGTAAAGGGCCCTTGGATTCAATCCCCAGTACCGAAGAATTTTTAAAAATCCCTTTCAAGAAAGATTACTTGACCAAAGAGCCACAGATAACTTGGAATCCAATAACGCAGGCACAGCCGCCCTGCAGGAGCATGCTATGTGTCACCTGGGTCTCTGAACGGGCCCAGCGAAAAAGCCTGCTTAGCCGGCCCCACACCAACATCAGGTCCTCGCAGTGCCCCACGCAGAGGTCGGCACACCTGTAGACGTCGAGGACACGGAAGCCCTTGGACAGCGCCAGGCGTGTGAGAAAGGCCCGGCGGCTACGGCCCATGCGCGGTTCAGCCAGGTAGATGGCGACGCCGGGAAAGAGCGCTAAGGGCGAAGTGGAGGAAGTGACAGCACCACCGGGACAGCCGACCCGCACTCGCCGCCGTTTCGGGAGCATCTGGACACCAACGCGGGCTATGGAGGAAGAAAAGGGGCCGATAGCCGTAAGGAAGGAGAGCGAAAATGAAGAAAAGTGGGCGACAACAGAAGGAAAGCAGGCAAAAGCTGGCTAGAGGAGGAAGTGGCGCCACAGAAGGCCCCGCCCTATGTAAATGAGGTCCCCATGGAATTCGCCCTCAAGTCTAGTAGGAGCCAAGTGGCCGTCCAGAGTTCCGTTCCAGAGGCCCCGCCTCTATGCAAATAACCACCAAGGGCACGCCTTCTATTTAAATTACCCTCCCGGAAGGCTCCGAATTGCTTTGCAGCCAAGGGGCGGGGAGGCTCGCCGCAACCGGAAGCGTGAGCCTTGTCCTTTTCTGGAGCGGGACCTTGTTCTCGGAGTGGGCGGGGCTTGGCAGGGCTCCGGACCCACGTGTGCCCCGGATGGGTGGGACTTCAGGACCGTGCCGCCTGCAGGGTCCACGTGTGCTGGTGAGGTAACAGCGGAAAGTTTTCTAGCGGAATGATGTTGAGACAACTGGCTGGCCACTTGGAAAAGTGGAAATTGGCGCTCTCCCTCACTGCTTAACACCAAATAAATTCCACATCGATCGAACATTTAAATCTGAAAAAGAAACCAAAACCATTCTTGAAAAAATATCAATGTTTTTATGATCTAAGTATTGTAGTTAACTTGAAAATACTAAAGCAAAAAAAAAGAAAAAAAAAAGAGAAAGGGCTAACTGGACCACATGCAAATTTAAAATGTGTTTAAAAATTAAAGACAAAATGAGGGAAGCGTGATATTTTTAAATTAAGACTGATTCTCATAATTATAAATCGAAAAAAATGCTAAAGCAAAAAAAAGCTGGGGGGGATAACATTACCCACAGATAAACAAGAAAGAGACAATGATCCTAATAGAAGAATTGGCAAAGAAACACAATTGAGTAATTCTCCCATACAATTATGACCAAATCTCCAAACCTGTGCAGACACTAGAGAAGTGCAAGTTTAGATAAGAATAACTTCACCTGTTGGTTTATGAGATATATAAGAAATTAATGGCATATGTTGAAGGTGCGAGGGGAAATGGCAATTTGTAGAAGAGGCTCTGGAAGCTGAATTAGTAACCAAGAAAATGACAAAACCACACTTTTTTGTGGGGTGGGGGTATCTGAGATTGAACTCAGGGGCACTGAGCCACATAGCCACTGAGCCACATCCAGCCCTATTTTGTATTTTATTTGGGGACAGGGTCTCACTGAGTTGCTTAGCATCTCACTTTTGCTGAGGCGGGCTTTATACTAGCAATCCTCCTGCCTCAGCCTCCTGAGCTCTTTGAGTGTGCCCAGCCCAAACTACATGTTGATCCAGCAATTCTTTTCCCTCATCAATCCTGAACTGTATACTCCTCCAGCCCTGTACTACCAGCCAGTGGCTTTTCTCTCCTCCTTGTCCCCCACCCCTGCCTTTTTTATCACCTTCTATGGGCCCTCTCTCTGCCCCAGTTCTGACTGACTGAGGGCACAGAGCTGAGAGGGAGAGGCTAGTGACTTAGCCCGGTCATCTTTTTGGCCTCCCTCTCCTCTCAGACTCCCCAACACTCACCCATCCAAGCCTACAGAACTTCCTGGGCCTTAATCCCTTCACATCACACCACCCTGAGAAGGCTTGGGTGTGCCCCCTCTCTCCCTACTCCTCTGCTACCAGCAGGGTTAGAGCCCTGTGTCCCACATTTGTGATCCCAGCTCCTCCTCTCCTCAAGGCACAGCTTTGCCTGAAAGTCCCTTCCCACTGTCTGTCCCTCTTTTTCTCCTAATGTCCTGTCTGGGCCAGGGTACCTGGGCTCACCTTAGAGCCTTCCTCCTCTCCTGGAGAGGCAAAGGCAATATTTAATAATCCTTCAGACCTTAATATTTAAACTCTTGGGCAACTGTGTACAAATATTTGTGCAAAGAATTCCCTTCAAGTGTTGCTAAAAGAAATTGCCTGGCTTAGAAATTGGCCAGACCCTTGAGTGGTCTGCTGCAGACAAGTGTCTGCTGGGACCACATGTGGGCTCACCATTGGGTGGTGAAAGAGATGGGAAGGGACACTCATCTGCTCTGCCCTGTACTCCAGGGAGAAGTGGCCTGTCATTGGTGGGGGTGGGGGCAACTGGAGACAGGATTTTCTGCTGCTTATGATTTTTTTTTTTAAGAGAAGAGAGAGAGAATTTTTTAATATTTATTTTTTAGTTTTCGGTGGACACAACATCTTTTATTTTATTTTTATGTGGTGCTGAGGATCGAACCCAGCGCCCTGCGCATGCCAGGCAAGTGAGCTACGCTTGAGCCACATCCCCAGCCCTGCTGTTTATGATTTTAATGTATGTGCTGCCAAAGTAAGCACTCTTCTGTTTCTGAGATGATCTCCTGTCTCAGAAATTAAGTGCCCACTCTGTGCTGTAAGTGTTTGGTGAGTGTGGTGTGTTTATTTGTGTGTGTTAGAGAGTAGGAAGGTGTTTCTGGAGAATAAACAGAATAAAGAGCTGAGGGGAAGAGAGGGTGTCAACACAGGAGGGCTCAGGACCTGGCACAGGGGGGATCCATGCTCTGACTGAGAATATACAGGGGCTGGAAGTGGCTTTGGCAACAAGCCAGAAGCAGGACTTGGGGCAAATCAGGAACTGAGTGTGCCCAGGAGGCACCTGGAAGGAGTTGCCTTTCCCAGAGTGTGAACCTTGGGCTATGGGAAAGATCCCACTGAAGGGAAGCTTCAGGTTATCTCTTGCACATGTGAAAATTGTCTTTATGCTTCCATCCGCACCTGGCCTGATCTCTCCATACTGGTCTGTGGTGGTCACTAAGGATAGGCAGTGAGGAGTGGAAAGGCAGGGAGCCTGCCTCAGGGGCAGTGATGAGGCATGTCCCCTTTCCTGAGTACAGTACAGCAGGATGTCCCTGAGCATTTCAAATAATCTGATGTTCAGGCCCTCCCCAGGCAGTCTGGTTTAATTGGCCTGGATGTGGCCTGCGCATTGGCATTTAAAAATCTTCCCAGTGACTCTGATATGTGGCCAAGGTGAGACCCCCAACACTCACCCATCCAAGCCTGTGCAGTCACTAGAGAAGTGCAAGTTTAGATAAGAATATCTTCACCTGTTGGTTTATCAGATATATAAGAAATTAATGGCACATGTTGAAGGTGCGAAGGGAAATGGCAACATGATTCTGTTGAATTAGCAACCAAGAAAATTACAAAACCTCACTTTTTTGGGAGTGGGAGGTATCTGGGATTGAAGGTGAGACCCAATTGCTCTGGAGGAAAGGACCCCTATAGTTTGGATCTGGAGTGTCCCCCAAAAGCCCATGTGTTAAGGATTTGGTCCTCAGCTTGACAGCTATAGAAGTGATAGAAACTTTAAGAAGTGATGCTTAGTGAGAGGTCTTAGGTCACTGGGAGCTTGATATTGAAAGAGATTGTGGGTCAGGTGTGGTGGTGCACACGTAATCCTAGTAATTTGGGAAGCTGAGGCAGAACCCTGTCTCAAAAAATAAAAAGGGCCGGGCATGGTAGTGTGCACCTATTAATTCCAGTGGCTCGGGAGGCTGAGGCAGGAGGATTGCAAGTTCAAAGCCAGCCTTAGCAACAACAAGGTGCTAAGCAACTGGGTGAGACCCTGTCTCTAAATAAAATACAATATAGGGCTGAGGATGTGGCTCAGTGGTTGAGTGCCCCTGAGTTCAACCCTTGGTTCCCAAACATACATACATACATACATAAATATTTTTAAAAATAAATTAAAAGGGCTAGGGGTGAGGCTGAGGCAGAACTCTTGCCTAGCATGTGTGAGGCATGGGTTCAATCGTTAGCACCACATAAAAATAAACAAATAAAATAAGGGTGTTGTGTCCATCTACAACTACAAAAAAAAATTTTTTTTAAGGGCTAGGGGTGTAGATCAGTAGTACAGTACCCCTGGGGAAAAAAGGAAGGAAAGAAGGAAGAAGAGGGAAGAAAGGAAAGGAAAGAAAGGTCTTGTGGGGTTTTAGTCTCTTTTTACACTCGCATATTTATTCTTATCCTCCCCGCCAACCTCCATCCCCTCTCTCTCTCCATCTCTTTCTCTGATTCCTGGCTGCTTGCTCCACATGTGCTCACTCGTGATGTACTACCTCACTATAGGCCCAAAAGCCCTGAAAGCAATATAGCCAACAGACCGGGGACCGAAACCTCCAAAACTGTGAGCTAAAATAAACCTTGTCTATTTATTAGTTGATTATCTTAGGTGTTTTTGCTTTTGTCTTGTTTTGTTGTTTTGAGACAGAGTCTCACTAAGTTGTTAAAACTAGCCTCAAACTTGCAATCCTCCTGCCTCAGTTTCCAGAATCACTGGGATTACAGGTTAATGCCATCACTCCTGGCTCAGCTATTTTGTTACGGTAACAAAAAGCTGACTAGCACAGGGCTCTTCAGGGAGAGGAAGACATTGACAACAAGTTTACATGTATAAAAATAAAAGCTGGAAACCACTTAAGTATCTAATAGCTAAGGACTATGCTATATCCACATCACAGAATATTATGGAGCCATTAAACATGATTCTGTGCAGTTTTACTCATAATCTCCAAAAAAAACTGTAAACACCCCAAATGTTCTTTGGGAGCAACTTCACACACTGATCCATCCATAGCAAGGAATACTAGGCAGCCTTGAGATGACAGGGATACTGAACCCAGGATTAACCCCTGGGTTCAATCCCAAGTACCAAAATAAATAAAATAAAATTCCTACAAAGGGGGCATATTACTTGGAAGGAAGAAAGGAGGGAGGGAAGTAAGGAAGAAAAACAATCTCATCTCTTGGATGAGATTCAGGTGTCTTATGTTAAGTGAGAAGAACCACCTAAGTAGGCTCTGATCCTGTGAATAAGAGAGTTTGGAAAAGGAAAAACTGTGGGGCAGAAAACAGCCCAATGATTGGCCGGGGTTGGAGGTGGAGGCAGATAGATGTTGACTGCAAAGAGCCCTGAGGGAATTTGAGAGTGATGGAATGTTTCTTAGCTATGGTGGAAGTTCCAGAACTGTGTTTGTCAAACTCATAATTATGCACTAAAAAGGGTGCATTTTCCAGTATGACAACCTCAATAAGCCTGGCTTTTCAAAACTGGTGCTGTACAGCCATATTCACTGCCATGAAAAGATACATGAGATACTGCCTGATATTATTCCTGATGAAATCAGACAGCTGTGTGTATAACGTGAAGCCATATTTCTAAAATCCTCTTTCTGTATATGTGACATACATGAAAAATAGAGTGGCAACATGGCCAAGAAAATGTTTGTAAAGGTTAGTGAGCTTACGAGTGATCTAAAAGTTTTTCATGGGCTGGGGATGTGGCTCAAGCGGTAGCGTGCGCGCCTGGCATGCGTGCGGCCCAGGTTCGATCCTCAACACCACATACAAAAACAAAAGATGTTGTGTCTGCCGAAAACTAAAAAATAAATATTAAAAAAATTTTAAAAGTTTTTCATTTTGGTTGTTCTTTGTAAACTTTCTATACTTGTAATCCCAGTGACTCGGAAGGCTCAGGCAGTAGGATTCCAAGTTTGAGATCAGCCTCAGCAACTTTGCAAGGCCCTAAGCAATTTAGTCAGACCTTGTCTCAAATTAAAAAATAGAAGGGACTGAGGATGTGGCTCAGTGGCTGCATTTAACCCCTGGGTTCAATCCCAAGTACCAAAATAAATAAAATAAAATTCCTACAAAGGGGGCATATTACTTGGAAGGAAGAAAGGAGGGAGGGAAGTAAGGAAGAAAAACAAATTTCCAACCTCATTTTGTAAATGAAGAACCTCCTATCCTAAGGCCAATCGTTATTTCTGGGGCTGTGTGAAATGCCAATCTCTGCTTGCATATTTTTCCCCAGAAACAAAGCCTAGGGAAGTTTTGCGAGACAGGAGAGATGGCCCATGGAAGGCAGGCCTAGGTGGTGGGCAGGGCTACAGCAAGGATGGGTGGATAGGTAGGGTCTCCTCTCCTCTCCTCTGCTCCCTGGACTGTCAGGACTAGTGGGAAGTAAGAACTTCAGGCTCTATCAATGAACATGACTTGTGGGCTCCAGTATAAACGCCAGCTTCCTCCCCCTTCTCTTCCAACATCAGGGAGTCTGCACAGACTATCTCCTGACTGGGCTCTGCTGGCTACCCTGAGGGTTGCTATCTGTCTGCTGTTTCCCAGCCATGACTATTCCGGTGCATGTTTTGGATTATTTTTGCCCAGATGTATGAGTTTGTGTTTTTCCAAGATGAATCTCATCTGGCTATTTCCTGTTCCAACTTTCAGCTCTAGAGAGGTCCATAGGGGTGACTTCTCAGTACTTGTAACCTTTTCAAAGCCCCCTCCCCAGGCACCTCGCTCCAGGTTCATTTCAGTGCTGTGCTTGGCCTATCTGGAGGCCTGACTGAACCAGGACTCTGCCCTGCTCTGGGGCCCACCTCCTGTCTTGATCACCTCTTCCTTACAGGCTGCTTGCCAGCAGCACTTGGAAAGCGCGTGGCCAAACTGCTGATGTCGCTGGACCCAAGCTCCTGAGGGCTGTTGGCCCTAGTAGTGCTGGCCCGGGCCATCTCTGAGCTATTCGGCACATAGCTGTGGTTAGGGTAAACTGGTATACTCCTGTCTTGTGACTGCTGTGACAGATTATCACAAACTCGCAGACTTGAAACAACAGAAATTTATTCTGTCCCAGTTTCTGAGGCCAGAAGTAAAAAATCTAGGAATCAGCCGGGCCATGCTCCCTGCATTCTTCAGAGAAGGAGACTCTTCTGCTACCTTTGATGGCCCCCTTCTCCTTGGGTCTCTGTCTGTGTGTCCCTACTCTTCTTATAAAGAAACTGGTCATTGAATTTAGGCCATCCTAATTTAGGATAATCTTATCTCAAGATTCTTTTCTTAATTACATCCGCAAAGACCCTTATTTCAAATAAGATCCCATGCTGAAGTTCTGAGTGGATATAAATTTGGCGAGAGGGAACTTTTCAACCTGCTACCCTGGGCCCAGTTTTACCTGTCTTCCCCTGACCTGCGTAGAACTGGGGTGATATCCTCGGGATTTAGATTTTTGACAGTAGATGTGCTAGTGTTGGGACTGTGGACTGCATAAGGACTGGTTGGTTATGTGACAAATATAGATGCTTTATTTTTAAGAAACTATTACTGCCTTTTAAGGAAGGTATGTGTCTGTTTGCTTCATGGACAGGCTCCATGTAAAAACGGGGTGGGGAATTGGAGGGCTGGGATAGGATCCAAGTGTGAAGACTGTGATAGAGGAGCAAAAGGAGAATTTTCACTCCTTTCTATCCACAGATTTGGCCAGAGAACAGTGAAGAAGGGATGGAACCTTAAAATGAAGGTTGGCTCTTTAGGGCTGGGAATATAGCTCAGTGGTAGAGTGTTTGCTTAGCAAGCACAAGTCCCTGGGTTCAATACCCAGCACGGAATAATAATAATAAAGGCACTTTGGGTTTGTTTAGCCAATCAGTCCAGGCTCAGCCAACAGTTGAGGCATGGTTGGCAATGGAGAAGGACCATATATCTCACATAAGTGATTTCAACACTGCCTAGTGGGGCTGAGGATATAGCTCAGAGGCAGAACACTTGCCTAGCATACATGAGGCCCTAGGTTCAATCCCTAGCCCTGCAAAAGCAAAAGCAAACAAAAAGCTGGTTATTGAACTTCATAGCCATCCTCCCTACTACCATCCAGTCAACAAACCGGGTAGTGTTCCAGCTTGTTCAAAACAGAAGGAGCATAGCATCTGTGACATAGAAACCCCTGCCCACATGACATTTTAGTGGAGCAACAATTAGGAGAGAACGGTGCTGGGCCAGAAGGTGTAGTCAGTGATAACAAAGCTGGTCATCTGAATTTCTTCTACCTGCCACCATTTTGCAAAGTGACTTTAATGCTCCCCTCAACAAGAGTTAGGGTCTTGCTCTCTCCCCTTAATTTTGGGATCTCCTTGCTTTGACTCACAAAATGCAGCAGAAGTGATATTTTAGCCCTTGCAGGCTCAGCCTTACAAAGACTTGCAGCTGCTTGGTTTGTGGTGATGAGAGGCCATGTCAGACAAGAACCAAGGCTGCAGGGATAGTACCAACTCCAGCTTCTGCTGACTACTAATGCATGGTGGCTCCAGCTGACACTGGGAAGGGGCAGCAACTTATAGAAACATAGAGTACTGTATCACTGCTGTAAAGTCAAGGTAAGGGGAGAGGGAGCACCCAGGGCAACTGATAGCTCACCCAGAAGTTGACAGGGAAAAGGAGTAGAAAGTTGCTCTCTCATGCAGCTCTGCAGGTCACTGGAGGAACTTTGGTTTTTTACTCGGAGTGAGAGGAGTGGTTTTGAGCAGTGTAAACTGACAGATGCCAAGCTGTACCCTCCCTACCACCTGGACATCCCCCTGGGTTACTCATGGTGACTCTGTGGTCAGATGTGGATGGGAAGACAGATGCTCCAGCACATAGATGACCTTGGGGACCAGATGCTCCAGCCCAACCTTACGTGCTGGTGCCCTGGAGACCTGGAAAGAAAAGGGAAGCAGGTATCCCACAGACTGAAGTGGAATGGGATACTCGAAATGGACATGAACCCACTAAAGGAAAACAAATTTTTTTCAATACTGGGGATTGAACCCAAGTCCTTATGCATGCTAGGCAAGCACTTTCCCACTCAGCTGCATCTCAGGTCCTTTTTGAGACTAAGTTATCCAAGTTGGCCTCAAACTTGTGATTCTCTTATCTCAGCCTCCCAAGTAGCTGGGATTACAGGCATGCATCAGCACTGCTACAAGGAAAAATTAAAATGCATTTCTGGCATTCTGAATTGTTAGACTAAATTCACGCTAAAAAAAAAATAGAATGGTTTCATCTATGTTTTAAATATTTAGCACAGAATGCTAAATCCAGACCTTGGGGAACACTAAAGGCAATCAGCCTAGATTCAACAAATAAAGTACAAGAACAAAAGAGAGAGAGGGGGTGTGTTAGTCAGCTTTCCACTGCTGTGACAAAATTCTGACATAAACAACTTAAAAGGAGGAAATGCTGGTTTTGGCCCATGATTTTAGAGATTTCAGGCCTGATTGCTTGGCTACGTCCTTGGGGCCTGAGATGAGGCCAAACACCATGAGAGAAGGTTTGGTAGGGGATATCTCCTTAGCTCAGGCAGCTAGGAAGCAGATAGGATCAGAGAGGAAGGGATCTGAGACAAGATATACTCTTCTGGGGACCAGTCACCAGTGACCCACTTCCTCCAACTAAGCCCCACCTCTTACAGTTTCCACCACCTCCCAATAACCCCATTAAGCTATGACTCCATCAATGAATTCCTCCATTGATAAGATTAGAGCCCTCATTAACAATCACCTCCTGCCTTGGAACTCTGTTGCTTTGGGGACTGTTATGGTTTAGATCTGGATTGTCCCCTAAGAGACTCATGTGTTGGAGGCAATGCAGCAGTGTCCAGAAGTGGGGCTTTTAGGCAATGATTGAATGATGAGGCTGTTTTAGTTAGCTTTTTATCACTGTAACCAAAATACCTGAAAATAACAATTTAGAGAAGGGAAAGTTTATTTGGAACTCAGTTTCAGAGATCTCAGACCATAGATGGCTGACTCCATGTGAGACAAAGTGAGACAATATGTCATGGGGGAAGAGCCCAGTGGAGAAACGCTGCTCAACTCATGGCAGGGTCTAGAAGCAGATAGAGAGGGGGTAGAGGAAGGGGCCTCAAGGTAGATGTACCCTTCCAAGGTATACCTCCAGTGACCCACCTCCTCCAGCCAGGCTCTACCTGTCTACAGTTACCACCCAATCAGTCCATTCAAGCAAGGATGGACTGAGTAGGTCACAGATCTTACAGTCCAATCATTTTACCTCTGACTATTACTGCATTAACAGGAACTTTTGGAGGACACCTCATATCCAAACCCTAACAGGCTCCTATCTCATCAGTGAATTAATCTATTTGATGATAGCTGAATGGATTCCTGGGAGGTGTTGGAGGAAGTAGATCACAGGGGCATGCCCTGGAAGAATTTATTTTCTCTCCAACCCCTTCCTCTCTCCTTTTCTCTCTGTCTTTCTCTCCTTCCCAGCCACATGAGCTAAGCAGATTTCCTTGGCTGCAAACCTTCCATGATGTTCTGCCTCACCAAAGGCCCAGAGCAATGGAGCCAGCTGACCATGTCTTGAATCCTTGAAAATGGTCACAGTGTTGCAAAGTTGTCTAACACAGGGACCAAGCCTCCAACACATCAGCTTTTGGAGGACATTTCAGATCCAAACCACAAAAGATGGGGAGTCTATAGGTTAAAACAGATGTAAGAGTTCTATCAATCCCAGCCCACTATCCTTATCTAGATCCTGTTTCAAATGAATAAACTGTAAAAAATACAAATAAAACATATGGGGCAATTAAGGAAATATGCACTATGGGTGGATATTACCTATTAAGGAATTATAGTTGGAATTTTCAAAAATGATAAAAGTTTATAGGAAAGAGAATTTTTTAAAAAAATGAACAATAAATATTTGGGAAGCTGAGGCAGGAGGATCACAAACAAGTTGGAGGCCAACGTGGGCAACTTAGCAAGACTCTTTTCAAAATAAAATTAAAAAATTTTTAAATGGCTGGGGATGTACTTCAATGTTAGAACATTTACCTAGGTTCAATTCCTCGTGATAAAGAAAAAAAAATAAAGAAAGAAAAAAGAAAGGCACAATAACATATTTCTTGGTGAAATCATGTGATGTCTTAGGATGGAGGAAGAGGTAAAACACAGATGAAATAAAGTGGGTCATGAGTTGAACTGCAGGAGCAGGTGCCAGGGCAGACAGTTCAGTATATCATTTCACTGTTTTTGCAGATGATTGAAATTTTCCATAATAGAATGTTTCTAAGTGTGTGCACATATTCAAAATGAGATCAAGCCTTGCCCAGTGATCTGTGCCAGACTGCTGTAAGCACTTTACACGTGTCAACTCATGAATGTGCTGGAACTCCTGTCAAAGGGTGACATCACTGTCCCCATCTTCCTGGGGAGGAGTTGTAGACACAGACAGAGCAAGCCCCTTGGCCAAGCTTGCATAGCTGATGAACACCAGTGTTGGGGTGTGAACCTGGCTGTCTGGCTCCTTCAGGGCTTCTCCAGGTCTGCTCACTTCCAAAAAACCTCTGGACGTTGATGTAACAAACTGGTAGTTATTCTTCCTGGGAGGTGGCATGGTCTGGAATTTGATAAAACAGAATAACTTTGTTATTTGGCCTTTTGTCATTTCTTTTTTTTTTTTTAAATATTTTTTAGTCATTGATGGACCTTTATTTAATTTATTTATTTGTATGTGTGCTGAGAATTGAACCCAGGGCCTCACATGTGCCAGGCAAGCACTCTACCTCTGAGCTACCACTCCAGCTCCTGGACTTTTGTCATTTCTAATTTCTCTACAATGAGCATGCAGTACTTGCATAATAAAGGACTTTTTAAAAAGTAAGCACATGGGGGTGCTGGGGTTGTGGCTCAGTGCCCAGGATTTGCAAGGCCCTGGGTTCTTAATCCTCAGCACTCCATATAAATAAATAAAAAATAAAGATATTGTGTCCAACTACAACTAAAAAATAAATATACATATATTTTTTTTAAAAAAGTAAGCATATCCGGGCTGGGGTTGTGGCTCAGTGGTGGAGCGTTTGCCTTGCCCGTGTGAGGCACTGGGTTCAATCCTCAGCTACATAAAAATAAATAAACAAAGTAAAGGTGTTTGTCCATCTACAGCAAAAAAAAAAAAAAAAAAAAAAAAAAAAAAAAAATATATATATATATATATATATATATATATATTTTTTTTTTTTTTTTTTTTTTTTTTTTAAAGTAAGCATATTCAACAGAGCCACAGCCAGTGGGGTGACCAACATGGGCATGAAAGGGCTTCTGCCAGGTGGGTGCAGAGCCCAGGCTCCTGCTGGCTTTAGTGGGCAACTGGGAAAGGCACTGACCAATATGGACAGAGGCACTGCCTAGTCCTGCAATTCAGGGTAGGGGGAAGACACTGACCACTCTAAAGTTCTCTGTCCCCATCCTTATTCCCTGTGTCAGTAGCAATTGTGTAGAACCAGTTAAGCTGTGATGGGGAACAGTTAGCAGGAGTGCAGACCGGGCAGGGAGGTCAACAGAAATGCCTGGTGTCCAGCCTGGCACCAGGCATTCAGGGACATAGGGTATGGGAGCCTGTAGCCCTTCAGGCCCCACACCACAAACTGACTTTGGGAAGTAACATCTCAAGGGAGGATGAGCAATGTGGTTACCCCTTCCTTATATCCAGTTCTACCACTGCATTTGGCTGGAATGGGCTCATGTCTCCCTATCACCACCTGCTGTCTGCCCTCCCCTCACTCTTCACAGGAATGTATAGCTGGTTCTCTGTAAGAGGCCCTGGGGATGGGGAACTCCACATCTGCAGTCCCCTGCTCTCCCCATAGCCCTTTCAGATACCTCCCACAAGTTCTCAACCTTGCTGGCTCTGTCCTAGCCTCCATAAACTCCTGGGCCAGTTCTTGTGGTCCATCTCAGCATTGTCCCCATTGGCCATCCACCTCTGTTCAGTGCAGGCCATCCCAGTGACTTGCTATCCCTGCCTAGTTAGCCCCATGAAGCCCCTCTGCCTATGATGGAACCCAATCTCAGGCTGGTCTCCCATGTCCTCAGACCCTGTTCGTACCATGTGCCCCTATTTCTGACATCCCCTAAGGTCATCCTAACTGGAGCCTTGACATATCCTGTCACCCTCTCCCAGGGATTCACCTGGTTCATCCCACTCATGCATTCCCCCAGGAAGTCCCTGCTGGTCCTCAGGGTTGGGCCCCATGTACCCCCAGCACTAGGTTGTAGCCAACTCTCTCCTCTTCTGGAGAGAAGACTCCAAGGGCAGGGCACCTCTGTGTGGGCTTGGGATCCTGACACATGATATTCTCTGAGTGAGCAAATGGTCCTTGTGCTGAATGTAAGCCCCTGCCTCTTGCTGCCCCTGAGAGGTACTTCCTACTAGGAGACTCCGCCCCCATCCTATCAGCAGACCACACTTCACAAGGGCCCTGATGTCTGGCTTTAGATGCACCAATAGTAACCTTTTTTTTTTAAGTCCCCAAAAGTGAGCTCTAAGCTAGTGGACACAGAGTGACCAAGTCAGCCTTCTTACCCTTTGGGAATATATTTCCTTCAGGACTGTGAAGGAGTGATTTACCAAAGGGACAAGGTACTAGGCCTGCAGTGGTGAGGCTCAGCCATGGTAAACTGGAGGGAGCATGGGTTTCAAGGGCCCAGAAATGAGGTACCTGCTTCTTGAGAGGGCAGGCTCATTCCAAAGCCTGAGGGAAGAGGAAGTTGGGGAGTGGGGTTAGGGTTCAAGCAGAGGGTGAAACTTCCTCCTTGAAGAACACAGGGAGTTCCCCAAGCCCTCTATGATGGTCTGTGGGTGATATGTGGAGGCTCAAGGAGAGGCCTGGAATGGGCATGTAGCTTAGCTGTGGTGAGAATGCTGGAGAATGACCAAAGCTTAGGCTCATGGGAGGCAGTAGGCTGTATTAGTCAGGATTCTCTAGAGGAACAGAATCAATAGGAAGGAGAATTATAAAAAGGGGATTTGGCCGGGCGCAGTGGTGCATGCCTGTAATCCCAGTAGCTCTGGAGGCTGAGGCAGGAGGATTGCGAGTTCAAAGCCAGTCTCAGCAAAGGCAAGGCACTAAGAAACTCAGTGAGACCCTGTCTCTAAATAAAATACAAAATAGGGCTGGGGATGTGGCTCAGTGGTCAAGTGCCCCTGAGTTCAATTCCCAGTATCAAAAAGGGTGGCGGGGGGGCACTTATTAGGTTGGCTACACGACCAGAAGCTAGATAGTCCACAAGGGCCACCTGCAGGCTGGAGAGCTGGAAAAACCAATACCTGGTCAGTCCAAGAGGCTGAAGCCCTAGAACAAGAGAAATCAACAGTGCTACTCTAGTCTGAGACCTAAGCCTTCTGGAAAATCACTACCAGAGTCCACTTTGGAAGAGTGAAGAAGAGAGAGTCTTATATCCTAAAACGATTGCAGCAGCAATCAAGAACCCATTCAAGAAGAATGCAGCTTTCTTTTTTTTTTTTTAATTTATTTATTTTTTTTTTATTGGTTATTCAAAACATTACAAAGATTTCAGAATCACATCGGTTACACATCCACATTTTTACATAATACCATAATAGTAACTGTTGTATTCTGCTACCTTTCCTATCCTCTACTATCCCTCCTCCCCTCCCCTCCCATCTTCTCTCTCTACCCCATCTACTGTAATTCATTTCTCTCCTTATTTTTTTCCCATTCCCCTCACAAACTCTTATATGTAATTTTGTATAACAATGAGGGTCTCCTTCCATTTCCAAGCAATTTCCCTTTTCTCTCCCTTTCCCTCCACTTCATGACTCTGCTTAATGTTAATCTTTTCCTCCTGCTCTTCCTCCCTGCTCTGTTCTTGGTTGCTCTCATTATATCAAAGAAGACATTTGGCATTTGTTTTTTAGGGATTGGCTAGCTTCACTTAGCATAATCTGCTCTAGTGCCATCCATTTCCCTGCAAATTCCATGATTTTGTCATTTCTTAGTGCTGCGTAGTACTCCATTGTGTATAAATGCCACATTTTTTTTATCCATTCATCTATTGAGGGGCATCGAGGTTGGTTCCACAGTCTAGCTATTGTGAATTGTGCTGCTATGAACATCGATGTGGCAAGAATGCAGCTTTCATCAGCTGCTGCTTCTTTGTTCTTCCAACTTTTATTCCATCCAAACCATCAACCTATTGGTTGGTGCTGCACATGTTTAGGGAGGGTCTCCATTTTAGTTGGCTATCCCACATGCCAGTCATTCCTAGACATACCCTATAAAGCCATAATCCTCTTAATCCTCTTAATCTGTGGCAAATTGACAATTCAAATTAACTATTACAAAGGCCAAGGATGTTGGCATTAAAAAAAGAAGAAGAAGTATCATTGGCAGGTGGGGAGGTCTCTGAAACAGGGAGAAAGCATCAGGTTTCCAGAGAGAAAAGGCAGAGTAAGTGTTATGCTCGAATTCGGGACCCCCAAAAGACCACCAGAGACCAAGATCGATGTAAACAGCAAAGAGGTGTTTATTGCGAGCTAGCTCCGTCCTCTGCGCACACACAGCAACTGGTGACGCTGAGAGGCCCCGAGCCCAGGGTTTGCAGCTGTTTTATACATTCTTTGGAGAAGGCAGGGACTCCCACATGCATCATAGCATCTCTTAGCAAATCATCACACACCGCAGGAAAATCAAATAACAACTCTAAAACATGATTAGCACATTCACTGGTGGGAACAAGCTGGGTAGGGGTGATTGGTTACTACAAGAGGGGGATTCATTTGAACTGATTGGTTTAAGCCAAGAGGGGTGTACGTCCTGAACTACACAGTTTCTCAACACGTTATCAACCACCATAAACTACTGGGAGGGTCATCTGGTATCAGGTATTTCCCTGTCTCATGCTGATTGGTGGCTGCTAGGGGGTTGCTATGGATCCCCACCTAGCCTGACTGAGTCAGGGACACCTGGAGCAGCAGATCTCTCCTGTTATTTGTAGATAAACAACTTAGCAGGGTAGGAATGTGCCTAGGAGTGCTCTGTGGGTCTTTCCAAGGACAAAGGTCATGTCCCTTCCTTGGACAGGCTTTGCTCTGAGGTAGAGGCTGGTTTTTCATTCCCCCCTTTGTCGGAAACTTGGGAACCAATCATGGTTCCCTCAGTTGGGGACCTATTTGGGCAGGCTTTGTTCTGAGGTAGAGGCTGGGTTTTCATAAGGAAAAAAGGAGCTGATGGCATCACTCGACCCCCCTCGCGCACCTTGGGGGTGGGAGAGGAGAAAAAACGGGGCAACCCTAGACTTAATCCTGTCAAAGAAAGCCTGCAGTGGCTGGGCAGGACTGGTTGCCTGTGTGGTCCCTGGGTCTGAGTCCAGATGCCAGGGGTAAGAACAGATGCCTGGGGCTGAGGAATTGGAAACTTCAAGTGCAAACAACTCCTTGGAGAAGCGTGGCTGTTAGAAGAGGTCATAGCTAGAGACTAGGGGGGCATTCTGCTCCCCACCTCTCTTTCTCTTTTTTTTTTTTTTTTTTTTTTTTTGTGGTGCTGGAAACTTAACCAGGGTCCTCATGCATTCTAGGCAAATACTCTACCCCTGAACTACATCCCCAGCCCTTCTGGCACCCTCTCTAACAGCAGGAGCTGTGGAAATGGGATGGGTGCCTTTTAGGATCCCCTCCCTTCCTGAAGCTGGTGCCTGTTTCTTGCTTTCCTTGGCTGAGCTACAGGCTGAGTCTGCAGACAAACAGGCAAGGATATGAATACCTCACTCAGAAACTGGCTACAAACTTGCTAATGCCACCATTGATTTCTTATTCTTACACTTTCCTGGGATTTCAGCTTTTACAGTTTCCTCTTCCAAATATTGACTTTTTTTTTTTTTTTTTACACTGGTCTAAGATTTTAGCACTCTTACTAGACACAAAAGCAAGAGAATACCATATATAACTAAGACTGTTAATTATTCCTCAGTATCTGTCTCCTTCTTTAGTGATAGAATACCTGACATTTAGTGAGCCCAGAACATCAGAAAAACACCACACTTCCTAGCTTTCTTTGTAGCTGGGCATGGCCTGTGACAGAGTTGTGGCTAAGGCCAACGGAGTGAACATGGAGTTTTGAGTGACTTCTAGAAAGTGTTTGTAGAGGAAGCTGTTGAGCATTAATATTATTCCCTTCCCTTCTTTCTACTGGCTAGGATGATGCAATGATGGCTGGGTCTCAAATAGCTATTTTGTACTCTTGAGAAAGAAGCTCTCTGTGGAGCTTAGGGGAACAACAAAATGGAAGGAGCTAGAATCTCTGGTGGTTGTTAGGCTACCATACCAGCTTCAGACTACTTGCCTCAATTTAGTTACATGAGCAAGAAATATGTTTCTACCTTATTTTAGTCATTATTACATCGGATTTTCTGTCACTTAGCAAGATGGCTGATTGGGGTTCAGCTGCTTTGTAGGGCTTCTGCTCTTTTCAATCAAATGACCTTGAATAAGATGACCCAAATAGTGTGAAGGTCCCTGTTACTAGTAGTACTCGGACAGTAATCTCCCATTACTGCTTACATTGAGAGATTTTTAACTTAGAATTAAGGAAAAAGCAGTATTGGGTACATTTGAATTTGAACTTTTACAACTTTTAGTGAGGTAGAACATTTGCATGTTTCCCACTCATTTATGTTTCTCCTTTTGTGAGTTTATTTATTTATATATATTTTTTGGTGCTGGGGATTGAACCCAAGGCCTCATGCATGCTAAGCACAGAGTATTCACTGAGTCTTGGCTCACTTTTTTTTCTTTTTGAAATGCTGAGCATTGAACACAGGGCCTCGTTCGTGCATGCTAGCAAGCAGCACTCTAGATCACTTTTTAAAGGAACAACATAGTCAAATTAGTTTTAAAAAATATAAGGAAGTTTATTTAGCAGCTTTCCTTTATCAAGGCATAAGTATCTGGATTTTTACCTGTGAATCTTTGTACCATTTAAAAAAAATTTTTTTTTTAGTTGTAGATGGACACAATACCTTTATTTTATTTATTTATTTTTATGTGGTGCTGAGGATTGAACCCAGTCACACACACACACACACACACACACACACACACACACACACACCAGGTAAGCGCTCTACCACTGAGCCACAACCCCAGCCCTGCTATTTTGTATTTTATTTAGAGATAGAGTCTCACTGAGTTGCTTAGCTGCGGGGGCTTTGAACTCCTGAGCTTTCTGCCTCAGCCTCCCGAGCCTCTGGGATTTCAGGCCTGTGCCATTGTGCCTGGCTACAAGAGGCTATTTCAGATGGAAGGATTACAGATTCTTTTCCAGTGTTTTGTTTGCTTTTAAAATTAAAAAAAAAAAAATTTGTAGTTGTCAATGAACCTTTATTTATTCATATGTGGTGCTGAGACTTGAACCCAGTGCCCCACACATGCCAGGCAAGCATTCTACCACAGCTATGACCCGAGCCCTACTTTTAAATTTTATCTTCAGAGTATTTTTATTATACAGAAGGCAAAAATTTTATGCAATCAAAATTCTCTATTCTTCCTTAGATGACTTCCCCTACCAAGAATATAAACACGGACTCATATTTTCTTTTACTACATTTGTGATTTTTTTTCCCCTAACCTTGATATCTTCCATCCTCTGGAGTTAATTTTGATGAAGATACGAGGTGGGGATTAAACTATTTTTGCCACTCAACCTTGTTTTGAAGAATGCCTCCTCCTTTGTAACTTAACACTGGGCTGATTGTTACATTAAGTGGTCACATGCCCTCTTCCCAGATTTACTGACTGCAGAATTACTCATCGGTGCTGGAAGTCCGCCCCTGCCTTGCTGTGGTGACCCCCATCCCAGTGAATCTCCCCACAGCTGGGCCTGCTGTCTGCCCTGCGGTGAGTGGAAGGAATTCAGCATGGACTCTGCTCACTCAGCAGCCAGGCCTGCAGAGCCGGGACTGTGGAAAATCACATGTGGTTTTCAAGTTGTTGGAAACCAAGGAAATTGTTCTGCCAGTTGTGAGGATGGCTAGACGCTGTCTGGAAGACCCTAGTCACCACAGCTTGGGGAATCACCCCTCCTTGTGGACTCCAGAAGCTGACCCTACTGGTGACATCCAGGCACCTGAGCTACCAAGAAGGGGGTGTCTCTAAAGACCTCCCCCAGGGGAGGAACAAGGCCTGGTCCCTTCTCCTTTGCCCATGGGTGAACCTAGTCTCCAGGAGAAACAATATCTAGAATCTGAGGGGTCTGCTGGCTAAGACCAGACTTCCTGCACCTTTTATTTAGTTCACACATGCACATGCTCACTTGCGCGCGCGCGCGCACACAGACACACACACACACACACATGCATACAGTGCTACTCGACAGTGAACTGTGGAACAAGTTTATGCATAAAGGAACCCCCAAGCTATCACTAACCATGGGTTCATTCCTCTGGGGCACAACCCTCTTTGTCTGAGCTGTGCCACTTGGGCCCAGGTGGCCTCAGACTCAGGTTGGGAGGATCTGCTCCTAAGCCTTGGAAGCCTCCTGTCCCTATGTTCTGTGGCTTCCCAGATAGAACACAGGCCCTCTAGAGCCTGCTGGCAGGTGAGTTTAGGTCCCCTGTCAAGCTGAGGCCCTAGTGAGGCTCATGGCTCATGTGGCATTCAGGGGCTGAGGCACGGGCCTCAGCAGGAGGGAGGCTGGAGGGAGGCTGCTGTGGCCCTGTTGCATGATGGCCCCACATGGTGAAGCCCATGTGGAAGGAGTATTTTGTTCAGCTTCAGAAGGATTAATTTGGACCTTCATTATCACATATATAATGTGTCCTGAACAAGTCACTTCTCAGGGTCTCAGTTTTCTGAGAAATGGGGAAATGCACATACTTAGCAAGTATTAGGTCACTGTGCTACCTGCGATGCCCTGAAGGGCCTGGGGTCAGAATCTGCCTGCCTGGGCTTCCCCTCCTCCTTCCCCCAAGGAGTTCAGGGCCCTTACCTATGCCCTCTGTGTCTAGGCATTTGAATTGCTGACTTTGGATGCCCCCGGCCCCATCCAGCCTTAGCTTTTTGAAGGGAGATTACCTATCTGTGATTGCTGGACCTCTGGATCACCCTCAGACCTACACCTTGTAGAAAGTTCCATAGATACCCTGAGTGAACCAAAGAAACACTGATAGGAGCACACCTTTGAGGTGCTTATGGTGCCCTGGAAACTAGAGGGCACTGAACTGGTGCGGGGGGTGGGGGCTCAGGGTGGCCTGGTAGGTTGAAGAATAGTGGTCTATCCTGTTCACCCCATATGTGGAGCCACAGAGAAGTGGGGCAAGTGACATCTCATCAGTCCCCTCTTGAAATGGTGCTGCAGGACCTGCCAAGATGGCTAAGGGTGTCTTTTCACAAACTCAGGGGAGCTGATAAGTGTACTTGGGTACAGAGTGTGTTGCATGGACTTCTGCTGACCTTTAGACTTTCCCAGTTCCCTGAGAGGGAGCTGCAGCACACGCCTCCCGCTCTTATTTTATTTTTAAAAATATTTTTTAGTTGTCAATGGACCTTTATTTTATTTATCTATATGTGGTGCTGAGAATCAAACCCAGTACCTCACACATGCTAGGCAAGTGCTCTTCCACTAAGCTGTAACCCCAGCCTACGTGCCTCCCACTCTTGTGGGATCAGAAGAGTATCTTCAAAGAGAGGCTACCCAGGTCTTGGGGTCCTCCTTCAGGAGTCACAGTGTTCTCTGAACAAGAAGAGTTGAATGAGGGCTAATGGAAACTGTATGGTCACAAAGAGGGGAGGAGAAGAGATGGGTCAGATCACCAGCATGCAGGGTCAGGACTGACCCTCATGCCTCCCAAGGACAGATAGACCAGTGTTGCCTCTAGGCCCAAACTGTACTTGCCACAAGACTAAAAGGAATAGGATCTTCCCATGAAGACCTCCCCCCACGTAGCCTGAGGGAACAGAGACCTTATTTAAGGTCATAGCCTGCAAATTGGATGCAGACCAGTGGGAGAAAAGCAGGAAACCAGGGCTTTGTTCTCACAGCCGACTCCCACCGCTGGTCCATCAAGTAGTTAAACTCGGTCTAACTCAAAGCTTCGATTTCTCATCCTGTTGGCAGCATCTCCTGTCCCCACCCCAAAGGCTTGATCCCAGAAAGTTCCCTGGGTGAGGAGGGGACCCTTACTTCTAGGAGGAGAGGTGTTACTGTAAAGGGCAAAGAGGCCTTGGTGCGTCCCCCTCCCTGTGTGACACTCTGCATGGCACCACTCCTCCTCTGTGGCCTTGCCCCTGACAACTTGAGGTGTCCCTGGCCTGACCTCTCGCTCCCTCTTCTGGGGCTTCCCCTAGCAGGGAATCCTCCTGGCAGTGTTCTTTCTTAAGGGTCCTCAGAGGTGCACTCTTGGCCCACAAGCTTCACAGGACATACTCACCAGCCAAAGCCCCCTTTCTCTCTGCTCTTTCCTCCTCTGCTTTAGGCCTCCACCCTCAGAGTTCCTTGGCTCTTCCACAGCTCTGCTTCTCACTGTGTAGCAACAAGGGAGAGGGTGGCCTTCCCCTTTTCAGGCCAGCCCAGTCCTGCTGTGAGAAGCAGGAGGGAGGGGGAATGGGGTGAAAGGTCACCTGGGTCTCTAGCTGACTCCCCACAAGGTAGCTCAGGAAAATCCTTGGATGTAGCTCTGAGGTGTGGCAGGGGCTGGGACTCTGAAGCCCCTTAGTGCTCAAGGTCATGGAGAACAGGAGCCTCCCACTTTCTAGATTGGTTTTGGCTGTGCCTTTGGGGAGCTTGGCATATGCTCCTCAGCAGAGTGAGAAGATTCCTCACAGGCTCCCTGTTTGATCTCCCTCTCCCAGGCAGAGCCCCAGAGACCGCCTGGGGGCAGATCTTTAAGCTTAGCAGAGGAGTCCCAAGGGGAGGAACTTCAGCCTGGCTTGGAGAGAAGTTGCCCTCTCCTGCCCAGTTGGAGGCCCTCAAACCCTTAGCCCTCCTGGACACAAAGGGTCCAGCTCCTCATGTTGGTGGTGGTGGGGCTTCTGTTCATATTCATGTTGGTGACTCAGTGCAGCTAAGGGAAAGGGCTCTTTCTAGTTCTTTTTCGTTTTTCTAAATGGCTTCTATTTTCCCTGGCAGAAGATGTCAGGCTCAAATTTAATTCATGTGTGAGCCATTCCCAGAGAAGTGACATTCCAAAGCCCCTCACCCAGCCTTGGGCCTCCAGCATGACACACTCGACCTGGAGCAGCAGAGCAAATTCCCAGAAGCAGTTTTGAGAATGATGAGTCAGAGGTTTGCAGGGGACAGTGGTTGATGAGAGCTTGCTTCACACTTGCTGCCACTAGGACCAGGCTGGGGCCATTAGGGCAGGCAGAGGCCTGGCTGTGAGGGGCTATTTTGAGAGCCCAGGGGCTGGGGACCATGCTGGTCTCCAGGGGAAATCATGAGCCAAGAGCCAGTAGGGTGTGAATACTGAACACATGTGCTAGGTATGGCACATGCATGATCCACACATAGTAGTAGTGATGAGTACTGTTGAGGTCACTTGCAGAGATCAGAGGGCCAGGAAGGCAGAGCCAGGGTTGACTTCAGGGACCAGCTCTTGACTGTGCCCCTACTTTCTTAAGGAGAGACAGTGGGAAAGTAGAGGGAAGGCCTTGGAGGACTCTCCCACTCCTGGTGAGTCCTGTCAGTGCTTAGCTCAGCAGCCCCACTGGGATGTGCCTGGCTGCTGCTGTCTGCTCAGGCTGGCCCAGGGCACATCAGGACCCAGGTGCTTCCTGACTTGCTTTTTCTCTCTATGTACATATGAAGTCCAAACTCAACTCTTAATATTTCTAGGGCTCCTGGGTGTTCCTACAGGACTACATTACTAGGGTCAAACTCTTACAACATTGGATTAAGGTTGCTGGCTACTGCTCACCTTGACTTTTGGCTACAAATGTGCTTTGTCTTGCTTCCTTATTCCTTCAAGGGTGAATTGAATTCCTTATTCCTTCAGCAGTAGAAGCCATGCCCTTAGCTGTGATAGCCATTTTGGGCCAGTCAATATTTGCTCTTCTAGAAGCTAAACACCAAGGCACATGTGGTAAATCTCCCTCTACTGGCACCATGATGGACACCACTGATGGATCCTGATGCCCTGATACCCAATCTATGTGCCCTTGAGTTCATGTGGTACCTGGAGCCATTAGAAACAGATTTATTTATTTATTTATTTATTTATTTATTTAATTTTGCAGTATTGGTGATTGAACCCAGGGGCATTCCATCATGAGCTACATCCCCAGCCTCTTTTATTTTTGAGACAGTGTCTTAATTTGCTCAGGATGGCCTTGAACTAGTGACCTTCCTGTCTCAGCCTCTCCAATAACTGGGAATACAGGAGGATGCCCAATGCTTGGTGTAAATTCAAAAAACAAAAAACACAGGTATTGGTAAGGGGAAGAAATGAAATGGTAATTTGTCCATGTTTAGACCTGGGGTGATGCCTCTGTCTGAGGCATCTACCCAAAACAGAGCAGTTGCTGCTGAGAGCAGTTTTGTACTGCCCCAGGCTAGAAAGTGAATTCTCAATGTGCTATTCTTCCTGTAAGCACAGGGATTGGTACTGCACAAACCTGGTGAGGTTGGCGGGACGAGTGCGGGAAGTTGATACTGGGTTGCTGCAGGTGACATTTCGAAGAGTCCTCGGCAAACGCTTCACAGAGTGGAAGCGTTTTGGGGTGACCAGAACCCTCAACGACCCGTAGTTCCCAGGCACCTCTGGCAGGCTTGGCGGTTTGGCGAGTGCTAAGATCAAAGTGGGGTAGAGGCACTGGCTTCGTCAGATACTCACCCCCAGACCGTACCTTTTCTTCTCCTAGGCCCTGCATTCCCCCATGCCGTCCCTGCCACCTAGACCCTCAGATCCTCGGTGCTGGGCTCCGGCCTCCAGCGGGACAGCGCTGGTAGTCCGCGCTTTGGGAAGTGCCAAGAGCCCGGCGCCCTAACTGCTCCACCCCCCCATCCCCGCCCCCGCAACCCCTCGGTCGGTGCCGGACTCCTCCTTCGCCTCCTCCTCCCTCGGGGGGTGGGGAGCCCGCTCCGGAAGCCCCGGCGCCCCCGCCCGGGCCGCAGCTAGCATTTTGGAGGGCGGTCCGCGCGGGAGCGCGCCACGCGGGGCTGGAGTGCCCAGTCGCCGCCAGCGCTTTGGAGCGCCCCCCGACCACCCCCGAGCCGCATCAGCCTCAGAGCCCGCCGAACTTCTCTCCAGACCTCCCCTCATCTCGGAAACCCTTTCCCACCCTCTTCCAGATCCCCTTGCTCCCGTGCCATCCACACCCCTTCCCAGAATCCCCTCCCCCGCACTTTTCTGCACCCCTTTCCGGAGGATACCCGCCCGGTTCCAGTTCTCAGAACCCCTCTCCCGCCCCTGCCCCCAGCGCCCCTGCCCCACACCCCCACACCCCGTGCCGCGGCCATGGCCGTGCGCACCGTGCCCCTGCTCGGCTGCCTTCTGGCACTGCTAGCACTCTGTCCTGGGGGTCACCCACAGACGGTGCTGACCGACGACGAGATCGAGGAGTTCCTCGAAGGCTTCCTGTCAGAGCTGGAGCCCGAACCTCGGGAGGACGACCTGGAGGTCCCGCCGCCTCCCAAGCCCACCCAGCGCGCCCGCAAAGCCCAGTCAGGGGGCAAGCTGGGGGCGGGTGCAGAAGGTGAGAGCCTGGGGCCGGGGCGACCCGTGGGGGGATTGGCACCTTAGGTGAGCATGAAAGGACTTGAAGGGCCTGGCTCCTCCCCAGACTGTTCATGGTGAGGACTTGCAACCGCGCCTGTTGGGACGCTGTGCCAGACGAGGGCAGTGCTGGCGCGGAGCCCTGGGACCTGAAGGCACATCCAGCACAGGGTGGTAGGGCCGCTTTTGGGGGCCAGTGGATACAATTGTTCTAGTAGCTCATCCCCAGGCCCCAAGAGGGTTTAGGCTAGGCTAGGGAACTGTCACCACCCAGCTGTCCTTCTTGACAGGCCCTCTCTTCAGGCCACACCCCCACCCCCACCCCGCGCCTGCACTTGCCCACCTACCCCAAGAGTGCACAGGTATGGGGAGGGGCTGCTGAAGACCTATGGCCCACGGCCATAGGTGGAAGTGGGCAGTGGGCAATCCTGGATTATTATGAGAATTACATGAGGTGATGCATCACCAAGGCATGTAACCCAAGGTTTCTTATGTAATCAGTTGTCAATAAATCTTGGCTGTTTCCCGTGGCTCTCTAGAGGGTGGCAAAAGATCTTATGATCTCTCTCCCAGGAGACTCTAAGGCACCATTCGTCGTTCTTGAGGTCAGCAGATTCCTCCTCCTGCTCCCTGTAGCCCCAGCTGTAGATCTTTCCTGACTCTCCTTGTACATCTCACCTCCCGGCACCTTCAGCAGCCCAGGCTTGCTGTCTAGGGTTTTTGAATATTGCTGGAACTGGCCTTCTCCTGGTTGTTTTGTAACTTTTCTGTATTTCAGCCAAACTGCCTTCGTGTCTCCCATCCACCATTAAACTCACAGCAGCATTTGCAGCTCCTGCTAATGCATCCTGGGAGGATTCCCATGGGGCAGCCCCACCTGGGGCACCTGCTCCCAGACTCCCTGAGATGACCTGGCAGCCAGAAGCTCCTAGACTATTCCTCTGTCCCCTGTGTGGCCCTCAGGTCCCCAACCCACCCAAGATCTCTTACTTTTTCTTCTTTTGGGGGCCTCAGGACCCACCAAGTGAGCCTTTTCTTTGAAGTTTCTTTGTCTTTGCAGGGAGACCCCAGGTCCATGTCCTTCAATTTGGATGATAATTGCAGGGATGATTGTTGCTTCTTCAGACCTGCATAATTTAGTCACCTCTCTGTCCCTTCCATGTCCAGCACAGAATGGTACTCCATGACTGATAAAGGGACATTTGGTGAAGGAGTGGATTGTGGAGGGCTCCTCTTGAGGTTTTGGCAAGTGTAGGTCTCTCCCTGGATCTGAGTGTCACACACTTAGGCTTTAGAGAGGCTGAGATGTGATGATGACAATCCCAGACTCACAGATAGAAAGCTGGGGCTCAAATACTAGGTCTGCCACAGTGTTTAACCTCTTAGTTTCCTGAACTGCTCTGGGGACTGATAAGAGCCTCTGTACCCAAGTTGTGGGCATCCTGAGGGGCCACAAGGAGACAGAGTGGGCTCTAAATCTTAATCTTGTACAGTACCTCCAGAAAAGGCTAAAGACAAAGGGAAGAAAGGGAAGAAGGACAAAGGCCCCAAGGCAACCAAGCAGCCCCTGGAGGGGTCCCCGAGGCCTCCCAAGAAGGGGAAGGAAAAGCCACCCAAGACCACTAAGAAGCCCAAGGAGAAGCCACCCAAGGCCACAAAGAAACCCAAAGAGAAGCCACCTAAGGCCACCAAGAAGCCCAAGGAGAAGCCACCCAAGGCCACCAAAAGGCCCCCGACCGGGAAGAGACTCCCCACTCCAGCCCCCGTGGAAACCTTGGAGTGGCCACTGCCCCCACCCCCCAACACCAACCCTGGGGAGCCACCTCAAGAGGGAGGTTTGTGCCAGGTTTCTCTGGGGTTATGGGGCTCTGACCTCTATTAGAGGCTGGGAATGGGGAGGGTACGTCCCTGGAACTCTTCTCCCTACAAACAAAGTAGGATTTGGGGCCTCATTTTTTTTTTTTATCATGAACTTGGCAATTTGACCAGTGAGTTTCCTCAGAGCTGTAGCCTCTTCTGGGTGGGAAGAGGGCTTGGTAGCTTGGGGATGGGGATCTCTGAACCCAGCTGTAAGAACTTTCAGGATTCTTTCCTGTCTTCCTTTGTGTCAACAGCCAGCCCAGCTCTCTGACTTCAGGGTTGCTAGCAGGGTACCAGGAGTGCTCACTCCAAGGAGTGTGGGCTTAGCAGTATGTCCACAGGGCCTGTGATGGATGGTGGCCTTAGGCTGTCAGGGTGGTTAGGACAGGCCCCCATCCACCTGCTCCTGGGGCATCTGTGTTGCAGGAGAAGCCTTCCCAAATACCTGGCAGGGTCAAGGAGAGGAGATCCATGTAGAGGCCGGAGAGCACCAGCCTGGTGAGTGAGTGGCTGTCATCCTTCTGACCTCGGGGTGACAAACCACCTTGGCTTGCTGCACTTGAGGGGTTTCCCAGAGTGGGCTTGGGTAGGGTTTTTAGTAGCCACTGGCATCTTCCTTTAGTGCCTGAGGAGGAGACTGAGGTGCCCACTCTGGACTACAATGACCAGATAGAAAGGGAGGACTACGAGGACTGTGAGTAGGCTGCTGTCCCAGTGGCTCAGACCTGGCCTGGGTAATGGTGGCCCTACCTGAGGACTCGTCTCAGCAGGGGCAATCAGATTCTGCCTCCCCTCAGTTGAGTACATCCGGCGCCAGAAGCAGCCTAGGCCACCACCCATCAGGAGGAGGCTCTGGCCAGAGCGCCCAAAGGAGAAGGTTGAGGAGCCAGAAGAGAGGAAGGAGATAATTGGTAGGATGGGGGGCAGAAGGGGAAAAGATGCGGGGAGGGGCTCTGGCCTACCCCCAACTCCACACCTCCACAGAGCCACCTCCAAAGCCTGTGCTGCCCCCTGACTACGGGGATGGCTTCGTGATCCCTAACTATGATGACAGTGAGTATCCAGTGTCCTAGAGTCTGAGGGATGTAGGTGAGTGGACACATGAGGCCAGGAATCTGGCCAGGGACTGGGCCTTCTCTGCCTGCTTTCCTGGCTCCTGACTTTGCCTTTATCCCCACAGGGGTGTCCCTAGGCTTTCAATTCCATGCAGGCCCAGCCCTCCCTGTCCTGTGTCTCCTTCCTCCCAGCTCCTTGCTACCTTTCCTGAGGGTCACCTTGCCCCAGCTCATCATCCCCAGTGCTTGTGGCACCTACAGATTCCCTCTCTCCTGGGCTATGGGTTTGAGCAGGTCCTTGTTCTTTTCCTGCCTCCAGATCCCTGTCAGTTCCTCCAACCCTCTCTCTAGCTCAGTCCTCACAGTGCCATAGGGTGCCAGCTGCCACTCAGGCATGTCACCTGCCCTGGTACCACTCTGCCCAGTCTTGATTCCTTCTTGCCTCAGGCCAAACTGCCTTGTGGGACCATGTTGGGGACCTCAGCAGGGTCTTGTTTGTCCCACCCGATGCCCCACTCTCTCATAGGAGGACCCCTCTCTTCTTAGCCTGTCCCCGAGATCCCTCCCTCCCTCCCCTCCTGCCCAGTCCTGCTTTGTAGGCTCCTGTGAACCCAGGAACCAAGGCCCCCAGAGCAGGATCAGAGCTGCCTCAGCCAAGCTCTCTCTCCCCACAGTGGACTATTACTTCCTGCCTCCTCCGCCACAGAAGCCCCATGTTGAGTTGGAAACAGATGAAGAGAAGGAAGAGCTAAGTGAGTGGGACCAGGGCCACCCGCTACGGCCAGCTCTGCCTGCCAGACCTCCTCCTCATGTGCCCTAGCTCAGCCTGACCCCCCATATGCCCTTGCTTAGCTTCATCCATGAGTCCAAGCTCATCCATCCTGACTTCCCAAATGCTCTAGCTAAGCTTTACCATATGTCTTAGCTCATCCTGACCCCCCATATACCCTAACTTAGCCTGACCAACCTCCAAGTACCCCAGCTCAACCTGCCCACCTACTATATGTCCCAACTCAGCCATTTCACAGCTTAGTCTGTTACTCACACGTCCCAGCTCAGTCTGACCACACCCATGCTGAGGCCCAGGATGACAGACCTCTTACCTTGCATCCTCCAGAGAAACCCAAAAAGGGCAGCAGCCCCAAGGAGGAAACAGAGGACAAGTGGGCTGTGGAAAAGGGCAAGGACCAAAAAGGTGTGTGGCTGGTCCCCATGGGGCATCTTGACTCTTGTTGTCTTGGGCCCTTGGATCTAGCTCCTCCCTTGTCCACAGGTCCCCGAAAGGGCGAGGAGCTGGAAGAGGAGTGGGCTCCAGTGGAGAAAATCAGTGAGTGGGGATGGGATAGGGATAGGACAAAAACTAGCTCAAGACCATACACCAAACAAAATTGCAGATGGGGCAGGGTTGGGAGTGAGGAGGGCCTTAGGTGAAAATCGAGGCCTCTAGCTGCCTTTACAGGTGGGCATCCTTGTGGGGGCCAGTATGCAGATGACCTCATCATCTAGGTGAAGTCATGACTGGCAGGGCTCTGCACGGGATTTAATGTGAGTCCTGGGTTCCTGAGAGCTGGGCACCATTAGCATGTTCTTCCTCCAGATAGGGCAGCTGTGGCCCAAGCAGGGGAAGCAGAGCCACAAGCTGCCACAGCCTACAATTAGCATCTCTGATTTGAGGGGAATGGGCTGTAGGCCCTGTGGTTCTGGGCTGGTGGAGGGAGATCTGAGCCCCTAGCCAGCAGCCTGGGGTGTGTGTCCTCAGAGTGCCCGCCCATTGGGATGGAGTCGCACCGAATTGAGGACAACCAGATTCGCGCCTCCTCCATGCTGCGCCATGGCCTAGGGGCACAGCGTGGCCGGCTCAACATGCAGGTGGGTGAGTGGTTGGCCCATCCCCTAGCAGGCAAAGGGCTCTTCCACCCATGCTCAGCACCTACTGTCCTGGACAGGCTGGTGCCAATGAGGATGACTACTATGATGGGGCATGGTGTGCTGAGGATGACTCACAGACCCAGTGGATTGAGGTGGACACCAGGAGGACTACTCGGTTCACTGGCGTCATCACCCAGGGCCGAGACTCCAGCATTCAGTACGTGGCTGGGCTCTTGGGAAGTTGGCAAGGTTTGGAGTCCCATTTGGGACATTTCAGTCAGCCCTTGAGCTGGTCCAGAAAAGCCAGTAAAATCCATGAGTGGCCAGCCTTGCCCCTGACCCTCAGCCATGGTAGTTAGCCCCTGAGTTCAGATGAGCATGAGATCAGGGACAAGCTACCACCCACAGCCATGGACAGGCACAGGACCTGGTACCTGATGCCTGAGTAAAACTCCATAGCCCTGCTGGTTCAGAAAGGGGGATTAGGTCACCTGGGGCCTGGGGCCTGGTGCAGGAGAGCAGCCTTGCCCTGACAACATCTTCTCCACAGTGACGACTTTGTGACCACTTTCTTCGTGGGCTTCAGCAATGACAGCCAGACATGGATGATGTACACCAATGGCTATGAGGAAATGGTAGGCACCTGAACCCTGTGCTGTTTCTGTTGTGTGGGTCAGATTGGGCTCTCAGAAGGGGTAGGAGTGCTATTCTGAGGCCTGTCCCTCCCCAGATCTTCCACGGGAATGTGGACAAGGATACACCTGTGCTGAGTGAGCTTCCAGAGCCAGTGGTGGCCCGATTCATCCGGATCTACCCACTTACCTGGAATGGCAGCCTGTGCATGCGCTTGGAAGTGCTGGGCTGCCCCGTGACTCGTGAGTATGGAGGGGCTGGCCAGGGGTTGGGGTGGCTGGAGTTGATCTGTGGGTGAGTCCACATCAAGATCCTGACTGCCTACCCCTCTGCAGCTGTCCACAGCTACTATGCACAGAATGAGGTGGTGGCGACTGATGACCTGGACTTCCGGCACCACAGCTACAAGGACATGCGCCAGGTTAGAAGCCTGTGTCCCATGCCAGGGTGGGCCCTTTGCAGGGGTGACTGGAACTCATACCTAGCCCAGTCCTGCTGATTCAGGGGCCCAGCCTTCCTTAGAGGGATGTTGACTGCCCCTTGACTTAGGAAGGCTAGAACCTGTGGGCCACCTGAGGGGCTGGGTTTAGCTATCCATCCCATAAAACAGATCAGGACAGAGGAAGAGGCATGGTCAGTGATGTGGTGCCCTCTCCCTGCCAGCTGATGAAGGTGGTGAATGAAGAATGCCCCACCATCACCCGCACATACAGCCTGGGAAAGAGCTCACGAGGGCTCAAGATATATGCCATGGAGATCTCGGACAACCCTGGGGATCATGAGCTGGGTGAGGGCCTGAGGGCATCATTTTGCTAGCCCTGGCTGCCTGGCCCTGAGCTACTTGGCTCAGCTTCCACTCCACAGAGGATCAGAGGCAAGACCCTGGCACTGCAGCAGGGCCTGTGCAGTTGCTATGTGGAGTTCACCACCTCCTGCTTGCTCCTGGAGTCCCTCTGGGAATCCAGGCCTGTCTTGCTGGGCACTATAAACCTCAGCTGCTCCCTGCCCCCTGTCCCCTGGTGTCTGGGTCCTTTCTCAAACGCCCTGGGCCTCATAAGACTGAGTGCTTGCTGTGGCTCCTGCCCTTTCAGGGGAGCCTGAGTTCCGCTACACAGCTGGAATCCACGGCAACGAGGTGCTGGGCCGAGAGCTACTGTTGTTGCTCATGCAGTACCTGTGCCGAGAGTACCGTGATGGGAACCCCCGTGTGCGCAACCTGGTGCAGGACACTCGCATTCACCTGGTGCCCTCACTGAACCCTGATGGTTATGAAGTGGCTGCACAGATGGTAGGTGGGACCTGGGGCTGGCCAGGGAAGGGTGGGGGTTGGGGGATGAGCAGCTGAAGAGGCCAAAGCTGACCCTGTTGACTTCTCACAGGGCTCAGAGTTTGGGAACTGGGCACTGGGGTTGTGGACCGAGGAAGGCTTTGACATCTTTGAGGACTTTCCGGATCTAAACTCTGTGCTCTGGGGAGCTGAGGAGAGGAAATGGGTCCCCTACCGGGTCCCCAACAATAACCTGCCCATCCCTGAGCGCTACCTGTCTCCAGATGCCACGGTGAGGAATTAACCCTGAAAATCTGAGCTGGGGGAGTAGGAAAGTGGCTTAACCTCAGGTGCTGAGATTTAGGGGCTGGGAGAGAGTCAGAGGGACATAACGGGATGAGGAGAGTGAGCCACTGTCATGAGCATCTATGGAGGATGGAGGGGGTAGGATGATGGGAGCCTTGGCCTCTTGTGCTGGCCACCCCCAGGTATCCACGGAGGTCAGGGCCATCATTGCCTGGATGGAGAAGAACCCCTTTGTGCTCGGAGCAAATCTGAATGGTGGTGAGCGGCTCGTATCCTACCCGTATGATATGGCACGCACACCCAGCCAGGAGCAGCTGCTGGCTGCAGCCATGGCAGCTGCCCGTGGAGAGGATGATGAAGAGGCATCTGAGGCTCAGGAGACCCCAGACCATGCCATCTTCCGCTGGCTGGCCATCTCCTTTGCCTCTGCTCACCTCACCATGACAGAGCCCTACCGAGGAGGCTGTCAGGCCCAGGACTACACCAATGGCATGGGCATTGTCAATGGGGCCAAGTGGAATCCGCGGTCAGGGAGTGAGTCAGCCTGGGATGGGCTGTGGTGGGGAACAGCCCAAGGAGAGGCTGACTGTGATTCTGTCTGTCCGTCCAGCTATCAACGACTTCAGTTACCTGCACACCAACTGCCTGGAGCTCTCTATCTACCTGGGCTGTGATAAATTCCCCCATGAAAGTGAGCTGCCCCGGGAGTGGGAAAACAATAAGGAGGCGTTGCTCACCTTCATGGAGCAGGTAGGGCAGTCTGGGCTGCATGTGGAGAGAAGGGTGAAGTCTGGGACAGGGCCCTCAAAATAGGGTTTCCATGTGGTCCCCCAGCCTCATCTCCCTCCTTCCCACAGGTGCATCGTGGCATCAAAGGTGTAGTGACAGATGAACAAAGCATCCCCATTGCCAATGCCACCATTTCTGTGAATGGCATCAACCATGGCGTGAAGACAGGTACCTTGTGTGCATACCTTTACCCACCTTCCCCAGGTGGAGTCTATCTTGTCCTCCCCAAGTACCCACAACAAAGGGAGACACATCTGTGTGGCAAGATGGCCTGCTCTGCAGGACTCAGCCAGAGAAAGGCCTGCCACAGGAAGAACAGGGACTAGTGGGCACCTAGAAGAGGTTGGGGCTGGGAAGCTCAGAGGGGAAGGGTGGAGCTAACGAGGCTCTGGGACAGCCAGCTTGTCTTTCCTGTGTAGCAAGTGGTGGTGATTACTGGCGCATTTTGAACCCGGGTGAGTATCGAGTGACAGCCCATGCAGAGGGTTATACCTCCAGTTCCAAGACCTGCAATGTGGACTATGACATTGGGGCCACCCAGTGCAACTTCATCCTGGCTCGCTCCAACTGGAAACGCATTCGGGAGATCATGGCCATGAATGGGAACCGGCCCATTCTGCGTGTTGACCCCTTACGCCCCATGACCCCTCAGCAGCGCCGCCTGCAGCAGCGCCGCCTACAGTACCGCCTGCGAATGCGAGAGCGGCTGCGACTGCGTCGCCTCAATACCACTGTGGGTCCCACCACTACTCCAACCCCTGTCCCCAGCCCCACTGCTGCTCCCACCCCAGGCACTACCTGGGGACCCTGGGGCCTTCTACCTACAACCACTGCAGGTTGGGAGGAATCGGAAACCGAGACCTACACGGAGGTAGTAACAGAGTTTGGGACAGAGTTTGGAACAGAGTTTGGAACAGAGTTTGGGACTGAGTTGGAGCCCGAAGAAGAGGAGGAAGAGGGGGAAGAGGGGGAAGAGGAGATAGCTACTGGCCCTGCGTTCCCCTTCACAACAGTGGAGACCTACACGGTGAACTTTGGAGACTTCTGAGACCAGGATCTCATCACCACCTGGCCCAGCTCAAGCTACAGCAGCACTTCCCAAGCCTGCGCCCACAGACACACCCATCAGCACATGGAAGGCCCCTAGTGTGGGTCCTGCAGGGGACACAAAGGAGACAAGGACCCAAGAGCCAGTGTCTGTGCAGAGGTTCCTGCCCTGCCTGCCAGCCTTCAGGGAGGGGCAGGGAGGCACCCAAGGTCACACCAATAAAACAAGCTCATGGCACTGACCATTGCTGTTCTGACCAGCTCGAGGAGGAGAGGCTGGCCCCCTACTAGGGTCCTATCCCAGGTATGCCCGAGGAGGTCAAAGCTCAGACAAGTAAACATAAATGCTTTATTTACAAGGCTTATATTGCAAAGGCAAATGGCCTGGTCCAGGTTACCTCTCCAAATCAGGGCCCCAACCCCAGGCCTCCAAGGTCATCATCCTCTGCTCCAAAACCAGCAAAGCTGATAGGCTGGCAAGCCAAGCTGCGCAGGTTCACCAGGCAGGCAGTCTGGGTGGCACTGAAGTCAGGAACAGCCACCAACAGTACCATCTGATCCTCAGGGCCTACAAAGGAGCCATATCGGATCCACTTAGGGTTCTGGGCAAAGTGTGCCTCACAGGAAAGCCCCAAGAAGTAAAGAGGAGTCACAGTGGGGGTGACAACAGAAGTACACAGCTCAGAGCCATTTCAGCCCCCAGTCAGCCTGGCCCCTTTAAATAAAATAACAGTCACAGGGCAGACCCCAGGCAATCTAGTTCATGGGGGCTTTTCCCCTAGGGAAGAACAAATTGCTCTTGTGAGCTCAGGGTTGTCAAAAGACAAAACTTACCTCGGATGATTTTGGAGCCAAAACTGGGAGTGTTCCCGCAAAAGTAGACATGAGGGCATTCCAGAAAGATGAATGGGTCAGTTTTGTAGAAGGGGTAACAACCTGGAAAGGGGCCTGTTGCTGAGCAGGGCTTCTCAGCCTGTATAGAGGATACCTGGACTAGGCAGTCCTGCCATGGGGCTACCCTGCACAGGATATACAGCAGCATTCCTCCCATTACCCACTAAGTGCCAGTAGCAGGTCCCAGTTGTGACAAAAGTGCCATGTTACCACAAGACCTGAGGGGCAGGTCAGGGGCCCTGTTGCCTCTGCCCTCAGGTGTGGGGACTGGGGGGTTATACCATGCAAAACCCAAACTTCCAATATACTCCCATGGTCTTGAGCACTGGGGAGCCATGGCCAAAGACAAATTAAGAGTCTAGCTTCCAGAACAGGCTTCTCCTTAACAGGCCTGGGCAAGGCAATGTAATCTCAGGAAGCTGTCTTGGCCCACAGATCCCACCAGTGTGACTATGCTGTTACCTAGGGTGTCAGGAGCTGTGGGGCTGATGTGACGGACTCGCAGAGTCCACTCCAGAATCTCCAAATGGTCTTCCATACTGCTGTATCGGAAAATGTCATTCACGTTCTGTCCTGATGTCCCCAGGAACCTGCAAGGCAAGGCTCTGCTGACCCTTAGCCTGGGGCCCATTGGTTTTGCTCCACCCATAACAGCCAGCCCAGAGCTCATATCATATTTTTGGGGTGCTCCAGGCCAACCTTGTACAAGAACCTCTTGTTGCCCTGCCCTCTCCCCAACCTTCTCCCCTGCTCCTTCTGCTGTACCGGCTACCTGACTCCATCGATGGTGGCCTGGTAGGGGTTGGTGACCAGCTGCAGTGTGGAGTAGGCAGTGGCCAGTGGGAACATGCAGTGGTGCAGGGGCTGCTGGGGGAGCGTATAGTTGGTTGGATCAAATTCACCTGGCATCACGTCCACAGGCACCGAGGCCTAGAGGGCATAAGGCAGGGAAAGCTTGCAGGACCTGAGGGAGCTCCCACTTCCCAAGACAGCCACCCAACCTCCCGATCCCCACTCAACAGCTGCCAGCCCCCAAAGCTGCTCACACTCAACTGCAGGAGGATCTCATCCAGCATCTTGACTGCTTCCACACTGGCTGCCTGGGTTTTCTTGGTAAGATACTTGGCCTGGGAGTAGAAACCCAGGAAGCCCTTAGGTCCTGAGGTCAAAGGGACACCCAGAACCCACCTAAGTTCTCAGCTGAGGAAAGCAGAGCAAAGCCCACCAGCAGAAAGATTTAGAGTTGCCTCATAGACCCTGCACCCCCCTCTGGTCCATATACCCTCAAGAAGCAGGGCTGCTTGTGAACACAGCCCCAGTGCAGGAGCCCGCCCACCGCAGCAGGAAGGCTGAATACAGCCAGGTAGCCTCCATACCTTGTTGATAGAATCTCTGCTTTGGGTGCTGTGGCTGAGGAGGTTGCCGGCAAGAATAACCCGGGAGACGTGGGCAGCACTGCACTGTTCTCCTTCATCCCCGAGCTGCCCTGTCACCACATCTACCAGCAGTTGAGTCCCCAGCAGGCTCTCGCCACCGCCTCCACCCAGGCCCAGCCCAGACACGAGCAACACAAACCTGCAGAGACAGTGGGGTCCTGCAGGGTGCCATGGAAGGATATACCTCTCCTTGCACTGGCACTGGGGCCCTGGCACTGGGACTCCTCACCTGTCTGTGTCAAGAGGGGGTGCAGGCTTCTGTGGAGCAAGGTCAGCAAAGCAGTGGTCCTCTACCAGAAACTTTCCATCATCTCTCACGGAACCAAACACTGCCAGGACTGTTCCTGGGGAGCAGTGAGGTGGTCAGGTGTTCCCACCTCCTCCCATCACCCAAATGGGCAGAACCACCAGCCCCTCTCAACACACCAGTTAATTTTCTTTAGGACTCTGAAACTAAAGCCAACTTTCTGGGGTCACTGTCCCTGGATAGAGGCTGGAAGATTGGTCTCACCCAGTGATGGCACCCTACTTTCCCACAAACATAAATGCACCAGCCCCTCAAGCATAAGCCCTGACAGCCCCCACAGAGCCCCCCAACACAACCATGGTGAAGTCTCTCTCAACCTCCTACCAATATACCCTCATTGGACTCCCTACCTCTACCACCCTCTCATTGAATTCCCTGTTTCTCCCCATACTAACATATTCATGCTGGGCTCTACCCACTCTCACTGGGCTCCCACCTGTGACCAACTTTGACACATCAATGGTGCCTTTCAGTTTGATACGCTGCAATTCATCTTCCAAGACCAGCTCATCATCTGGGTGGATGTATTTGCTTCGAGGAGGCTGGGGGAGCAGGTTGTGCTGAAAGGCAGAGATGGTAGGTAGTCTTGGGATCAAGGCCACCAAAGTTCCTATGTTTCAAGATGGTACTGTAGCCCCTGCCCCTCTGGACCTGCTCCTTCGCTCTCCATGGGCAGAGACCCATCCCCAACCCCTTGGATCTATTAGGGTGGCACATCAGTGTCCTCCTACATAGGTCTTACCTCTTCGCTGATCTCACGCAGGATGGAAGGCTGGAGTGGCATGGCCTTGAACAGAGTGCCCACTACACAGCACTTCTCCCCATGCTGCAGCTCACACAGCTTCTTTACTTCAACTTCACTGCCTGGTGTAAGGGATACAGACTCAGACCAGCCCCACCCCTGACCTAGCAAGCGGAGGCCCCTGCCCAGCCCTCTGCTATGGGGCACTTACAAAGAGCCTCACCAGAGTGCTGCAGGCCTGGGCCCTTGTCTTTACCAGGAAGGAGAGAACATAAAGTGAAAGACCTCCTGGACCTCAGCACAACAGTGAAGGGGGGTCTGCCAGAGGGACAAAGCCTGTGGGTGTGGTGGGGCCCCAGATGCCAAGTATTCACCTAAGAGTCAGAAGCAAATAGGGACAGATATGCAGAAGCAAGGCCTTGTGAAGATAGGGCAGGCACCAGAGTTCTGTGGTCACAAGCCTGGGAGGGCCTGGAGCCAACAGAAGCTGGAAGAAGCAGGAAGGATCCTCCCCTGAGTCTCCAGAAGGAACCAACCCTGTTGACAACTTGATTTCAGATTTCTGGCTTCTAGAATGGAGAGAATAAATATTGTCTTAAGTCAGCAAGTTTGTGGTACTTTATTACAATGCCATAGGAAACTAATACAGAGCATTACTTCACTTATGCCTAAATTATAATAGTCATTCTTAGAAAGAAGCATGCTAAATCCCAACAGAATCCGGCCCTAAAAACATTACAATGTAAGAGTTTTCATTCTTCTGCTCTATCCTCTGTTACCAAATGCTTCATCCTCTGAAAACAGAGATATCCAAAGGTCAGACATCCTACCCTCTTCCACCCCACTGTGTTTTCTGTTCCTTCTGGAGTCAGACAGCCCTGATCACCAGGCATACCCAGGATCCTGGGGTAAGTTAGAACACATCAGAATGTTCTGTACATTCTAGAGGAGAGCTGTAGAGAGCCAGGGTGGGCAGGAGAAAGGAATGCAAGTCTCTAAAGGCCTGTGGACTCATCACAATGGATCCCCATGCCTAGGAAAAACCCCTGTAAGGAGGAGGCACAGTAATGTGAAGATCATGTAGTCCCTCAGCTTAACTGACCCCTGCATAGCCCAACCCTCTCCTGCCCTAGAAGAACCAAAAACATTCCTCAGAGGTACATCTGGGGAAGCACAAAGAGGGGAGTAATTTGAAACAAGATAAGAGGGGCACCACCACCAGTAAGAAACACCACACACCAAAGAAAACAACACATTCCTGCTAGAATTTGGATATGGCTTGTCTTGCAAAGGTTCATGTATTGGAGGTTTGGTCCCTTGTGTAACAATGTGAGAGGTAGAGAGATGTTTAAGAGGGGGAATCTAGTGGGAGGTCCTTATCTCACTGGGGGAGCAACCCCCAGAAGGGATTAAAGCTCTCCTGAGAGTGAGTTGTTATAGGAACGAGCCCAGTCCCTGAACTGCTCTCTGGTTTCCAGTTTGTTGATGTGATCTCTCCCCTTTTTTTTTTTTTTGCATGTGCTCCTACTATTTGCTATGAGGTGCTCACTGGAATGAAGCTGATGCTGGTATCACACCCTTTAACCTCCAGAACTATGAGCTAAATAAACCTCTTTTCTACACGAAGTACCTCACCTTAAGAATTTTGTTATAATAACAGAAAATGGACTAATATATGCTCTCACGCCCCAGGTGGCCCCACTAAGCACAGTCCACTGAACTCAGTCAATCCTAACAATACGCTAAGAATAAATATTATACCCACACTGAGGCATTGAGAGGTTAAGTATTATGTCCAAGGTCACAGAGTTGGGATACAAATGTATGACCTTAAGTACTTGGTGGAAACATTAACCCAAAGCAGGATACCCTTCTTCAAGTAATGCACTGGTACCAACAACAAAACTGGACACAAAGACCAACACTTGCTCTCACTGATCCCCTTCCAGAAGGCAGACAGCCAACAGACAGTACACAAATAATTGCCCACGGACAAATAGGGAGCTGAGGTAGAAAATATAGAGTGGACTCTGACAGGTTAAGGTCACCAAAGGTGGTCTCCCTAAGGACATGCCACCTTAGCTGAGAATGCAAGGCCAGAAGACTAGGGAGAGAATGTGCCAGTCAATGGGAAAAGCCTACAGCATGAAGGCTTGGCATGTTCAGGGAACAGGTGAGTAGAGAGAGACCCATTCTAAGAGGCAGGCTAAGCTTTGATGAGGAAGCCCAGGCTACACAGAGAAGCCTCCTGTGGGTATTCTGGGTGATAGCCAGTATCCACCATCAGGTCTGTGGTGACCTGCTGCCAGTCACCCCCTTCATTGTGGCAGCTGCCTAAATTCTTGCCCACAGTCAGTGTGTGGAATGCAATGGCTGCTGTCAATCACCTGGGAGCATTGTTAGCAGGTTCAATCACTGGGAAAGAACGTGCTGTTGTAAAACTCCTGAAAGGTGGTATTGATATTGGGCCCAAGCAGCAGGAGAGTCCATGGACAGTGTCCCCAACGGCTTAAAGGAAAGCAAGGGAAAAGTTCAAATTACTCCCCTTTATGTGTTTCCTCTAGCAGAGGGAGGAAGCAGCCCCTTGTTATGTGGTAGAGGACAGGCAAATAGTACTTTGGGCTGAGGTAAAGAAAACATCACATCCCCAAAGAATTTGCTAATCTACCTAGCAAACTTCCAGGCCCAGAGTTCTCCCACTGCCTAAATAAACTGAGAATTAATCCAATGGTTCAATGAGAGGTGGGAGGAGCCTGATAGCCAGTGTTTCTCAAAGTTCCCAGTGGTTCCCATGGGCCACCAGGGCTGAGATTCACCAAATCTGGTGCTAGGGATAAGTAAGGCAGGGTCTTACCTATAAAAGCCTCAATTTAAAAACATAATAGGAGATGAATTGGAAAACAACATGGAAAACCACTCATGCAAATCATGAAAATGTAACATCATCCAAAAGTTAAAAGTGGGAGATGGGGGTCCTTTTTCACCACTGAGAATAATCTAATTGCAGGTACAATCATCAAAGAAGAAATGAGGAAAAGAAAATGGGTCATGTTGCCCAGGCCACTTTATTAGGAAAGACAGAGAAAGCCCAAGGGACAGAAGACTCAAGGCTACCAATACAGGAAGCCAGGAGAAGCCATCAGTGAAGTAAGGAGACCATAGTGTGCATCTCCAGAAATCTTGTCTTCTTGACATACCGAGGGGCTCTTTAGCTATAGTGTGAACAAACAGCTGAACAATTTGCACTGAAGATAGGAAAAACATTTCCCTCTGCTAATGAAATATTCATGGTCACCACCAAAACTAAACCCTTACCTCAAACCAGTCTCTGAACTAAACCTAACATTAAACCCACAGGTTACCTAATCCTCATTATTACCTTAAGAAGAAACTGAAGGATAAAGAGGTTAATTTTCCCAAGGTAACTAGGAAGTAGAAGTTAGAGAAAAATTTTGGTTCTAAGTTCTGAGCTGATGGGGGGATTACCCCCTAAACTCACCCCAATGCTGCAGGGCCCGGTTCACCAAGAAGGGTCGCATCTGGATGAGGCGGGTGGCATAAATGTGGGCGTACTGTCGACTAAAACTTCTCTCCCCCAACCTGAAGGGTTGTGAGGAGTTGGTGTAAGTTGCCACAGGCACCCGGGCGAAGGTGGCATTGTTGACTGTTGGTGGAGACAGCAGAGTGTGGGGCCTCTGAGCTGCCTGTTCAGAGAACATGGCTGTACTCTTGGCTTGCTTTGTCCGTCAGACAGCTGTGCCCAGGCCAAAGAGGGTCACTGCAAGAAAACAAAGGTATTCTTGCCACTCCTGTCCCAACCCAAGGCAGCAACTCTGCTGGTGTCTCAACCAAGCTGCCCACACTTCAAAGGGCACTAAGATAGAAGGGGAACATAAGCTAGGTGTGGGTAGTGAACAGCCTGTAATCCCAGCAGGTCAGGAAGCTAAGGCAGGAGGATCAAAATTTCAAAGCCAGCCTCAGCAACTTAGGCTCTAAGCAGCTTCTGGAGACTCTATCTCAAAGTAAAAAATAAAAAGGTCTGGGAATGTGACTCAGTGGTTAAACATCCCTGGGTTTAATCCCCTGCACCCAAAAAAAAAAAAGGGTTAGGGGAAGGGAGAACAGACATAGTGTTTTCCTGGAACTATCTGTGTCTGGATATCTGTCTCACTCTGTAACCCTAGGCCAGGCAGGGAGAAAAGGAAAGCTGAGAGTGATTCTCTCATTTCGAGCTCTCTGCAAATCCCAAATTCAGGCATCCACTCAGGCATTTCCATCTGGACAGCTACCAGAGTCTCAAACTTAGTACAACCCAACTGGAATACCTGATTTGCCTCCATCCAGCTCCCCAGCCCTGCTCCATCTCAGAAAAATGAGGCCAGCCTTATTACTAAATAAGCTTACCATTAAAGAATAATAACAACTAAGTAATAAAATAAAACTAATTTAAATAAAACATAAATCAGTTGCTGCTCTGCTGGAAACTTTTCAAAGATTCCCTATTTCACTATGTAAAGCCCTATGTTCTTATAGTGGCCTATGAGATCTGCCCCAATGGTCCTCCCCTACGATGTCTCTCACTCCTCCTAGTGACCCTCCCACAGCAGGGGCTCCAGGAGAGGTCTCTGTATTCTGGTTGGCTCTTCTCCCATATACCTCACTGGTTCTTCATGTCCTTACTCAAAAATTCACCTACCCCTCTCCATATTAATTTTCAAGTGCAACCCTCCCCGGTATGTCTGCTTCTCTAATTGTTGTTCACAGCATTTTCTCCTAATAAACTGTATACTTTAAGTTTGCCTGCCTCCTCCAACTAGACGATAAGCTCCAGGACAGCAAAGATTTTTGTTTTATTCCTGGAGATATTACCAGCACCTAGAACCGCACTGTTTGTTTCATTGGAATTCAACCGAGTTGTACCTGCAGGACGTACATGTGATTTTGAAAAGTAATACAAACAATATCTCAAGATATTCTTCACACACAATTGAAAAGACAGTGGTTTGGATATTTTACCACCACAGCTTTCTCCGCCCCCAAACCTACTTGTTGTTTTGTTTAGGAAGTTCAAAACCCCGTAGCTGGTTCGTGTTCCCTGTACTGGACAGCTGTGCTGCACAATGCAAGCTCTCGTTATTAGCCCAAAGGGCGAATCTTAATCAACTTTAAGCCAAACGTGCACTACGGTGGCTGCGGCCCGCCAGCTACCGCGTCTCATGTGGCGGGAGTCGGATCCACCCGTGGCCGCCCTCCCCCCAGCGTCCGGAGCTAGGTCCCGCGCGGCAGTGCGGAAAGTTCCCCAAGATGCGAGTTGCGGCCCGGGAAGCCCTTGTCTCGGACCCGTGGCCTTGAGCCCATTCAACCCCGCAGGTCTCCACTCACCGCGCGACGCTCCACATCCCGCGAATCCCCGCGCGCCCGGCCCGCCCATCATCGCATCCCACCAATCCCGGCGCGCCTGTCCCACCCATCGCCGCGCTCTGCCAATCCCCACGCGCCTGACCCGCCCATATCCACATCTTGCCAATCGTTGCCGTTCAGCTCCGTCCATCATCTTGCGCCGTATCCCGCCGTTCCCCGCGCGCCCTTAGCTGAGGAAGCTCAAGCTAAGGAAGCGCTTAGCCGAGTTCCAGGTTCCCTTGGCAACGAGGGGCGGGGAAAGGCGCAGCGGGTCCCGTACGCATGCGTGCACGCTGGGAGCTGGGTGGTTGGGCGCGTGGTGAGAGGTACCCGGTGGCTTTGGGTCTCATTGACTGTCAGGCCTCGCCCTGAAGCCCTGCCCCGCGAAATTGCCTGGCGGGTCTCCCAAAGTCTCCCAGGGTCCTCGCTGTCCCTGCAGAGTGGCTCACCTGAGCGCAAGGGATCGCAAGCGGCCGCAAGTGAGAGGATCCTGGCAGAAGGAAGGAGGCGCCAGCGGCCAGTCCCTCTCTGCCCTCCAGTCCTGCAGCCCTGTGCAACCGACCCCGGCGGACTGCTGTCAAGTGCTCCACAGCGGCCATCCCATATTCCCCACCCTCCGATGTCCTCCACACCCCAGTATTCGAACTCTTTCTACCCATTAATTCGTAGAATTTCTAACCGAACCCATCGGTTCTTCCCTGTACAGTTTTCCTCCCTCTCCCACCTTTGCTGTGACTCTCCGTCAGAAGTTGATATGAACACACTATCCTCCTGTATTGGACCAGCGTGAAAGTGCACACCTGTAATCACAGCTGCTGGGACCCTGAGGCTAGGTTCAAGGCTAACCTGGTTAATTTTAGCCGGGTCAGAAATTAAGATAAAAAGGGATAGGGACGTAGCGCAGTAATTGAGAGTCCCTGGGTTCAAGTCCCAGTACTTCTGCAGGGTGGAGGGTTTCGAGGAAGCTCCGTAATAGATTTACCACTGTTCTAAGTACTTGACACTTTAATCCACCCTTTGAAGCATAAACTGTCCTTCCATTTTACAAATGAAGAAACAGGCAAATTAGGGGTCACCCAGTTAGCAGCAACTGGGATTCATACAAAGGCAGCCTGACTGCTGATAACATTGTACTGTACTGAGGCTTCACTTGTAACATTGTACATGTACTGGGCAAACATACATAGTTTTACTTCTTCCTTTGCAATTGGATACCTTTTCTGTTTTTCTTGCCTTTTCTGTTTTCTTGTTTCTGGTTGGAATTTCCCATACCTAAATTGAACGGTAGCGGTGAAAGTGATCTTAAAGGAAAAAATTTCAAAAGTCAACATTGAGTGTGATGTTAGTTGTGAATTCTTCATGTATGGATTTTATTATTTGAGATAGTTTCCATATATTCCTTGTTTTCTGAAGTTTTTGTTTGTTTTGTCATGATAAGATGTTAAATTTTGCCAATTACTTTTCTCTGCATAAATTGAGCTGATCATGTGGTTCCCCCTGCCCCTTTTCATTTATGTGATCTATTACATTTTTAAATTTTGTTATGTCAGACCATTTTTGCATTTCAGAAGAAAATCCCACTTGGTAGACTTAGTAACCACTTAGTGGAACTATAAACCAAAGTTACAGCAATACTAGCTTTTATAATTACCCCTGTTCACCTTTACCAGAGGTCTTTATTTTTATTTATTCTTGGTTTTGAGTTACTTTCTTTTCAACTTGCAGGACTCCCCCTAGCATTCCTTTCCAAGATTTCTGATGAGAAATCTGATCATCCTTTTGAGTATCCCTTATATTTTAGGGTCACTTCTCTCCTGCTGCCTTCAAGATTGTCTCCTTGAACAGTTTATAGGTATAGGGATACAAGTGGACAAGAGGTATAAGTTCTAAAATTTTATAGCACAGGAGGGTAACTATGGATGATAATAGCTATATGTTTCAAATTATATGTTAATTATGTTATATGTTTCAAATTATAAGTTAAATTATATGTTTCAAAATAGTTAATAGAATTTTGAATGTTTCTAACACAAATGGTAAATACTTAAAGTGCCCTGATCATACATTGTATACATAAATTGATGTCACACAATACTCCATAAATATGTATGATTATTGTGTGATTAAAATTTAAAAAATATTTTTTTAGAGATTCTCTTCTTGTCTTTGTCTTTTAGCAGCTTGTTATATAGTTGACCCTCTGTGTCCATGGGTTCTGCATCTGTGGATACAGAGAGCCACCTTAAAGGACTTGGACATCTACTAATTTTGATGTCTGTTGGTGGTATGTAACCAATCCACTATGAATACTGTGGCATGACTTGTTTCACTTTTTTCCTCAGCATGGGTATCAGGTTAGCATACTTGGAGGTTTGTTTTGTTTTTTAGTTTTTTATATATTTATAGTCATATCATTTATCAAACTGAGAAATTTTTAGCCATCGTTTCTCCAAATAATCCCTTCATCTCTTGAACTCTTTTTTCTGGAATTCCCATCATATATATTGCCGGAGTCTGGCTGGGCACAATTCAGGAGCCACTTGTCAAAAGAAACTAACTTTATTTTTAGAACCACACAGGCCAAACAAAACAGCTCCTCAGGAAAAACCCTCAGAGCCCAACTGCCACCACCGGCTTCCCACAAGCCACTCTCTCAACCACCAGCCTCTCCACCTCCCACAATCCTCCTGCTCTTCAGGCTGATTGGCTGGGTCATGTGGGCGGAGCCAAAAAAGTCCCCCAATGAACAGCTCTGTGGCCTGAAAGGGCAGGAAAACAGCCCAGTGAGCATCACCGCAGAGGAGCCAATCAGCTAGATGTTGCTGGGGCCGCTGTGAGCCAATCATCAGCTGGTAGTCTGAAAGTTTGCTGGGGCCCCTTCGGCTGTGGCTCTCAACAGATATATTGGTCTGCTTGATGGTGTTCCACAGGTGCCTTAATCTCCGTTCAGTTTTCTGCAACATTTTTATTCTTTCTGTTCTTCATATTTGATAATTTAGATTATCTAATCTTCAAGTTTGCTGAAATTTGTCCTTGAATTTCTCAATGACTATTTCATTTTGTTATTGTACTTTTCAGCTCCAGAATTATTTTTCTAATTTTTTATTTGTTCTTTTTAGATATATATGACAGTAGAGTGTATTTTGACATATACAGACATGGACTATAACTAATTCTAATTAGGATTTCATTCTTTAGGTTGTACAGAATGTGGAGTTTCACTAGTAATGTATATGAACATAGGAAAGTTATATTTAACTCATTTAGCTGTCTTTCCTAATCCCATCCCCCTTCCTTCTCTTCATCCTATTACTATTATTGTTATTATTATTTATTTTTTGGTACTGGGATTGAACCCAGAGTCATGCTTAACCACCGAGTCCCATCCCCAGCTCTTTTTAAAATATTTTATTTAGAGAAAGGGCTGAATTTCTTAGGGCCTTGCTAAGTTGCTGAGGTTGGCTTTGAACTCTGGATCCTTCTCCTTTAGTCTCCTGAGCCACTAGGATTATAGGCATGTGCCACCGTCCCAGCCAGAATTTCTTTTTTACTACCTAAACAACAATAAAAAATTTTTCTATCTCTCTACTGATATTCCCATTTGGGCATACATCATTTTCTTGACTGTCCATATCTTCACTTATCTCTTCTGGTATCTTTTTAAAGATATATGACAACAGAATACATTACAATTCTTATTACACATATAGATCACAAATTTTCATATCTCTGGTTGTATACATAGTATATTCACACCATTCATGCCTTCATACCTGTACTTTGGATAATAGTGATCATCACATTTCGCCATCATTAATAACCCTATGCCCCCTCCCTTTCCCTCCAACCCCTCTGCCCTATCTAGAGTTTGTCTGTTCCTCCCATGCTCCCTCTCCCTATCCCACTATGAATCAACCTCCTTATATCAAAGAAAACACTCAGCATTTTTTTTTTGGGGGGGGGGAATTAGCTAACTTCACTTAGCATTATCTTCTCTAACTCCATCCATTTACCTGCAAATGCCACGATTTTATTCTCTTTTATTGCTGAGTAATATTCCATTGTGTATGTATGCCACATTTTTTTTCTTATCCATTCATCTATTGAAGGGCATCTAGGTTGGTTCCACAGTTTAGCTATTGTGAATTGTGCTGCTACAAACATTGATGTGGCTGTGTCCCTGTAGTATGCTGTTTTTAAGTCCTTTGGGTAGAGACCGAGGAAAGGGATAGCTAGGTCAAATGGTGGTTCCATTCTCAATTTTCCAAGAAATCTCCATACTGCTTTCCATATTGGCTGCACCAATTTGCAGTCCTACAGCAGTGTATGAGTGTACCTTTCCCCCCACATCCTCACCAACACTTATTTTTGTTTGTCTTCATAATAGCTGCCATTCTGACTGGAATGAGATGAAATCTTACAGTAGTTTTGATTTTCATTTCTCTAATTGCTAGTGATGATAAACATTTTTCATATATTTGTTGATTGATTGTACATCATCTTCTGAGAAGTGTCTGTTCAGTTCCTTGGCCCATTTATTGATTGGGTTATTTGGTTTTTTGGTGTTTAGCTTTTTGAGTTCTTTGTATACCCTAGAGATTAGTCCTCTATCTGTGTGAGGGGTAAAGATTTGCTGCCAAGATGTAGGCTCTCTATTGACCTCACAGATTGTTTCTTTTGCTGAGGAGAAACTTTTTTATTTTGAGTATCTTTAAGATGGTTGTTTTAAAGTCTTTGTCTAGCAAGTCACCTATTTGGCCTTTCTTTCTTTCTTTTTTTTTATACCTTTATTTTATTTATTTTTATGTGGTGCTGAGGATTGAACCCAGGGCCTTGCACATGCTAGGTGAGCACTCTACCTGAGCCACCAGCCTGGCCCTATTTGGCCTTTCTCTATATAGTATAGTTTCTGTTGATTTATTTTTCCCTTGGAATGGATCATACATTCCTGTTTCTTTGTCTGTTTTGTGATGTTTTTAGTTGAAAATTGAATATTTCTATTTCACAATGTGAAAACTCTGAAAACCAGGTATTTCCCCTTTCCCCAAGTTTGCTAAGTTTTATTTATTTAAAAATTATTACTATCAGCTATGGCAGCAATGATGTGGTGGGTCAGATCTCAGTTCTCCTGCCCTGGCCAGACCTCCATAGCCTATCCCCCTGCAGCCTCTCCAGCATGAGCTGTGCCTTCTGCCATGGCCCACAGACCTACCCAATGCTGCTGCCACATCCCAACTGGGGTCTGAACTGGGAATATGCCCCTACTGCTCCCTGCAGATTGTGGGCAGAGAAGCTACAGGGAGGTGATGCTTATGAAGTACCAGTGGTCATCAGAATTTATGTTATCAAAAAATGAAGCTCTTAAATGCTTCCAGCTGTTGAACAGGAAGCTCAGTTCTTGTCTCAGTTAAAGTACTCCAACACTGTCAACTGCAAAGCATAATGGGAGGGAGGAGAGGTCTATTCTACATTGTTCATGGCCTCTGTGATGCTGGTGATCTGTACCCAGAGCTCCAGGAGCAAAAAGGGAAATTTCTGCCTGAGAGTCTAATAGTAGAGTGGTTTGTACAGTTTGGCATAACTTTTCAGTATTTACATAAGAAACACAACCTTCATCTAGATCTGAAAAAACTCAAAATCTCTTTCTGATATGAACAAACATCATTCAAGTGGGTGACCTAGGAATTGACTATTAGAGAACACTGTGACATGGCAAAGGCCTCATTGGCCTACCCTATTAGATGAGCCTTGAATTATTGTTGAGGGCCACAGCCGAGTCGGGATGACGCATGGCATTTTTGCCAGAGTAGTGGTTGAGAGGTGATGCTAGAAGCCATTAAGATGATGACTTTTGAGTTCTGGCGGAGTTCCCGTTGAGTTCCGCTTGAGCTCTCAGGGGGGATTCCTGGAGAGTTCCCATTGGTTGGAGAATTGCCGGAGGAGGGATTTTCCGGTTGCTGGTTCCTGGAGAGGCCGCGTGGCGTTCAGGGGAGTTTCAGGGAGTGTGTGTGGAGTGTGCTGGTAGAGTTCAGAAATAAAGTTTGTTCCTGCTTCAGTGGCTCATGATTTGTGCCCAGCCAGACTGCGGCAAATTATTCTTAAACAGATCCTATAAGTCTGATGTTTGGGCTTAGGGATGCTGTGTTGCTGGGCAAGCCAAGATGGCTATAGTTATGCTCTTTGCTGAGGCTTTCAGTAGACTAGGTTTTTGTATGTAGCCAAGGTCATGAACATCCTGACTCAGTGTATGTCCTCAAGGTCATGAACATTTGCTTGTGAGCATTCATCCACTTATGTAACCTGTTAGCAATATGTCTTCTTTGTCTGGCTTGCATATTAAAAATTGTCCATGGAGCCAGGTGTGGTGGCACATGCCTATAATCCCAGCGGCTCAGGAGGTTGAAGCAGGAGGATCATGAGTTCAAAGCCAGCCTCAGGAAAAATTGAAGTACTAAGCAACTCAGTGAGACCCTGTAGGGCTGGGGATGTGGCTCAGTGGTTGGGTGCTCTTGAGTTCAATCTCAGTGCAAAAAAAAAAAAAAAAAAAAAAGATGATCCATGGAAGGACTCAGGAGGCTGGAGCTGGAGACTGGGGGGTTGCTATAGCTTCCAAATAAAGAATGTCTATTATCTCAACTGTGCCTCACATCTTCCTTCACCTGCTGGGATCCGGAATCTGTTTCCCAGGGTCTGAGCCTACATCTTGATTTGTGTTTATGTAATGGCCACTCTGAATCTGAACCATGATTTCAATGCAAAAAAAAAAAAAAAAAAACCATGAATTCTTTATTGGATTATTGAAGGAAAGCTTCCACCAATGTCAAGAGTTTATAGCCCAGTGCTGGCAAAACTGATAAGAACATTAAGGGAAAGTTCTGAAGAAAGACCCTCTATGAGGAACATCCTGAGGTGGCCCAGATGAAACACCCATTCTCCTTGATTTTGGAGTCTACAAAGACAAAAACTTCCAAAACTAAATTAAATTTAAAATGATGATTCTAAATCCAAACCTGTTGTTACCATGGTTTTCTAGAAAGGCAGAATCAAATCATGAAGTAATCCATCCCCAACCACATTCTGCTGAGGGCTCCAAGTCACATGTAATGAATGAAGATAAATATTTGTCCCAGGAGAAACTCATGGCCATCAGTCCCTTGAAATAACCTGCTGTTCTAAAAGGCCACACTGGCAAACCATACATGAGCAATACTGCAGAATCACTAGTCACACTCAGTGGGGTAAATATTAACATCTTACCTGCAGAAAGCAGAGACTCAATAAATGACAGTGTAGTTCTGAAAAATCAACCAAGACACTTAGATGCCTCTAACAAGCAAAAAGGTAAATGCAATATTTCTCAAGTAAAGAAATAGGGTCTGCAGGGTAACACTAAGTCCAGTGCTCAGCCTGAAAGCCTGATTCCCATATGGTCCTCTGTCAATGGCAGTGGGGAAAGAGAGTAAACCAGTGAGGCTGTTGGAGCCCCTAAAAAAAGACCAAAGGCCAAAGAACAGATTGAATTCATGTGAATATATTATAGAAAAACAGAGCAGAATCTACCCAGATTTACAGCCACACAGTTCTAGGTCTGAATATTCCCTGTCTCCATAGTGATGGCAGAAGAATACAGACTGAGCACAGTGAGGGAGAGCAAGGTCAACAGAGATTTCTTTGCATTCCAAGAGGCACCTTCTCAATTTTGACTTCTCATCCCACTGTTTGGGAAAGTGTCTATCACATTGTCACAACAAAATGCTGAAAACCAAAGTAGAATGGTTACTGGGTCTGTGAATAGTTCAAGGAGCAGTGAGATGTCATTATCAAAGGACTATCTGTCATCAGTCATAAAGAGGAGGTGGCTAAAGCAGACCCAAGAAGAAATATTCCTCTCAGGCCTTTCAGTAAGGAAAACTTCTCTGAGAGCAGCAGAAACTGCAGCAGGAAATCCTAACAGGGACACTGCAGGAGGAAATCCAGTTCATACCTGCCGGACAGCAACATTACTCAGGGGAGGAAACTGATTGATAGTGGGTGAGCTAAGTTCTTCTACAAGGTGAACTGATAGGTCAGATAGGCACTTCAGGGAAGGGAAAAGTCATACAAATGAAATGAGTGACTGATACAATTGAGGACTAAGATCCTTAAACTGGCTTCTAAAGAGAGCTGTGAAGTTGACCATAACCAAATTCAGTGTCAGATTTAAATTTCGTTGGAAATATTGGGACACATTGGTACTTCATGGAGAAGTTGCAGAAGAGACAGACAAACTCCTATTTAAAGGACTGCCTTCAGCTAGAATGCCAGATTCTGAAAAAATCAGGATAATTGTTGAAATATTGAGAGTTAATATGAAGACTCAGCTGTTAGACGTAGGTATGTGGTCTTCTAGAAGAGGAGGATAAATTGAAGACCATTACATTTATGGGAGCATGTGGGTAGAAAGTATACAACTTATAGTAGGAAAGCTTGCAAGTTGAAATCTTGGAGAAAGTGAATTTTTGAGAATTTGTTTTAATCTGTCAAATCTGAAGGCCAATTTTCAAAGATTTTTGGCTTTAAAGACAAACAAACCATAACAGTCATTTAGAAGCCATTTACTATTCTTTTATATCTCTTTGGGCTTTTTTTTGGTTTTGTTTTGTTTTACGCTGGTACCAGGAATTGAACCTAGAGCACTTAACCACTGAGCCACATCTCCATTCCCTTTTGTATTTTATTTAGAGACAGGGTCTCACTAAGTTGCTAGAGACCGGCTTTGGACTTGTGATCCTCCTCCCCTCAGCATCCCAAGCTGCTGGGATCACAGTCATGTGCCACTGCACCCAGCTACTTTGGGGTTTTCTTATTGGAAAAAAATTGGATACAACAGAATAATATAAAGCAAGTTCACAAAAGAAAAAATGTTGGCTTTCATATTCCTTTTATGAGAAAAAAATGTTACTTTTTTTGGTTACAGATGAATAGGTACCAAACAGACAAATGTAGAATCTAGAATACTGTATCAGTTGGATTCTGCCTGTTTGTTATCTAGGTGGAGAGAGAGAATCGGGGGACTTCCTGCTCCACCATCTTTCCTGATATCACTTCTCAATTACTTACTAATACTTTTAGATAAAAAATTAATATAAAGAGACACTGATTTTTTTTTTTTTTTTAACAAGAGCTTTAACGTCTGGTTTCTGGTCAGGCATATAAAGAGATTGGAAGTCACCACTCAATTCTCACAATAAGAAATAAAAGTTGAATAAACTGAAAATTAACAACTGAGATCCATCAAAGAATTTAGGTCTCAGGACAAACCATTATAGTAGAAACTTGATTCTGACAGGCAAATACAGATAGCCACAGCTGCATCCAGTTTAGGGCATGAGAACTTACATTAAAATTGAAAATTTGTTGGGGGTTCAACATGGACAATCTCAAGAATTAAAAACTCCAGGGAAGCACTCTTGGGAAGACTCCATGCTTTTATGAGGTTTTATCTCCAGAAGCCCAACCAAGTTCTCACAATGAAGGGAAAAAGAAAGGAAGGAAGGAAGGAAGGAAGGAAGGAAGGCAGGCAGGCAGGCAGGCAGGCAGGCAGGCAGGCATGCATGCAAGCCGGCCTTGCATATTTCAAAAATAACTATTTTGAAATATTCTAGAGCATTCTGGTTTTTTGTTAGTTGGTTAGTCCAGTGATTGAATATGAACCCAGGGGTGCTTCACCACTGAGCTACATTCCCAGTCCTTTTTATTTTCTATTTTGAGACAGGGTCTTGCTAAGTTGCTGAGCGGGCCTTGAACTTTTACTCCTTCTGCCTCAGCCTCCTAAGTAGCTGGGACTACAGGTGTGAACCATTAAGCCTAGCTTTAGAGCATTATGTTGGTTTTTTTTTTTTCAAGTTTTGATGAACTTTCATTTTGTTTATATGTAGTGCTGAGGATCAAACAAACCCATTGCCTCACACATGCTAGGCAAGTGCTCTGCCACTGAGCAACAACCCCAGCACCAGCATTCTGTTCTTAACAAGATCTGCCCACAAGGGAATTTTGTACCAGAGCCTATCTGGTGGTGTGTGTGTGTGTGTGTGTGTGTGTGTGTCTGTCCTCCAACTCTAGGCACTTCTATCCTTCCTATCTTGCCTGGAAGTGGTGGGCAGAAAAAAGAGCCTGAGAAGCACTGGTGAAAGTCACAGCCCAGGGGCACAGGCTTGCTAAAACATGGTCACAAACTATAGAACACTCTTGCTCCCACACATCATACATACTTTTCTGGGAATTTGGTGATGCTCAGTGGTGAAGCCAGCTGCACCTGTGCTCTAAAGTATGGTTAACATTTTGGTTACTGATTTAATTTCTTCAGTCATCTCCTTCTTTTGGGGCTGCTGCAATGGATTCCTGACATCCAGTCATAAGCATGCAAGTGGCAGTAGGCACATGAGTGTCTCTGACCAAACTGTTCACAGGACTCTCAGGATGTTTCCCCTGTTTGTGCAGAAGCCCAGCCTATTTCTCTGGCATGTGGGAGGGGTGGAGATGCAGAGGAAACTGAGAGTTCAGGGGGTCCTGGGGAGAAGGGGGTGGAGGTGCTGCTGGCAGAGATAAGGTTCTATTTTGGAGCTGTTTGGCTTTGCATGTCAGCAGAGCATCCTGGGGGATGATCCACAGACAGGAGGGGGAGGGCTGAGGTTAAGTGGCAAATGGAAGATCAGAGGCTTCTCCAGATGCCTGAGGTGGCAGAGAGAGTGCCATGTATCCCAGAGGAAAGGGGCAGTGAGGGCAGAGTGTGGTGACAGGGATGCATGGGCAGTGGAAGAGAGGCCAACAAGAGGGGGTCTCCTTACAGCACCCACACTGCATGAAGACACACACATGCATGTACATGTGCAGCCCCCTCTCCCCATGTGCACACTTGCACATGCCCAGTACAGATAGCAGGTACAAGGAGACTCTTTCCTACTGCATTGGCTCTCTTGGTGCACTGCCTCTGGTTACCAGGGCAGGTCCTATGCTGATGGATTTTAGATGAATATGTACCTTATTTACTACCCAGTGAGGAACCCCCAATTATAAACAGCTGAGTCTGGCAAACTCACTGGACCACAACATCTACATAAAAGCTCCTCAACTTCACAGTCTAGAGATTCATGTCACTTCACTCATTCACAATTCATTTGCAGAGTGTGTGCTCTGTGCCAGGACAGAGCTGACAAATATGCTTGCCACCTTCAAAGTGCTCACAGGAAGTCATGGTGATCCAGGCCAGCCCTGGGAGGAATGGTGCCCAGCATTGAGTCAGGAGATCCTTCCTGGATGAAGTGACTGTGGGCTGAGACCTGAAGCCATAGAGGCAGAGCCAGGTCTGCTCCCTCTAACCCCATGCAGACAGAGATCCTCCACTTGGCCAAACTATAGTCAGGCCCCTGATCATTTTTTTTAATTTTAGTTTTTAAAAATTTTTTAAATTAGTTATACATAAAAATATGGAATTCTTCATGAATTTGCATGTCATCCTTGCACAGGGGTCATGCTAATCTCTGTATTGTACCAATTTTTGAATATATGCTGCCAAAGCAAGCACCCCTGATCCTTTTCTTAGGCTCACTGGCACACTTCTGTTTCTCTAGTTTTTGCAAAGAACCCACTAAGTTAGTTTAACCAGAGGCCCTTGTCCCCATAACTGATCAGATTCTTTATCCTGTTCCTTCCCCCCATGATGTCTGACCACATTGTCAAGAATTCTGGGAGGTTAATGTCACTGAATTTTCCTATCCTGTTGTCTTCTCTTAGTCATTTTCAATCTACTGATTCCACCTGCTCCTTGATTATAAATTCCACATGACCACACTGTATTTGGAGTTGATCCTAAAGTTTCTTCTCACTGCAAAATCCCATCACTGTGGTCCTTCACCTATCATAATGTCCTGAATAAAGTCTCCTTAGCATGATTTAATCAGTATTATTAAATAAGTTTTTTTTTCTAAATAGGAGCAAGGGGCCAGGCCCCAGCAGGTAGCAGATACTGGGTTGAGGGGGTTCACTGCAAGGTAAGGTTGATCTTGGAGGGCCAACTTTGATGATCTGGTAAGAGCTGTCCCTATGCCTCTGGCTGCACTCCCATATACCTCAACTGAATTCTTCCAACCTCAGTGCTCCCTGCCCTCGACTTTGGCATGGCCCAAAGTAACTAGCCAGAGAACTTGGTACCTGGGGTGCCACTAAACAGTATTTGGGGTGTAGGGTTCTGTTTCTTGAAACCAATAGTCAAAATCAAGAAAAGTGTCTCAGTTTCTGACTAATCTTAAAACTTTGTCAATGCTTCTGTTTGTCTTCATCAGGATATTGGCTAAGTTGATGTACCACTTACCTATTGGTACAGCACAAGCTGTGCCAAATCTTACTGGCTCAAAACAGTAACAATGGGCTGACCAAGCAGGTCTTTTCTCTTCCTGCCTGAGCTTGGATGTGGCTATTTGAGGGTTCATCAAGGCCTCATTCCCTCATGTCCAGTCTTAGGTGGGTGACCAAGGGCCAGGCTTCTATCTCCATGTTATCTTTTATTCTGGGTTTTGTCTCAGCCTGGTGACTTTGGGTTTCAAGAAATTGAGGGCAGAACTTCAAGGTGGAAGTAAATGTGCCATAGACCAGCAACAATTCAGGAGGTGGGGAAGTGGCCTCAGACTCATGATGGTAGAACCTTTGCACTAAAAGATGTACTGAATTCTATCATATTATCACTTCTGGGTGGTGTGTGGATGTGACTGTAGCTTCCAGGACTCTGCCACCTGGAGAGGAGGAGATGATCAGGGGTAGTGGCCCTCCCTAGAACCATCTGCTCTTTAATCCAGTGCTACTTGGCCCCCAGCCTGTGGATATACCAAGTGGTTCTGAACTAAAATCAACCTACTCTGGAATGGCCTCAGAAGAGGAGGCCCGAAGTTGGGTAAGTGTTGTCAAGAGGTTGTGTAATTCAGACATCTTCATTCGAAGGCCATGGTTATGCAGGGGACACAGAAACTTCTAGGTGTAAGGACCTATGGGATATGTACAGCTAGTTTATGCTCCTGGGGAGGAAGCCACACATAGCTGCCTTGTGCTCTGGGATCTAAACAAAGATCAGGACAAATTCAAACTTACCTCTCTGAGATGTGTATGACCCTAGACAGGTTGCTTAGCCATGCAGTGTCTCTATTTCCTATCTGAAGATGGGGATAAGTCACTCTGTATTGTTTAGGATTAGGTTCCACTGTAAGTATAAAGACTCCCAACAGCAGCAGCTTCTATCAGATGGAGCTTGTTCTCCTTGTGTTAGGGTTTGAGGTGATGTGTGACATACCCTTGTGTCAGGGCCCAGGTCGGCCCAGTTTGTAGCCCTTGCCCACACCTTCATGGCCCAAGGAGGCTATGTATGAGCTGTGTGCTAGGGTTTAATAGAGGTGCACATATCTGTCTCTTAAAGAAACACTGTAACCACACGGGGTCACCCCTGCCACCAAAGGAGGCTGAAAGTGGAGGCTTTATTCTAGGGTCCTGAAAGAGGAAGGGCATCAGTTGGGGATGAGCTGATTGCCATGTGCATGGAGCACCAGCCCTGATGAGTGTCAAGGGCAGAGAACTCTATGGTCATCAGATCCTATCAATATGCAGTCCCACCCTCCTTGACATATGAGGACACTAAGCTCCAGACAGTTTGGGAGCACTTATGTACCTACGGGGGTTGGGGGGGGGTGTCTGCTCCTTTACTTTAGGTACAGACTCACTCACAGCTGTGCCCGCTCTGCTAACTTTCAGTCCATAAAATTCCAGAAGTTTAGCTGCATGGGAAGAGACACACATGGACCTATTCCCCCATCTGTCCAGCATACCTGGACCATCTGTACTCCTGGGAACTGTGGTTAGAGCATGAGAAGGCAATTTCTCCTATTAACTGTGACTTGGGACCATTGACTGACCTTTTCCCATTCCTTCTTTGACTTCACTCTTCCCAGCCTCAGGCGACCACTGCAGACTTTCAACTTTTATGAGATTATTATTTAACTTTTTATTATTTTAATTTGTATTTTCCCTTCTGGCTACCTCTGCCTGAGGAGGAGTCTCAGCCTGTGGAGCGCGTCTGGATTGGAGAGTGGGTGGGCTGTGAGACAGCAGGCATCCATCAAGCCCTGACAGTGTGAGACTTTGAACAGCCTACGCCTGCTGGAGAAGCATGCAGGGTCACATATTCCTCATGCCAGGGCACACAGCTAAAGAGCCTGCGTTTAACCTTATCAGTGGTGTTAACTTGGATAAAGAAAGAATGTGCAGAGAAGGAGGATGTGTGGGTGCAGGGCAGGGCCTGAGATCCACCCTGAGGGCTAAAAGGAACTCAGGATAAGATCAGAAGATACAATATTAGCAGGGCTTTGACCACCACTGACCTGAGCCTCTGGGGGATCAGCCTATGCTCTGCACCCCAGCCAGCGTGGCTAGAGTTGTTCCTGGGGAAAGTCCCTCCCCGCCCCCATGTCTTCCCCCAGCTTGCAGAGTCTCTAGAGTGATGGAACATCAGGCCATGTTGGCCAGAAGATTAAAAACAAAATCTGCCAAACCAGAAAATCTTCCACAAAAGTAAATGGAAAAAACCAGTTAAATTATTGAATAAGCATTAAATAGACTGTGATGCTCATTATTGGCAACCCTCTAAGAGGTTGCAAAGATGGACATCTTGCCCTTGTACATAGCCAGGTACAATCCATTCTGTCCATATTCTCAGGAGAAATGGAGGAACTTGTCCTCAGGTAAGAGGTCTCCACAACACCACTGATCACATGCAGTGTACCCTGAGTCCTCCTGGGCCATCTGGTTTGTTAATTGCTTTCATCCAAAGGAAAAAATAAACTCATATCTTAAGATGGGAACTGGGTTTACAATTTCAGGCAGGCACCAGGCTGAACTTAGACTCCCACCCTCTCATAGAAACTGGGAGATAAGAATGTTGTCTACCATGGTGATGACATTTCAGATTGGGCTCCCAGGTCCTTAATGAATCGTTCCTGAGTTATAAAATTGGCAAGAAGCCTTTGGGCAGATTTACATAAAAAGAAGTTGACAAAGAACCTACAATTACAAGTTTTCTAAAGGAAATGCTCTAAGAAAGATAATAATATTGTATCTTCTCTTATTTGTTTTTAATTAATGCATGATAATTATGCAGATTCATGAAGGACCATGTGAAGTTTCTATACATGTATACGTTGAATAATGACCAAATCAGGTTAAGCATATCTATCTCTTCAAATGTTTATCATTCCTTTGTTGTGAAAACCCTTAAAATCCTTTCATCCAGCTTTTTGAAGACATGCAGTGCATTATCAATATTTTTAATTTTTTTCCAAAGCAAAGCCATGACTCACTTGCAAATAGTGAAAACCACCAAAGATTTTATTTGTTAATTCACTAGGGAAACAATAAAATGTTACAACTCATTCAGAAAGAATGCAAAAAGCATCCATATGGATAGGCAGTCAGGAATGCTGAGGTGAATCTGCTTAACAGTTGCAAAATTGGCTTCTTTCACAGAGTAAAAGGGAAAATAAATGTTTCCACTGAACATTTATTTGCATGTCTGTGGACAAGAGTCATTGCTTTGCTATTAGTTTTCTACAACCTATAGAGTTATGAAATTGCTTAAAGATAAAGGTGCAGAGGACTCCATGCAATTAATAATGAGACACCTGTGGTGTTTTCATCCATTTCAAAGTCTATCACAATTTCCCCTGTAGAGGCTTGGATTTTAAATTTATCCCTTACTTCATGAAAAAAAAAAAAAAAAACTTAGGATAGCATAAGGACAATTCCTTGATTTGCTCACCCTGTCTCCTCAGAATGCTTGGAGGGATGAACAGGGGCCACTGTTTGGATGGAAACACAAGCAGATTCATGAATTTCACGATCATTTGTAAGCAATAGAATCAGCTGTTCTTTTTTTTTTTAAACCAGGGATTGAACCCAGGGGCACTCAACCACTGAGCCACATCACCAGCACTTTTTATAGTTTATTTTTTACAATTTAATTTAATTAATTAATTTTCTGGGTACTAGGATTGAACTTCGGGGTACTCGACCACTGAGCCACATTCCAGCCCTATTTTATATTTTATTTAGAGACAGGGTCTCACTGAGTTGCTTAGTGCCTTGCTTTTGCTGAGGCTGATTTGAACTCACGATTCTCTTGTCTCAGCCTCCCGAGCTGCTGGGATTACAGGCCTATGCCACCATGCCCTGCTATAGTTTATTTTGAGACAAGGTCTTACTAAGTTGCTAAGGGTCTTGTTAAGTTGCTAAGGCTGGCTTCAAACTCACCATCCTCTTGTATCAGCCTCCCAAACTGCTGGGATTACCGGCATGTGCCACCATGCCCTGCTAGAATCAGCTATTCTTGAAGCTGGGCTTGGAGTTGCATGCCTGTGATCCCAGAGACTCAGGAGACTGAGCCAAGAGTATCTCAAGTTTGAGGTCAGCCTGGGAAACTTAAACATAGTTCAGTGGTAAAGCCCCTCTGTGTTCATCCCCCAGTATCACATGCACACACACAAAAATCCCACCTATGAGTACATCAAATCTCAAGACTCCACTTAGTAATAAAATTGCCAAATCCTGATTAACTGAACATCTCTTGAGGTGAAAATGCCTTTTCCCCTGGGACTTCAGGAAGAGAACATGGGTGGCTCATCCTTCTCTTGATCACCTCCTCTCATCTGTCTAGCTACAGACATTGCAGCAGGGCATGGAGGGAGCTGAGGGGCACAAAGAGCTGCTACTACTCAGTTCTGGTCTGACTAAACTGTCATTGCCTCTCTATCTCTCCCTCAGGTGCTTTGGGGGACCCCTGCTTCCCCTTAGGTACCAATGATAGGAGTCACCTACTTCTCCAGCCACTGGTTTCTGAAATAAGGTAGGAGATGGGGACACTCAATTCTGTGAAATAAGTTTCCTTCCCATTCCCGTACTTTTTCACCGTACTTTGCATAAGGGGCTCAGGAGACCTGAGGCCAATTTCTAGTATTATTTTGAATACCTCCAAGTGCTCTGGTCTAGGCTCTAGTGTCCATTTCCCATCATGTCATAATTCTCAGCTGTACTTCCCATGAGATTTGGGTTGTGCTTTTGGATGGTTTCACATGGGACCCACCTACACCACTGTGCCAAGAGGGGAATGTACAGTGGGTCCGGGGTGCTCTACAGTTGGGGCTGCTATCACTAGTTGGGTAGAAAGTTTGCTGAATGCCTAGAAACTCTTTGTTCTACACAACCTTGAGGATATGGGCAGTGCCTACTTTGAGGTTCATTCATGGGCTTGTGGAAGGAGGTACAAGTCCTTTTCTAGAAATTGGCCTTGAGCAAGGTGACCACTTTTCTGGGCCTCAGTGTACTCATCTATAAACTGCTCATGGTCATGGTTCATAATTCATTTGGCAGCATGGGGTGAAGTGAGTTGTGTGTGTGATGGTCATTATCTTAGTGGGCCTGTATTAGTCCCTGAGACTCCTGTCTGGTCCCCACCCCCTCTGTCACAGACAAGCCAACATTACAGTTTTCATTCAGAAACAGAGTTTATTGTGGTACCCCAGGCCTGCCCCTTACTCCTCTTTTTCGTCCCCATGAGTGATGATGTAGCACAGGGACTTGTAGTCGATGTTGCCTGCCAGGTCCATGGGTGTCAGGGCAAACATCTGCTCCACCTGTAGAGGCAACAACTGGCAGAGATGTGGCTTAGGGGACCTGTGACCCTTTACCCTCAACCTGGGGCTGTTTTGGGGCCTCAAACTTTTTAACTCCAAGCCCCAAACACCTGGTTATTTTCCTGTTGGTCATCATCGGGCAGACTAAGCAGTAGGCTCAAACAGGGGCAGAAGTCAAAAGGTGCACCCTGGTCACAGAGATGGTCCCAGCCCCCTATGAAGACACTTTTCCAATGGTCACTTGGTCTGCACAGTCTCCCTGCTTGGCAACTTCCACCCTCCAACCCCACATCTGCCTCTACAGGTCTTAATAGAGATGGCACATCCTCTGGAAAGGCCCAGTTGCCCTCTCAGCCTATACTACACTGGTGCTGGGGGCAGTGGGTCAGGAGGCATCCTCAGTGCCCTGCTGGGGAGGGCCCTGAGAAGTTCCTAGGGATAGGTACTGACAGGGTTGGGCAGGCTCACCTCAGCTGGAGAGAACTTGTCTGCCTGGGTCAGGAGGAGCTGCTTGAACCTGGGAAGTGGGGAGGATCTGAGCTGAGAGAAAGGGTGGCATAGCCCAGGAAAGAGCTGGTCACCCCTCAAAGAACACTGAAGGCCAAGGTTCAGGTGGCCCCCCATGTAAGCGGCCCCACTGACCCTTTCTGCTTCTGCATGTTGTCCCTCACTGTGGGTAGGGGAGTTGACACTTACTCATCCTTGTTCACTACCCCTTGACCGCTGGGGTCAAACATACGGAAGGCACTCAGGATGGCTTCCTCGGGGTCTGTCCCTGGGAGACCAAGGCAGACAGGTGAATAGTCAGGTCCCCAGCTTCTCAAGCCCTATCCAGGAGGAGCCCAGAGTTGCATGGGGGGGGGGCTCTCCATGTTCCAGAAGAGGTGGGGGCATTCCCCCCTATGGAATGTTCCTTGGGGATCAGAGGGTCTGGGAATGATCACCCTCCTGAAGTGGGCAGGGCTGGCTAGGAGTTAGGATTTAGGAATGGATGTTTCCTGAACTCAAGTCAGCACTGGACTGACCAGGACCCAGGATGTGCAGAGGTAGGCCCCACATCCCCTGGGTGGGTCATGGCCAGGCAGAGTCCAGACAGGGTTCTGGCAGGGTCAGGGGGTTTTGGCAGGTTCAAACTCCATGTCTGGTCAAGGGAACCCAGAGCTGCCCCAGGCTCACCATTGAGTTTCTCCCCAAAGAGTGTGAGGAAGACCGTGAAGTTGATGGGACCCTTCCCCTCCTGCAGCATAGCATCCAGTTCTTCCTCTGGGACGCTCACCTTGCCTATGAGGATGGGGATGATACAAACACAGGGACCCTGGTATCCCAGAGAAGGGCCAGTCTGCCCTTCCCCTTTTTCCTGGCTTTTGGTGAAAAGGCAGGAAAAGGGAGGTGTAAGGAGATGGGAAGGAGAGAGAGAAGGGGGCAGGGAAACAGTTCTTTCTCTGAGCAGGGACCCTTGGGAAAGCAAGTGAGCAGGTGGGGGAGTAGTAGGCGGAAGGCAGAGGCACTCACCGAGCTGGGAGTAGGTCTCTCTCAGGTCTGACTTGCAGATAATGCCATCTCTGTTCTGGTCAATGCAGCTGAATGCCTGTGAGGAGGTAGAGAGTCCTGGGTTGTGTGTGGAGGACAATCAGGGGCCAGGGCCATAACCCACAGAGAAGAGTGTGCATATGGGAAGGGGTAGGTTTTGGGTGGGGTTGGGGTTTCCTGGGGGTGGGGCACTCACTTCCTTGAACTCCTGGATCTGGGCTTGTTCAAACATGGAAAAGACATTGGAAGATCCACGCTGAGTCTGCTTGGTGGCTGCAGCCTTTCCCCGGATCCCAGTCTTCCTGCTGGCCTACAATACTGTGAATGAGAGGGAGTCCTCTCCCCAGGGGTCCCCTAAATGTCCCTTTCTCGTCATGCACAATCTAAGAGCAGTCCCAGGAGACTCAGGGTTAGGATCCTCTCTCCAGCCCTGGGTACTACCTTTCAGGCTTCACACAGCCACAGAAGTCCCTGGCTCCGTCCCCTCCCAACCCTGGAGACTGCTGGTCTCTTTGTCCCCACCAGGCACTTACCATCTTCTCTGACGCGAATTGCTGCTCCCTCTTGCTGCCAGACCCCCTTTATGTCCCAGCCTTATCACCTGGCGGTCCAAATAAGGACAGCAGCAGAGAACAGGCCCAAACTTGGCAGCCCCTGACTGGGCTAGAAGAGGATGAGGGCCCCAAGCAGATTCCAGTTACATTCCTGGTGACCTTCATGTCCGCATGTAACATCTTGGGGTCCATCCATCTCATGTGACCACTCATTGTGTCTCCCCAGAGCAGAGTAGCTCAAAGCTTTCACCATTATAGGTACCAGCTAAGGGTTCCTGTTGCCCCTTATCTGAGAATCTCTTCTGCAGGTCCAGTTCAGGCTCTGGCTAGGCCAGGCCAGTCCAGGCCCTATAGGCTTAGGGAGACAGTGTTTCTTTTTCTTTTGTTGGTCCTAAGGACTGATCCTAGGGGTGCTTAATCACTGAGCCACATCCCCAGCAGTTTTTATTTTTTATTTTGAGTTAGGGTCTTTAAATTGCTTAGGGCCTCACTAAGTTGCTAAGGCTGGCTTTGAACTTGTGATCCTCCTGCCTTGAACCTCCCTCCCTCAAGCCCCCAGGATTACAAGCATGGACCACTTTGCTTGGAAGGAGACAGTGTTTCTGAGAATGATCTCTGGTCTAAAACCTGGGATTCCCAGAGGTTTTGGTGAAGACCTTCAGCTCTGGCCTCTTGCCCCCTGACTAAGTGACAGCAGGCATCTCTGAGTTGTCTATACCCTGTAGGACCATTTACTTGGCTTTGGGGCAATTCTGGGGGTGAAAAGTGTACCGGCTACTCTCCACCTCTGTGTCCCTGCTATTGTGGCCTGCTCTTCTAGAGTGTTCCCATATCCTTCATTTGGAATCTTGCTGTCCTACAAGCCTCAACTCAACTCCACCTCCTTTAGCATCTCTATGATGACATTAACTGGGAACTGTGGGCATGTTTCCCATTCACTTGATGGCTAACTTGTTTTTGTAGCTTCCTCCTGAACATCCAGCCTGTTCAACACCTGAACCCCAGAGGGCTTGCACACAGCAGGCCTATGTGATTCTGTTTTGCATGAAGTTTTTGGAGCATGGATCCTCCCCTGGCACCCCATGAAATAGGGTTACAGGGCCTCTCAGGTGGTGTTGAACTGTGGACAGAGGGGCCCGGACGCCCTCTGCTGTTCAGAGCAGCAACCTCACCAGCTTCTTGAGGGACCAGGGGCATCTCAGAGGAGCTAGAGAAGCTGGACTGCTTGAGAAAAGCAGGAGTGGCTTCCCTGGCTGGGTCTGCTGGCAACACTCACCCCAACCCAGCTATGCAAGGCCTATATATATCAGTGGTGGGTTGAAAGAGGGTAGGCACTCTCATCCATTAGACCCCAAGTCCCCTATTTAAATATTTTGTTAACACCTCTTTTACTGTCTGGAAGTAAAATTCATTTCTTTTTTTTTTCAATTCAGATAAGCAACTTAGCTTCATAAAAACTTTAAAAATCAATATAATACCTCAAACTGTAATATGAAGAAGTTGAAAGCCATTTATATTAAAATATGTCCTAATGTGTGTATGCTCAAACAATCCCATTATCTTGATGGTGAAGCAATCAGATACTGTGTCAACTTACAGTACAGAACTTAAACACAAATGAATGAAGAGGACCAGAGCAATTCCACATTAGAAATACCAGAAAAATTAGAAGATCTCACAGAGGATGTGACTTTCCAAAATTACATCTAAGGTCATGTTCTAAATGAGACAAAGCACAGTTGTTCCTAATTTGCTGGGTAGTTTCTTTTGTTGAGAAACAAATATGCAACACAATGACACAAATCTGTCTATATATGTAATTGTTCATTCTACCTAAAGATGGCATTAGGTCCTACACTTGATATTTCACCTACCAAAGTCTCTATAGAGAGACCTTAGAGTTGTGTGATATCTTCTATCTCTGGCCTCTACTCAATGTCGCTACCTATTTGGCTCTGAGGGGACAGGACCTGAGAACAACTTGCAGCAGGGCCAGCCCATCTCTTCACTTGAACAATGACTTGCCTGGTACTCCTTCCATCCCACACTCATTGCGTGGCAGGCAGTGTTCTATGTCTCTGATCCCCCACATCATCCCATTCCCACAGCTTATCCTGTCGTTCTTCACATTCCCCTAGGCATAGCAGGCCGGAGGATAACGCATTCCAAGATATAGCCACATGACGATGTTTGTCTCTTCATATATTGTCCCCATGGTTCTTATGCACAGAGGTCAAATAAAGGCCATATTTAAACTTTTTAAAGTTTTTAATTAAAAACCCCACACAGTCCCAGGTTGGGCATGGAAAGGGTGGTGTGACACATGGGAGATAAGATGAGGCTGAGAGGGGGCTGAGATGGTCCCTTGGAGGTATGCTGAATGCTTCTGGGATTTCTTCCTGGACTAGTGCCCTTAGAGCCAAAGACACCTTCCTGCCTCTGGGAGCAGGCTGAAGGACTCCTGATGGTGCCTCCTCCATTTTGTGGGACCCTTGGGGCAGGATATTGGGGGCTCTGTCTCATCACCTGTAAGGACCTATCTCAGGCGTGTGTGTGTGTGTGTGTGTGTGAAGAAAAAGGCCTCTTGAGGTCACCTGCAGACTGGGAAGTCCTCTCCCCACAGCTGGGCCTTCTCCTATGGCTCTTTATCCTCTTGGGTCAGACACAAGAAACAGTGAGGCCTGGGTGACCAGCAGCCCACTGTCTCCTGTAGGCCCAGGTCTGATCTGGCCAAGCTGCTGGAATTGCCTACCCCCTGCCTCCCAAGCAGGGTGAGCTTCCACAGAAGCCAAGCCACAGCAGGTGCCCAAGGGCACTCCCATCTCAAAGCAGGTGCCCAGGCCAGGCTGGCAGCTCTGAGAAGCAGACAGTGTGGAAATGCAACAAAGTCCTGAGTGAGCAACTACATCTCAGTAGTTGATTTCAGCAGGAAGGGCCAGGGCCTTTGGAGTCTCTGTTTCTGCTCCTCTCAGCCCCTTACCCCAGGGCTCTGGGGTTGTCCCACCGACTTCTGGAGAAAAGGCCAAGAGGCCTGATGGGCCCCAGTGATCTCTCACCATCTTCCAGGATTAGCAGCAGGATAGGCAGCTTCCTGCCCTGGTGAGCTGGGAGCAACTACAGGGAACACAGTCCCCATGGAGTCCAGGTTCGGCCCTTGCAGCCTGGCTCTCATTGGCCCAGCATGCAGGCCTTCTTACAGGCCACTGCGGAAACCAAGGCCGCACCCCTGCCGCTACCCTCTTCACTCTCGATGAAAGTGATCTCACAGCTGGGCGTCAGCCTGCGTACACTGGCGTGGAACCGCTCCTTGAAGCTGAACCGGAGGGAAACAGGGCTGCCTTACAAGCTCTTCCGGCCCTCCAGGTCTCACCTCTGCTAACCCCCACCTCTCCTGGGCGCCCAGAACCCAGCCGACCCTCCATCCCCTCCAGGCCTAGGGGGACAACCCCAAGAGGCTCATGAATTCCTGGGGGCCACGCCATTTGGATCTCCCTTTAGTAGGGAGAGGGGTGCCAGGGTGGGGAGGGTCACCTAGGGTGCAGGGGGGGAATTACCTGGGGTGCAACTTGTACACAGAGCCATCCACACCCACGGTGATTCGCATCACGTCCTCGCTGCGGCTCTCGCGCATGCGGTTGATGACACCCGCCAGCCCTGCTGAGCACATGTGCGCTGCTCGCGTGGACACGCTCTCGCAGGCGCGGCGCACAATGTCGCAGTCAGTGGCGGAGGGCCTCAGCCCCAGTGTGCTCAGGATGTTATGGATCTGCTTGCGGTCACCTGAGTCGCTGCGGGGTGGGAGGTGGAAGGGTGGTTGTCCAGGTCTGGCTAGCAGAGCCCTGGGCCCTCTCTGGAGAAGGGATGATCCTACCCACCTCACCCAGTCAAAGCGTTCGGGACTTGTGCTCTGGAAGGCAGCAGGCCAATTTTGCCAGAGACCAGTACTTCATTTTTACTGCTCCCTCTAAGCCCTGGGTCTGTGCTCTAATGTGGTGCAAAAACATTGCCGCACCTGGGAGCTGTAGTGTGAATGAAGTGTGAAGGTGTCTGTGGAAGTGAGGAACCATCTTGTGGGGGAAATGTGCACAGGGTAGCTACCTGGCCACTGCTCTGCTTGGGGCCAGAGAACACTCAGGATTCTGCTCCCAGTTCCTCCTCATCCTGGTGAATTAGGCCAAATTCTGCCTCGCCTAGGACCCTGCCCACAAGGGCTTCTGTGTCCCTGCCCTTGCCCTCTTGACCTTTGCGGCTGGCCTAGGTCCCCATCTCTTCCACGCACCTCTCCACCTGCGATACGAATCGGGTCTCGAAAGCGCCGCGAGTTCGTAGCTGCTCTGAGGCTTCCCCGTGGAACAGCAGATTCTCATCCACCAGTTTGAGAAGCACAAGGCGCACCAACTCACCCATGTACTTCCCACCAATGAGCTTCTCATACCTGGACATGGGAGGAGGGTTACACCAGGTGACCTGCTGGGGACGTCTCCATCACTTCCCCCTTAGGGTTCTGAGGTAGCCACAGGGGTATCTTGGTTTCACCCCCTCCCAGTTGCCCCACATCCTGGGTTTCATGCTTCTCATTCGTTTATAAACAGGGGTTTTAGAAACTTTGGATACTAGGAATGTGCACGTTTTCAACACATCTGGCCCAGCTGTTGGCCCTGTGAGGGAAAGGGATGAAGTTGAAGCCTCTATTCAGTCCTTCTGAAACTTTCTTGGTGGCTTCCACATTTTTATCTTGAAATTTATTTAATACTACTTACCTAATAGAGGCCTGTGATGAAGATGAAGCTCATAAAGGAATTAGCATGGGTCTGGCACCTAGCAGGTGGCTAACAAGTGATAGCTATGATCTGTGTGGTGTTCCCAAGATGCATTCTGCCAATTTATAGCATTTCACAAAACACTAATATTCATTTTGTGAATGGAGACAAATATGTGCTTTAAGGAACTCTGGCTTAAACCTGGTAAACACTGCTGAGGGTCAGAGCCTTCTCTGTGACCTAGGTCACCTGTCAGAATGGGGAAGTTTGGCCTTATCTAACCAGTGCCTCTCCCTGTTCTGGGTTCACAGGGGCAAGGCATGACTGACTTGAAGAAGAGCCAGCTTACAGGGGAATGAGCAGGTTGTTTTCCCCTGTTTAAAAACAAGCCATTATCTGTGGTGGTGGGGCACCCATGTACTGCTGCATTCCCAGCAAGAGCAGCCCAGAGATGGGCTGGGGGGTGTCCTTACAGCTGCTGACCGGGATTCGCAGAGCTCTCATCCACCATGCGGTCATACTCCAGCAGGAACTCATCCAGTTCACCTGAGTCCCCGAAGGCACCCCACTCAGTGTTGACACACATGCGGCCCTCATCCCCTTCTACCAGCTCCACATTCTGCATCTCCTCCATGTAGCAGGCATTGCAGCCTGTACCTACAGGGATGGGGACACATTAGGCTACACAAGCTGAGGGGAGAGGATTGGAAGATCTGGGCTGACTGTGTGACCCAGGGTAAATGGGCCAGTCTCTGGGCTGTCTTCTTCTCTAAAAGGGGACAGTAATACTTTCCCCACCCATTACCTGGCTGGTTGGGTGGATGGAGAACAACTGTGTGCCAACGTATTCTGCCAACTAGAGGTGGCTGTGAGATTTTATGGCTTTCTCTTGTCAAAGTGCCTTGTTTTCTGACATCCTGAACCCTGTTTGGGGGGCACCCTGAAGTGAGTAAGGCATAGTGTGAACTCTTGGAACAGCCCAGAGATTACCACAGGCAAGAATGGCTGCAAGGTTTGTCATTTGCCATGTCCTGAGCAAAGTAAAAATGTGTGGTCCTTTGTTCATAAGTTATTAAGAGTTTTGATAGTGAAGGTCGAGTATCATACTGAGCTGACTATGTGGGCTACACAGCCCTGAAGGCAGCAGGGACAACTGCAGTGCTGGTCATCAGGGCTGCTTATAGGAATTAGAGCCCAGTGATACCTGGCCTTCCAGTTTTTGTTTTGTTTTTTGTTTTAGAACAGAAATCCAGACTTTGATGTTAATTCTCCCAATTTTAGACCTTGGAAATTATTGTAAACATGATTTTAAACACTGAGCAGTCACCAAGAGTGTGTGTGGGCAGATGTGAGTCATGGGCCACCAAAGAGCATCCTGGGAGGGGTGTGCCTGGGCCAAACAGCTGTAGCTTGTTCTGGTGAGAATTCAGGTTGAGGTCTCTTGGAAACCCCATGTAACTCCAAGGGAGAGGGTTGTTGTTGGTGGTGGTGGGGGGCACAGCTAGGGCCAACTAGAGCTCATGTGTAGATGCGGGGCTTAAAGACAACTTTCTCTATGAAAGGCAAGAGTGAAAGAGCTATGAATAGTGGCACACAGCTGTAATGCCAGCTACTTGGGAGGCTGAGGCAATAGGATTGAAAATTTGAGGAAGCTTGGGCAACTTAGCAAGACCCTGACTCAAGACAATATCAAAAACGGCTGGGGAGGGGCTGGGGTTGTGATGCAGCAGTAGAGCGCTCACTTAGCACATGTGAGGCCCTGGGTTCAATCCTCAGCACCATATACAATAAATAAATAAAATAAAGGTATTGTGTCCAACTACAGCTGAAAAATAAATTTTAAAAAAAAGGGTTGGGGATGTAGTTCAGTGGTAGAGTGCTGGTAGCATATATAGGACCTGGGGTTCAATCTCCCAGTACTGGGGGTGAAAATAAAGGTAGGAAACAAGACGAGAGACAAAGTGAGGTCAGCCTGGAGCTTAAGAGACATGTATATAAATGTTTATGATGTTTATATGTATACATATATATATATATATATAAAATTTTTTGGGGGGGAATATAATTATAGATGGGAACCTACCAATACAAATACATTATTTCTCAGAGCTGATTCTGAAGGGCCCTTAGAAGCAAATAACTTTTTTTTCCCCTCAAGGCCAAGAACCAAACTCAGGGCCTTATGCATGCTAGGCAAGTGCTCTACCACTGAGCTAAATCCCCAAACCTATAAATAACTTTTAACATGGACTTTCTGGGTAACCAGGGCTCAGAAAGTATAGAAAAACGCCCCCACATCTGTGTGCACAGCAGGTATCTGGTCTGACTGGATTGTTACTCAGGAAATGCTAGCTCCTTCTAAGGATCCAATCTTCTGGGAAATTCTGGAGATTATTGTGGAGGACCTGGATGGGAGGGTAGGGTTGCAGCTCCCTTTTCAGATGCCTGCTTTGCTCCAGGTTGAGGCAGGGTGGGATCTAGGGGCAGAGGTAGTGAGTTAGAGGAGGAGCCTGGGCAGGACAGACCCATGGGAAGACCTTGCAGGAAGGGATGTCACCACTTTTGCTTATCCTCTTCCACTTGGACAAATCTGTCAGTGTGGTCAATTTACCAGATAAAGGGTTTTTTTTTTGTTTTGTTTTGTTTTGTTTTTTTGTTGTTGTTGTTTTTTAGAGAGAGAGAGAATTTTTTAATATTTATTTTTTGGTGGACACAACATCTTTGTTTTTATGTGGTGCTGAGGATTGAACCCAGGCTGTGCGCATGCCAGGCAAGCGTGCTACTGCTTGAGCCACATCCCCAGCCCTGGATAAAGGGTTTTAATCACATCTGATGGGCTGGGCAGGTGTGCAGCTGGTGGACCATCTGATACCATGATGCTACAAAATGCTTTCTACCATCACGCAGAGCCAACACCACATATTCCAAGACCACTTAGCTCTAGCCCTAGGCACTGCACTGACTGAAACCAGTTATTCATGCAGAGCCCCTGCCCATTTTGGAAGGGCCAGGAGTGCAAGGAGCCCTTACCCACAATCATGCCGACCTCGCACTGGCGGTCTTCATAGTAGCAGGAGATCATTGTGGCCACAGTGTCATTCACCATTGCCACCACATCCATCTCAAAGTCCTGCCAAGAAGCACAGATGGGGCTGCAGTGATAGGGCTGGGGAGAGGGTCCACTGGTGCAGTGAGGAGGGGCCCAGGGCCTCCCTCTCCTGGCAGATGAAGGTGTTCTCACCCCTCTCCTCTTGATGGCATCTCGCAGAAGCCCAACAATGTTGTTTCCTTCTGCTCCAGAGGCCTTGAAGCCCTTAGTCCAGTTGAGAAGGATGCCCTGTGGGGAGAGGAAGGTCTTATGGTTGCTGGTGTTAGGCAGAGAACTATGGCCTTAAACTAGTTCCTTTTCAGGTCACAGGGATATGTATCTCACTTTACAGTTGAGGAAACAAGTTTTGAGTATCCACACAGCTTTGATAAATGTTGGAAACAATTTTCCATAAATATCTCACATTTCTGCAGGGCTAGGTACCAGCCAATTTAAGAATGTGATGTGTATTTTTTTGTATGTGGTGTCAGGAATTGAACCCAGGACCTCGAGCATGCTAGATAAGCCCTCTACCACTGAGCTACACCCCCAGCCCAAGAATGTTTGTACAGTATAACCTAGAGTAAAGATAGGTCCCAAGGGGAGCAACTGTATAAGACCAGAGTTCCTCTCCTGTAGCAGAAGAAGTACCACCTGGCCCTTTCTAAGTCTCTAAGGGAGCTGGGGCCTTGAAAAACCATGTGAGATGTTGCTCCAGCTGTTGCTTTTGCCTTGAGCTATGACCTTGCTTTGTTTCATACCCAGAGGCCTCATGTTTTATGTATGTGTATATATAGAGAGACATACATATATAAAATTTATGTGTCATGTATGTATTATATGTGTATATATAGAAAATGTGTGTGTGTGTTTGTGTGTGTGTGTGTGTGTGTGTGTTTGGTCATAACTGGCAGGCTAGCTTGTGAGTTGCAGGTGAGGTAAAAATCTCAGATCCTTCACATTTTTGACTCAGCCAGAAGTGATGATGTGTTGGGCTGGGGTTGTGGCTCAATGATGGAGCGCTTGCTTTGTACACATGTGAGGCACTGGGTTCAATTCTCAGCACCACATAAAATCAATAAAGGTATTATATTTATCTACAACTAAAAAATGTATACATAAAAAAGAAGTGATGATGTGTCATGGTGGTCTGGGGTGAGCTGCTTAACCTCAGTTTCTTCTCCTCATTTGTAGCAGGGGGGATTGCAGCACATGCCTCTCAGGATTGTAGGCAGGCTTTGGCACATAGTAAGAATCAGCTGAAATTATTTTTATTTTCCAAAGTTTCACTGCCAGTAAATTATGGGGCCACAATTTGAATCTATATTTTTCTCCCTGCTGAGTTTGGACTCTTTCCCAGCACAGGGTGGGGTGCTGCATATGAAGGCAACAGGGGCAGAGTTCCTCTGGGGTGCATATCCATCCATTTCATTATCCCTCCCCTCTACCTGGCCCACCTTGTCAATGTCTTCGTGCCTCACAGGGAAGGAGAAAGTGAAGCCCAGGGGTAGTTTCTTGTGCTTCATTTGATGCTTGTCCAGGAAGTCAGAGATGCACTCAGAGATATAGTCAAAGAGCTGGGAGATGTACCAAAATGGTCATTGGGTTACCATCCTGGGCCACCTGGCAACCCTTCCCCAGGACTTTGTGCCAAGGTGTTCCTCAGGGGATGCTAAGCAATCAGTCCCTTCCAATGACCACCAGGCCTGTCTATAGTTCACCTCTTACTGTTTGTCACAACTCAAGCCCTGCACCTCCCTGGATGCAGAGCTCTGCTTATGGCAACTCCTGAGGCTGGTGCTCAGTTTAGCTGTGCTGTCACCTGCCTCCCCAGCACCAAGGCTTTGCTAACTGTCCTGTGAGACTCTTGGTGCTACTCCCAGGTATCCTTGCTGCCCTATACCCGCAAAGGTTCAAATCCTCTCAAAAGGCCTGTCTATAGAATGGGGCATTTCTGAGTACTCTGCAGATGGACCAAGCTCCCTGCTGAGCACCAGAGTCCAGGGAGATGCCCATACCATCCCTGCTATCCATTTCCATGGATAGAGAGCAAATTTCAGGTGGATGAGGGCCAGGCAGTTGTAGGCAACCTCCTGCCTTAGAACCCTGCCCTCTGGGAACTGGCCTTGCCCCTGGTCATGTCTAGGGACTCTGGCTTTGCCCCTCCCCTCAGGGTTCATTCACTTCTATGGTCCCCCTTTAGTCTTCCCCATGGTGGAGGGCTTTGCTGCCTGGGCAGACATTGTGGTTGTTGTCACCCAATTTGGCATGCATCTGGTGGAAGGCAATGGGGAGGGTAGGCTGCATAGCTGCAGGAGGTCAGACAGTCGTCACCCTTTGACTTTTCTTCTGGGACAGGGTCATACCAGCTAAGAGTTCTGCCCCTAACCTCAGTTTAGCCAGTTCTTGTCTCCAACACTGGCCTGACAGTGACTGTGAGACTTGAACACATTGGCCATGCCTAGTGGCTGTCTACTGAGGCCTCTAAGCGGCCTTGCTGTGCCTCTGAGGCTGACTGGACCTCTTGACCGCAGTTTCCCCTGTCCCTGGTGAGTGGGTGGGCTCTTTTTTCCAGGACTGGTGACTCCCTAAGGTTTTGGACTGTCTTGACCCCACCTCTTATCCCCAAGCTGCTCACCATCTCTGCAGTGCCCGTCATGGCGTCCTCGGGGATGGAGTACATCTGATGTTTGGTCTTCACACTCCACTGCCCTGCCTCACCCTCCCCCACCTTCACCAGCATCACCCTGAAGTTGGTACCGCCCAGGTCCAAGGAAAGGAAGTCTCCAACTTCTGCAGGCACAGGGAGATATGCTCAGCCTTGTGTCACCACCCGTCAAACCTGGGTTGGGTGGGACCTGGGCAAATGCCCTCAGAGCCAGAGAGTGGAGGAGGGCAGGAACAAGGGTCTCAGGGGAGTTGGACATGGAGCATGGCCCAGACATTGGGGATATGCCAGAGCAAGCTGTGGGAGAGGTCAAAGGTAAACTAAGGAAATGTCAGGGGGAACTGCTCTTTTAGATGGAGACAGAACCCAGGAAACCACTGAGGACCTAGAGTAATGGCCCAGTCTCAGGACTGGGTTGGGATCTCCCAAGTGACCCTGGAGAGAATTCATTCATTGTGAGATTTTTAAATAGCCAGTTTTGCTAAGGCCCATCAGCTCCAGAGATGAACCTTTGGAGTAAATGGTAAGAACTGGCCCAGTGAGGTGGAGACATTATCACTTGCCCAGGGAGTCCTGTCTGGGGACAGCTGAGCCTCTGGAAGGCCTGGCCAACAGCTGGCTCAGGTGTGGGGCCATCCCTGTGGTACCTGAGCCTTCTGGGGTGGAACGCACGTAGGTGGGCAGCATCTTCACACTGGCCTCTTCGTGGGTCTCCAGCCTCAGGCCACGGTCCATCTCCTTCTGCATCCGTCTCATCACCTTCTTCAGGTCTTCCTCCTGCAGTTGGAACTCTGCCAGGATCTGCTCCACCTGCACAGGGAGGGAATGGGAGTAGCCAGGTGGACTTGTCACTAGAGATCTCCACACATTAAGGATCTCTTTTTATCCTCTGACCCTGGGTCTAGGAAGATCCATTGTTATAGTTTGGATCTAAATGTTCCTTAACAGCTCATGGGTTGAAGGTTTGGTCCCCCAGCTGGTGGCACTATGGAGTGGGGCAGGGTGGAAACTTCAGAAGGTGGGGCCTAGTTGGAGGAAGTAGGTCACTGAGGGTAGGCTCTGGAGGGTATATTTTGTCCCTGGAGCCTTCGTGCCTCCTCTCTGCTTCCTGTTCACCATTAAGTGAGCAATCTCCTCTGACAAATGCTCCTGCCATCATAATATTCTGCCTTGTCTTAGGCCCAAAGCAATGGAGCCAATTGACCATAAAACCTCTCAAACCAAGAACCAAAATAAATTTTTCCTCTTTTTAAGTTGTTTATCTCAGGTATTTTATTATCATGATGAAAGCTAACATACCCATCATTTCAAACTACCACAGTTAAATTTGAAGAGTTCCAAAACCAGCCCTTCAATAATTAGCCTGCAGTAGCTGGCAAGGAGCAGGGTGTCCTTTGTCCCTGAGGCTTTCCTTATGGCACAATGTCTTGTAGAATCTCCTTTTTCTTTCCATATTGGTGAAGGGAGGGGAGAAGGAGGGTGCTAGCTGCAGAGTTAGTGAGACAGGGCTGAAGCCTAATTGGGGGAAAGACAGTGGTACGATTATGTAAAGACCAGGTTATTCTACTTATAGGGCTTTGTAAAATGTGCCAACTGGCACCAGCATACACAGGGATAGCCAAGGCAAAGTTACTAGGGATAGGCTGTATGCCCATCAGGGGTCTGGTTAGCAAAACACGACCATCCATGGTATGAAGACTATAAGTGCAGAGGGAGGAGGGTCTCCCTTGGCCAATTACAAAGATATTTTCATTCCAAAAGGGAAAGATCCTCTGATAAAAGCCACTCTTAATGAGATCCACTCTTTTTAAGAACTTGTACTCTTTTCTGTACTTTTTTTTTTTTTTTTTACTTGTACTCTTTTTGTCTTTCACATAAGTTCAGAAGGTTGGAGATACTCTGGATTACAGCCAAGAAACAATACAGCCACTTGCCCCTTCTTCAGTTTCTAGAACTGAGATTTTTTTTTTTTTTCTCAGATGGGCAGAGTAACACATTAAGTCATGATTAGGCTAAGCCGAGCACAGAAATTCTTTCTCTTTTTGTTGGCGATTGAACATGTGACTCATGTCTGGTCAATGACAGGTGAAGGGAAACCTGATTTTAGCAGGAGGGCAAACTTCAGTGTCCCTCTAAATTTGGGACTGCAACTATAAAAGAATGACTGGCAACCACGAGGAGACGGGGCGCAGGGAATAAGGGAAGGAAGACTGGTGCCATGGACCCACCCAGCTCCACATGCTGGTTATGGAATAAGTGATAACCACTTAAGCAGTCAGATTTTTGGTTTCCTGTAATTCAAAACATTCCTACTGAATATAGATCCTTAATTAAGGAGGCTCCACACTAAAAATTTAAACTCAGGGAAGATCAGAAAGGAATCGGACTGACAGGGGCTTTGACCAAAAACGGAATCAAATACCTATGTGGGCTGAGCAGGTAGCACTCTTCCACTTTGGGCATGAGTTGGGAGTGTAGCCCCCAAACCCCAAATCCCCCATTGGCATTTTGAGGCATGTCCCTGGAGATATTCTCAGCATGCTGGAACAATCCAGGTTATGTTCAAAGTCCCAAAGTTACATCCTTCCCCTCTTCTTTCTCTCTTACACTTGCCAGGAACAACCAGTAGTAATGTACTTAACATTTGCTGAATCCTTCCAACATGCTAGGTCCTGAGCCGAGTGCTTTCACAGCTACCTCACAACCTTATTACATCAGCATCAGAATTAAGGGGCCAGCGTCTGCCTGTCCTCTAGATGCAGAAAAGCTTACAGAAGTCATGTGTATAGTCACAGGCCTGGGCCCAGTGCCTGAAGCCACACGCAGGTGTGGTTGGTAGGAAGTCCTTGCTAGCTTGCCAGGCTTTTCCTCCAAGACACAATTGCTCAGAGGGACCTGATTATAAGACATTTGTGAAGCTCCAACATGATGCTGGTCTTGTAAGGTTCTAATCCCTGGGCCCCTCTGGGCTCCATCCTTGCTCCTCTATCTAAAAGCCCATATTGTGCCTGGTAATCTGGACTCTGGTCTTTAGCCCAAGGCTCTTGATGAGAAGAGCCAATACTCAGGCTGAGGTCTTGCAGGAAGTTTGTGTCTTGAGACTGGGCCCATGGTGGCTGGTTGGAATGTGGCTATACTATCAGACAAAGGATCTGAGTGATCCCTGTCTTGCAGGTCTGAAGGGAGAACTTGCCCAGCCCTTGAGAGTCTCAGTGAGAATGTGATAAATTGTTGCTGCTGTTTCTGTCATCACAGGCATTGGGGCTAGCAGGGCCCAAAGGGTGCAGGGAAGCCTGTGTCTTTACCTCTCTTTACCCAGGTGGTAGAGGGCCCTGTCACTGGCCCTGTCTCTGCCAGCTTCTAGGCCAGAAAGGATGCCTCTGAGGAATCCCAGGCATCACGTGATTTCAAACTGATACTACCTGTCCAGAGGACAATTTGGAGTTTCTATCAAAATTTAATTTTGATCTAGCAGCTTCTCTCCTAAGAATCCATTGTGCAGAATCCTGAAAGCATTTTGTAAGAAGCACATGGGGGTGTGGCCTGCTGTAACAGAATACCCTCACATGACCCTGTAAGGGATCTTACATCAACCCAGGACACCTACTGGACCTTCTGCTGGCCTTTACAGAGAAGAAGGCAGACAGCATGTCTGGGCATCAGTGAGGAAGTGAGATGGGACATTTGGCAGCAGCCTATCCCATCCAACACAATAAAGTTGCATCTGGTCTGTGGGTCTGATTTTCCCTATATAGTATTATAAAAAGCTTAAATTTGCTGTCAATAATCAAAATCTATTTAAATAGAGATACAGAAAAAATATGGCTTTCTATTAAAATAGGTTTGCATTCTCATTGGGGTTCCAATAAGGTGTGTTTAGCTAGTCCAAGTTGCCAGGTCACAGGACATAAAACAGGTCTGAGCTCTGTCTAAACCAAGTGCTGCAGATTCTCTCATCTTCATCTACACCACATGGGCTGTGGGAACCCTAAACACACACACACACACATACACACACACACACACACAGACATACTTATGAACATTCCCCAACCTTTGGGATAGGTTGGTGGGCAGGTACTAGAAGGTTCCGAGCTTACAGCCACCTGGGAGCTCAGCTTTTGCTGTGGGGAGCTCCATGCAAAAGCAAGCCTCATTTTTGGAGGGTAAAAGTTCCTTCCTCGGGGTACATCAGATCTACAGATCCCTATACTCCTAGCACCAGGTCTGTGCAGCCCAGAGAAGGGAGCTCCAACCAGGCATGACCTTACAACCTCAAGGCTGTGTGCATAGGAAGGGAAAAAATGGGTATCGTATCATGAGCTGAGGTCTGCCTCACAGATTCTCTGGGAAGTTCCCAGGAGCAGGGACTGTGGGCCAGGCCCACTGTGACATTCCTAGGTTTCAACTTCATTCCTATAATTTCCCTGACACAGGTACTTTTATTATTCTCATTTCTCACAAATAAGGGAACCAAACACATACTTCCCCAAACCCACAGAGGCAAGGCGTAAGCTGGGGTGTAAACCCAGGCAACAATCTGAGCCTGCCCCTGAACTCCCCTGGCCTTCAGACCTTCCATGAGCCCAGACCCCAGCTACAAGTGTCTCTCTGATGTGTCAAGCTTACAAGACATTCCTGAGCAGGATAGGAAATGAAGTTGCTGCCTAGGGAGCTTGAGACACTGCCTCAGCTCCTCAGGTATATGTATTCCAGAGAGAAAAGCACAGACAGTGCCTGGCCCTGCCACAGCAACCTTGGGGAGGCAGCCCCTGTTAACTCACAAGTCCTCTTGCTAACCTTGCCCAAGAGGTCACATGATATGTAATGGGGATCCACAATCACAATCAAACACAGGACTTTTCCCACCTGAGGGCTTCCCCCATTCCCTGAAGGGTATAAACCATAAACCTAGTGCTGTCTATGGTGTGGTATGTGGAGCAGGAGCTGAAAGTAGATAAACCATAGGAAATAATCATGCCACACTGAGGGTGGGTGGTGGGCAGTTGCTGTTTCCTGGTAGGCAGGTGGGTGGTGGAGGGACCTGCCCTGAGGAAAGAAAGGAGTGACCCTGAAGACTGTGAAGGGTAGGGGGGTTGGGAGTGAGAGGCCTGAATGCTCCTGGATGCAGAGTGGAGGCATCTTGAGGCAGGATGGAAGTGGGGGCATCAGACTTTCCTGACAATCTGAGTGCAGAGACAGCGGGCAGAGGGTGGAGAGATGGCAAGAGTCTACAGAAAAAAATATATCTACAGACAGTTTGAGGAATGGAGTAAGAAGAAGAGAAGCATCTGAGAGGACCCTATGGGTGGCCTGAGAAGCAAGAAGGAGAGACTTCACTGGGGTAGGTCAGATGAGGGAATGAGGACTTGGTCTAGATTCACTAACAGATCTGCCCACCGAGGGCACATTTGTCTCAAGTATAGCTGGCCGTGTAAAATCAGGATTCAGGGAAATGTCTGGCTGGAGATAGACAGTATGGAGAAATCCTTAAGGTCACAGGCCTGGATGAGGTCACCAGAGTATCCAGGTTGAACAGCAAACTGGGAAGGGCAGAAGACTGGGCAGGATGCAGTGAGCAGGCTTGAGATCCCACCCAAGAGTGCAGTACAAAGCAGGACACCAGAGAGCAGTGCATTTGACTCATGAGGAGATTCAGGATACCCTATGGAGGTCTCCATCCTAGCACAGGATGGGTGGCTCAGAGGGGACTGCAAGACCCAAAGGATCCATTCAGGAACCAGTGCAACCCCTGGGAAAACATTGCAGCCTTTGGGCTTCAGAGCCAATCCCAGTACCATGTTGTCCAGCCACAGTAGCGTGTGACCCTGGACTAGCTGCCCAGATACCTCTGAGGAAGAAAATCGCAATTCACCACCCATAGAACTGCCTTAAAGAGCCCCTAAAAGCCAAATAGTACTGGATAAAGCCTGAGACCAGGCACCATCAATCCCAGGAGTAAATTGCCTAAGGCTCCTTGAGAGATGACAATGGTAGTCCCAGTAAGGAGGGGTTAATAGTGAGAGGGGTCATATCTAAGACCTCGAGAGGCCCAAATGCCTTCTTTAAGTGGTGCAGTACCTGCTTTCTACCCTTGTCCCCAATCTGAATCAAAAAAAAAAAAAAAAAAAAAAAAAACCAAGGGTGCTTGTCTGGGGCTGCTCTTCCAATCCAAGATCCCTAGGATCTGAGTGGCCCTTACCAGGGTCAAGGCTGTCTGGGTCTGGCTCCTCATTGACTCCATTGCATCTCTCCAAGGGCACAGGAAGGAGGTATTTTTGGAAGGTGGAGATGCTTCTGCTTGCTGAGGCCTGGGACAAAGCTGTAGCTGTGGCATCTGAGGCCACCTGTCACAGGTGAAGGCTGCCTGGCCAAGTGTTGCCCGAGACAGGCAACCAAGGGCTTCTGTACTAAAAGACCCAGCGGGAAGTTGCTGAAATACTCTGCCCACTGTCACGGGGTCAGGGGCAGGGCCAGAAGGACAGAGGAGGCCCATGTGGGGTCAGGGTCAATAAGAATTTTAGGGACATGGCTCCAGGGCAGGATGGTGTGCCCTCTGAGCACTGGTCAGGATTGCTGCCAAGAGAGTGGTGATTAGTCAGAGCCAGTTTATCCACCCTAAACTCCTTGGACTTATGAGGGAAGAACAACACTAGGCTGACTTGGGGGACAGGAGGAACAGACAGGTAGGGGTGCCAAGGGGCCTGGATTGTGCCAGTGAGGGTCTAGACTTGGCATTGGAGGCAATGGCGATTCTCATGGATTTTCATCTGTAGAGAGGTCTGATGTGCTTTTCATATAATCTGGGGTTCCTGAATGGTGTTTGAGTAGTAGGAAGGCCAAAGCTTTTGTGGGAAGGACCCAGCTTAGACCACGGCGGAGTGTACAAGTCAGCATTGGGGGGTCTAGGGGCTGAGATGCTCATTGCAGTTTATGGGATTTCAGGGCATCATATCCTTCTGTTCCATTAGGTACAAAGCCTATCTGTACCTAATGTACGGAATTAGTTATAACCCGTTGTACACATGAGCAGAAACGGGTACGGTTCCCCAGGGCTACCCTCACATGTCCCCCACATAAAAATATGCATTTTACTCTTCAACAGTAAATCATAGACTCCCCTCAAAATACTCAGAACAACAATAATAAAAAGGAATAAAGTGAGGAGGACATTAGATTTTGTGACTGCAAAGTTCAGACCCAGGATTAACTTTGGGTGCATCCATGGGGTGTACATATTTCCTGGAGCCCCTCCTTGGGTTCATCTGAGAGTAACCCTCACTTATCCTGCATTTGCCAGGACCTGTCAAGCCTTGCTAAAATTAGCTGCAACTGGCAAGTGGGTCAGAGTACAGAGGGTGCCCTGTAAGAATGCCAGGTTCTCCTGCCAACAGTTAGTATGGTCATTCCCTAACACAATTGATCCCTTTCCCAAAATAGAGCAAAGATGGCCTCACCAGACCTCATGTGACAGGTCACTGACCACTCCACCCCTGGCTTAGAGCCTTGTTTGCTGTGGGGGCAGGCTCATGTCCGAGTTTGGAGTGGTGAGTCTTCTTCTGGACTGGTCAGGTCAAGGAACAGCTGCCCAGGGGTTCTGTCCTTCTCCTAAGCCAAGCCATAGTACAGGTGAGGAGGATCCAAATTCATCAACAGAGGGTATGGGCTAAGGGAGGGCCAAAGGCAAATGGCCCTCTTTGTGGTTTGGCTGGACTGCTTGTACTTCGAGTAACAAGCACCCTTTATCAGAGCCATTTCCTGAGGATGACTTCCTTTTCTTTACTGGCACCTGTGAGGGCAGAAAAAGGTTCAGCACGCCATTTCCTTACACTAGACAAGCCTCCAGGATCAGATTTTAGCACCCATGCCAACCTTCCTGTGCTGCCTCAGTGGGTGAGGAAACAGCATCAAAGGGCCAGCACCTCACTGGAGTAAAGATCAGTGTGGCAAAGAGACATTTCTACACTCAAAGCATTGTGGAAGGACAAGCCTGTCCAGAAAAGAGAGGCCAGGAAGAGAAGGGCTTCAGGGGTGATGGTCCATGGGGATTCCCAGGACATGCTTCAGTATCTGAAGGGCTGTCTGAGGAAGATGAACAAACATTGTTTCTGTTTGGAACTTTCTTTAAAAACAAAACAAAACAAAACAGAGCTGTGCATTAATGAGCTAAGATGTTTCCATAGATAGTGAACTCTGAATTAATGAGGAGAGAAAGGGCAGGGCAGATTAGAAGGGACCCTACTCTATGTCCTAGTTGGTATGCCTGTCTTTTGCTGTTCAAGGAACTGACAGTCAGTCAGGACTTTTTCACTCATCTCAAGGATATAATATGACAAGTGCAGTGTGTTGGGTGGCTTTCCATTGATATGACAAAGTACTTAAGATAAACACCTTAAAGGAGAAAGATTTATTTTGGCTCATGGTTTCAGAGGTCTCACTCCATGGTTTTTTGGTCCTGATGCTTTGACCTGTGGCAGTATAGCACATCATGGCTGGTGTATATGGCATAGAAATGAAGCAGAAAGGAAGGGTCCAGGGTATAAACATCCCCTTCAAGGCATGCCCCAGTGACCTAATTTTTTCCCCCTAGGCTCATCTCTTTTTTTAATAAGATTTCTTTTTTTGGTGGTTCTGGGGATTGAACCTAGGGCCTTGTGCATACAAGGCAAGCACTCTATCAAGTGAGCTATATCCCCAGCCCTAGGCTCATCTCTTAAAGGTTCCACCCTTCCCAATAATGCCTATAGGCTGGTGACTAAACTTTCAACACTTGGACTTTTGGGGAACATACAAGATCCAAACTATAACATTCAAAGATGGATATTCAAGATTATTCTTTCTAGAACCAAAAAATGTTACATGCCCTATGTATCCAACTACAGAGAGCTAGCTAAACAAATTACAGACTTATATGCAGTCATTTAAAAAATGGTAAGGTTGGTTTGCCTCTGTTGGCATTGAAAGATGTCCATGACATCAAGTGATTCTCACTGAGATGCTTCTGAATTCTTGATCCACAGAAAACATGTAAGATAGTAAAGGCTAGGGATTGAATCCAGGGCCGCATTACAGGTGTTCACCACCATGCCTGGCCTAGCTTTGTTTTTTGTTGTTGTTATTGTTGTTTGTTTGTTTGGTTTTTGTACTGGGAATTGAACCCAAGGATGCTTAACCACTGAACTACATCCTCAGCCCTTTTTATGTTTTATTTTGAGACAAGTTCTCTCTAAGTTGCATAAGGCCTTACTAAGTTGCTGAGGCTGGCTTTGAAATTGCAATCCTCCTACCTCAGCCTCTTGAACTGCTAAGATTACAGGTGTGTACCTCCATGCTTAGGTCTATTGTTTGAAGCTACTAAATCTTGAGATAATTTGTCCTATAGCAACTGCAACAGATGACTGATATAGGGGAAAATAGTTAGAAAACATGATATGATCCATTTTTTTCATAGATATATGTAGAAGATACAGATGATATAGACAATATGGGAGGAAATACAGTAAAATGGTTATATCATTATTCTTGATGATGAAAATATTAGAGATTTTAATTTATTATCTTTTTTGTAATAGGCATCGTGTGTGTGTGTGTGTGTGTGTGTGTGTATGCACGCGCATGCACGCGCATGCACATGCCCAATGCTAAGGATTAAACTCAGGGCCTCATTCATGCTAGAAAAGCTCTCTACCACTGAACTACATCCTCAGCCCTATTTTCATTTTTGTTTATCTGTTATTTACTCTATTTCCTGCAATGATGTGTATTGATACAGTAATATTTTAAAATCAACTTTAAAAAACTGAAAGATTGAGCCTTATCTAATATTTTTGTGTAGAAGCTCCCAGGACCAGATTTTAAAGGATAGAGATTCAGTGTCACTTTGACTAAATTGCAAGACCTCTTGTGCAAATAGGAAAGAAAATGGGGTTCAGGAAGCCAGGGACTCCACAGTGCCAGCTCCTCCATTACCAGCCTGTTCCTGACTCCCCCCAGCACCATCTGGGCACCAAGCACAGGCACACTGATGCAATATACCTAGAGGTCAGCAAGTGTTGCAAGAGTTTGCTTATCACAGGGTAGATTTGAGATTGGCTAGGCCTTTGTGCTGAGAGCAGTCCAGGGGCCTGGTGAATGGGAGGGTGTTAGGCAGTGAATAGGGTTTATAGCCAGGATATCAGGGACAGAGAGCAAGGGAGAGACTGAGAGACAGCTTAATATGCCAAGATCAGATGCCAAAGCTAATGGGTGCTCAGTGGACTCCATAGGCAAATTGCTATGTCAGCACCTTAATATGGATTACCACTGACTGTGTGCCATGGGGACACTGAGGTCAACAGGAGTTAATAGACTTGCTAGAATGTACTAGCTATAAGAGGTTTGGCCGGATTTCACCCGCAGATCATTCAGATTCCAGGATTGTTAAAGTTTAGTCTTTTTGACTAGATGGGTAGCTCTTAAGGGCCAAGCACACTATGGGGCTATGAAGTATTCTTCAGGGCTGCTTCCAAGCTGGAGATGTTTGAAGGTTTCAGCTTCAGCTGGCAGAGGGTAGGAACAGGGTAGCCACAGAGTCTCTCCCCTGCCTCAGCACTTGCCTCTGATAGCAAAGGGGGTAGAGGCCTGGAACTAAGACTAAAGGCCAGTGCTATGTAGAAGACAAAGACAGAGTCTGAGTGAGGGATGGGGAAAGTCCCTTATATTGGCTGGGGAGGGTCAGAATGGTGGGAGGATCACTCAGGACCCCATGCAGTGAAACATGACAATACCAGGTAACATAGGAAGTTGAAGTCCCCAGCTGCAGTCCAAAGATGCACTCTGCATTCACTGGCTCCTGGGCTTTGACAAGTCCTTTAGTGGTTCTAGGCCTCAGTTTTCTCCTCAGCAAAAGTGGGGATAACAAACCACCTACTTTACAGGGCAACTGAGATGGTTCAATGGGATAATGCAGATAAGGCTCTTGACATAAGTTGTTCAATAGTTTGTAACTATTATTGCTACCAACAATAGATATTTCAACCCCTTGGTTAGCTGGGGAGACACATGCTAAAGGCTTGGTTGCCAGCTTGTGACGCTATTAGGAGATGGTATAAGTAACCTTTAGGAAGTGGGACCTGGTTGGGAGAAGTAGTTCATTGTGGGTGGCCCTTTGAAGGATTTATATTTTGTTCCCACTCCCTTCTTCTCCCTCTCTCCCCTTTTCTGTTTCTTGGTCACTGTGAGGTGAACAGCTTTGCTCTGCCACATACTTCTTGTCATGATTTTCTGCTTCACCACAGGCCCAGTATCAACAAAGCCAAGTGACAATGGATTAAAACTATGAAATTGTGAGTCAAAATGAATCTTTTGACATTTAAATTGTTTTCTCAGATATTTTGTCATAGTGACAGAAAAACAATTAAAACAATTAACACGATTCCAGTCGAGGATACAGGCTATCCCAAGCTCTTGATCTATGGCAGATCTAATGCCAAACTCCCTCCCACTACCTATTGATTATTTCAGAGGGTTCTCAGAAGACAGACCAGGTGGCTCATTCTCTTTGGCACTATTCCTACACTAAATCAATGAAACTTTTGTCTGAAAACAGAAGGACTATGAGGTTTTTGTCATGGAAAATGGCAGAATAGAAAGTTCCAGGGATGGTCCCTCCACCTAACTAACCATTAAGTTAGCAAAATCCCTCTAAGCATCAACTATTTCATAATTCTGCAATCTGACTGGACCCTAGCAGCAATTATAGAAATGCCTGATGGAGGTGGGGGGAGGGCTACTAACAGTTTGTAAGTGAGTATCACAGGAAAACTAGCAACTATTCACTGCTCCTCAGTCCTCCTATGGTGATGGCAACAATGTTCATGTTTCCAGAGCAGCTGAGTGGAGCAAGAAAATGCAGAAAGAACCTAGGCTTCTAGAAATTTGAGGTTGGGAATATTGTTGATCTAGTGGGTCCCTGAGGGTCTAGAGTAGAGCTTTCCTTTGCTTCTGCCCCTTCAGGCTGCTGTAGCTTCCCTGGTGACATCTATAAGAATATTTAGAGAGATATACATGCTGGGTTTTATATATAAATAAAAATTTTATATATATATATATATATATATATATATATATATATATATATATATATATAAACATATAGTGTGTGTGGACACATGGGTACATGCACACAGGCACCCATCAAGCAACAAGGAAGAGGGAGAATCTGACTTCCAGAGTCATCATATTGTACTACTCAAAATGGCCAGTTCTTTTCTTTTCTTTGGGTATCAGGGCACTCAGCTACTGAGCCCATCCCCAGCCCTATTTTGTATTTTATTTAGAGACTGAATTGCTTAATGCCTTGCTTTTGTTAAGACTGGCTTTGAACTTGTGATCTTCCTCCCTCAGCCTCCCAAGCTGCTGGGAATATAGGCATGTGCCACCATGCCCGGCAAAATGGCCAGTTCTTAACAAAATATTACAAGGCATACAAAGAAACAGGAAAATATGTCCCAATCATAAGAGAGAGAGAGAGAGAGAGAGAGAGAGAGAGAGAATTAAAAAGAAACTGTCCCTGAGGAAACCCAGACACTGGTCTTAATTTGTCATAGACATTTTAAAACCAAATGTCTTACAAGGTTTCTAAGCAACTGGATTGTGTTGTGAAGGAGGGAGGTGTCCAGAGTGTAAAAAAAGGCAAAAACCCATGACTATGTGAGGCAAATGGTCAATTTATGTGCCTAAATGTCTAGTAATGACTGCTATTCATTATATCACTACTCACATATGCATCAAGAGCAAGCTAGGGTCCAGGATATTGTGGTTCCTATGGTGTGGTCCAGTTTAAAAAATATTCTGTTGTTACCGTGAAAGGACCTGACTCCTTCAATGGCTCCTCAGCTCTATTTTGATGGATATGAACAAAAGTGCAGCCATTTTATGATCTCAGTTCATAGCATTATAGATTAATAAACTTTAATATTTAGGCAAAAAATCAACTGTCTTAAATATGTTTAATGAGATAAAGGAAATCATAGACAAAGAACTAAAGGAAACCATGAGAGCAATGTATGAACAGATAGAGAATGACAATAAGCTTATCAAAAGAAACCAAATAGAAAACATATAACCCAATAAATAAATAGGCCAAGGAACTAAACAGACCCTTCTCAGAAGATGATATACAATCAATCAACAAATATATAAAAAAAGTTCAACATCTCCAGCAAATAGAGAAATGCAAATCAAAACTACTCTAAGATTTCATCTCATTCCAGTCAGAATGGCAGCAATTAAGAATACAAACAACAATAAGTGTTGGCAAGGATGTAGGGGGGGAAGGCACACTCATACATTGTTGGTGGGACTACAAGTAGGGCAACCAATATGGAAAGCAGTAGGGAGATTCCTTGGAAAACTGGGAATGGAACTACCATTTGACCCAGCTATCTCACTCCTTGGTTTATACCCAAAGGACTAAAACCAGCATACTACAGGGATACAGCCACATCAATGTTTATAGCAGCACAATTCACAATAGCTAAATTCTGGAACCAACCTGGATGCTCTTTGGTAGATGAATGGATAAAGAAAATGTGGGATATCTACACAATGGAATACTACTCAGCATTAAAAGAGAATAAAATCATGACATTTGCAGGTAAATGGATGGAGTTGGAGAATATTATACTAAGTGAATAAGCCAATCCCCCAAACTCAAATGCTCAATATTTTCTCTGATATGAGGATGCTGATCCTTAATGGGGATGAAGGGGAGCATGAGAGGAATGGAGGAACTTTAGATAGGGCAAAGAAGAGGGAGGGGAAGGGAGGAGCCATGGGGTAGGAAAGACAGAGGAATGAGATGGACATCATTACCCTTAAGTACGTGTATGAAGACACGAATGGTGTGACTCTCCTTTTGTACAGCCAGAGACATGAAATGTGGTCTTTTTGTGTAATATGAATTAAAATGCATTATGCTGTCATGTATAAGAAATTAGAATAAACAAATTTTAAAAAAGAAACCAAATATAAATTCTAAGATGAAAAATACAATAACTTATATCCCATCTGATTCAAATGTATGATATGTCAAGATCATTGTACTGTCATGTGTAACTAATTAAAACAAATAAAGAAAAGAAAAGAAAAGAAAAATACAATAACTTTAATGAAAGCATCACTGGAAGGGTTCAATGGCAGACTTTATCAAGCAGGAGAAAGAATCAATGAACTTGAAAATAAGGCAATTGAAGTTATTCAGTCTGTAGAACAGAAAAAGAAAAGAAAGGAAAAAATGAACAAAACTTGATGGACCTGTGGGACATCATCAAACATACTAATGTAAGTATAATGGGATTTACAAAAGGAAAAGAGGAATGGATAGGGCATAAATGTATTTGAGGAACTAATGGTAAACCAATTTGTCAAGTTTGATAAAAAAAATTTGACATAAACCCAAGAATATCAATGAACTTCAAGAAGGATAAACTTCTTTTTTTTTTAAATTAATTTTTATTGTAGGTTGTTCAAAACATTACATAGTTCTTGATATATCATATTTCACACTTTGATTCAAGTGGGATATGAGCTCCCATTTTTACCCCATATACAGATTGCAGAATCACATCAGTTGCACAACCATTGATTTACATATTGCCATTCTGGTGTCTGTTGTATTCTGCTGCCTTTCCTATCCTCTACTATCCCCCCTCCCCCCTCCCCTCCCCTCTTCTCTCTCTACCCCCTCTACTGTAATTCATTTCTCCCCCTTATATTTTTCCTCCTTTCCCCTCACTTCCTCTTGTATGTAATTTTGTATACCCCTGAGGGTCTCCTTCCATTTACATGCAATTTCCCTTCTCTCTCCCTTTCCCTCCCACCTCTCATCCCTGTTTAATGTTAATCTTCTTCTCATGCTCTTCGTCCCTACTCTGTTCTTAGTTACTCTCCTTATATCAAAGAAGACATTTGGCTTTTGTTTTTAAGGGATTGGCTAGCTTCACTTAGCATAATCTGCTCTAATGCCATCCATTTCCCTCCAAATTCTATGATTTTGTCATTTCTTAATGCAGAGTAATACTCCATTGTGTATAAATGCCACATTTTTTTTATCCATTCGTCTATTGAAGGGCATCTAGGTTGGTTCCACAGTCTTGCTATTGTGAATTGTGCTGCTATGAACATGGATGTAGCAGTGTCCCTATAGTGTGCTCTTTTTAGGTCTTTAGGGAATAGACCGAGTAGGGGAATAGCTGGATCAAATGGTGGTTCCATTCCGAGCTTTCCAAGAAATCTCCATACTGCTTTCCAAATTGGCCGCACCAATTTGCAGTCCCACCAGCAATGTACAAGAGTACCCTTTTCCCCACATTCTCGCCAGCACTTGTTGTTGATTGACTTCCTAATCTTACTGGAGTGAGATGGTATCTTAGGGTGGTTTTGATTTGCATTTCTCTGACTGCTAGAGATGGTGAGCATTTTTTCATATACTTGTTGATTGATTGTATGTCCTCCTCTGAGAAATTTCTGTTCAGGTCCTTGGCCCATTTGTTGATTGGGTTATTTGTTATCTCATTGTCTAATTTTTTTAGTTCTTTGTATATTCTGGATATTAGGGCTCTGTCTGAAGTGTGAGGAGTAAAGATTTGTTCCCAGGACGTAGGCTCCCTATTTACCTCTCTTATTGTTTCTTTTGCTGAGAAAAAACTTTTTAGTTTGAGTAAGTCCCATTTGTTGATTCTAGTTATTAACTGTTGTGCTATGGGTGTCCTATTGAGGAATTTGGAGCCCGACCCCACAGTATGTAGATCATAGCCAACTTTTTCTTCTATCAGACGCCATGTCTCTGATTTGATATCAAGTTCCTTGATCCACTTTGAGTTAACTTTTGTGCATGGCGAGAGAAAAGGATTCAGTTTCATTTTGTTGCATATGGATTTCCAGTTTTCCCAACACCATTTGTTGAAGATGCTATCCTTCTTCCATTGCATGCTTTTAGCCCCTTTATCGAATATAAGATACTTGTAGTTTTGTGGATTGGTTTCTGTGTCCTCTATTCTGTACCATTGGTCCACCCGCCTGTTTTGGTACCAGTACCATGCTGTTTTTGTTACTATTGCTCTGTAGTATAGTTTGAAGTCTGGTATAGCTATACCGCCTGATTCACACTTCCTGCTTAGCATTGTTTTTGCTATTCTGGGTCTTTTATTTTTCCATATGAATTTCATGATTGCTTTCTCTATTTCTACAAGAAATGCCGTTGGGATTTTGATTGGCATTGCATTAAACCTATAGAGAACTTTTGGTAATATCGCCATTTTGATGATGTTAGTTCTACCTATCCATGAACAGGGTATATTTTTCCATCTTCTAAGATCTTCTTCTATTTCTCTCTTTAGGGTTCTGTAGTTTTCATTGTATAAGTCTTTCACCTCTTTTGTTAGGTTGATTCCCAAGTATTTTATTTTTTTTTTTTTGAGGATATTGTGAATGGGGTGGTTGTCCTCATTTCCATTTCAGAGGATTTGTCGCTGATATACAGGAATGCCTTTGATTTATGCATGTTGATTTTATAGCCTGCCACTTTGCTGAATTCATTTATTAGCTCTAATAGTTTCTTTGTAGACCCTTTTGAGTCTGCTAGGTATAGAATCATGTCATCTGCAAATAGTGATAATTTGAGTTCTTCTTTTCCTATTTTTACGCCTTTAATTTCTTTCGTCTGTCTAATTGCTCTGGCCAGTGATTCGAGAACTATGTTGAACAGAAGTGGTGAGAGAGGGCATCCCTGTCTTGTTCCAGATTTTAGAGGGAATGCCTTCAGTTTTTCTCCATTCAGAATGATGCTACCCTGAGGCTTAGCATAGATTGCTTTTACAATATTGAGGTATGTTCCTGTTATCCCTAGTTTTTCTAGAGTTTTGAACATAAAGGGATGCTGTACTTTGTCGAATGCTTTTTCCGCATCTATTGAGATGATCATATGGTTCTTATTTTTAAGCCTATTGATGTGGTGAATGACATTTATTGATTTCCGTATATTGAACCAACCTTGCATCCCAGGGATAAATCCTACCTGATCATGGTGCACAATTTTTTTGATATGTTTTTGTATCCGGTTCGCCAGAAGTTTATTGAGGATTTTTACATCTAGGTTCATTAGAGATATTGGTCTGTAGTTTTCTTTCTTTGAAGTGTCTTTGTCTGGTTTAGGAATCAGGGTGATGTTGGCCTCATAGAATGAATTTGGAAGTTCTCCCTCTTTTTCTATTTCCTGAAATAGCTTGAAAAGTATTGGTATTAGTTCCTCTTTAAAGGTTTTGTAAAACTCTGCTGTATACCCATCCGGTCCTGGGCTTTTCTTAGTTGGTAGTCTTTTGATGGTTTCTTCTATTTCCTCAATTGATATTGGTCTGTTTAGGTTGTCAATATCCTCCTGACTCAATCTGGGCAAATCATATGACTTAAGAAATTTATCGATGCCTTCACTATCTTCTATTTTATTGGAGTATAAGGATTCAAAATAATTTCTGATAATCTTCTGTATTTCTGAAGTGTCTGTTGTGATATTGCCTTTTTCATCCCGTATGCTGGTAATTTGAGTTCTCTCTCTTCTTCTCTTCATTAGCGTGGCTAAGGGTCTGTCGATTTTATTTATTTTTTCAAAGAACCAACTTTTAGTTTTGTCAATTTTTTCAATTGTTTCTTTTGTTTCGATTTCATTAATTTCAGCTCTGATTTTAATTATTTCTTGTCTTCTACTTCTTTTGCTGTTGTTTTGCTCTTCTTTTTCTAGGATTTTGAGTTGAAGTATTAGATCATTTATTTGTTGGTTTTTTTCTTTTTTTAAAGGAATGAACTCCAAGCAATAAATTTTCCTCTTAGAACTGCTTTCAATGTGTCCCATAGATTCCGATATGTTGTGTCTGTGTTTTCATTTATCTCTAAGAATTTTTTAATTTCCTCCTTGATGTCTTCTATAACCCATTGATCATTCAGTAACCTATTGTTCATTCTCCAAGTGATGCATGATTTTTCCTTACTTCTTTTATCGTTGATTTTCAATTTCATTCCATTATGATCAGATAAGATGCATGGTATTATCTCTACTCCTTTATATTGTCTAAGAGTTGCCCTGTGACATAATATATGATCTATTTTTGAGAAGGATCCATGTGCTGCTGAGAAAAAAGTGTAACTGCTTGATCTTGGGTGGTATATTCTATATATGTCAATTAAGTCTAGGTTATTAATTATGTTATTGAGCTCTATAGTTTCCTTATTCAACTTTTGTTTGGAAGATCTGTCCAGTGGTGAGAGAGGTGTGTTTAAGTCTCCCATGATTATTGTATGGTGGTCTATTAGACTCTTGAACTTGAGAAGAGTTTGTTTGATGAACATAGCTGCACCATTGTTTGGGGCATATATATTTATGATTGTTATGTCTTGTTGGTGTATGGTTCCCTTGAGAAGTATGTAGTGTCCCTCTTCATCCCTTTTGATTAACTTTGGCTTGAAATCTATTTTATTTGATATGAGTATGGACACTCCTGCTTGTTTCCGAAGTCCATATGAGTGATATGATTTTTCCCAACCTTTCACCTTCAGTCTAGGTATGTCTTTTCCTATCAAATGCGTCTCCTGAAGGCAGCATATTGTTGGGTCTTGTTTTGTGATCCATTCTACTAGCCTGTGTCTCTTAATTGGTGAGTTTAAGCCATTAACATTTAGGGTTATTATTGAGATATGGGTTGTTCTTCCAGCCATATTTGTTTATTTATGTTACTGAACATGGTTTGTTTTCCTCTTTGATTATTCCACCCCCCTTTACTGTACTACCTCCCGCTGTTGGTTTTCATTGATATTTTCCATTTCCTCTTCCTGTAATATTTTGCCGAGGATGTTTTGAAGAGATGGTTTTCTAGCTGCAAATTCTTTTAACTTTTGTTTATCATGGAAGGTTTTAATTTCATCTTCCATCCTGAAGCTTAATTTCGCGGGATACACAATTCTTGGTTGGAACCCATTTTCTTTCAGTATTTGAAATATGTTATTCCAGGATCTTCTAGCTTTCAGAGTCTGTGTTGAAAGATCAACTGTTATCCTGATTGGTTTACCCCTAAATGTAATCTGCTTCCTTTCTCTTGTAGCTTTTAAAATTCTCTCCTTATTCTGTATGTTGGGCATCTTCATTATAATGTGTCTAGGTGTGAATCTCTTATGATTTTGCACATTCGGTGTCCTGTAGGCTTCTAGGATTTGGGATTCTGTCTCATTCTTCAAGTCTGGGAAGTTTTCTTATATTATTTCGTTGAATAGATTGCTCATTCCTTTGGTTTGGACCTCAATACCTTCCTGTATCCCAATGACTCTTAAGTTTGGTCTCTTTATGTTATCCCATATTTCTTGAATGTTCTGCTCATGGTTTCTTAACAGCTTTGCTGAGCTATGTTCTTCTCCAGTTGAAATACTTTGTCTTCATTGTCTGATGTTCTATCTTCTAAGTGTTCTACTCTGCTGGTAGTATTCTCAATTGAGTTTTTAAATTGGTTTATTGTTTCCTGCATTTCCAGGATTTCTGTTTGTTTGTTTTTTATAACCTCTATCTCCCTGTATAATTGATCTTTTGCTTCTTGGATTTGTTTATGTAATTCATTGTCGAAGTGGTCGAAGTGGTCTTTCATTGTCTGATTTTGCTGTCTAATGTCTTCCTTGAGACTCCAGATCATCTGAAGCATGTATATCCTGAATTCTTTATCTGACATTCCATCTGCTGCAGATATTACCTCTTCTAAAGTTGAGTTGACCTGCATTGCTTGTGGTCCTTTCTTTCCTTGTCTTTCCATACTGATCACGTTTCTTTCTGCTTGGTGAAACTGTTGTGTTATTGATTTTTCCCCCTATATATTTATATTGCTCTTGTATAGTTGCAAAGTCTCCCTCGCAGGCTTTGGCGGTGGTTCTGCCCCTCCTCCAATTGAGGCAATGTGCCTACCACGCCGGGAGGCCGCTGTGCCTGTACTTTCGGTGGGCCTGTTCTTTCGGTGGTCACAGGTCCGCCTACCTTGCAGGCGTGAGCAGCGGCTCTGCCCCTCCGCTGGCCGCTAGGCCTGTTCTGTCTGTCGGTTGCAGGTCTGTCTACCTAAAAGGCGCTGGTGGCGGCTCTGCCCCTCCCCCAACCGGGGTGATGTGTCTGGCGGGCCACTGGGCCTGTTTTGTCGGTGTTCACGGTTCCGCCTACCTTGCACACGCGTGGAGCAGCTGTGTCCCTCCAAGAGTTGCTGGGCCTGACCTGCCGGTGGGTGGCAAGTGCACCTACCTTGCAGGCCCCGGGGGTGGCTCTGCCGCTCCGCGGGTTGCTGGGCCTGATATGCTGGTGAGTCGCAGGTCTGCCTACCTTGCAGTTGCCCGGCGGCTCTGCCCCTCCCCCAACCGGGGCGGGGCGATGTGTCTGGCGGGCCTCTGGGCCTGTTTTGTCGGTGGTCAGGGTTCTGCCTACCTAGCAGGCTCGTGGGGCAGCTGTGCCCCTCCGCAGTTTGTTGGGCCTGACCTGCCGGTGGGTGGCAAGTGCGCCTACCTTGCAGGCCCGGGGGTGGCTCTGCCGCTCCGCGGTTGCTGGGCCTGATCTGCTGGTGAGTCACAGGTCTGCCTACCTTGCAGGCTTGGGGGGTGGCTCTGCCGCTCTGTGGATTGCTGTGCCTGTTCTGCTGGTGGGTCGCGGGTCCGCCTACCTTGCAGTCGCCCGGCGGCTCTGCCCCTCCCCCAACCGGGGCGATGTGTCTGGCGGGCCTCTCGGCCTGTTTTGTCGGTGGTCAGGAATCCTTTCTGCCTACCTAGTAGGCTCGTGGGGCAGCTGTGCCCCTCCGCAGTTTGTTGGGCCTGACCTGCCGGTGGGTGGCAAGTGCGCCTACCTTGCAGGCCCGGGGGTGCTCTGCCGCTCCGCGGTTGCTGGGCCTGATCTGCTGGTGAGTCACAGGTCTGCCTACCTTGCAGGCACCCAGCGGCTCTGCCCCTCCCCCAACCGGGGCGGGGCGATGTGTCTGGCCGGCTGCTGGGCCTGTTCTGTCGGTGGTCAGGGTTCTGCCTACCTAGCAGGCTCGTGGGGCAGCTGTGCCCCTCCGCAGTTTGTTGGGCCTGACCTGCCGGTGGGTCGCAGGTCTGCCTACCTTGCAGGCTCGGGGGGTGGCTCTGCCGCTCTGCGGATTGCTGTGCCTGTTCTAAGGATAAACTTCTAAAAGATCCATATGGAAACATACTATAGTATGATTGTCAAAAGACAAAAATAAAACCTTGAAAGCAGCAAGAGAAAAGTGACATGTTGCATATAGTCTTAATCAATAACATTAAGAGCTGTTTCTCATCAGAAAACATGGAGGGCAGAAGGCAGTGAAATGACATATTTAAAGTACTGAAATAAACAAAACCTGTCAATCAAGACAGTTAGTTGTTTGTAACCAGAAAAACTATTCTCCAAGAATAAAGGAGGTATTAAGAAATTTCAGATTTTAAAAAAACCTGAGGGAATTCATTACCAGTAAACCTGCCATATAAGATATGCTAAAGGGAGACTTTCAGATTGAAGTAAAAAGATACTAGATAATAGGTTAAGAAATAAAAGACTGTGAAGATCACAGCACTAAGTCAATATTAGTGTACTTTTGGTTTATAACTCCTCTCATTTTCCTATATGATTTAAAAGGCAAACACACACACACAAATTATAAATCTGTCAGTGGGCTACAGCAGATAAAACATAATTTGTGAGAATAATAATATAAAGAAAGAAGGATGGAGAGGTATGGGAATAGAGTATCTGTACAGTATTGAAACTGTTATCCAAACTAGGTTATTATAAGTTTAAGATATTAGTTGTCACCCTCAAGGCAATCATTAAGAAAATAATTCAAAAATGGAAATTGAAAGAAGGAAATAAAGGTGGAATAGCACAAAAATCAACTAAAATTTAAAATCCAGCAATGGAGGAATTGAGGAACAACAACAACAACAACAACAAAAACAAAAACATATATGATGGCATATAAAAAGAATAGCAAAGTGGTAGAAGTTCTTCCTTAACATGAATTACTTTAAATGTAGAGGGATTAAACTCTAATCTAAAAAACAGCTAAAAAACAGAGACTAGGAGAATGGATAAAATAACATTATCCATCACTATGTTATCCACAAGAGATTCATTTTGGGCATAAAGACACAAATGGTTTAAAGGTTAAAAGGTGGAAAAGATATTCCATTTAAAAACTAATAAAAAGTGAGATGTGTTAGCTAAGTTATTATCACAAAAATAGATATGAAGCAAAAAAATTTGAAGAGACAAAAGAAAGTTATATATTGATAAAATTTCCAATATATCAAGATGCAAAAAAATATATAAACAACAGAGCTCCAAAACATATGAAGCAAAAATTTATATAATCAAAGGACAAAATATTTCTACACTAATGATTGGAGACTTCAATATACCACTTTCAATGATGGATTGAACAACCAGATAGAAAATCAATAAAGAAAAAGAGAACTCAGAAAACACTATAAACCAATGAGATCTAATAGACCCATCAAGAGCATAACATTATTCTCAAATGTTCATTAAAATTCTCAAGGATAGACTATATTTTGGTCATAAAACAAGACTTAATAATTTTATAAAGATTGAAATCATACAAAATACTTTTCAGATCATACAGAATGAAAACAGAAATGAATAATTGAAGGAAAATTGGAAAACTCACAGATGTGTAGAAACTAAATAAATACTCTTAAACAACCAATGGGTCAAAGAAAAAAATCACAAGGAAAATTGGAGAATATGAATGAAAATTAAAACACAAGATTCCAAAATATATGGGATGCAATGAAATCAGTGTTCACAGGAAAATTTGCAATGGAAAATGCCTATATTAAAAGAAAAGACAGTCTCAAATCAATAACCTACCTTTACACCTTAAAAAAAACTAGAAAAAAAATTTGTTCCCAGGATGTAAGCTCCCTATTTACCTCTCTTATTGTTTCTCTTGCTGAGAAAAAACTTTTTAGTTTGAATAAGTCCCATTTGTTGATTCTTGTTTTTAACTCTTGTGCTATGGGTGTCCTATTAAGGAATTCGGAGCCCGACCCCACAATATGTAGATTAGAGCCAACTTTTTCTTCTATCAGACAAAGAGTCTCTGTTTTGATATCAAGCTCCTTGATCCATTTTGAGTTAACTTTTGTGCATGGCGAGAGAAAGGGATTCAGATTCATTTTGTTGCATATGGATTTCCAGTTTTCCCAGCACCATTTGTTAAAGATGCTATCCTTTCTCCATTGCATACTTTTAGCACCTTTGTCAAATATAAGATAGTTGTAATTTTGTGGATTGGTTTCTGTGTCCTCTATTCTGTACCATTGGTCCACTGCCTGTTTTGGTACCAGTACCATGCTGTTTTTGTTACTATTGCTCTGTAGTATAGTTTGAAGTCTGGTATCGCTATACCACCTGTTTCACTCTTCCTTCTTAGAATTGCTTTTGCTATTCTGGGTCTTTTATTTTTCCAGATGAATTTCATGATTGCTTTATCTATTTCTACAAGAAATGCCGTTGGGATTTTGATTGGCATTGCATTAAACCTATAGAGAACTTTTGGTAATATTGCCATTTTGATGATGTTAGTTCTGCCTATCCATGAACAGGGTATATTTTTCCATCTTCTAAGATCTTCTTCTATTTCTCTCTTTAGGGTTCTGTAGTTTTCATTGTATAAATCTTTCACCTCTTTTGTTAGGTTGATTCCCAAGTATTTATTTATTTTTTTTTTTGAGGATATTGTGAATGGGATGGTTGTCCTCATTTCCATTTCAGAAGATTTGTCGCTGATATACAGGAATGCCTTTGATTTATATTTGATAGAGCCCTAATATCCAGAGTATACAAAGAACTCAAAAAATTAAACAATAAGGAAACAAATAACCCAATCAACATATGGGCCAAGGACCTGAACAGATACTTCTCAGAGGAGGACATACAATCAATCAACAAGTACACGAAAAAATGATCACCATCTCTAGCAGTCAGAGAAATGCAAATTAAAACCACCCTAAGATACCATCTCACTGCAGTAAGATTGGCAGCCATTATGAAGTTAAACAACAACAAGTGCTGGCGAGGATGTGGGGAAAAGGGTACACTTGTACATTGTTGGTGGGACTGCAAATTGGTGCAGCCAATTTGGAAAGCAGTATGGAGATTCCTCGGAAAGCTGGGAATGGAACCACCATTTGACCCAGCTATTCCCCTTCTCAGACTATTCCCCAAAGATCTTAAAAGAGTGTATTATAGGGATATAGCTACATCGATGTTCATAGCAGCACAATTCACAATAGCTAGACTGTGGAACCAACCTAGATACCCTTCAATAGATGAATGGATAAAAAAAAAATGTGGCATTTATACACAATGGAGTATTACTTAGCACTAAAAAAATGACAAAATCATGGCATTTGCAGGGAAATTGATGGCATTAGAGCAGATTATGCTAAGTGAAGCTAGCCAATCCCTAAAAAACAAATGCCAAATGTCTTCTTTTATATAAGGAGGGCAACTAAGAACAGAGCAGGAAGGAAGAGCATGAGAAGAATATTACCATTAATCAGGGATGAGAGGTGGGAGGGAAAGGGAGAGAGAAGGGAAATTGCATGGAAATGGAAGGAGACCCTCATTGTTATACAAAATTACATATAAGAGGAAGTGAGGGGAAAGGGGGAAAAAACAAGAGAAATGAATTACAGTAGATGGGGTAGAGAGAGAAGATAGGAGAGGAGGGGAGAGGAGGGGGGATAGTAGAGGATAGGAAGGGCAGCAGAATACAACAGACACTAATATGGCAGTATGTAAAAACGTGGATGTGTAACCGATGTTATTCTGCAATCTGTATACGGGGTAAAAATGGGAGTTCATAATCCACTTGAATCAAATGTATGAAATATGATATGTCAAAAGCTTTGTAATGTTTTGAACAACTAATAATAAAAAAACTAGAAAAAGAAAACTAAATTCAATGCTAGCTGAAGGAAGGAAATAATACAAATTAGAGTAGATATAAAGGAAATAGAGAATAGAAAAACAATACAGAAAAATTAGTAAGACCAAAAGTGGCTCTTTGAAATGATCAACAAAATTGACAAAACTTTATCTAGATTATGATGGGGAAGGGGAGAATTCAAATTACTAAAATTGTAAGTGAAAAAGTAGACATTATTATCAACTTTACAGAAATATAAAGAATTATAAAAGAATACTTTGAACACTGTAATTACTGGAAAAGTTCTGAAAACATATGAACTACCAAAAGTAATTCAGGATGAACTAGAAAATCTGATTAGACTAATAACAAGTAATAAAGAAACGGAATAAGTAATCAAAACTCTTATCAACAAAGAAAATCCCAGATGACTTCACTGGTGAATTCTACTAAACATTTAAAAAACAATCAACTCCAATCCTCTCAAACTCCTCCAAAAAAACTGAAGAGAAGAAACACTTCTTGATTCATTCTACAAGGTTAGCATTGTTTTGATATTGAAGCCAGGCAATGACACTATAAGAAAACTATAGGCCAACTCTCTCATGAATCTAGATGCAAAATTTTTCAATAAAATACCAGCAAACAAAATTCTTCAGCACATTGAAAGAATTATATATCATGATCAAGTAGAATTTATCCCAGCAGTGTGAAGGTGACTCAATATATAAAAATCAATCCATTATTAGAATAAGAGAAAGAAACTACATGATCATATCAACCTATTCAGAAAAAGCATCTGACAAAATCCAACTCTGTGTCACGATCAAAACACTCTAGACCTGGGCCCAGTGAAACACATCTGTAATCCCAGTGATTCAGGAGGCTCAGGCAGGAGAGTCACAAGTTCAAGGCTGGCCTCAGCAATTTAGTGAGAACCTCAGCAACTTAATGAGATTCTGTCTCAAAATAAAAAAGAAAAAGGCTGAAGATGCATACAGTTGTAAAAATCCCCTTACCCCTCAGTTCAGTCTCCAGCACACTTGTGACCACATGTGTGTGTGCACGCACGCACACACACACACACACACACACACACACGTTATCCCTAGAAGGAAATTTCTTCAACATGATAAAAGTAATATGTGAAAATTCCACAGTTAGCAACATACTCAGACTTAAAATTTTCTTGCATAAGACCAGGAACAAAACCACTTTTTCCACTTCTATTCAACATAATATGCAATTTCTAAACCGAGCAACTAGGGAAGGAAAATGGGTAAATTGGAAAGTGCTATGGTCTGAATGTTTGTGCCCTCTCAAAATTCATGTGTTAAATCCTAATATCAAATGTGTTGGTGTTAGAAGGTGGGACCTTTAGGAGGTAATTAGTTAATTCACAGGGGCAGAGTCCTTTGAATGGGATTAGTGCCTTATAAATGAAGCTCAGAGAGCTTTCTTGCCCTTTCCATTATGCAAGGGCACAGCATAAACTTGACTTGAAGAATGATGGGCTCTACAATTCACAATAGCTAAGCTGTGGAACCAACCTAGATGCCCTTCAATAGATGAATGGATTTAAAAAATGTGGCATATATATACTATGGAATATTACTCAGCACTAAAAGAGAATAAAATCATGGCATTTGTAAGTAAATGGATGCAGTTGGAGAAGATAATGCAAAGTGAAGTTAGCCAATCCCCCCAAAACAAATGGTGAATGTTTTCTCTGATATAAGGTGACTGACTCATAGTGGGATAGGGAGAGGGAGCATGGCATGTTTTATTTTGATGCCTTAGGAATTTCACTTGAGTGACCTCTAGTTTAGCTGTCTGTGTGGGTCACAGATGACACAGTATAAGATATATATGAGAAATTCAATAAGGACATAGAGATATTGAAAAAGAAACAAATAGAAATCTTGGAAATGAAAGACACAATTGTCAAATAAAATGTTCAGATAAAAGTCTCTCTAATAAAGTAGATCATGTCTCAGACAGAATCTCAGAGGTGGAAGACAAAGTGATCAGCTTTGAACATTCAGGCAGTATTAAAGAAAATAAGAACCAGATGCAATGACACATGCCTGTAATCCCAGCTACTCAGATGATGGCGCAGGAGAATCATATGTTTGAGGCCCTCCTTGGCAACTCAGCAGCTTAGAGACACCCTGTCTCAAAAAGTTTGAGGGTAGGGGAGCGGGGGATGTGGCTCAGTGGTAAAATGCCTCTGTGTTCAATCACCAGCACCAAAAAATAAAAAATTAAGAAAGAAAATAAGTAACCATGACCAGAATATACAAGAAATGTGGGACAATATTAAGAAACCAAATTTAAGAGCTGTTGGAATAAAATAAGGTTGTGAGTTGCAGGCTAATGGCAAGGATAAACTCTCCAGGAATATAATAACAAAAAAATTTCCAAACCTTAAAATTAGATAAACATCCAGTTACAGGAGGCATTCAGAACCCAAACAGACAAGATCAAAAAAGACATCCCCATGACACATTATAATTATTAACATATAGAACAATAATAGAATTTTTAAAGCTTCAAGAGAAAACATCAGGTTACATCTTTGAGGCAAACCAATCAGAATTACTTGTGATTTCTCAATACAAACTTGAAAACCAAGGAGGGCTTATAAAGATGTGTTTCAAGACTTGAAAGAAAATAGCTGTCAACCAAGATTTCTTTATTCAACAAAGCTATTCTTCGGAATTGAAGTAGAAATATACACCTTACAAGATAAGTGGAAATCAAAAGAATTAATGACCACTAAGCTCCACAAAATATACTTAATAAAATACTATACACAGAAGAAATTAAAACAAACCACAGAGCTCAAGAACAGATAAATCTCATTTGAAGAGAAGCTAAGCAAATGAGAAACAGGACCAAATTAAACATTAGAAATAAATCAAAATGGCAGAAATAAACATCTATCTATAATAGCATCAAATATAAATTGTCTGTCTGATTAAAAGACAGAGTCACCCAATGATACGTTGTTTGCAAGAGACTCATAGGCAAAGACAATCATAGGCTCAAAGTAAAAGGATTAAAATTGATATATCATAAAAAATTATATATCATGCAAATTGAGACTGAAAACAATCATAAGCAAGTATTCTCATGTTTGACAAAGCAGACTTCAAGCCAAAATTAAATCAGAAGAACAAATAAGGCCAAATTAACAAACAATGCAACAAACAGAACACTTGCCTTCAGTAATAGAGCACTTGCCTAAAATGTGTGAGGCACTGTGCTTGATCCTTGGCACCACAAAAATAAATAAGTAAACAAGTAAGTAAATAAGTAAGTAAAATACAGGTATTGTGTCCATCTACAACTAAAGATGTTTTTTGAAAAGATATAATGATAGCAAATATTTATGCCCAAACATTGGTGCACTTAATTACACAAAACAGACACTACTTGAATAAAACACCAGATAAACACCAGTACAATAATACTGGGTTATTTCAACACACCACTCTCAGTAATAGATAGGTCATCCAGAAAAACTCAGTAAAAACTCTTCAGACCTAAAAAAAATATTATAAATCAAATGAACCTAACAAACATCTATAGACTTTTATCCAACAATAGCCAAATTCGCTTTCTTTTTAGCTGCTCATGGAACCTTTTCTAAAATAGACCATAATTTAGGACACAAAGCAATTCTTGGGAAATCCAGAAAAATTTAATACCTTGCATCTTATCTGATCATAATGGAATAGAAATCAATACTCACCCCCCTCCACCCCCCCAAAAAAACTTTAGAAACCATATGAACACATGGAGATTGAACAATGTACTTATGAATGAAGAATGGGTGTTAGAAGAAATCAGAGGAGAAACTTAAAAATTCTTAGAGTCAAATAAGAATCATGATACAACATACCAGAACCTCTGGAAAATTATTAAGGCAGTTCTAAGAGGAAAGTTTATAGCTATGAATGCCTACATAAGAAAATCAGAAAGATTCCAAAAAAGCAATCTAATGATATATCTCAAGGTCCTCAAAACACAAGGAAAAACCAATTCCAAAACCATCAGAAGGAAGAAAACAATTAACATCAGAGCTGAAATCAATGAAACAGAGAATAAAAAAATAATACAAAAAGGATCAACAAAATAAAGAGTTGGGTCTTTCAAAAGTTAAATAAACCCTTAACAGAACTGAGAGAAAGAGAGAGATGACTCAAATTAATAAAATTATAGATAAAAAAGTAGAAATCACCACAGACATCACAGAAATCCAGAGGATTCTTAGGGACTCTTTTGAAAACTTATACTCCAATGAATTAGAAAACCTAGAAGAAATGGATTCAGTCTTAGACACATATAACCTGCCAAAATTGAATCTAGAGGGTACAGAAAACCTAAATACATTCTAATGATGAGATAAAATCAGTAATAAAGTCTTCCAACAAAGAAAATCCTGGAACAGATGAATTCCCAGCTGAATTCCACCAGACCTTTAAAGGTTGACCTAATGTCAATTTTCCTCAGATTATTCCATGAAACATAAAGGGGACACTTTCAAATTCATTCATGAAACTAGTATCATCCTGATACCAAAACCAGATAGGAACACATCAATTAAAAAAAAAACTATAGACCACTATCCTTGATGAACTTAGATGCAATAATAATAATAATAATAATAAAATATTACCAAATCATATTCATCAACATATTAAGAAAATTACATCATGACCAAGTTGATTTTATTCTAGAGTTGCAAGGATTGTTTAACATATGCAAGTGAATAAATGTCATTTACCAAATGAATAATTAAGAGAAAATTCACATGGTCATCTCAATAGAAACAGAGAAATCCTTTGTCAAAAATCAGCACCCATTCATGATAAAAATACTGAAGAAACTATAGGGATAGAAGGAACTTATCTCAACATCATAAAGGCTATATACGACAAACCTAAAGCCAATATCAAGTGAATGGACAAAACTGAAAGCATTATTTAAAAATCTACAAGACAAGGATGTCCATTTTCAACCACTCCTATTTGATATGGTACTAGAAATTCTAGCCAGAGCAATTAGGCAAGAGAAGAAAATAAAAGAGATAAAAAATTAGGAAAGGAAGAAGTCAAATTATCATTGTTTGCAGATGATATGATCCTATACTTACAAGATCCAAAAAGGTCTACCACAAGACCTTCACCTAATAACAGATCCATCAAAGTATCAGGTTACAAAACCAACATACAAAAGTCAATAGCTTTCCTGTTTACCAATAATAAATCTGCTGAGAAAGAAATCAAGAAAACAATCCTATTCACAATAGCTTCAAAAAATTAATAAAATATCTAGCAATAAATCTAAAGCACCTAAAAGGTAAAAGACCTACAATGAAAATTATAGAATGTTAAGAAAGAAATTGAAGAAGACACAAGAGAATGGAAAGATATCCTAAGTTCATGATTAGGCTGAATTAATATTGTTAAAATGGCCATACTAACAAAAGCAACATACAGATTCAATGCAATGCCCATCAAGATATCAATGACATTTTTCAAAGAACTAGAGAAAACAATTCTAAACTTCATTTGGAAGAATAAAAAATCTAGAATAGTCAAACGAATTCTAAACACACACACATACACACACATACTCACACACAGAGCATTTCTGGGGTCATCACAATACCTGACTTCAAATTATACATACAATGGAATGCTATTTATCTATGAATTTGCCTGGAGAAGCAGGCAACCTCCATATCTAGTACCCACGGTACAGCCTGATCCCCAAAGCCAGACCAGAGTCAAATAGCATCTTTCTGTGCCCCTCACCTCCCTCCAGGCCCTGATGAAATTCTGTGACTAGAGAGGTGAGATCATGCTTCAAAACAAAACATCAAAAGGGTTGCAGATGTAGTTCAGTGGTAGAGTTCCCCTGGGCTCAAACCTTAGTACCAAAAAAAAAAAAGTGAATTCACAGAAACAGAAAGCAAAATAGTGGCTACTAGGGACATGGGGGTGGGGGAATGGGGAGTTACTGAGTTTCTGAATGGAATGATGAAATAGTTTTAGAAACAGGGGTGATAGTTGCACAATATTTTGAGTGTACTTAATAACTCTGAATAGTACCTTAATGGTACCTTAATACCTCACCCCAATACTGGGGATTGAACCCAGAAGTGTTCTACAACTAAGGTATATCTGCAGCCCTTTTATATTTTATTTTATTTTGAGGAATGCCTCACTAAGTTGCCTAAGCTAGTCTCAAACTTGCAATCCTCCTGCCTCAGCCTCCCAGTTGCTGGGATTTATAGGTGTTTGCCACCATGCCTGGCTCTGAATTGTACATTTTAAATGGTTATAATGGCAAATTTTATGGTACACATATTTCATCCTAAGTTTAAAAAGGAGGATGACTAATAACCTGGCCTATTTTCAGAGTAAAAGCAAATTTTTTCCTCTTCAAATGGAATTGCCACTCAATGGTACTAGAAATTCTAGCCAGAGCAATTTATTTTCCTCTCTTGCCTAATTGCTCTGGCTAGAATTTCTAGTACAAAACTTGTGTGTTCCACTCATTCAACACTATTTACTGTGCCTTGCATAGTTGCAGACACTACATGGACAGAGTTAGAGTAGGTAATTAATTCTGGATTCTTTCAAAATTAGACATAAGCCTAAAGAAACTTCTGGCAAGGGCCCATTCAGAAATCTCAGTAAACAAAGAGACTCAATGCTCTGGTGAAGATTCATTTGAAGGGACTGTTCACCTTAATCTTGTTTCAGAAGCCTTAAAGTCTCCACCAGTAAGTTAAGGGAGCATAGGGACTAACAAAAAAAGAAATAAAGTGGGCATAAAAACCAATCTAGGAGAGAATTTTGGTGGTAGTTATTGGTACATTTTGCTCCTCATGAGCAAAGAGATGAGATGCCTACTAAATTTTTAAGAGGAAAATCCCACAAGCTTGGCTTGAAAAAGCCTTTGAGTGTTCAAGCCACAAAGTAATTCTTGGGCTCCCCAAACTTACCAGGTGGAAGTAGATTGTGGAAGGATAGTCTGAACTTCAGATCATCATGTAGGTGGTAGTAAAAGGATCTCCCAAAATGTGGGGCTGAGGCTGCAGAGGACAGTGGACATTCGAGTTCACTGTGGAGGTAGATCCAGATTCCTTTCAAGAAACATGCTCAATCTGGCAAGGGGTGGGGGTCCTCCTGCCTGTTAAGTGAGATTTTTATCATTGCTATGGAAGCATTTTGTTTCCCATCCTTTCTCTTACTAAATGGAAGATTTTTTTTTGGTGGGGGGCAGTGGAGTGCTGGATACATCTGTCGTCCTTTTTATAATTTGAGAAAGGTTGTAAATTATTAAGGATCTTGCTAAGCTGCTGAGATTGGCCTCAAATTTGTGATCCTCCTGCCTCTGCCTCCCATGTGCCACCACACAAAGCCAAATGGTTTTTTTTAAAAGAAGATACTGTTATAATTTGAAACTTAAGCGAGCACCAAAGTTCCCATGGTAAAGTTTTATTTCCCAGGGTGGTGCTATTGGGAGGTGCTGCATCTTTAGAAAGCATGGTCTGGAGGGAAGCCTTTAGGTCATTGGAGGTATATCTTTAAAGGGGATTTTATGAACCCAGTCTCTTCCTCTTCCTCTCTCTTTTGCATTCCATCCATGAAATGAGCAATTTTGCTTAACTCTGTATATTTTTATTATGATGTGCTGCTGCAGGCCCAAAGAAATGGGGCTAATTGATCATAAACTAAAACTTATAAAACCATGAGCCAAAATAAACCTTTTCTCTTTATAAGTTCTCTTTATAAGTTGATTATGGAAAGCTAACATAGACACCCTGCCCATAATCCTCTTTTCCATGGTGGTTGGGTGACTCATTTTTAATTCACAAAATAGCATTATTTGAGAACTTCTTCTTGCCCCCATCTTAGACTTTGTCTTAGATGCAGAGACTGCATGAGGGGTTGTGTATTCTGTGTGTAAGAAGGAAATACATGGGTATGTGGATTGAGGCACATGGTGGAGTGGACTGTGGAAGAGGTTGCTAGCTGTGGACCCAGATCCATGACATTTTTTCTCCCACTGTGATTGCAATGCTGAGCACCTGGATGGCAAGCTTCTGTGTTTTTCTTCTTCCCTTGAAGTGAGATGAATCTATTCATGATAGTTTATCTGTATTGTCAACTTGATTGGATTAAGAAATGCTTAAGATTAAGAGGTTTCTGGGTTTGTCAGTGAGGGTGTTTTAGGAATGATTGGCATGTGGAAGAATGAAGAATCTAATGTAGATGCAAACTTGATTCTTCTTGAGAAGGTGCTTTGATTGCTGCTGTGAGTGCCTGAGGACATCAGAGTCCAGCTCCTACACTCTTCCAGAATTAACACATAAATTGGTACCAGAAGTGGGGTCACTGCTGTGACTAAATAAACCATGTGGATTGGAAGCATTTGGAACTCATTTGTGGGAGGAATTTGGAAAAGTTTGGAGATGCAGGCTGGTGAAACCTTAGAATATAGTAAGCAGACCTTAATGGGCAATTTTGGTGGGAACTGAGAAGACCAGAATGCTGATAGGAATATGAACAGTAAGGATTAGGCTCATGATGGTTTTAGAGGAACAGAAAAGCTCTATTGAAGCTTGGACCAGAGGACACTCATGTTACATTCTGGCAAAATTGTCTACATTTTGCCCACGATCTGAGACTTTCTGTGAGGCTGAACTTAAAGTGATGGATTAATTAATCTGCTGGAAGAAATTTCAAGGCAGCACAGCATTCAGGCAGTACATGTACATTGCTAGTGGCTTTTAGCCAAGTTTATTGAGAGGAGCAGAAAGGATAGTGAAAAGATTTGAAAAACTTGCAATTTGACCAGAAAAGTGAGTGTAAAGCAAACAACAACAAAAGTTAGTGAGTATAAAGCTGGGGCCAAGAAAGTTATCGTTGTTTTACAGGCACTAAAGAGTTGCTAAGTGATTTGTAAATCGGAGAGACAATAGGAAAGATGGCTTGAGGGTGTCTCTGGTCTTGGCAAGGACATACATATTATATATTCAAGGGTGTAGATGTAAAAATTCCTTTGAGAAAAGACCATGGGGGGCAGCCTGTTGCACAGAGTGGCCTAGGAAGTTGATTGATCATGCTTGGCTACTAGTAGGCACTCAGAAGCCCCGAAACCATGGTTCCAGGAGGCCTGGCTACTGCTCAAGATGGCAACACACTTGGCATCATCCACATGGGGCTATTTTACAGGAATGCAGGATACTGGAGTCAAGGGGTTATGGAGCCTTCCACTAAGGTTTGTTTTGTGTTTTTGTACTGCAGATTGAACCCCAGTTCACTTAACCACTGAGCCACATCCCTAGACCTTATTTATTTATTTTTGAGACAGGTTTTTGCTAAGTTGCTTAGGGCTTTGCTAAGTTGTTGAGGTTGGCTTTGAACTTGTGATCTTCCTGCCTCAGCCCTTTGAGTTGCCAGGATTATAGGTGTGAGCCACCACATCTGGCTTCCACTGAGATTTTGAAGGAAAGTCTGGGAGGGCAGGCAGAGCGTAGCAGGGTCAGAATCCCTATAGGCAGCACCTGAGAGGTCAATATGTGAAGAAATGTAAAGAAAACTGAAGGTGCCAAGGATTTCCTGAAACATGGAATGTCTACTGAGGAAATCTGCAGAAATCAAGCAGAAACAATCCAAGGGAGAGTCCATGTGGGCTCAGGATGTCATGAGCCCCAGATGTTAGATGTGGAACTACAGGACTTATTTGCTCAACTGGATTTATCTCTTGCTTTGGTCCTATCCTGTCTTTCTATACCCCTATATCTACCTTTTGGAATGGAAATGTTTACTCTACCATCGTATATTGAGTATATGTAACTTGCTTTTGATCTTTATAGGTGATCATAGCTAAGAGTTTGCCTCGAGTCTCAGATGAGATTTTGGATTTGGACTTTTGGGAAATGCTGAAACTGTTAAGATTGTGGGGGTGCTTGGAAATGAATTAAATATATTTTGCACTGTGCGGTGGGCATGAGATTTTGGGGGCCAGGAACAGAATGTTATGGTTTGTATTTAAGGTAATCCCTGAGAATTCATGTGTAAAACAATGCAGGAGTGTTCAGAGGAGATATTGTTAAATTATGAGAGCTGCAACACAATCAGTGGATTAATCCATTTGCTAGATTAATAATTTGAATGAATTAATGGGTGGTAATTGTAGGCAGGAAGGGCATGACTGGAGGAAAGAAGTAGGTCACTGGGGCATTTTGTCCCTAATGAACAGAGCTCTCTGCTTACTAGCTGTCATGTCCTGAGCTATCTTCCTCTGCCACTCACTTCTATCATGATGTTCTGCTTCATCTTGGGCCCAAAGCAATGGAGTCAGCCAATTATGAACTGAACCTCTGAAATCATGAGCCAAAATAAAATTTTCTTTTTCTAAATTGTTCTTGTCAAGTCTTTTGGTCATAGCAATGCAAAGCTAACTAAAACACCATTGAATATGAGTGGAAGCGATACATAACATTTGGGGATTCAGGCACTAAAGAAGAGAGTAACTCTTTCATACTTTTTTCCTGATAATGACTCAACTTTAGGGGATGGGTGGAGCCATTAAAATGGAATGGAAGGAGACTGGATTCCTAAATGACTCTGTAGGGGAGAATCTCCCAGCTGATGAAGACCTGCATTTGATTGTTGTGGGAAATAAAATTCTATGTGGTATTGGTTTTAGTGTATTTGTTATAGCAACAAAGTGTGCCCTTATAAACTCAGAATGAATGCATTAGTGACCAAAACAAGTTGGAAGGGAATACAAGATCACTCATTCCTTCAACATTATTGACTACCTCGTTCATGCTCAGTCTGCGTTTATGAAAGTTACTAGTTTTTCTTTTCTTTCTTTTTGTTTTTGGAAGTTCTTAAGGAAGGTATGTTCAGAAAAATATGGAACTCTTCATGAGTTTGCATGTCATTCTTGCACAGGAGCTATGCTAATCTCTCTTATTTCAATGTTAGAATACTTGTTGTCTGCTTCAGTCAGCTTTTTCAATGTTGTGACCAAAATAACTGACAAGAACAATTAGAGGAGGAAAAGTTTATTTCAAGGCTCATGGTTTCAGAGGTCTCAGTCCTTAGAAAGTTGGTTCCATTCCTCATGGCTCCAGGTGAGGCAGCACATCACAGCAGAAGAGTGTGTGGTAGCTCAGGACATCACACCAGGAGGGAGGGAGGGAGGGAGGGAGGGAGAGAGAGAGAGAGACAGAGAGAGAGACAGAGAGAGAATACTCCACTCTTCAGGGACAAAATACATATCCCAAACCCACACCCACAATGACCCACCTCCTTTAGCCACACCCTGCCTGCCTATAGTTACCACCAATGAGCACAGTGACTAGGGTTTAGCTTACCATCTAGCAGAAGAGACAAAAGACTTAATAAAAACTGAAATTGGCAAAGCTACAGGGACTTTTAGGAAACATAAAAGAGATTAATAGATTTTTTTCTGGAGATTCTTGCTTTCTTAAGAAAATTTCCCATAGGCTGTAGTACATGAGTAAGAAGCACATTTCAGATGGAGGTCCCTAAAGACAGTGTCAAAGTGACTGGAGAGATACCAATGTTTCAGGTGGCTCAGACTTAAGGCACAGAGGGTCCACTTGGCACATGAGGCTTGGCCAAGGATTAGCAATGAACAAAAGGGCAACCCAAAATTCTGTGCACTTGGAAAGGGAAAAGTACTTCTGTAAGTGGCATTTGGGCCAAAGAGGGACACAGCATTGGATTATAGACCCTTTATAAGTGAATGACCATGAATGTACTGAATAGAAAACATATGTATAATAGACATAGCAATGCTTAAGTAACATTTTCATCCTCATATGCACTTGCTAGAAACTAAATGGGAAATCAATGAGCAAAGGATTCTCTCAAGATGCTGAAAGCTTGAACATAAAGAAGATAAATAAAACAAAAATCAGAATAAAGGAATCAGTAATGATAAAAGTAGAAACTATTTGTATTTTATATAGAAAATACTCAAACAAAACAACAGTAGCTGGGCACAGTGGTGCATGTCTGTGATCCCAGGGACTCAAGAGGCGGAGACAGGAGGATGGAGAGTTCAAAGCTGGTCTTAGCAATGGCCAGGCACTAAGCAACTCAGTGAGACCCTATCTCTAATTAAAATACAAAATAGGACTGGGGATGTGGCTCAGTGGTCAAGTGCCCCTGAGTTCAACCCCAGTTACCCCTGCCCACACAAAAAAACCAAACAGTAAAATTGATTAAGAAATCTCAAACCCAGTTCTTTTAAAAGACCAATAAAATAGATAATCATTTGGTAATTGATCAAGGATAACAGAAAATATACAAATAAACAACTTCAGGAATGAGGAAGTGACTTAATTATAGATACAAGGAAGGCTGAAAAATATATGAGTTATATATAAGACATCAATGCATTTTAAAAATATAGAGGAAAAGGAGATTTTCAGATAACATAAGTTTTCAAAATTGACTTAGGAAGACAGAAAAAAAACTGAATATGTGGATAACAATAGAAAAATATTATTAATTGTAGAAGAACTTTCTCCCTACAAGAACACCAAACCAGCTAGTTTTTTAAAAATATGTGCCTGTTTTGGCTGGTGATAAGACTTACAATAGATTACTAAATAAGGGGATGACACCCAGCATCTTGGGAGATTGAGGCAGGAGGATCATGAGTTCAAAGCCAACCTCAGCAAAAGTGAGGTGCTAAGCAACTCAGTGAGACCTTGTCTCTAAGTTAAAATATAAAGTAGGGCTGGAGATGAGGCGCAGTGGTTGAGTGCCTCTGAGTTCAATCACCAGTACCAAAATAAATAAATAAGGGATGATAGACAGGCTCTGTTGGCTGTCAGGGAATATGTGTGAGGGATGTGGAGTCAGGACACTGATAGAGGGGGCTGGGATCTTAATATGCATGTATTCAGAATGTTCCTTGACTTACAACAGCTGGACTTTCGACTTTTCAACTTTATGGTGGAATAAAAGTGATACACATCCAATAGAAATTGTACTTCAAATTTTTATTTTTCATCTTTTCCCTGGGTGAGTGGTACAATCCTTTGTCATAATGCTGGGCAGTTGCAGGTACCACACAGCTTCCAATGCATGATCATGATGGGGAACAACTGAGACTCTATAGTGTGCTGTGTTGCTCGATTATGATTGGTAGGTTAGGTATGGTAAATGCATTTTCCACCTATGATGGGTTTACCAGGATGTAAACCCATACCTGTCAAGGAGAATCTGTACTCTGTGTCATACACTGTCTTAAACTTTTTATGTAGACTAATTTATTTGATCCTCAAGACATCTTTATTTTCCTCAGTGAAGTCCTTATGTTGCAGAAAGATAAAATAATTTAGTTACTCTTCTCAGCTTCGCTAATATGAAGTTTAAATCCTGAACCCTGTTTCTAAGACCCACTCTGAAGCACTGAGTTATCCTGGTTCTGAGAGTTAGAGGAGGGACAGATAAGCTGAACCAACATAGCGGAGGGAGTGGTGATGGATGAAGGATTCTGGGGCATAGGTCATAGAGAGTGTGGACAGTGTTCATAGTAATGAACATAGACTCAGGCCCAGGGTGCTCATCAGGATCTATGTAGAGCCATACACCCATTAGCAAGTACATACACGACAAAATGCCTTATACACAGAACATAAAATTCAATAAAATGACAAGAAACCAATTAACAAATAAACAAACTCACCAAAGAATGCTCACTATAGATACAAAAATATATACAGCATCATTGGTCAAAAAGAGAAATGTAAATTAAAATCACAATTATGTACTACTACACACGGTTCAGAATGGCTACCATTTAAAAGAGGGGAAAAACCAAGAGTTGGGGAACATGTGTGTGGAGCAACTAGAATCTTTAAACATTTCTGGTGAAAGTGACAAATGGTAAACCACTTTGGCAATTTCTTCTTCAGTCAAATATACATCTACCATACAATACTATTCCAGACATTTATCTTTCCAAAATGAAGACTCACATATGTATTGGAATGTTTACAGAAGCCTCCTTCATGATAGCCAAAGCCTGAAAACAACCCAACTGTAGACACACATTGCTCAGCAATAGGCAGGGGGAAGACTAATATACTTCTGATCTATGCAAAGTCCATGCCAGGGGAAAGAAGCCACACTCAGGAGTTCTGTACATGATGATTCCACTTATAGAGAATTCTGGGAAAGGTCAAAAAACAAAAGGGAAAGCAAACAGATCAAGTGTTTCCAAAGGGGTGGGCCTGAGGGGATTTGGGGGTGATAGAAATATTGTCTTGGTGGTGTTGACTGTTATATCACCATATACATTTGACAAAGATCATCAAACTGTGTACTTAAAAACAGATTTTTTTTTTCCTACCAGGGATTGAACCCAGGGACACCTAACCACCGAGCCACATCCCCACTCCTTTTTATTTTCTATTTTGAGACAGGGTCTCACTAAGTTGCCTAGGGCCTTGTTAAGTTGCTGAGGCTGGCTTTGAACTTGGGTTATTCCTGGCTCAGCCTCCCAAGCCTCTAGTATTACAGGTGTGTGCCATTGCACCCAGCAAAAGGTGGATATTATTGTGTGGACATTATACCTTAAGCTTTTTTTTTTTTTTTTTAATGAAGAGCAGAAGATGAAGTTGAAAATACTCAGATGCCAGCAGCTGCCTAGAGAGACTGCAACCACATCTTTCCCTTTGGGGATAGAGCACTAAGGAACCCATTCTCCAGCTCTCTCAATGGTACTTCAGACAGAAGACAAGGCTCTGGGGAGCTGGTGGGACTCCTATTAGCTACTACAGATGAGCAATTTATTCCTTGAAAACGTCTGTGTCCACTCCTATAAAACAGATAAGATGCCACTTGACCCCAAAGGATTAGATGAGAAATCCTATTATTCAAACGAGATTTTATTTTGTTATAGAGCCAAGAAGATCTGGTTCCCAGAGAGGAAAACTCTGTTCTCTGTCCAAGAGAGCCAGAACTCCTGAAGTCCAGTGTCCTGGACCTCAGGCTACTTCTCCTGAGTGTGGGAGAATAAATATCATGAAAGCAAGGTATCTGGTCAAAATCCAATTTCCTTTCTCAGCCCAAATGTCACTTGGAGACTGTTATGGTTTGGATATAAGATGATCCCCAATAGCTCCCATTTTAATGCAGAAGGTGAAATGACTAGATTATGAGATCTGTGGACCTAATCGGTGGATTAATAATTTGAACTGATTACTGTGTGGTAAATGTAGGCAGGTGGAGTATGGCTGGAGGTAGTGGGAGTACCTTGGGATTATATATTTAGTCCTTTGCTCCTCCCACTCTGACTCTGCTTTCCAGTTGCCTTGAGCTGAATAGCTATCCTCTACTATACCCTTCTTCCAGGATACTCTGTATCATTCAGACCTAGAGCATTGAAGTTGTCCAACCAGGAAATGAACCTCTGAAACCGTGAGCCCTAAATAAACTTTTTCTTCTCTAAGTTTTTGTCAGGCATTTTTGTCACAGCAACAAAAATCTGACTAATACAGAGACTGTCACTATTGGAAACCACTTCCCATTTTATTTGTTTAGGGTTAAGTGCCATTGCCATCTTCTAAGAGGCAGATCCCATGAAAGCAGAACTTGTGGGTCTTCTGCAGGTTCTGAGTCCCAGGGCTGGGTCCATCATGGGTTCTCAATACTCAATAATGGTTCTATCATCCAGAGGCCAGTGAAACCTAGAGTCATACCCTGCAGGCAGGCTCAGGCTCACTTTCCTGGTATTCTGTGTTGGAGAGGCCCCTGGGATAGTTCCTGGCCTTGTGAGCTCCTGGGGGTGAGGCAGACACTTTCTTATTCCTATGAACCAGTTCTGACTTCCTCCTTGCCCACAGGACTTCCATTCTGCTCAGGGTCAGGTGTCAATATGCCCAGCACCAGGAATGGGCCTGCCTCACCTCATTCCACCTGCATTCATCTGCTAGACCTGGTTTCTGGAGCTTGTGGCAATATCTGGCAGCCATGAGAGTAAAGTCAAGAGAATCAGAAGAGCTAACCCAGAGTCCCATATCAGAATGAGAATCATTGCCTCTGGACTATTGATCATACAAGGTAATAAAACCTATTGATGAACTCAGTTTAGTCAGGTATCCGGTACAGCCTATAGCCCTAACTAACACAGTGGTGTTAACCAATCTTCCCTGGACTGTGAGGAAGAGGAGCTCTAAAGAGGTCAAGGAGGGCACACAAAGTAGTGACCGTGGATGGGTGAGGTTGGGATCAGGAAAGTAGGTGAATCAGGAGCCTGCAAGGGGAAGCTTCCTGCAAGGTGGTAGAAGCCCTGTGCTATGCTGAAAAAAGGTTAACAACTAGGTCTCCATGGAAAATGTCTGATTGGTGGCCTTTTCTGTTTTCTCTGTTATAAGCACTCTAAACTGACATCATGCAGGGAGGAGCTGAGCACAGACAATACAAGCTTCCCTCCTCATCTATAGCCTTAACCCCAAGATCTGTGCATAAGATCATCCTGAGCCATCTCCCTTCTCGCAGCTTGAGGCTCTCTTTCTGTCTGACTGCCTCCATACCAAGGATTTACTTGACTTGATCTTCCCAACCCAACTGGACCACCTTGCTTAATTCCAAGAGGCTAAAGTTCACAAGGTAACTTGATGCAGTGGTGTGAGCTGTGTCAGAAAGGACTGAAAGGAAGTATCTGTTCTACCTGCTGACTTAGTTTAGCATTGACTGTTCAACTAAACCCAGCCTATGCTGCCCCTCATGGGTTTCCTGAGTGGATGAACCACACCTGTGACATTTACAGCCATTTTGAAAATGTACAGGACAGCTGATTTTCTGATAGCAGCATTACTCTATAGGAGTAATGGTTTTTTGTTTTGTTTTGTTTTTTGTAGTTGTAGATGGACAGAATGCCTTTATTTTATTGGTTTATTTTTATGTGGTGCTGAGGATTGAACCCAATGCCTCACGCATGCTAGGCAAGTGCTTTGCCACTGAGCTACAGCCCCAGCCCAGGAGTAATGGTTTTAAATGAGAAAAAGCATGATGTCTAACCATAAACCCATCTAATTCCCAAATGCCACTAAAGTTCTCTCTAGACATAACAATGCACCAAATATTTCCACATGATATAAAACCTTTAAAACATCAACTACCTAATTATTTGATCCTTAAATAACTCAAGAGTAGATATGTCTGTGTATCTATGTAATGATCTTGTTCATTGCAAATATTGCAGATGCTGTGGCACCTGCTGGTCCATGGCCCCTCACCAAAGCTCAGGGCTGGCTGCTAACAGGTCATAGCTGGGCTCTTCTTCTGGATCTTGCTCCCTGATCCACAAAGTTGCCTCAGAGAGAAATATGTGGGTGGTTAGGTCTTCTGTGGTTGGCAGAGAAAATACAGTATGTCATGCATTATTTGAGATATATATTTAAAAGTTACTTGTTGCATATCCAAAATTTGCATTTAACTGGGTATCTTGAAAATGTTATGAGCTACATCTGGCAGCTCTAGCCTCTCCCCAGGGACCCCCAATGACTGATGGATGTAGGAGTACAAAAGATGGCCCTGCTTCAGAGAGACTCATATATAATAGGTGTATGAATCCTCATCTTATGCTCTGCTTTTATAACCTAAAACAGTCAGTACCATAGTGACCCTAGGTGTCAGCCACTGGAGGTGGAACTTTTTTCAGCTGACAACATGAGGATCGAGGAGTGCTGATAGTTTCTGGCATGAGGCAGCAGTTGATCATGAAGACCTCACCTGGGGGGAGCTGGGATATGTGGTGCACAGTTGATCTCTGTATCCATGGGTTCTGTGTCCATGGATTCCACCAAACATGCAACAAAAATATTCAGAAGAAATGTGTTTGTACTAAACATGTATATACGCTCTCTTTTCATTATTCCCTACACAGTACAATGTAACAACTATTTCCATAGCATTTATATTGTGTTGATGTTAAAAGTGACCTACAGATGACTTAAAGTACCCATTAATGTGTGACTTTATGTGACAAAAGGGACTTACTGTCAGACGTAAGGAGATTATGCTTGATTATTTGAGTGAACCTAATGTCATCACAAGGATGCAAATAAGATAGAAGACGGAGGTAGGAAGGTCAGAGAAGTGATGATGGAATCAGAGATGAGAAGAATACAATACTGCCTTTGAAGATAGAGAAAGGGCCCATGAGTCAAGGAATTCCATCAACCTCTAGAAGTTGGAAAAGGACAGGAAATAGGTTCTTCTCTGGATCCCCCAGAAGGAACCAGTCCTGCTGACACCAACAGATAATTTTCAGTGTCTTGGGAATAGGGCAGGAAGCATCCTCCTACCCTGCCCCAGCACCTCAAGAGGCCCTTAGAGCTCTCAGACTTGCTGCTTAGTAAAAGGCTCTAGCTGTTGGGGTGGTCCAGAGCAGTGGCAGTGAACCTGTGTGTTGTGGGGGCCATGGAGCCATGCACATGGCTTCAAAATTGAGAGGTCTGACTCCATCCCAGTCTGTATTTTCTGTGTGATCTTAGCATGACATTAGTCAACCTTCATTCCATCATCACAGAAGGGGGGGAGATGTTCACTTCTTAGAGTAGTTGTGCACAGAGATGAGCTGTGAGAAATCCCCAGGGAGTGGGTCAAGGCTATTGGCACCTGCTGGACCACAAACACCAGAGCTGTAGCCTTTGGTCACTTGAGTGCCCACACCTCAAGTATGTCCAACTCTCCCTCTAACTCAGGTCATCTTCTGTCCCACAGTTAACCACTCTATCAGGAATGTTTCCTTCCTTTCTTTAGCAGCTGATGGAGGAAAACATTATTTCAATTAGTGACCTGCCAGGGGCCCAGAGAGGCTGAGTGGCAGCCCCTGGACCCCCAATGCTTGTCTGTCTACTGAGGCCCAGCACTTACCTCCCCCAGGGACAGACTCAGGTGCATATGCATATGGGGAGTGCACAGACCTTGTCTGGGGTGCAGAGGGCTCTATCAGCAAGGCCTGGGATGTAGCAACAATAGCAGGAGCTACAGGTAACTAGGAGCTCAAATACCTGGTGGCCTATGGAGATAGAAACAGGAATTGGGAATTCAATGGGTTTGGAGAGACTGGAAAATTTCCCAATGGCCCTGCACCTACTAACAGTTCCTTACTACATTGGCTCTGGCCAATTCTCACCTGTGCCTGAGGCTTCACTGTCATGGGATCCCATAAACATGTACCCCATAGGCATACATGTGCACCTCTGAGTCTCAGGGACACTCCTGGAGCCTAGTGAAGATGAAGCAGAAGTAGCAGCCAAGCTGGCCTCTAGTCCTACTATGGAAGGGCCTCAGCCACTCTGGACTTTCAAGCAGAGTTGACACTGTTTGCAGTTCTATGAGAAGGAGTGGTAGGAATTTTAAATCTACAGAAAAGCTAAAGATGAATCTAAGAAAAACTCATCTTCATTCTAGTAGACAAGGCCCAGGCCTTGGGAATGGGTATGAAGGAAGAAACCTGGTAGCCTACCAGTGTCTGAAGAGGGATGCAGGTATGTTGTTGCCTGCTTGTTCCCAACAGGCTAAGTGTTCTATTTAGATGACATTCTCAAGTCTGCTAGACTTGGGTCCTGAAAAGATCAAAGTTTGTGTCAGGCTCTTGCAGTAGAAATGAGACAGAGGAAGACAGATAGAAATAGAGAGACATACAGAGAGAGAGATAGGCATCCCATCTATGGTATTGGCATGGCAGCCTAGCTGATCAATATACCTGAATAGTACCTCTTCAGTTTCCTTCCTTAAAAGTGTCATGCTAACAAACATACTTGCTGTGAACTCCTCATCACCCCACCAGGTGATCTGTGGAAAATGTGGGCCACCCAGTTGTTTTTCTGGACCAGCAGAAGGACCACAGTGAAGGGAGAGGAAAATATGGACCAAAAAGTCCTCAAGGCCTAACATTCAGGTCACCTGAAGTGGTGGTCCATCAAGAAATGGAGGAAAATGCCACACGAATGGACCAGAAGTGGTGGGTACTCAGCAGCCATAGCTAGTGGGGAAGGGGCTATAAGGAATAAGGGCATGTTAGTAGGATCAGGCTGGCCCCTTAGGAGCTGAGGGCCATCTGGGGAATCCACTGGACATGCTGCTTCTGAAGATCATAAAGGAATGATCACAGGTGAGTCCCTGAAGGTGAGTTCAAGCAAGATGGCTGTGCACAGTCAGAGAAATAGAAAGATCAAAATTGATCTCCTTTAATGCAATCAAAAAAGGAAATGAGCCAAACTTGAGGGGGCATGCCTGTAATCCCAGCAACTTGGGAGGCTGAGGCAGGAGGACTGCAAGTTCAAAGCTCACCTCAGCAACTTAGAGAGGCCCTAAGAAACTTAGGGAGACCCCATCTCAAAATAAAAAGGGCTGAGGATGTGGCTCACTGTTTAAGCGCCCCATTTCCTTCTAGGAGCTTGCATAGATTCAACCACAGTTGAAATCTAGGGAACCACTTTGAAAATGTGAGAAAAATATTGCCTGCTGCTCCAAGTTTAGACCTGGGCTTGAGCAGGGGACAGCACTTCCCAGGGATAAAGAAGTAGACCTTGGGGAACTGGGAAGCTCAGAGAAGACAGATGCTTAGGACAATCCTAAATATAAGTCAGGCTACCCTCAAAAAAAGGGGAGACTGGGGTTATAGCTCAGTGGTAGAGCACTTGCCTTGCATGTGTGAAGCACAGGGTTTGATCCGCAGCACCATGTAAAAATAAATAAATAAAAATATTGTGTCCATCTTCATCTAAAAAAAATTTTAAAAACAAAACAAAAAAGAAAAAAAAAAGGGGGTAAATCCTTGACCAGCCATAGAAGAGGGGAGGGGAATGGCATTGCAGTTCCACAGCCCTCATCTGACCCTGGGTCCTACTACATAGTGCCAGAATTAGTGATACTCATTCTATTTTCATTTAGCATTTGATATTTTGCTCATCATAATTTTTTGAATTAATATTGATCTTTTAAAAACATTGTGTTAGGGCTGGGGTTGTGGCTCAGTGGTGAAGGGCTTGCTAAGCATGCATGAGACACTGAGTTAAGCCTCAGCACCACATAAAGACAAATAAAATGAAGATATTATGTCCATCTACAACTAAAAAAATATTTTTTAAAATATCGTGATAAAATATCTTGATGGGGCTGGGGTTGTGGCTCAGTGGTAGAGTGCTGCCTAGCACGTGTGAGGCCCTGGGTTCGCTCCTTAGCACCACATAAAATAAATACATTAAATAAAGGTATTGTGTCCAACTACAACTAAAAAGTAAATATTTTAAAAAAATATCTTGATGACTGACATTTTGTTACTCCTTTAAAGTTTATTTTTGAGCCCCCTGGGGCCTGAAGTCCACAGACCTGGTGAAGACCAGCACTCCCTCCCTGTGGGGCAGAAATGGAAAGGGCATGGGCAACCCCATACTCTGAGAATCAATACTCAACCAGCCTGAGTTACATCTCACCCCATAAGCTTCTGTGAATGAAGGGGTTTGGGGGCAACTCTTTGAAGGGCATTGTGTACACACAAGCATGAAAGCATATACATGCACATACCATGGTTTCTCCCCCATTTTGGGAACAGCACCAGATCTCCAGCCCATACACTCAGCTCTCACCATTTTTAGCAATTTCTCTGCTTGCATCAACCAAAAAACATGTTTCCCTTCTCCCCAGATGGCCTGAAGTAGCCCCTTTGGGCAGAATCTCTTCTCTAAACTTGGTTGGGCACCTTCCTCTGACTTCACTGTGCAGGCCCTATGACTTGGGCTGGTTGTTTTTCTCCTAACATTATTAGCTTTGCTAGAAGCAGACCAGCGGGGTGTTTATGCTGACCACGTCATTTCACATAGAGGAGGAGAGAAGCCAGAGGAAAACATGCCCAAAGTGACTGAATCCTGCTCACTGATCATGTCTTTCCTCGTTCTGATCAGTATCTAGCATGAGAGATGTGGGTGTGTTCTCCCCAACATTTCACAGCAAATGCCCTCTGTCCCACCTTTCTCCTTGTTCACTGCTCAACCTAGGGCTGGTTCAGAGAATGCCTGGATCTCTTTGTTGCTGGAAAAACTAACTTCTCTGTACTCCTCACCAGGGAGCCTTAACTCTCAGAATCCCATAGGTGCTTCCTGTGAGGAAGAGGTGCCTTTGACCTATCATGATGTCTACTGAGTCAAAATCAAGCCCCCAAGCCTTCTAGCTGGGGCTCTGAACTCCCTCCCAGCCTCTCCCCAGTGGAGGCTACTTTCCAGGCCTCCTGGCAGCCTGACTCCCAGATCATAGGGCCAGTCTAGAAAGCAGGGGCCTTCCTGCCCCACAGGGCACCCCAGCCACATCTTTAAAGAATCTATATATAAAGCTGATTCCGAGGTACAAACTATTGCAGGTGCCATATGAACCCGAGTGTTGGGTACTCAAAATCAGACATTTCTAAAACTCTTCATAAGGCAGAATTACCTTCTCCTTCTTGGCAGCCTCCATCCTGGCTCTGTCATCCAGCATCTGCACAGCAGCCAGCTCGGGGGAGCTGGGCCCCAGCCTTTCCTACCAGGCTTCCAAAGCAGAGATATCCCACGCTTCTCCCCAGCACTGAGCACAGCCAGCCCTGGGCCTCTGGGAGAATATGGTCTACCTCAGGTTGCTTTGGGGTTTGAAGTTCAATTACAATTTCCTCCTTTTCATTGTTCTCTTCTGGACTATTCCTTGCTAAGGCCTCATCAGGCCGGGTGTTCTCTAGGCAGGGCCATGGCGTCTCTGAGGCAGCGTCCTCAGTGCTAGTCGGCTTTCTCTCTGGCTATGCTGAGCTGTGAGGGCTTGCTGTCCACTAGACAGACTCAGCAGAAAAGGTCTGTATCCTCCAGTGGCTTGGGGACGGCTTTTGAGTAATGAGGCCACAAGTGACTGTGTCCCTCACACTCCAACCAGCTTCCCTGGGCTCAGTAGCACTCAGTACTTCCTGCTCTAGCCAGGTGTGGAGTAAGGGACTCTCCTGCAGGGCCTCTGTGCTCCTGAAAGGGCCGTGGTTGCCATAGTGACTATTCTGTCATTAGAGCTGCCATGCAGAAAACTGGGACTTATGGCCAAAGGCCTCCATCTCCATCACCATGGTGACTACTCCGTCACCTTGTCACCACAGTGATTTCCAGCCTAGTAAGACATTACCACCTGCTCAGTTCCCAGGACAGTGTCTCAGGATCTCCCACACTCACGTCATAATGAGCAGAGGTCTTCATGTCTGAAAACCAGAGGAAAAGAGCTGGCATCTTGGCTGCTATCACTGCCGTGTGTGCTGAGGACCACGAAGGAGTTTTGGCTTGGCCCACATGAGTCCAGCTGAGGCCAATATGCTTCTCCTGGTCCACTCAGAAGCTTCAGCCCAGGATGCACACCTAATCTCTCATCCTTGCAGCTCAAATGCCTCTGGAGACATCAGTAGTGCAGTAGGAAGACCTGTGGAGAAGCAGGAGGCCAGGGTGCTGGAGCAACCTCAGGTGCTGGCTTGGGGTTTCATTTAATGGTCTGGAACAAAATGTGGCGTTTCTGACCTAGGACACAGATCTGGTGTGTATTTCACACTCACAGTACTTCTCATTTAGGATTGGCTGTTTTTTAAGCACTCGATGTGGGTTGTGGCTACCGTATTGGATGGTGTCCAGTAGAGAGAGCAAAGAGGACTCAGGACCAAGCAGAGGGAGCTCTGGCAGAGGAAGCAAGGAGGAGCAGCAGTAAGATCTCTCCAGATGGATGTATTATATTATAAAATCAACCTCCTATTTATAGTCCTGGAGGCAATTTCAGTTTTTAATATCATCAACAAGACTGAGATAGAAATCTTAGTATTTCAGCTGAGTAAAAATGTGCAAATGTTTCTTCTAGAGAGTTTATAGAGGCTGAATTACTAGTTGAAATGCTGTACACATTTAACATTTTGACTGATAGGACAACACTACCTCCCCTAATGGCTTCACCAGTGAATTCTTTGCCAACATTTGGCTACATCCTGGTCTATGTTTGAGATGATAAAACGTTATGGTTTTTACTGATATCATTGGTTTCTTTTGAACCTAGCATGTTATTTAGATCTTCATTAAACTATTGGAATTGAGAACCAGACACACATAATTGTTTTTTGAATTGCAAAATGCTGGATACCTGTTCATATGTTTATTCATTGTTACATTTCTTCCTTTAGGGATATTTTATATTATAACCATTGCTATTAAAGTATTTTCTACTAATTAATTGATTTGTGATTTTTTTAGAACCCACCTACAATACCTATAAATTTTGTTTATCAAATATGTTCTATCTTCCTAGTATATTGCTTAACTTAAAACTTGATTAACAATGTCTTTCATCACACAAAAGTATTCAATTTTTATCAATTTCAATCTTCATTTTCTTCAAATCTTGTTAAAAAAGCATTTCATCTCAAAATTATAAAAATGTTCTTCCACATCTGCTTCTAATATTTTCCCCCAAAGTTTAAAAGGTATGTTCAACACTTCAGTCTTTCTGGGTTTGTTTGTATTGAGTGCACACCCAGCCATTCTGAGATTATACCTCTTGTTCTTACCTTTTTCCAAAGTCCTCTTCTTTAACAGGCTCTGGAGTAGTTTTTGTATTTGGTGTGAGGTAGGAGCCTACCGGATGGTCAGTGTTGATTGGCAGAGGCCTGGATCAGGTGCCCAGCAGGGATGTTCTTTGATTGCTCAGGTCTGGGGCACCACATGGCTCAGCCTGGACTGGCAGTATCATGGCCTACATTATAGTTTCTTTTGAGGACTTTTCCTCTATGGTTGCTGCCTTCATTTGTTAAGTTGTGTTTGGTGCTCTTAGCTTTTCAAAAGGTAAATTTAATTTTCTTGCCCTTTCTCATCATTCTCCTATTTTCAGGTGAAATCCAGATGCTTTGAGGTTGTGGGAGGTTTATGATTTGAATAAGAGGTGTCCCCCAAAGCTCTTGTGTTAATGCAGAAAATGTTCAGAGGTAAAATTATTAGATTATGAGAGCTGTAATCTCATCAATGGATTAATCAACTTGAAGGATTAATAATTTGAATGGACTAACTGGGTGGTAACTCTAGGCAGTAGGGTGTGGCTGGAGGAAGCTGGTCACTGAGAATGTGCCTTTGGGGTTTATATTTTGTCTCTGGCACTTTGTTGCTCGTTCTCTCTCTGCTTCCTGGCGGCCATAAACTGACAGCTTTCCATTACCGTGAGATTCTGACATGATATTCTCCCTCACCTCAGGCCCAGAGCAATGGAGCCAGTTGACCATGGACAGAAACTCTGAAACTGTGAGCCCCAAATAAGCTTTTCCTCCTCTGAGTAGTTCTTGTCAGGTACTTTGGTCACAGGGATGAAAAAACTAACATAGAGGTGCATGCCAGTTGTGGAGCAGAGCACATCCCTGCACACCCTTCTGCCCACTGCTTTCTTTTCTCTGTAGACTTTTCCACTTTCTGTGTAGAGAAGCCACATAGCCATCAGGTATCATAATCAGCACAAGCTACTGGCCTAAATGACTATATATCCCAATTCCAAATTCCTGGCCTTTGTTCAATATGGCTAGCTTCCCAGTTGGGGAGGAGTGTCTCCAGAACAAACACAGCTTCTGGGACGCCTCTGCCGGGAAAGGAGTCTCAAAATGAGGACATCTGTCTCATTAATTCCAAAAGTTCCTACCTGGCTCATCAGCCTTTCTTGACTATGATCACTTTCCTGCCCAAGTCTACTCCTGTCCCTGACCCTCCTGTCTTCTAATGTAGACAGTGGCAGAACTCCAACCTTTGGTGGCAGACTATGTCTTTCTTCCCTGTGGTCTGAAGAACTCAGTGTCACTGAGCTGGGATACCTCAGTGAAGGGTGAAGGTAATGAGCAGTGTTCCTGGGAGTTGGGTCTGCTGAGAACTTGGATTGATGGTATCAAATCTGTGCATTTGGGCTAGGGATATAGCTCAGTAGTACAGTGCTAGAGAGTTTGCCTAGCATGTGTGGAAAGGAAAGGGAGAGGGAGAGGGAAGAGAAGTTTAAAAAGGTGAAAGAAAGAAAAATCTATAAAATATATGCACCTAAGTCCTGGTGATTGGACTAATCAGGTCATGAAAACCTAACCATGAGGGTGACCCTTTTCAATATTCCTTTCCCATGTAAGTTTTGAAGGTTCACATTATGTTTTGAGTGAAATAGCGGTCAGGGTCTTGGTTAACTGACAAAGGGGTGTGGAGTAGGACCCACAGTATGGTGGATCACCCCATCTGAACTAGGTTTCCTGGGGATATACCCCTTGATTTACTTTCATGTGCCCCACTCTGGGGTTCTGCTCTGTACTGTAGGCAGGCACCTCCTGTGAGCTGGGGAAAGCTGCAAATGTGGATGGGTATCTGTTTTCTCCAGTGGACCAAACTCATAGAGCCTGAACCTTTGGTCATGGAAGCTGTTGATCAAGTTCTGTATGCAGAGGAACTTTTCTTCTAGGGCCTAACAATCCAAGGGGAAGCCTGGACTTGGGACCTGTGCCATGCCCTTGACTGAGCATGCTGCATTCATTACCTCAGTGCCCTGTCCCTACAATCTTTTTTTGTTCTTTTTAAAAAATATTTTTAGTTGTAGATGGACACAATACATTTATTTTGTTTATTTAGTTTTTTTATGTGGTTCTGAGGATCAAACCCAGTGTCTCACACATGCCAGGCAAATACTCTACCCTGAGCCACAACCCCAGTCCCTTACAATCTTTTATATCCCTATAATTTTTGATTTACAAAAATATTGCAAGAACAGTACAAGAATTCCTGGATACCTTTATCTGGGTTCCTTAAATTTGCTTTGCTGTATTTACTTTATTTTTCATATATTTAGTATATATGTGTATGTGTGCACGCACACAGAGAGACACACACACAGACACACACACTGATGATTTAAGAGTAAGTGTAGGGCTGGGGCTGTAGCTCAGTGGTGGAACACTTGCCTTGCATGTGTGAGGCACTGGGTTTGATCCTCAACACCATTTACAAATAAATAAATAATGTTATTGTGCCCATCTACAACTAAAAAAAAAAAAAAAAAAAAAAGAGTGAGTCTCCCTCTTAAAAAAAAAAGTAAGTTGTATACATGGTGTTCCTTTACTCCCCAAATACCTTGCATTTTCTAAAAATAAAAAAAAATTTTTCTTACATAATGACATCACAGTAATTGAAATCAGGAAGTAAAAATAGATATAGTACAACTATATAATCTATAGATCCTACTTAGATCTCAGCCTCCCTTCAAATCTCTGCATTGCATAGTCTGTAGAATACCTTCAACCTACCATTTCTCCTCCTTTTTGTCACTAATAATAATACACATAATCATAACTGTTGTACTTGTTAAATGCCTACAATGACTAGGCCTTGGATTCTAATCTTTTATTCCAAGCAACATGTCCTTGGAAATGGTATTTTCCTAGCTTACCAGACTGGGGAGAGAGGGTAGAGGATAAGAGACTGAGACTCCAAGGATAATGGCTTGCTTACTTTTAGTAGTAGGCAATGATGAGGCTGATCCAAGTTGAATGACAGATAGGACAATGGAGTAGAAGCAGGTCTTGCTTTGCAGTAAGGGGCTTGGGAAGTTTGTACAAGACTGAATGAGTCTTCCTGTAGGTAATGAAAGCTGGGCAAAGCCAGAGATAAAGGGGGAGAACTGCCAGGAGTGAAATTGGGCTGAGAGTTCATTAAGCCTTTTGTATTCACATTTGAATCCTCTACCTCTTACTAACAACTTTCTTAAGCTCAGTCTTTTTCTGTGGAAGATAGTAGTAACCTCTATTTTTATAAGGACTAAATGAGGTAGCACATGTAAAGTACCTGGTGTAAGAGAAACCTCAGAACAATTATTATCACATTTAAATATATTCCATCCAAGCATTGTCCTCTTGGTCCTTTTGTACAACTTTGGGTGGCAGAGAACAAGGAACTCTAGGGATTTTCCTCACAAATGGCTCTCTCATGCCCTAGTAAGGCAACTGTGTCAGTACAGGTAGATGGGATTGTATTGATGGCATCAGTCACAAAGATTATCAGATCAGTGTGTCCACATCTGGGGGGCTGGGCATGGCCACTGCTAATGACTGTTTCTGATGTATAGCACCAAATGCTGGGGATGTGAAAAAAAACCTTTTTACCTCTGAACTTGGGAATGCCCAGAGAAGAGGGATGGTAAAGGGACTGTGAGTGAGTGAGCAGGCAATGGGAACATCCTTAGCCACAAGAAATATTTAGAGCACTGTTTTCCTAAACCACTGCTCTAGGGCACATCTGGCAATGTCTGGACACATTTTTAGTTGTCACAATGGGTGGTGCTGGGGTGGGGGGTCCGCTACTGACACCTAGTGGACACAGGCCTGAGATATTGCTTGCAATGCACTGAACAGCCCTTTCCAATTACCCAACCCAAAATGGCAATAGGGCTGGAGGTTGAGAAACTGATGTATTTTTTCCAATACATCATCTCTTTCCCATAATTTTAGTTCTGGTTGATTCTAGCATGATGATTGTGTGACCATACTGCCAACTTTCAAAGACCAAGGTTTTTGATGTTTTGTTTGTCTGTTTAGCACAAGTCTAATTAAGTTGCCCAGTCTCTATAGTAACTCCTGGGCCCAACAGTCAGCTTCCTGGATAGCTAGGACTACAGGTGTGCACCATCGCACTGGGCAACAAGGTCTTTTTCAATTACATAATACCATTTAGTATACATAAAGTGGGCAAGAGGTGACACCTTCAGGGAACTGTGCCTCACTCATATCCTTCCATGGACTTACATTATTTCAACAGCTCAAGCAAAATTAGGTTTTCCATGTCACTGTGCACAAAACTGCTGCTTGCAGTGGGAAGCTAACCCCATTTCTGTCCCCTTTTGAAATACAGAGGACCTGCTACTCTTGAGTTCCTGTCAGTGCTGAGACACAGGCTGCCAAGTTCCCAGGTCTTGTGCTGGAGGATCTTTCCAGTTGGAAGATCTACTCCCACACGCAGCAGGCGCAGAACTGATCCGAAACCGGGAGGCACCTTCACATGCTGAAGGGGATTCTAAAAGGAAAGGTCTCTCTCTCTATTCTTTTTATTAAATTGTTGTTATTATTCTTATATGTTATACATGACAGAAGAATGCATTTCGATTCATAGTACAAAAATGGAGCACAATTTTTCATTTCTCTGGTTGTACCCAAAGCAGAGTCACACCATTCGTATCTTTATACAAGTACCTAGGTAATGATGCCATCTCATTCCACCATCTTTCCTACCCCCAAGCCCCATCCCTTCCCTCCCTCCCCTTGGCCCTCCCTCTATTCTGAAGATTTGATTTATGAAACTGCGGAGGAGTTGACGATGGTGCAGGATTTACAGAAAACAAGAATTGCTCGGGGTCTCACTGCCCAAGAGAGAGGTATGGCTGCTCTCAAGGGCTAGAAAAGGTAATAAAAACGACCTGGACGGCCCAGCACTACCGTGACCGGCACAGGAGCGATCTCTGGACCTCACCAAACCCGACAACTCAGCACAGCCCACACGTCGCCTCCTCCTGGCAGGCGGGTGGAGTTGGGCTCACACGTAAGCGTTCCGCCCTTCGCGGCACCATACTTCCGGCTCTCTCTTCTGCATCCGGGGTATGACACAAACACACTCTTCTCTCGGTCGGGCCTCGGGAACCCGCCCAGACCGGAAGCGGAAGTTAATCCCGAACTCGGAGGAGGAAGCGGGCGCGGCTCCGTCAGCAGCCGGCCGCTGGTACGCCGTGAGGCGGCGGCCGCGGCGCCAGCGGGCGGTGGCTGCTCTGCTCTCCACAAGTGGGTCCCACAGCGGAGCCGGTAGGCGGCCCGAGGGCCTGGCGCCATGAAGCTGTACAGCCTTAGTGTCCTCTACAAAAGCGAGCCCAAAGCAATACTGCTCAAAGCCGCTTACGACGTGTCTTCTTTCAGTTTCTTCCAGAGGTCCAGGTGAGCGGGCAGGCGGTGGTGGCCGGGCAGAGGCCAGGGGTCGGGTGAGTCCTCGAGGAGGGCCAGGTTTAGGGACAACATCGTGAGAGCCAGGGTCCGCCTCGGCCTCCGGCAGTGGAACCTGGTCATGGCTTCTTCTTTGGTTCGGACTGTATCTCTGAGGAATCGTTTAGCACTCCCTGGTAAAAGTCTTATGTCATTCCATTTCCCAGCCCTTCTTATATCATTCTGTACTATTGTCCTGTACTCAGGGTTTTTCAAGTTTCTGCCGCATAAAAATTAGAATGGGACTTGGAAATAGGCAGTTTCCCAAAGTTGACGCCCAGATGTTCTAAATTAATAGCTTGTGTCCCAGAAGTGAATATTTTAAATCAGTGTCTCGAACCCAATCAATGATTATGATCAGGAAGTCTGTTTAGAGATCCACCTTTGTAGTTTCTTGTGTGACTTCCCAACAATTCAGTATGAGAGATACTGTGTATCCTTTTTTATGGTTAAAGTCAGCTACTGAAGCCCCAAGATGTTACACCGAAATGAACTGGAGTCAAACCCAGATTGTGTGCTTTTTAGTGATTGGGCGCTAATAGTACACAAAGGTTCTACACCAAAGATTTGGAAGAAAAGTATGGGCTGTGTAGGGCTACAGGCTTTTAAATGTACCTGGAGCACTTTAATTGCAGGAAGGTATACATTAGAAGTGCCATAACATGCCCAGGCCATTTGTGGGAGCCGGTAGAGTGACTCAGGCAAAAAAAAAAAAAAGAAGGACCCTACAGGAGAACCTTGTCTCAGAGTCTGGTGGAATCTGCCATGCAAATTGTTTTCATTGCTTCAGTGCAACAATTTGTTCTTGATGAGAGTGGCCAGTGGCCTGCTGGCTGGATTGTTATTTTGTTGAAACTATCTGTTCCTTTTGGGGTTTTTATAAATTATTTTTTTTCATTGTGGTAAAATACAGATATCAAAAAATTTATCATCTTAACCATTTTTAGGTACACAACTCAATGGTACTAAATGCATTCATGTTGTGCAACCATCAGCATCATCCATCTTTTTATCTTCTGCAACAGCCCATTTAATGCTAGTTTTCCATTCCCTCCTCCCCTATCCCTTGGCAACAGTCATTCTATTTTCTGTCTCTATGATTTTTTGACTATTCTAGGGACTCATATATGTGGAATAATAAGGTATTTGTCTATTTGTGTCTGGTTTATTTCACTTACTGTAATGTCTCCAAAGTTCATCCATCTTTTTTGAGACTGAGTAATATTTCACTGTATGTATTTATTACATTTTGCTTTCCCATTCATCTTTAATGGACACTTGGGTTGCTTCTACATTTTAACTATTATAAATATGAATATGGTGTATAAATATTTTCTTAAGACACTGCTTATGGTTTTCTTCAGCATATACCCAAAGGTGGAATTGGTGCCTCATCTTTGGCTCCTTCTTGAAGTTCTTAATGTTTCACTTCATTTTACCATTGGCTTCTGTTTTCTGCTTTGTGTAATTACATTTTTTTTTTTGATGGAACTTTTGGTGCCAACTTGGCTCTGGTCTTTTCTGTTTTTTCCATTTATACTGAAGAGTCTCATAGATTTGACTATAGGACTTATACCTAACTTCTTGGGATCCCCACACTATTCTCAGATAACTAACACTAAAGGGACATCTCTCATTGTGTCTCTTAAAGCCATATGTGTTCCAGCTGAGTCTTTTTTTTTTTTTTGGTGAGGCCACCCATCCATCATTCATGCCTCATGCCCCATGATTACCAAACTCCAAGCTCAAAACCTTTGAATAGATTCCCAGCTCTTTTGACCCTGTATATAGGCTCTTGCAATTAATGCAAGTCTTCCTTTGTCTAATTATAGCTGTACTCTAAGCACTATGTTTAGTTTTACTGCAAAGTCTTCTTTCTTTGAACATTTTTAAAGATTGTTTTCCTCTTTCCTATGATTATTTTGATCATATCATTCCCTCATGATGATAATATGTAGTAATACTATGTGCCACACATTGTGTCAAGTTCTTTACCTGGTTAATGCATTTAACCATCACACAAATTTTGATTTTACAAATGAGTCACAGCACAATAACTTGCTTGACATTTGAACTGGGATCCTGGAGATGGGTCTTCAGATTATGTGTGCCTCTGTGGGAGCCTTGTTTGGACTTTCATTTAAGGAATCTGTTCTGTTGGCCATGACTGTCCTTTACATTGCTTCCCCAGTCAGAGACTCCTTAACATCTCCTATGACTGTTCCATTTTGGCCAGATCTCTCTGTTAGGACTGTTGTGAACCTTCTCTTTTCTCTCAGCTTTTGCATAAGCTGTTTCCCACTTCCTGGTCTTGGCTGTTTCCTCCTCCTCCTAATTTTTTTTTAATGTTTATTTAGTTATAGATGTTTACGTAGTGCTGAGGATTGAACCCAGCACCTCACACATATGAGGCAAGCACTTTACCACTGAGCTACAGCCTTTCCTTCTATTTCTTTAAGAGTGAGGTTTGTCCTGTGGATGAGCCCCAGCAGACTGAGCCAGCACTTACTGCAGAGGTGTGTGGCATTGCCAGGGTCTGTTGTATGGCTACAGCAGTGACTGGTTATATATCTTCTTGACAGATTTTGTCACTAGTGTATGTTTTCTCATTCAGTGTTTATTTATTCTGTTTCTTGGAAGTTAGTGGGGTTTTGCCAGTAGAAGCTACCTCCTGCTTTTTCACTTTGTCCCAAACCATGCTTTGACCCAACTGTTAAATTTAAGGTAATCCAAAGAAAATGCCTCCAAAATCTGAAAGTGAATTGTTTTGGTGAACTAGTGGACAGACAGATATAAAATTTATTACCACCATTTAAGTCATATCTGTCATTTATTTTTTATGTGGTGCTGAGGATTGAACCCAGGGCTTCACATGTGCTAGGCAAACACTCTACCACTGAGCCATAACTCCAGCCCTGTATTTGTGTTCTTTGTAGTGGGTTTTCTCTGTGTGTGTGTGTGTGTGTGTATGTATGTATGTGTGTGTATGTGTTTGTGTGTACAGGTGCCTATGTATCTGTGTATGTTGTTACTACAGAGGGAAAGGAATGAAACCAAGAAGCAGTGTCTCCTTAACTTGTAAGCTCAGAGGTCACTTTCCATTGTACTAGGGACAGGTGACAGGAAGAAGGTAATAAATATGTGTGTGTTTCTTAGTGTTCAGGAATTCATGACCTTCACAAGTGAGCTAATTGTGGAGCGCTCAGCGAAAGGCAGCAGAGCTTCTGTCAAAGAACAAGGTAAGAGGACTCTTCAACTTCTGAGTGTGTGGAGCCTGGCTGCCACATTTTGGCAGCACACAGTTTTTTCATTACATGGAGAGAACTACTAGGACCTCACTTCTGTGCTAGCTTATTCTCCTTCTCTCTTCTTCCTTTTCCTATTTACACAGAATTCTATGTTCACTGTTGAAATCTAAGCTTCCTAGATAAAATTCCAGAATCCAAAGCTTGGATTCACTTAAGATTAGGATTTGACTCTCCTGGAATAATAACAGTGTTCATATTTCCTTTCTCCTCCAGAGTTGCAAATTCCCACCAAAAAAAGGATTTTTAGTTAGCACTACTGAGGTAATGCTTCATTCTGTGCTCCATAGGTTTTGTTTTCCTTTTTATGAAAGTTTTTAGGCACTTGTTTTAGATTTTTAAGTTATATCAGATTAGAAAAGAGTTATGGTGATTTCATTAGGCAGAAACAAAGACCATATCACATGCGCACTGACTTCAAGCCACTTGATTGTAGAGTTACTGAATTGATGATATAAATATCATTTACATCATAGGCAGTATTCAACACACACACACACACACACACACACACATATTCCACTTGAAATCCCTGCACAAAGAGCATCACAGAAGTGAAATTGAATTACAGACATTTAGTGTTCTCTCTCAGTTCTCCTTCATACTGTCTGTCCTTCCCAGCTTTATTACTTAAAGATGATTCCTCAGACACCGATTAGCTTCTTAGTTTCTGTGGAGTATGTACACTTTGACCCCATGTTTAAATCTTGCTTATTTTGGATTGTATATGAAATCTGGAAGCATATATCATAATTCCCTATCCATTTTTTGATTTCAAGGGCTCACATTCTTTCTCTTCTTATTTGTTTTCCTGTTGTTCAGCATTGAAATCTTTTGAATCAAATCCTTAAGGACAAGAAGGGTCTTATTTGTAAACTGTATTCCTTTTTTTTTTTCTCTCCTTGTTTGGGGAGGTGGTTTATTGTCATTTCTGAATCCCTTCAAAGTGATGGAAATTAATAGTATTATGGATTGTGACTATTTTGTGGAGTCCCTTTTTCAAATCATACCTTTTGGTCATATGACAATTTTAGTGTAATACTGCTAGAAACCTCAGTCAGCAGTGGCTAAATGTTTTTCCCAGATAGCTCTCACTAGTCCCCCACTATAGGCTGGAGCATGTTGAGCAGTATTGCCATAATTTGGCAAACTGTGGCCTGGAAGGTAATTTCCTATCTTTTGGGCACTCTGAAAGGTTTTGTTTTGTTTTAAGAAAATAGAAGATTCTTGTCTTGTCTGGTCTTCCTTCAATTTGGGAGCAGCACAGAGCCTCAGAGAGGTTATGAATTGCCAAGACATAGCCAGGCCTGTCCTGAGCTCAAGGAAATAACTTGGAATGCTCCTGGGGACATATTGACTGGTGGCTTATTTTAACCTTGGCTTCATAGATAAGGCATCGACTGGTCCTAAGCAGGTATTGGGCTGCACTCTGTGTTAGATCCATGTAGCTGTGCTACAGAGCCTCCACAAACCTTACCCAGCAGAGTTGAGCTTCATAGTTGCTTCAGATTGGCTTCATTTGACCCAGAATGCAGGAGGGAGCATTGTGATGTTTTGATTTGGGGGATTAAAAGTAGTCCAAAACCTTCATGTCATTATTGATATGTCTGATCTCTTGTCTCCTTAGAGTATCTGTGCCATGTCTATGTTCGGAATGACAGTCTTGCAGGTGTGGTCATTGCTGACAGTGAATACCCATCCCGGGTGGCCTTTACCTTGTTGGAAAAGGTAAGTATGTGGTTTGTCTGGATTGGACTAGGATGAGGATGGAACATCATGTACTGTGCTTAAAGCACACAGGATGATTGGTTCAAAGTCCGCATGTTTTTAGCCATCTCCTCTGCCCAAACCAAGAAATAATTTGACATTCCTGCTCATGTTCCCTCACTGCTACTGACTCTGAACCTCATTTGACCCATGTCCAGGCCACTGGGTGATAGTACCTTTTCTCTGGACCAAAGCCAATTGTGCCTTGGGTTTTCACAGCTCTAGTCCTGCCCCCTGTGCCTCTACTGAGGATCTTTCACTCTTTCTATGTTGCTCCTGCAGTCACTGTAGCTCTCTCCCCTGATGTAAGCTCTTAGCACCTGAGCATTCTATAATTTCTTGGTGGATTGCTAAATATAAACTTGATGAAAGGGGACTCATTCTGTCCCCACAGAACGAAAATACTTCCAAGTACATAAAATCCAGTAGTTGCTTAAATCCAAAGGACATAGTTCCATTTTTTTGAAGAATTACTTTGGAAAATTAGATGGCCAGTGCCCTTTTCCCTGGAAATCTTGTCATTTTTAAATGTGAACATCTTTATCATTTCCCAGATGAGGTTCATCCCAAGCTGGGCATATTTTACTTTAGATTCTAGACTACTTACAATGTGTTTTAATAGTAAGAAACATTTGGAAAGAGAAACTTTAACCTAGATTGCCCCTTGCCTTTGGATGTCCTCTTCTTCCTTCCCTGAGCTCTGGGGAGTCTGTGAATCTCATTCAGGGAAAGGTGCTCAGGAGGAAGCCCTGTCACTGAGGGTGCTGGTAAGTACAGTGGGAGACTTGTTGAGGCTCCTTTGTCTTTTAGGTACTAGATGAATTCTCCAAGCAGGTTGACAGTATAAACTGGCCAGTAGGATCCCCTGCTACAATCAACTACACAGCCCTGGATGGTCACCTTAGTAGATACCAGGTAGGTTTAAAGAAACAGACTATAGAGACTGTGTGGCCTAGAATCCACTTGATCCTAAAAAGGCCAGTCATCATGACAGTTCTGGTGACTTCTTTTACCAATGTTCTTTCAAACCTTCTGTTTGAGAAACACAGAACATCTGCCTTCAGACTTGGGAACCCAAGCTGTAGGCAGACTTCATTTCTTTGCTGTGTGTTTAGACAGGTTGTGTCTTTTTTTACTATGAAGATTAGTCCATTTTCCTTGGTTTGAGTTTTTTTCTAGGTAATCACTCCAGTACTGACTGTTCTTATTTTGGCTCTTTCCTAGAACCCCCGAGAAGCTGATCCCATGAGTAAAGTACAGGCCGAACTTGATGAGACCAAAATCATTCTGGTAAGCAGGAAGGCAGAGAACAACTCTGGGACCTGAGGGCACAGGGGCATGCTGCCAGCTGAGCATGCACAAAGCCAGCCCTTGTTTAGGTAGTGATGCGGTACTGTCAAGGAAGCAGTGACTGCCATTCTATCACCTGCATCAGAGTGTCCCTCCTGTGCCTCTTGGTTCACAGTATCCATTGTTTGACACGGATCAGACTGAGAACCAGTGCAGCCCTTGATCCTCCTTCAATGGCCACTCCTTGTCTGCAGTTACAGAGTTGCCCTCTATAGTACTTTATTCCCACCACCAGTGCCATTGTTAAGTTGGTTCTCCACTTCTGACAGGTGCCTCCCCTGGCAGTATCAGTATTGAAGGGGGCAGAGTGAAGCACACTCCACTGACCAGAGGCAGCCAAATTCTGCAATACAGGCCTATTGTAGAATGAGCTGGAACTTGCATGTTTATCTGAAATCTGATTTGGAATGGTTTGTTCTTTTTTTTTTTAATTGCTTTTAACTGGCTCCCTCACCTCCTATCATCTACTGATCAGTAGCCATTGATCTGTCACTCTTCTACTTAAAATCCTTCAACAGCTGTCAAATCTACTCCAGGATAAAGTGTACACACTTATGCCTTATCCTCTCTTACACCATTGTCTGCCCAGTTTGTACACAGTGCACCATGCTGGGGGTCTTTCTGAAGGAGACACTGTTGCCACAGCTTGTTAAAGTGTCTCCCTGACCACCAGGTGAGCACCTGGGGCATCTTTCCATCTTTGTTCACTGTGCAATGTCTAGCTTACCCTGGTGCTTATCAGTTGATGAATAAATATATGGATATGAAGCCCAGAAAAAAATCCATAGCTGATGTGAAGTACTCCTGTCCACACCCACATGGCTTCGGCAGACACTGTATCCTGGGCTCAGACTTGCTGGTTGTGGGGTTGGAGTCTTCTATTTTTTAAAACCAGCTTAGGGCTTCCACATAGGTCTCTGGCATAGAGACCTATGAATAACTTGGCTTTGAAATGAAAGTTAGATGTGACCAAAATCATTCTGGTAAGCAGGAAGGCAGAGAACTACTCTGGGACCTGAGGGCACAGGGGCATGCTGCCAGCTGAGCATGCACAAAGCCAGCCCTTGTTTAGATAGTGATGCAGTATTATCAAGGAAGCAGTGACTGCCATTCTATCACCTGCATCCATCAGAGTGTCCCTCTGTGAAAGTCTTCGAGCATCTATCTTTTATATAGCCTGTTGGTCTTTCTGATCACTGAGATGATGTTTCTCCACAAGCCCTGAGTCGTCCTTGTGCTGTTTGAGTCTGAGTCTGAGAAACACAGAACCTAGGATATCTACTCTCCCCTTTTTCCACTGGGGAGCAGTAGATAACCTTACCCAGTCCTGTTCTAGCTGCAGTTGTAAAATCTGGATTATTTTTTCCTCTTAATAGTTTCCCTTTAATAGGGGTTGAACCCAAGGATACTATCTCTGAACTCCATTTTGAGACAGGGTCTCACTAAGTTGCTGAAGCTATTCTTGAACTTGAGATCCTCCTGCCTCAGCTTCCCAGGTTGTTGGGATTACAGCTTGGTGTCCATATTTTAATTTAGCTAACTTTATTTTAAAAATCTGAGTTGCTTAGCTTTGCATAGGGATAAAGAACACTTGCTGATTCTTCATCCTGTACCATTTCACATGTGCATACAACTGTCTTATCAATCATCTGGAGAAGAAGTTGAGCTCTGTTTCTTTGCTAACTGTTGTGAGGGTATCTATCCCTCTACCCCTTGATAAAAGGTGTTCTTATTTCCTAAGTGCAGAATGATGACATTTAGAAAAGTAGGGTGAGTTCTATCACAATGCTGTCTAGTGGACATATACTGTGTATATATATGAGTCATATGTAATTCAGAATTTTATAGGAGTCATGTTTTAGTTGTTAGTAGTTTCAAAAGTAGTTGAAATGTATTAATATTTTTATTAAACCCGATATATCCAGATATTATCTTTTAAATGTGTAGTGAGAATAAAAAGTCACTAAGAGGGTGTGATGCATGCTGAGCCCAAGTCTCTACAACCATGTGTGTTTGTACTTGAAGTACATCTCAGTTTGGACTTGCTTCATCTTTTGTACATGATAGCTCTATATAGCTCCTGGATTGAGACAGCACAGCTTTACCAACTTGTTAGTTTCTTGCAGATGCTATTAATAAATACTCAAAACAGAAGTATTTTCTCACAGTTCTGGAGTCTTGGAATCAAAGTGTAGGCTGCTGTTTTATTCAGGAAGCTCTGAAGGGTCTGTTCTAGGCCTTATTCCAGTGTCTTGTGGTTGCTGGCAATTCTTGATGTTCCTTAGATTGTAGGTACATTGCTCCAGTCTTTGCCTCTGTTGTCACACGGCCTTTGCGGTGTGTGCCACTCTCTTTTCTCTTAATTAGGATACCAGTCATTAAATTAAGAACCTACCCTAATCCATCATGCCCTTATCTTCACTAATATCATTTGCAAAGATTCTTTCCAAATAAGGTCACATTCAGAGGTTCTGGGTAGATGTAAATTTTAGGGGGGCCACTATCCAACCCAGTGCAAGTGTGCATTGTCTAGCTATGGTTTTCTCTTCCCATAGAATGCCCCACCCATCCCCCATGTAACCCATGTATGTAGATGCACACACAGTAATATATAAATATAAATAAACATATGCATGAACTCTCCTAAATCAGTGCTTATCTGAGTATGTGCTGGGAGCAATTTTGGGAGGTATTTTTGTCTCTGAGAGAACTAGATTCTGTGGGAATGCCGCCAGGTCCTATTTTATCCACTGGGATAGTAACTGTTCTGAAACGCAGTCCTAACACTTAGAGATATATCTGTGCTGGAGAGGTGGTACTTCCCCAGCCTCAGAACTTCCACAAAGTCTCTTGTCAACAGTTGCTTACTGAACAGAGCAAAGAGTTCTCTTTTCTCTTTTGTCCAGCATAACACCATGGAGTCTTTGTTAGAGCGAGGCGAGAAGCTTGATGACTTGGTGTCCAAATCAGAAGTACTGGGAACACAGTCCAAAGCCTTCTATAAAACTGTGAGTAGCTGCTGCCTGACTCTCCTGGGCTTCTCCCACGGGGCCGTTGTAGCTTGTTTCTTCTGATATTCTGTACTATGGTCAGACCCTTCTTCGTTCATTTAATCAGGGTAGATATGGCTTTTAGTCCTTGGGGCGTGGGAGCATAAGACAAACTTCACAGGCCCCCATAACAGCAGCAAATTCACTCAGGCAGTTTCTCTTCTCTGCTTCTGAGGCTGCACATTGCTGGCTTCTGAACCCACATTGATTTCAGTTCTTATGATCAGGAGTTTGTCCTCCTTCCTCTGTGGCTAAGCAGTTGGGCAAAAGTCCTTAAAATGCCAGCAGCTCCCCTTTCTGAGGAGGTCCTTTTTCCCTTTGGAATAGCTGTTTTATTGGCAGGATGGCTCTTAAAGACTGCCTCTTTTCTTTTGGAACAGTACTCATGTCTCCCTGAGTGGATGTGGCACCTTTGACCCATTATTGAATAGTAGTAGAGATGAGTCTCCCTAGCCTTTGTATACATACTTTTGTGTGCACACTGGAGAGGTCAAGTGGGGTTAGGAGGGCAGTCTATGACCAGAAAGCAAGAGAGAAAGTATAACAGCCATCTCCACAAACATGAGTAGGACCACATCTGTTCTCTGGAAGATCATCTTCTGGGAAGAAATGCTACCAACATGGTCAGATAGTGTTATTGGAAGACAAGAGTGGAGGAAATTGAGCCGATCCAATTTGCATTGTTGCTTTTTTGCTTGTACCTTCCGTAATAGGAATTTTATCCACTTTTTGATAGCATTAATAGGGTGTGGGGAAAAAAAAAAAAGAGGTAAGGATCCCAGACTGGAAACTGTGTGGTTGTGGATTACTGGTGGCAGCTTCCCTTGAGACTTTGAGGACAGTCCTGGTATATCTTTTCTTCCGTCCCATTTCATATTAGTTTCTCTGTTAGACTGCTGCAGAGTCTCATCTGCCACTCCTGACACCTGCCAAGATTGGAATCCCTGTCTTCCTCAGCACCCTTCAGTTCCCTTTGTTTCTTTCAAGGCCCGGAAACAAAATTCATGCTGTGCGATCATGTGATGCAGCCCTTGGAGGCCGGCACTGGATCGTCCATCACTCATATCAGAACTGCAGTCCTGAGGAAGAAGAGACGTCCGAGAAGAGGACCTGGAGCTGTCCAGACTGGTCATTTTTATTTTGGAGTTTCCCAGAAGAAACAAGGGACAGTGGAAGGGTGGGGGAAATTCAAGTTCATATGTCTGGTTGTGATTTTTAGAAAGAATTTGAGGCCCTCAAAGGTGTATTTTTGGGAAAACGAAACCATAAACTCTGAGTGGCTCCCATAGATGCTGAAGGGCTCATTTTCAGCTAACCCCAGAAGGCTCTATGGGAAGAAATTCAGAGCCAGCTCTTTTTTTATCCTCAGTATGCCTCTGGATTTCATTTGTGCATTAATGATATTAACTCTTCAGTAAGTGGGGTGGGGGAGGGGTCCCTGATGATAGGGCTGGGGTGGGCAGAATTTGAACACTTGGGGAAAGCCTCTCCTGGGGCACCATGGGGATGGGGGTGAGCCTGCTTACCACAGTGGCCAGAGCCAGGTGGTAGGCCAGCAGTTTAGGCCTAAGGCCTGTGAGGGGGAAATGGTTACTAAGTCTCACAAATTCTCAACCTGTTGTTTAGCTTGTCTTTCTGTAAGGATTGGCTTCCACCAAGGGCAGGACCCATCTAAACACCTTCTACCCGGTACTATAAAGTTGACTTGTGGGAGGTGTTTGGAAGGGGCTGAGATAGACAAGATGTGAAGATTGTGGCTCTGCCATCCAGCAGGCTGGAGTTAGGCTCAGGAAAGGGGGCTCTTGTCCTGGTATTAGCATGGTCATCTGGTAGTGCCCGTCTTCAGGGGAAGATCCACACACCGGTGTCCTCAGCTGCTCAGCATGGAGTCATACCCACCTTGACTTGGAATTTGACTTTGAACATGAGTATCAAAGGGTGGGTGCTGTAGACTTTCAAAACTGGTTTTTATTTGCCTCTTCACTACAAGACTGTCTTGGCAATTGCCTGGGGCCTGCATGTCTAAATAAGTCTTTCCTGTGGATACCAGGAGGAGGTGCCAGCAGCCTGATGCCTCCCAGCACCCACCTGAACTTCCTATGGTGGGAATTATACTGACCTGACTATGAGGCCTTCTCCTGGTCAGAGGCAGCTACAGGATTGGTCTGAACTGGTGCCCGCAGGAGCCACCTTGGCCTTGAGGCCCATCTCCGGAACCAGACTGGAACAGTCCAGGGGGTGGGCCTAGGATGTGCTAAGTACCAAACCGCTTCTTCATGCCCCACTGTGCTCAAGCTCAAGATGCCTGCTCAGAGTACACCAGGGGTTCCTGTCCTAACAGAAACCTTTGCTGGAATGATATCATCTACAAGTATTGAACCAGTGTCATCTCATCCTCAGGAGCCTTATTATGAGTTTGCCCTGCTGCTCTGAGAGCCTGCATGTGGGTGTGGGGTGGGTGGCAGGGTGGGATCTGCTGTGTGTTTTGAGATCCCTATTCCAGTTTGGTTTACCAGCCATAGCCCTTTTTCTCTGGGCACTACTGGCCAAAGGGCTTTGGTCTTCCCTGTGGAATGGCCTGCCTGTGTTTTTTCCTACTGTCATAGACATTGTCAGTCCAGGACCCCCTGAAAGACACAGATCTAGCCTGTGTCCTGGTACCTGAAGTGGAGTGAAGTGTGCCTGGATCCCAAAAGAAGAAATAGGATGGTTCCTTTTTCCCCTTCCTGCTCTGGAGGATATTAGGAAGTAGTGTAGGTAGGTGGAAGAGATGTGAGATTGGGGGAAGAGGAAGGGAGACTGGCCCACATTTGGCTGCCCTTCAGCAGGAAGGCAGGAGTGGGTGACTCAGATGGATGGCTCTCCCCACATTTCCCTGCTCTCTGTTATGTTCTAATGTTAAATCATTTGGCAAGAGTGTATTTTAATAACTACTGCCTAACTTCTCTGTGTTCTGTTTGAGAGGTTCCTGTCTAGATAAAGTTGTCTTTTGAAACTACAAAGTGGTCCTGGTGCTCTGTTTTTCAGCTTCAGAGGGTACCCTTTTTTCCAAAGCCCAGCTCAGCCTCCAGGGAGAGAAGCCAATGACTATGTACCTGGGGGTCCTAAGATCTTGTCCAGAAGAGGCCGGTCCAGGCCCAGTGCCTTAACCTTTCTCCACACTTTTCTAGCAGGGACCATCCCCCCCACCCCACTTTTTTTTTTTTTTTCCTTTTTTGCTATTAACCAGGTGAGGGAACCCTGGAGTAGAAGCCCTATTGCCTGTAGTCTTAACTCTGACCAGGGAGCCTAGCTGGGGAAAGCTACTTTTTAGCCTCAGAGCCCTGGGGAGGAAACTAACTGGCCCAGGCCTTGCGTCCCTTCAAGAGGATCTGAGAATGCTCAGTTTACTACCCAGCACAAGTGGAAACTACAGCAGGACATGGGGAATCCTGCTCCCTGAGGAGCAAAACTGACCTGCAGGTTTGGATGTGAAGATTGAGAGTCATTTCAGCTGCTCATTGGAGTTCTGAGGCCTCTGCCTGTCCTGGAAGCAGCCCTGGACCCAGTGTGCCTTATCGGAGGACCTGTCATAGCTTGGGGTAACCTGAGCCTGAAGGGGAGGGGGCGCTGGGGATGCAGCCTAGTGGTAAAGCTCCCTTGGGTTCAATCCCCAGTTAAAAAAAGAAAAAAAAAAGTGAAATGCCTCATTGGCATCCCTGCCTGTAGTGCTTAGTGGTTAACCCCAGGGTGGTGAGCCCTGGGTGCTATCCCTAAAATTCCATCAGAGCTGTCCTGCTGGCATCTTGAAAAAAGGCCTCAGGAATAATGCATGTTGGAGGCTCAGGATCTGTAGTGTGCTGCAGCCTTCCTGAGGAAGGCCTGGCCTGGAAAGATTCCTCTGATTACAGTGATAAACAAGCAAAGCCCTAGATACTATGCCATCACTGCACCTGCGGGTACTGGCCTAGATCTTTTTTGCACTGGCTCTTGGGATCTGCCTCCTGCTGCTCATACCTGGGAGCTTCTGACCAGGTGTAGCACATAGGGTCCAATAAGCTGACATCAAGGGCATCTTCACTGAGCAAGGGGGTCTGTAACAAAATGCTTAGTGAAGGAGATAACTGGAAGCTTTGGCCAGTTCTGGGGATCCCTTAGGATCCCCATTCCTACTGGACAAGATTGATGGTATAGGGCCACTGGTCTTATCAGAAGTTCCTTGGAGCCAGAAACAGTGTTGCACACCTGTGATCCTAGTTTTTCAGGAGACTGAGGCTGGAGGACCCTGTGTTCCAAAGACCAATCTGGTCAACTTAGACCCCTGTCTGAAAATCAAAATGTTTAAAAAGGGCTGGGGATGTAGCTTAGTGGTAGAGCTCTTTTCTAACATGCACAAAAGGTCCTGGGTTCAACCCCAGCACCACACACACAGACACACAAAGTTACCTGAACCCAAGGATAGGTGTGTTTGGTGTCTGGGATTGTTTTGAAGCTAATACTTCTGTCCTAGAAAGCACAAGTTATAAGGAACAGGGCAGCAGGAACAGGCCATGGGATGCAGAAATAGAGGGGAGTGGAAACGAAGATGTGTGTGGAGGACCACAAGGACTATCCAGGGTGTGTCCGGGAAACAAGTGGGCACCAAGGCAGAAGAAAGATCCACAGAGCTCTGGAGGCACAGGTCAGGGTTGGTGTTTCTGAGGCAGGCTCTGGCAGACTTTTCACCTGAGACATAGGCTATAGTGGGAAACTGAAGGACAGCTTGGGGACAACCTGGGAACATGAAAGGCCTGGCAGAGTTTTCACAGAAAGGGATTTGCTCTGTGCTTAGACTGGAAATGTAGGGCTAAGGCCTGGGAGCCTTTCCTCTTTGCACCCAGGTCAGCCGACAAACCCCTCAGTACCTGCTGACCCTGGAGGCACATGGCTGCTCCTGGGTTGTCTCCTGGCATCCCTCTGCTCCCACTACTCTAGATCTCTGACCTGGACTCCAGGTTGTAATCTCTGTATGAAGCCTCCTGACTATAGTAGTTGCCTGATGTCCATGCTGGTCTGAGTGTCAGCTGTCTGCATAATCTATGGGAATAGAGCATGGCTGTGGCAGGCACATGTCCTCACACCCAGAATAGCCCATGTCAAATGGCATGGAGGCATAAGGAGAGACCCAATGGGACACTCAGGGATCCTGGTCTTAGGGCTCCTTCCTGCCTAGAGGCTGCCCTTCCTGGCCTCATCTGTATAGGCCACTGGGGTAACTAGAGAGGTCAGGGCATTGGGGATGGAGGCCTTTTGGTTCCAGTGTCTGGGGTGGACAGCCTGGAGCCCAGAGGACTTGAGAGACCCAGACACAGGGGTGAAGACAGCTGTTGCTATGACCCACTAGCCACCCTAGAGAGGCATAGGGCCTCATCCCCTTCAACATCAGGGGAGGGGCCTGAGCCAGGTCAGGGCCAGGGAGTGGATGTGGGTCTATACTGTGGGGCAAGGGGTTGGCAGGGTCCCAACATAAAGCACCCAGCTGCAGTTGAAGCAGTTTGTCCTGTTTTTCTTTTATTTGCAGTTTCCCGAGACAGAACAAAATAAGAATAATTTTTGTACACCTACAAGGCTCAGAAAGAAAAGACAATGAAACTCAGCAAAAAGAGAGAAGAGGAAGGGGCCGCCAGCACTGCAGTCAGTGACTCCCTGCAGCACTGGCCAGCGGCCAACGCCACCACCCGCAAACACCTAGCTAGCAGAGCAGATGTGTCCTGCTCTTTAGAGAGGGTCATGCAAAAGAATTATCCCCCAGAAAAAAAAAAAAATCCCCAAATTATCCCAGACAGGCAGCTCCGTGGAGATAACAAGGTGAGTGGGAGAGGTGGGGAGGAGGCCCCAGGACGCCAGGGTGGCCGGCCGCGGGGCTGCACGCTGTCCATGGCAAGCCCTGTCGCTGTCCTGTGGCCTGAGCCACTCGCGCGGAGCCTGGCAGATGTTTACCCTGTGTCCATGGATGAGGACAGCTGTCCTGGGCACAGTATGGACGAAAGGTGGTGTCCACTGAGTGTCCATGGGTGGGCAGTCCCCTTGGAGTTTAGGATCCTGTGTCCTGTCCCCCACTCTGTGCCCCTCCCTTGACTTGATTTGTGGGGGAAGATAAAGAAAATCCTTGTTGAAAAATGACGTGAATTGAAGGTGGGCAGCATTGGGGTGGAGGCCCTTGCACCTCTGCACTCAAGGCTCCTACCCACTCCTACCAATCTGGCTTCAGACCCACCTTCCCTGGCCCAACTGCCCTGGGACTCTGTCTTTAGCCTTGCCGTGGCGCCCACCATCATAAGGGGCCGGGACCACCTCACAGTGAGCCCAGGCAACTATACCTGGGAGCACCACCGGCCCCTGGAGGCAGCACATTGTCCCTAGGGACCCTCCCTCCACCCATCAGTGTCTAGCCCCACACCCATACATCTTGCCCCCAGCCTAACCTCTTTAGGCTGCATCCCTGGCCCACCACCACCCTTGGCCTTCCATGTGCTCCTGGATGGCTCCCACAGAGACTTCTGCTCCAAGCCCAGGTAATGAAAGTACTCCTACGTCAGCAAACAACTACTCAGATCCCTGCCCAGGCAGAAGCCCAGCACCTTCTTACCCCTCTTTCAAACTTGCTGTGTCACTCAACCCAGCCCTGAGCCCCCCAGTTCCCCATCTCTGCAGATGCAGCCTGGCCTGCTCCCAGCATCCATTGTCCATCAGGGATTCCAGACCCACAGTCCTTGGTAAGGTCTGCTCCTAGCTGCACAGGGAGGAGCTGCTCAGGCTGAGGGAGGGCCATTGTTGTTCTGCTGCTGGCCAGCAGGGAAGGGACAGGTGCTCCAAACAACAGGGAGACCAGCCTTTGGCTGATTCCCCTCTCCACAGCTGGACAGATCAGAGCTGCAGCCAAAGTGTCCTCTTGCCAGGCACAAGGCCTGGAGGCAAATTTTACCCTTCCACACCTCACTCCCCAAAGGACCAGAGCTGGAGCCCAGAGCCCTTGAGGCTTCTCTGGTAGCCTTGGGGGCGGTGGTCTCTTGCACGCTCAAGGGGCGAGGGGCTATCCATGCTGGATAGTGACTTGAGGAAGCCCACACCCAGCCCTTCACAGGGATGAGGGAAGGGAAGGGAAAGCAGGAACAGCAGCAACTCTCAGGCACGACTAGCGGGGAAAGGAGGCAGCCCAGTGGCCCCACAACCCTCCCCAAGACACCTGACACCACAACAGCCAGGCAGCACACACAGGGCCCATGCGTTGGCGGGAGGATGCAGATGCCTGAGGTGTGGGGTGAGTGCGATACCTACAGACTAACACCGTTCAGCACGCGTGGGGGCCTCGTGGGTATGTTCATGCCCCAAGGGCTCCCCAAGGCCAGGAGCGAAACGGACACACGTGGAGCTTGGGTGGGGAGCGACCCCACAAATGCCAGATTTTTACAGCTTTTCCTTTCTTTAGTTTTTTTTTTTTTTTTTCCTTTTCCCATTTCATCCGATGTCAAATTTTTTTGAGTGGTTGTCGTTGTCGTCATCTTATTTTTAAAAACAAATCACGTCTGGTCTTGTTTTCTGCAGACACAGGCACCAGGGGAGGGGGCGAGGCAGACACAAACATGCGACAGGCAGGCCGTGCGCCCAAGGGCGGCGGGGCTCCAAACACCAACTCTGTCCGGTGAAACAGGCGCAGCTCTGAAACAAGGGGTGGGTCACCTTCCTCAGCACCCGCCCCTGTACCAGGCTCCCAGGCTTTGCTGTCTACAAAGAGGGCCCCCACAGGGAGTGGGCAAGTTAATGTTCACAAATGGGCCTGGCTGCCAGAGGGCTCCAGGCTCAATTACTACCTGGGCGTTGGCCCCTGTGCCTACCACAGGTGATCCCCATCTTAGGTGCTGATGAATGGCGCAAGGGAGCCCCTCCACCATGACCCACCAAGTTCTGGCCTGCATGGCTTCTCCAACCTCATCAGTTTCCAGCCTTCAGGGTGTGCCCTGTGACACTGCTGGCCATTGTCCCCAAGGGCCACTCACCTCACTGCAGTGGGGCCACAGGTGCTCCCGAGCAGTGGAAGTGCACATTCTGCCACTTGCCATCACGGCGGTGCCACACACGTGTCTCTTCGGACTGGCTGGTACGGGGCCGGCCCTGCCCGTCGATGTACTGCGTGAGGCGGATGTAGGCGATGCAGGCTGCGTCCTCACCAATGACGTGCACATGTGGGTTCAGGATGGTCGTGTGAATCGGCTTGCTGTTCTTGGCCAGCACTGCAGACAGGTGGGGACTTGGCACTGAAGATAACTGGTCCCTCCAGCAATTCCCCCACTCTGCATGTACTATAATCCCCCTCCATCTCCAGCATCTGACTTGCACACCTGGCTCTCTGCCCCTACCACCTTGGCTCCCCTTCATGGGGATGATTCTATAGTTGGCCACAGCCCTGCCCCTGACTGAAGCACTTCCTTGAAGGTGCTACCCCCTCATGCCCACCCCAGTTTCCTCACTCACGGTTCTCAAAGTAGAATCTGTGGAAGTCCATCCCTTCGACCAGGTTGCCTAGAGCTTCAGGCTCAAATGAGGTCAGGCCTGGGTCACAGATTTTCCTGGGGGGCAAACCCAAGTGAGGAGGGGCCCAGTTTTCCATCCTCCTCAACAACCCCCCACCCCAGCCCCCCAGAGACTCACGCATAGGCTTCAAAGTCACCATTGTTGACGGCCTCAATGAGCTGCTCTGTGGTTTTGATAATCTCCTGCTTCCGGGCTGCAGGAAAACACTGGGATGACCACTGGGCACTGAGGTGGGGGGCCTGGGTGGAGCTTGAGCTGCAGGCTGTATCCATGTGGCGGCTCCCACCCTGGTTTCTAGAAAGGACTCCCAGGCCCTGGCACCTGTGCCCAAACTGTCCTGATCACACCACTCCCTCCACAGTCATCAATGGCTTCCTCATTTCCAAGTGCAATAGCTCTATCTCATTTTTCTTTAAATGTTTTTAAATGACAGAAATACTTCATCCATATAACAAAATGTCTGAAAAAATGCAGAAAGGGGGGAAAAAAGCCCTTTTCACAACTCGCCCCACAATGGTCCTCCTATCTCCATGGGTCCTACCTGGGCTTTCCTGTAACTTCCATCCTGACTTATCTGCCTGCTCCATCTTCCACCTGTGCCTTGTTAACTTAGTACTTCCTTCCCCCAACAACTCTTTGGCAGCTGGTAAGAGTGGTGGGTTACTAGGGGTCAGCACCAGGCAGGAACAGCCATCAGCAGACTCAGGGAGTGACTCCAAGGTCCCTGGTGGGTGAGGGGCTCCTGAACAAAGACTAAGGTACAAGATGGTCCAGGGATCCACAGGAAAAAATATGCAGTCTCTGGCTACCCCATATCCTGCTTTTCCCTGGAAGCCACAGCCTATGGCTCTGCCTATTTATTGTCCTAGTCCTGGGCTGGAGCCCTGGCAGACTCTTCTACCCCAACTGGCCTTAAGTCTGCTACTTCTCCTGGCTGACACTTCTCCTGGGTCCTGGCTCTAGGCTTCTAGACAGGCTCCCTAACCTCTAGGACAATAAACTGGAAGCCCCTTTGCTACTTTAATTACAGTTTATTGTAAAATTTTTAAAGATGAAAGAAGCAGACAATAATATATCCCATGGCAGGGCTGCCTGTCACCATTCTTGCAGCACCTCTGGGACACAGGGGAACTTGTACCTGGGAGGCAGGGAGGAGGGCTAAATCCACCACTGCAGAGACACTGCCTGCTACATGGCAGCCCACGTGTGACCACATGTGCTGGCAGAAGGCATCTGTGTCTGCCTGCGAAATATGAGCTATCCTTGCTTGGTCCCTGCAGCACCTGGCCAGTGAGGGCAGAAGTTGCTCAATGGCACCTCTGAGGAGTTGGGTGCATTCATGTGTGATGTGCATGTGTGTGCACACATGCTTGTGCATGCAGGCAAACATGTATACCTGTGTATGAGTGCATGCATGTAGCAGTCATGCAGTGTGCATGTACACAATGCTACATACAATTACACACCTGCATGTGTGTATGTGACACAGTGCATATGAGTGCCCATAGGCTGTGTCTGTGGGTACATGTCCATATGTGTGCACATGCATGCATGTTTGTGATCTGCCCCTATCTTGGAAAGGCCCTCTCTCCTGACCCAGCTGTACTTGTGCCATCATTCTGGTTCAATTTCTTGCCTGGCCTTGTGTCTAGATCATATCACTGTTTGTGTTCAGGGTAGTCTCACAGCAGGTGCCTAATCCCGCTACTCACATAATCAATTCTAGAAAGCTGGTCTCCAGGAGGAGTGGGTTGTGAGTTCCAGAAACCCTTTCCCCTCCAGTTCCTGTTCCCAATCCCACATCTATATGCCCAGCTCCGGGAGAGTACCAGGGCTCTGTTCCAAATGTGCAACAGCTATTCTGGTCCTTAACATCTGGACCCCACCAGGGTTGCAAAATTCTAAGTGCCCATCATGCCCCACTCCACCTATTCTTTCTGGAGGTGGCTCAGAGCTTCAGGTCTGAGCTCTCCTGAACCTGCAACCAAATTCTTCCCCAGTCCCAGAGCCAGGCTCCCTGGGCTGTCCCCCCTGCCTTCCACTGTCCAGCACCTCCTGACACTTGATAATCCCCTTTTGAACAGAGCTTCTAACAGAGTAAGCTGCCCTCCTCCTGCTGCTATGCCCTCAGCACAGGGCAGAATCTGACTGGAATGGAGGATATTGTTTTGTTTACAGTGGGCTTTGATTCTACGGTCACCTTATACTGTGGTAAGTGGAACCAATCTTTCATTTGAGGAATATAGTTTTAAACAAACTATAATTAAAAATGGGAGTCAATGTAAAGAGAAAATGTTAAGTAAGCAGAAGAGGAGGTCCATGGTCATAGCACCAGTCAAGAGGCAGTAAACAGGGTCTCAGAGTTGGAAACAGGATCTTCTGGGAGAGCCTCCTGCCCATTCTACAGGTAAGGAAGCTGAAACCTGTGAATTGGGGCCAAACACCTCTTACCCTGAGGAATGGCTGCTGCTTAGATCCCCATGCAACCCAGCCCACTCTGTCTTCCCAAATAGCTTGTGGGCACTTTTGAGTTCTTGATATCCAGGTCTCTGGAGAAGGAAACCACCCATGAGGGAGGGAGGGAGCAGGGCGCCCAGCATGAAGGGATGCCCAAGGCATGATGCCTGCAGCTGAAGACAAGATGCCCTGTCCCCAACAACTCCAGGGAAGAAGCTCAAGTGGTGGGCAAGGTATGGCCTGGGAGGGTTTTCCCCAGTCCAGTGTGAGCCAGGGCCTCACCAGTGTGAGCCAGGGCCTCATGCTACCTGCAGCTCTCTTGCAGGAAGCTACCAGCCTAGGGAACCCCTAGTGTCCAAGTGGGGCTGGTGTAGAATCTGACCCCAGCTAGCTCAAAGCCCTGTCCTTCAGAATCAGCAGTGGTGGGAGGCAGGACAGCTGCCCTGGGATCAGCATGGATCAGCGTGGATCAGTCTGCCTCATGCATAATCCCCGATTAGGGGGCTAGGCCTGGGGTGCAGGGAGCACCCGGGTAGGAGGGTCTGGCCTGAGGTGGGCCAGTGGCACCTGGCTATTCACAAACTAATACAGCTGTGGGCACCTTCTCAAGAAAGGGGGGAGATTCAAAACCTGCCTGCAGAATGGCATGGAGCTGGCACTTGGTGCCCTCCTCCTTCCCTAAGTTCCACAGACTTCTTTCCCTGAACTTTGCCCAGCCTTGCCCAGCTCCTTCCAGGGTAGCCAAACCATCCAGTCCTGTTCACAGACCCTTTCTTATAGCCCTTCCTCCTCTAGCCAAGTTCAGAACAGACCCTAAAGGAACAAGTCTATGCAATGATCCCTAAGGTGACCCAGCCATTCAGTTTCCCCACAGGCCCTTACCTAGAATAGCCACCCAGCTAACTGTACAGACCCCTATCTGTACAGTTAACCCCCCTTTCCGGCTTGCCCTCCATAAGGGCAGCAGGATTCCTTAAAATCAGATGAGATGCTGCAGAAATAAATGCAAAAGGGTGTCGATACTCCCAGAAGCCCCACTTTGTGCTCACCCCAGTGCTTTTCCTATTTGCCTCCCTCGTGAGCTTTAGCTGCTGTCCACCCCACGATTGACCCCCAACCCCCTCACCAGCAAGAACCCGGCCTCTTGCCTCAGCACCTCATCTCCAATCCCTCCGGCTGACCTGGAGCCCCTTTGAGACTGCAGGCTGCATACCCCCACCCTCTTGGGCCACTGCTTCTGTAGGTCTGTCTCCTCTACTCTGCCCCAGACACCTGCAGCAGTCCCCCAAGGCTGGCCTGCAGAGGGTTAGGGAGGTGGGTGGCCCCAGGTTCCACCTATCACAGGTACTCACCAAGCCACTGCCCTGCCATGCCGAGCCCCTGGCCCGGCAGCCTCTTCTCTGAGAGCATCTCAGCACCACCCCCAACTCTGTGTCTTCCTAGAGGCGGGGGTGGTGGCGGCTGCAGCCCTGGGATGTCATCCATCCCTGTAAGTGATACTGGCCGGCAGTCAGCAGACAGACTGGGGAGGCCGCCCAGTCTGCGCCTGTCTCTCCCGCCCTCTCTTGCCCCTGGCTAGCCCTCAAGTCTGCTCCCTGATGTCCAGCTGGACAGCTGGAATGCCAGAACTTTTCAGTACCCAGGACTATGTTTCTTTTCCTTCCATACTATCCACGCAAGTCCACCTTCATCAGAGTGCAACCTGTACAATGTGAAGGGCCCTGGCCAAAGAATGGACCCTCTGCCTCTTGCATTGAAGATCAGCACTGCAAGAGCAGCTGCCCACTTTATTTTCCCATCAGAAGAAAGCTATGGCCCACAGGGTAGTGCACAGGCTAGCAACAAACATGTCATTTGGAATGCTTTTCCTATATGCAGGCATTCATATGCACATGTGTGTGCACGGGCACTTGTGCACACACATGCACACCCGCACGCATGTGCACATGCATACACACATACTTCATGACCATAATTTGAATTTTAAGAGACCAAATGACTTCTTTATGTGCTTTGATGCAAATCTCCATGACCCAGTAGAGGGACCCTGTGTCCCCCATGTCTCCAAAAGCTAGGCCTTCCCAGAGCCAGGTTGGTGACACACCACAGCAGGGGCTCACCCCCTTTGAGCCCTCCAAACAGCTTCCAGGGCCACTCAAAGTGCTACTTACACGGGGTGGGCAGGGGGCCAGGGAGAGTCGGAGATGGGCAAGGTGGGGGGCCCACTGGCAGGGAGCCCTCAGCTTCTGGGGTACCTGAGCCCCTCCTCACCGAGTTGAGGATGTCAGAGATCCTGGGGGCTGGGTGGAACAGACAGACGTGAACACAGTGGGGTGAGGGGACATGCAAGAGAGAAAACTATGGGCTGAGAGCCAAGCCAGAGGGGGAAGACAGGGAGATATAGGAGGATGGAAGGCAGACATAGGGGGATGTGTGGGGATGTGGGGGGACAGAAGGAATGTGGGGAGCTGGCTCCAGAATGAACCAGGATGCCTTTGTCTGTCCAGGTGGGCTGAGCTAGAAGCTGCTATGGGCAGAGGGTGCCCTCCAAGGAGAGGCAACCTGGCCCAAAGGAAGCCAGAGGATATTTCTTCATGTAACTGGCCCTTGGGAAGGGCTTGATAGATGGGAAAAAATGGATGAGGAAGGGAAGGGAAATCTTTCTTTCTTTTTGGTACCAGGGATTGAACCCAAAGATGCTTAACCATGGGGCCACATTCCCAGCCATTTTTTATATTTTATTTAGAGACAGGGTCTCACTAAGTTGCTTAATGCCTCGCTGAGTTGCTGAGGCTGGCTTTGAACTTGTGATTCTCCTCCCTCAGGCTCCTGAGCCACTGGGATTACAGGTGTGTACCACTATAACCAGGTAGGGAAGGGAAATCTAAGAGGAAGCACAAGTCAGTAAAGGCCAAGCCTTTATGTCATATCTCTTTGCCTGTAAACTGTGGGGACCCTGACTGGGGTTCCAATTTCAGCACATTCCTCAACCCTCCACCCCTTGCTGAGGAAATTGTGCTCTGGGCTTGAGGGTACATTGGAAACCAGAGGCATCCCTGGGAGTAGGCTCCTGGGCACTGTGGCAGGGCAGGGTGAACCAGATGTGAAGTCAGCAAGGCTGGAAAAATCTCAGCAGAGATTGCCTGAGGGGGCAAGGAGGGGCCAGGCCAACTGCCCAAGTGTAGGACAGCCCTTCTGAGGGAGAGGCCTAGAGCTGACAGCGAGGTGGGCGGCGAGCAGGTGGGGAGTAGGGAGTAGGAGATGAGCCACAAAGACGGCTGGGTCCCTGGAGGCAGAAGCCAAGTAGCTGCCTTGCTGAGTTAGCGCATGTGCCCCCAGGAAGCCCAGCCAGGCTGGATACCCATTGGGCATCCTGGCCTGGGGAGAGCTGGGCCGTGCACAGCAGGTGCAGGAAGCTGTGAATATTGGCCATTCGCAGTGAGCCCTCAGCAGGAGAGGCAGCAGGCCTAGGGGCCACTACTTACACGGGGTGGGCAGGGGGCCTAGGAGACCCGGAGACAGGCAGGGTGAAGGCCCTGCTGATAGGGGCCCCTCGGCTTCTGGGGTTCCTGAGCCCCTTCTCACCGAGTTCAGGATGTCAGAGATCCTGGGGGCTGGGTGGAACAGACAAGACATGAACACGAGGCAGACAGACGCATGAGAAGATGGCAGAGCCGAGAGGAGGGAGGAAAGTAGGGCCCTGGGCTCAGACTTCCCACATGAGGGCTATCTCAGCAGCAAGAAGTCCCCAGAATGGGGCAGAGAGATAACTGGGCTATTCTTGGAGATCATGGTATCAAGACCTGACCCTTCAAAGCCTCCCAGACTGCCCAGAGGCAGGCTGTGAGCAGGAAGGTAGGCTGGGACAGTTTCCCCATAGACAGAGACCTCTGGCCCTGGCTAATATGGAGGTGGCATTCACTGGGCAAAGGCAGCTCTGGGAGCCTGATGTAGAGGCCAAGGGCTGAATCACGCTGGAGCCATTGGTCCAAGCTCAGTCCCCCCCACTTGGTTCTTGAGTAGCCCTTCAGAGAGGATTGCCAGGCCCTTCAAAGTGATCCCGGCAGCAGCAGGGCCCGGGCTACTTACATGGGGCTGGCAGGGGGCTAATAGGAGTTGAAGATGGGCAGGGCAGGGGCCCCTCAGCTTCTGGGGCTCCCGAGCCTCTCCTCACCGAGCTTAGGACATCAGTGACCCTGGGGCCTGGGGTGAACAGAGGAAGGTGGGTAGGCGGCAGGCACTTAGGAAAGGGGACAGCAGAGGCCCCATAATAGGCTAGAAAGGGGAGGAGGGAGGTTATCACTGAACCCCAGACCACTGCTAGGAGCTGGAGGGTGAACAGAGGTGGGTGAGGAGGGTCATCTTTTGGGGCCACCCACTGGGGTCAGGAAGCCTCATTTGGTGGCCCCTGGCCAGGACCTGTAGAATCAGGAAGTGGGAATGACAATCACCACAAGGCATTGTGGCCACTGGGCCTGTCCTGGCTGAGGTGAGAGAGGCCCAGTGGCCCTGTTCTACAGCCCCAGGACCTGCCCCATATTGGTTTCCTGCCTCGTCTCTGAGCCTTATCCTGTCCCCCTTGTCCTCTTCTATCTCTCTGCAAAACTGAGGCTCAGCCACCTTTGTTATTGCCCCATGCTGAGGGCACAATCTTGAACAGGGAAGTATGAGTGGTCTTCATGCTGCTGACTTTAGGGCCTGTTTCAATCTGTGGGGGAACGACATAGATGTCCACTGTCCTGTGTCAAGCGATCAAAGCCCTATTCTTACCTCACTCTGAAGCTTGAGGGACATTCAGGAATAACATCACAGCTGGATGGGGCGGGTAGGATCAGAACCCCCATCTGACCCTGGGGCCATCCTAAAGGGCAGCTGATGGACTATGTAATAGATAGCCTGGAGGGCTACCAGGCTACTTATGGGGAGTTGGACAAGGCAGAAGAGAGGCTGGGGGACCACTCGATGGTGCCAGGTGCACCTATGGTCTTTGGGAGGAACACACAAGACTGTGCTCTGCAGGAAGAGCTTTGGGATCAGGGTATAGCACTGAAGCCCACCACAGGGAGGGGGGGTGCTCCCAGGAAACGAAGCATGGTTCAGTCACCCAGCCACTCACCAGTGCAAGATGGACGGAATCACAAGCTTAAGGAACTTTAAGAGAAGAACAACATCTTGAGCAAATTCTACCCTCATACTTGGTCCCCCATGGGAACTGAGCTCCTGGATCCCAGAACAGAATAAACCCCAATTCATGGCCATGGCTTCCTCACTTGGACAGGGTACTTGAGAAGCCTGGTGGTGGTCTCAAAGCTGCTTCTTGTCCACACTGGGCAGCCTCTGACACCAGGTCCTAAGCTGCTGTGTTGCAGGACACTGGACCCCCTGAAGGCTTATCCAACCCAAAGAGTAACCCAGCATGGATGGGCTAGGTCTCTGGCAGGTACCTTTAGCATCTTCATCCTCTATGGTTGTGTTGGTGCTGTCAGAAGATTCCTGAGGAAACAGGGGAGGTGCAGGTCAGGATGTGATTGAGGATAGAAGGGATACAGCCAGCAGTGGGACTAGCCAAGGGCTCTGGGTCAGGCCTGCAGTGGCAGGCCTTGGGGCCCCCCAAATCTCATGAAGCAGTAACTGGAGGAGAAAGCTCCCTTGTCTGTGCAGGAGCCCTCTCCAGGCCTCATCCTGCCCCACCATAGGCAGCATCCATCCACATCCCCAACAGCAAGGGCCTTGACTTCCCTTTTCCCAATGAGACTCTGGGATGCTTAACTGACTGTCTAATGAGAGGAACCGGCATTTTGAAATTTCAAGACTTAAAACACAAGGTGATTTTTTCTGACTCCTGGTGATGTGCCGGGGCATTTGACATTTAGATAGAGCAACTTTCAGATTCAAGTCTCTTGGGGCCCCAGACAGAATATACCTGCCACCTAGCCCCTCCTCAGAAAAAAGTGAGATGCCCACCTGGGCCATCTGCCCCTCCAAATCCTGCCAGGCCCAGCCCTTCCCACCTCAAGTGTCTGCTGCCCTTCAGAGAAAAACAGTAGCCAGATGCCTCATGTCTCCAGGGACCTTGCTCTGTTCCTCAGAAGGAATATCAATCTCATAGGTGCCTGAGGGACTACCCCCTGGTCTGGACACTGACTGGACTTTGCTCTAGACCCTAGGCCAGAACTGGAGGTGTTCAAGTGTAGGATCATGGTTCACCTCAACCCAGAAAATGTTGTCTAGGGGTCCCTCACAGAGAAATATGATCCCTCTCCAGACACACAGGGCCCAAGGGGCACCCATCATCCAAGCGGAAGGAAGACAGGTCTTTGGTGTCTAGCACTGTGGATGCCCACAGCCTCTGGTCCCTGCCAAGGGATGGTGTCTTCTGGAACCTTCAGAAGGGAATGGGGGCCTCATGGGGGCATTCTGGGGGTTCACTGAGGAGCTCAGGTCCTGGCATAAGTCTGAACTGCTTGCTGGCATGGGTGCTGTACTGGAAAGGGTTCAGCCACCTGCCCATCCCTCCCACCACCACAGAGAGCCAGCCCCTTCCCCGGCCCCAGGTGATGACGCCAATGTGATGGAGCGGATGGCAGAGCAGAGAGGAGGGGTGGGTCCGCTCAGCAGGAAGCACTGGGGCTATGCTAGGGATTGAGGGGTGGGGGGCAGCCAGAGGGGCAAGGACAAAGTTCCTGAGCCATGGACCTGCCCCAGTGCCTGTAGTGGGAGGTCCCCTTGGAGCCTGGCTGAGAGCTAGCATGTGGTGACAGGGCACAGATGTAATATTTCTTCCCAGGGAAGCGCCTGGCGCTTCGTTTTCTGCTGTGGTCCCCAGGCAGGTGGGCCTGTGGTCTCTGCCCTGCCTTGGGAGTTCAGGCCACTGCACACCTGCCCTCCACTCTGGGCACAAATGCTTTCCCAGGTCACTGTCCAGACCCTCCTCCTGGGCCCGGCGCCTCCTGCCCGAGGAAAGGGTGAGGAGGAGTGAGGCAGCCGCAGTACCTTAATCCCGTCCACTGGGTTATGGATAACGGTGGTTTGAGGCTCCTATAGAAGGCGGCAGACAGAGGAAGGAAAGAGAGGGAGAGTGAGAAAGAAGGAAGCAGAGGACAGGGGAGCCAGGGAGACAGAGGAGGAGTGGGCAGCGGCCAGAGTCCACCCAGAGAGAGTGCAGAGCAGAGGGGACAGGGATGGAGGTGACAAGTGGTCAGCGAGATGGCCCAATAGGGATGGAGGCAGCAGGTGGTCAGCGATGGCCCTCAGGGCAGTGGAGCAGGCTGGGGTCCGACCAACATGATGGAACCAACAGATCTTCCCAGGCTGGAGACGGCGCCAGCCCTCCCGAGGGATTATGGAGCTCATGGGGGCCAAGAGAAGCTGCAGGTACATGTGGGCTCTGCCTCCAGGAGTTCTCCCCACCCTTTGCTGCCTGGACCCTCTGCCCCAGCATGGGGGAGGCACAGGCTTAAAGATGCCATCGGGTGGGAGTGGTACATGGGATGGACAGGGCCCAAATGGGGCTGGCTGTAAGGCCGGTATGTGAGCCACCTTGGCCACTGGGAGGACCTAGGTGGTGCCTGGCACCCTCTTGCCACAGCCCAGCTGCTCTGAGCAGGTTCCCCACTGCCTGTACAGGACAGCTTTCCTCTCCTGAGGACTCCCCATGAGCTCAAGGGAACCATTTGGCAAAGGCAGCCTTCCTGTGGACAGTCTTGGGCTGTCTCCCAGAAGCCTGGCCTGAGGCCCATGGGGGATTCCAAGCACTTCTAGCAAACTTAGGAGCCTATGGCCCAGCAGACTCCAAACCGCCCCTGGATAGTGAGTGTAAGCATATGGTGCCTCAGCAGGAGGCTGGTGCCCTCTGGCCACAACTCCACATCTCTGAGAATGCCAGCTGTGAGATTTACCTGGATAGGAGCCCCCCCGGGCAAAGAGGCCAGAGATGGTCAATACCACCTCAAGAAGCAGAGTGATACATAGTAGGGGAGTCAGCATCCCCACCCCTCCCCAGCAGGGAGCCCCCAGCCTCCCTTTCAGGCATCCAAAGACCAGCAGGGTACCTTAGTTTTGATAGGAACAGATGGGAGGGGCAAGCACACCCTGGATGCTGCTGGACATCTCACTACACCACCATGGCCCCCACCCCCATGGGACTCAGGGTGTATCACTCCAGGCTACACCCCTAAGCTGGGTCAACCTGTTGAGGGGGGCAGAGAAGCTGCGGGTGAGGTCCCTGGGGGTATGGGGAGCCACGCAGGCAGTGCCCTTGTCTTCTGCCTCACCAGCTTCCTGAACAATCTCTTGCTGCAGATTCTTGGGGGGATGACTCATAAGGCAGCATAGGTGGGAGGACAGACCTCTCCTCTGTACCTATATCTCCGGACTCCAGAAAGGGGTTCCCCAAACAGCTCTGTACTGGCCTGAACCTGGGGCCCCTGACCAGTGGTCTCTCACTTGAGACCAAATCCCCCATCACTGCCCCCAGCAAGTGTGGGATTGGTTGGGGTAGGTGTGTGCTGTCAGAGACCAGCCAGGCTGGGTGGGACCCCACCTCACAGGGCCTCTCAGATAGTGGGTGTGGGAGGGGCCAGGGGTTGGGGAGTTCAGTACCAGGGCAGCAGGAGGGAGGGTCCCTTTGGGGCTGGTGATGGCCGAACTGTTTTTGGTGCTGTTTGTCTGGGGCTGTGGAGAGAGAGGAGAGGAGTTGTTAGGGAGAAAAAGGGTACCCACTTCCCCTCCCATGCTTATCAGGGTCTCTAAAGCCACAACCTCAGTGGTAGGGGCAGAGCTATAGGATCTGGGCCCCTAAGGCCAAACTGGCTCCTCACCTTGACTCCATCTGCCTTCTTGTTGAGTAAACTCTTGGCTGCTGCATTGGGAAGGAAGAAGGCATTGTTAGTGATGGACCCGGGTCTCCCTGTGGACCCAACCCTCCCACCTACCTCTGCCCTTTCCCCAGGAGTGAGGCCCAGGACCGGAAACAGTTGTGGCTTCGGCACATAGCCAGGCCCTGAGCAGCATCAGAACCTCCAGAGGGGGCTGGGCCACACTGCCCAGGGGCCCTCACCCCAGGATTGCCCCTTCCCCAGAATCTTCTACAACCTTGGGGCTCCAACAGGGCATGGAGGAGCCTTCTAGTCCTGTGCCCCTTGGCTTTCAAGAGAGAGAGAATGTGGACTCCTCCCCTGGGGGCTGGCAGCAGGTTGGGGGTCGTGGGCGCTGAGCAAGGAGGGAAGGTCTTGACCCCCACAGTTCACCATGTTCCCATCAGGGGCTCATCCCAGCCCAGATGCGTGCCCTGCTCAGACCCCACCCTTCTTTCTAACAATGGGACTCCGACCTCTCCACCAGTGTCCAAATGCCTTGGCCTTGCTGTCTTCCTGAACTGTCCCAGCAACCCTGCTTGTGGGGCCAACACCAGCCTTTTTGCCCACAAGCCCCAGCGGATGCCCAGGCCCAGCAGATGACCCTGTGACCCCAAAACTCCCCTCAGAGGTCAGGGTAGACCTGGCTCTGCCCCGTCCTCCACCCCCAGCATTCACACCCTCCACAGCAGAAGTTAGAATTTTAATTTTAGAACTTTAAAAAAAAAAAAAAAGAAAAAAAAGGAGGAAGTCAGCTTACCTTACAGAAAAGGAAAGGTGAGGAAGGGAAGGAGTGAGAAAGGAAGAGAGGAAGAAAGAGAAAACAAGATTTGTATTGGTTCAGGCAGGCACTCACACGGGGCAGCAAAGCCAGCCCGTCCTGGCCCAGCATTCCCCAAGGACAGCCAAGTGGCCGTGCGGCCGGTACAGCAGGTTAGAGAAGCAGCCAGGGCTGGGCACAGCACGAAGGGCACGGGAGGGGTGGGGTCCCTTGGCCCCAGGTCCAGTGAGGAAGAAGGAGGCACAGCTCCTTACACACCCGGTTCCAGGATGCTTGCTGACCATGCCTGATGCTGGGCTCTGCTGCTATCCAGAGGGGGACTCTTACTTCCCAGGGCAGGCCTGGGTCTGCACACAGAGACCTAGGGCTGCAGCATTCTCAAACAGGGTGTCCCCCAAGAAGCAGCAGCAACAGCAGCACCCTGCATGAGCAGAAATACAAATTCCTGGGCCACCCAGCCCTCTTAAGTCAGAAGCCTGGGAACCTTGGCATCTACCCACAATCTCACAGGGCAGTTCTGACCTTGCTTCTTTGGGTGGCCTGTTTCATTTCAGAGACCAGGCCTGGGCCCCAGTGTTGCCTGCTGACCACCTCCCTTCTAGCCAGATCACCATGCCTGGTCCCTCCCAGGCTCTGCATGTGGTGTCACAGGGTCACAACCACCCGGGGGCTGCATATAACCTCAAGACCCTGAAAGGCAGGCACAGCCTGCTGTGGCGGCACAATTTTAGTTCACGGTCTCCCTCCTTGTGGATCTATTAACTCTCACAAAACTTCTGCCAAGTCCAGGGTTACGTCAGGATCTTGAGAGCAGGTCTCCCTTGGAGCTAACCAGACACTGGACTCTTGCATCCTGTCCTCTGCTGTTCATCCCCGCAAGGTTGAGTACCCTCCCCCCACCCCCCATGGAGCTCCAGGGACTACTCTGATACCCTAGGGCAGCCCCGCCAAGGGTTCCTAGGACCAGAAATTCCAACTTCTTTCCTAGAGCACAGACGGTGAAAATCCTCCCCTCACTGGGGCTAGAGCAGATCTCCTTAAAACTTATTACACAGGGATAGGCTAGTCCTGGTCCAGGGCAGCCCCACTCCTGTCTGTGGACCCTGCCTCTCTCCTTCCCTATCTCCAACACACAGTTCATCCCCAAAGATATCTACCCAGTGCAGGCAGCATGGAATGCCCATCTGCCCCTGGCATGGAGCTGCGCCTGGCACTGCTAAGGCTGTGGCATGGAGACCTCTTCCTGCTGGTGACCTGCTGCTGACACAGCAGGAGAACAGGCTCCTCCTTGGGGCATACAGAGGAAGACAAGAGTCTTAAAGACACTTGTCATGGCAAGCTGAGCAGCAAGAGAGGGACCTCCATCCCTCTAGGGATGTGACTTTTTAAATGCAGCAGTTTCAATGGGTGTTTTGCACAAGGCAGGCCTGACTCTACCTCCTATCAGGCCACACAGCCTTGGCCAAGCCAGCACATTCCCTGCTGGATTCTGAGTTGAAACAGTGCAGGACAATACTGATCTGAGAGTCGGCCAGACATGGGATCCTCCTACCTTCCCCCTTGGCTTGTCTCCAAATGATTCTCACAGGAAAGGAAGCATCTGCAGGCCTGTAGAGACCCCAGGACTGTCCTTGGTCATAAGAGGGCTCCATATGGGTCCACAAGTCTATCAAAACCCACTTTTCCAAGCTGCGCTACTGGAGATATTAACAGTTATCCACGGGAAGGAAAAGGACAGAGTTGAGGCTGGGGTGGATGTGCCAAGTCTGAGGACTTGGATGAGCCATGGCTTTGTCCCAGCCCCAGAAAGCCTTGAGCCCTGAGCTTATACCTATGTCATTTCAACATCCTTCCTGTGAACCCCTGTTTCACATCAGCCCTTGTGCATGTCTTGAGTGCAGCATGAGGTGCAGCCTGGCCCTTCCTGAGTAGGCAGTTCCTGGCCATTGGTTTCCTGGTCCACTTCTTTCTTCAATATCCACATCTGCCCTGGACTAACTACATCCTTTAGGTGCAGCAGGAGCCAAAGGTGGATGGAGCAGTCATGGGATCCCATAAATCTCACCTGGGGACTCCACAGGCCAGTGACCCTCCACCCATGGGAGGAAACTGCCTATTTCCAGGGGTGGTCAGGCCAAGAAACTGCAGCCAACCCACAGCTAGCCTGATAGTTATGGTCTTCTGGCTGAGGTGCTCTGCCACACTGGGATGTCTGACAGAAACACGGAGAAGAAAGACTCCTGATGCATATCACTGGAATACAGCTGAACCAACCTAATCAGGCATGTGGGACCCACAGCCCCACCTTTGCCTCATCCCCTAGCTGGGAACCCTGGACAGCCATGCTGGGCTCCATCAACATGCACTGACCACCCTCCAGGACAGAGTGGCCCTTGGAGCCCAGGGCGGAACCGCACATGCAGGCGGCCTCATGCACCGTCGCCCTTGCTCACTTGCAGGCAGGCGGTCATTGCAGCAGGAGGCCTGGGAAGAGTGTCACTCAAAGGGGCCTGTCTCATGCCGCTCTTCCCCTGGGCAGCAGGCCTCTCCAGGAGCCATTAGCTTCATCTTTTCCTAACCCCAGTTCCTCCCTCCCATATGTTCTTCTAGAAGGCCATAAAATGGAGACTTGGGACTGTTCACTTGGCCCTCATGGGGAGAACAGACTCCTTTTAGGACAGCCTGAGCCTCCTCTATAAGGAGAGCCCTCTGGCAATGATAGCCTCACTGTGGCCCTGGAGGGTCACCAGGTAGAGCCAAGTGGGCGCGCAGGAAGAGCCGGGCCTTGGGAAGGTGATCCCTTTACTCCCAGCTGTTGCTGGAGGTTCTTATGGGAGAACGCTACAGCTTGGTTTGGGGAGAACCCAGGGTCACCCTGTGTGCTTAGCAGCCACCCTTAACATGTGTTAGCTCTCAGCGTGGATGGCAGCTATGGAGCCTTTGAGGAGGTACCAGGGCCACCTAATCCTCAGGGGGTCCATGTCCCAGCTCCTGACAGGAGGATCCACCTGTACCTCCCTGAGAAGAAGGTCAGCAGAGCTGCCTCCTCCCTCGCAGATATGGGACTAGATGAGAAGTATCTCTAAAAAGAACCCAATAGGAGGCCTTCAGAGTCTCTTCAGGGCACTGAAGCCATCCCATCCATCCCTGCATGTGGGAACTCCGCAGTACAGACCACCAGCTCCGCCTGCTTTGAGAGAAGGACTGACCACGGGCCCACCGCTCCCTCGAGTCAGCATCCCTGCCTCCACAGCCCTGCTCCCAGGGCTCCCCTTCCAGGACTCAGACCTCCAGCAGCAAGCTCAGTGGCTCCCCATGAGGTCACGGGCATTGTGAACGGGGTCTCCAGACCCCAGGCACCAGGACCAGGGGTCTTGGCCAAATGTACCTGGGTTTAGCATGGCCAGGGGTCACCTAGCCAGTCCCTCCTCTTATAGGTGAGGAGACGAGTGAGGACTGCCCTTGGGTGGACCCTCCTGGGATGTGACCACAGCGGGAGCAGGGGCTCCCGGGGGCCCTGCCAGCCTCTGGGGCGGCTCTGGGAACCTGGCCAGCGGCTGCGTGCAGCGGGGGGGCTGCATGCCAACAGGAAGGAAGGGCAGGAGCGGGTGGACGCTGGGCAAGACACATCTACCTTGTTCCACCAGCCCCATGGTGGTGCCGGAGGCCGCGGTGGACATTGTGGCCGGAGCGGTGGTCTGTCTGCCCACTGTTAGCACCAGGTTAGAGACGAGGGGGGGAGGGGGGTGAACACAGACGGGGTGGGGGGCGAGGTGAGGGAAGAGAAGAGACAAAGGAAGCAGAAGAAGATTAGAGTTAAAGTTTAGGCAGCAGATGGCTCCAGAATCCCTTTCTCAGGAGAGTGAAAACAAGATTGGGCCGATTGACACTGAAAAGCATTTGCCTCCTTTCTCCTTAGAACACCCCAGTGGGGCTTCTCATGCCCGGCAGCGTGTGCCGGGCACACAGCAGACAGGACAGTCCCATTAGTGTTGGTGTGACCATGTGTGCCCATTCCCGGCAGTACAGCATCACAGCAAAGTAACAGGAAGGGGGAGGGTGCCAGATGTGAACGGACAACGAGAGACAACCACAGGCGCTCGCACACGCAGTGTCAGACGACGGAGAAGCCAAAGGCACAGCTGTCCGGGCGCTGAGGCCAACACCACTCCCTGGGGTAGCCTGAGGCACCCTAGGCCTTGGGGGTCTCTAACAGACCCTTGAGATTTCATTTCCCCACCACCCACCCTGAACAACCAGGGCAGGCGGCGCCAGTTCTTCCAGAAGGCAGGTCCCTCTACACGCTGACTTCACGCTTACCCACCCCCACTTCTGCCACATCCCGCACACAACATGGTGCTCAGAGCACTGAAAACAAAGAGGCCACAGAGCTGCCCTACAGACGCCTGGACAGACACACGTGGCGGGCTGGGTAGTGGGCAGCACAGACACTAGGGTGTCAGGTGAGGGACACAGACCCAATACGAAGGAGACAGGGCAGGGGATGGCAGACTCTGGGCAGCTGCCCAAAGAACGAGCCCAGGAGGCCTGCTGGGCAATAGGGGTCCCCGAACTGAGGGCAGAGGCTGGGCACCAACCAGCTTGGTGGAGGTGGGTGGAGGTGCTGGTGAACAAGGAGGGGCTTCCTGCTACAACCTGCAGGTCAAGGGCAGCATCATGTCCTCCCTGGAGAAGAATGTCTCACCTGAGAAATTCCTTGTGGCCAGCATGGTGGTGAGGATGGCCCCCTGGGGAGAGACACACAGACAGAGCCAGGACCACTCTGTTAGTGTCACCTGCTGGCTTCTGGTCAGAAGAGCCCTGCCCACCGGCCTGCAGGCTCAGCCTTCCAGAGAGGCAAGAGTTTCAAGAACCTACCAGTACCTCTGAAAGAGATTATCTGTATCCAAATCAAAACATACCTGGGAACCCACTCCTGTCGACCAACTAGGCTTCTAGGCGCCTCAAGACCCTCCTAAGACTCAGGGGTTGCCAGAATCACTGTCACCAGGACAGCCCTCTGGGTCTTCCTCCACCCCTTCTTTCCTCACAGGCCCAGGGTGGTAGTGACCGACTTAGGCTTTTAGGAGAATTATAGTTAAACGACATTCCCCAGGTCCAGGCCTGGCCTTGCCCTCAGCACTGAGGACCTGGGGAGATGGCTGGCCTGACCAGACAAATCATCATCAGGATCTTCTGGTCACCTTCCAGGGACCACCTTCCACTCCCACGGCCCACCTTCCACTCCCACGGCCCTGTCCACCAAGACCAACATTCAGATCTGGTCTCCTTACCAAACCTGCTCGGGACCAAGGCATGTTCTTCCCAGGTGAGGAACCTGCAGAAGGTCCTCAGGACACCCCTCCAGGACTGCTCAAGGCAGCAGGGTCGACTAGAAGGGGCCAGCTCTGTGACTGGGGCCAAGCCCATACTCATAGCCCCAGGGGGCTTTGGGCTGTTCCCAGGGCCCAGATTCATTTGGTCTGGGACTTGCCAACAAGCACAGTCTTGGGGGCAGCTGTGACCCTGCTTCATCCTTTGGCTGGATCTGCCGATATCACCCCCAGCAAGGGCCCGTGGGAACACAGGGACGTGTGATGGTTCTGTGGGCTAAATGGTAGTGCCTCACCTTGAGCTTTCTCCTGGCATTGAACTTCTTCAAACACTCCACGGTCTCCTGTCTGTGCATCATGGAGGCCACTGTGGAACGTTGCTGCAGGGAGAGGGGTGATCACAGAGTGGCAAGAAGCACTGGAGGCATCGGCCTTGTCCCAGTGGGGCAGACCCCAGAGTGTCAGGGGAAAGGCCCAGGGCAGCAGGGCTTATGGCATCCCAGGGCTCCTAGGTGCTGAGAGGTACCAGCCACCACTGCATCAAGAGAACAACTGTCCCCACCTGCTGTATCCGCCCACCTGTGACTTCAAGCCTTGCCTCTCATAGACAGTACCATGAGGAACACCCAGGGAATTGTCAGCACAGGGACAGAACCCCAGTGCCCTCCTGGGGCCCTTGAGACCTCCCCCAGGAGATCCATTCCACAAGCGGGCACCAAGGACGACTTACGCAGACCCATGGATGCTTCAGGGCTTCATGGGCTGTGATGCGCTTGGCAGGGTTAATTGTCAACATCTGGTTGATGAGGTTTTTGGCTTCAGGAGTGACAGTGTCCCACTCGGGGGATGGGAACTGCAGAAGCAAAGAAATAATGCACAGGCCAAGGCTGAAACCCCTTCCCTCCATGCAGGGACAGAGTTGAGGAGGGCTAAATAGAGGGTGTGGCCACAGGAGGCTCCACCCCCACCCATGGTGCACACTCACGTCATAGGCCCCAGCCTTGATCTGCTGGTACAGCTTATGCTGGTCCTCATCCCAGAAAGGCGGGTAGCCCACCAGCAGGATATACAGGATCACTCCTATGGATGGGGACATGAGCAGCACAGCCCTGGGAGGGCACTGGGGTCCTCAGCATTCTTTTATCCCACCCCAACAGGCACCAGGCACGTGGGAAGAGTGGCGTATATAAATCCTATTCCCAGCCCTATGCCCACCATACTTCACCATGGAGCCCAGGCTAGCCCCCTCTACTTCAACACCACCTGCAAGAGGAAACACCTGCCCTAGGAGCAGCCCCACCAGGTGGTCTGAGTGTCCCTGAGCCCTTCACTCAGGCTGTCCACTTGGCTCTGGGCCCAGACCTTTGCTGAGTGCAGGTGGACACAGGTGACGGGCCCTGGGTCATGTTAGTAATTCTAGTCTGTGGATCAGACCCCTGCCAAGGCAGCCCAAAGGCAGGTATGACACATGAACCTGGTCCAGGGCAAGCAAGTCAGCCATCTGCAGGTTCCAGAATAGACATGGCGACTTAGAAATGCCCTGGAGCACCCCAACACACCCTCTGACCCACCCACCCCACACACGGGTCTCACCACACGCCCAGATGTCCACAGGCTTGCCATATGCCTCCTTCCGAAGGACCTCAGGGGACAGGTAGCCCGGTGTGCCAGCAAAACCTATTGAAGCGGAAGGGGCCATGAGGAGCTGTGAGGAGCCTCCAACACCTCCTGCCCTCCCCCTGTGCACTCACCAAACCATGCCTGCTGGTCCCCCTGCACCTCGATGGCCAGGCCGAAGTCCGCCAACTTCACTGCAGCCCCCTTGCACTTGCTGGCCAGGAGCAGGTTCTCAGGCTATAGAGAGGTGGCCACGAAGTCACCATATTTAACCCGAAGGAGTCACAGGAGGGGTACGGGACAAAAGAGAGATGACAGCAGCTTGCAGGAGAGGGGTGCAGGTCTGACCCTCCCACACATGGAATTCCCAGGGCACGGCTGAGTTCCGGTCCTGTACCCTCTAATCTGACTACCTGAGGACAAAGACAGCAGCCCCAGCCTGTCAGAGGAAAGTTAGCCCTCAGGCAGAGTGTAGCTCCCCTGCACCCCAGAGCAGGAGTCTGAGGGGGCCTCTCAGACCAAAATCTCCAACCCATCCTCACAAGCAACTGTGATGGTCCCCACAGCTCTGGGGCAGGTCACACAGGAGCTTTGGAGGCTCCCATGGCCCGGGACTCCCAGTGGAAGAGAGGTTTCAACTGGACCTCCCTCCCTTCCCCATTTTTGACCCAGTGTATAAGTTGGCAGGTGGCGGCAGGGCGCAGGGGGAGGTGTCCTGTAAGGCTCAGGAGGTTCTTCCTACTTGGACAGTGGCCCCCAAATGGCATGAAGAAACACTCAAGAGCCAAAGTGCCCAGGACAGCAGAGGACATCCACCTGCTAGGCATAGCCTGATCACCAATTCCCACTTGGTTCTGGTCAGCAGGGCAGAAAGGAGGCCCCTGCCCTAACACCTTCCCGTCCACTCCCACAGGTGGGAAAAGGCTCTTTGGACCCCCCTCAGGGAGCAGCACCTTTGCTCACACTGAACAGACATCTGTTCCTTGTCTTGAAGAAGCAGCCAAGGAGGCTGCTCTCATTCTGTGGACACCTGGTACCAAAGGCCTGAGGGGTCCCTGGACTACAACATTCCCTGACCTTCCTGTCCAGCTTCCAATTCCAGCAGGGTTCTGGCTATTGGTGGTGCTCAAAGCCTGTCCATTCGGATCCTTGACCACTGGGGCCTGCTGGGTCCTCAGGTCCCCTGGCAGCCCTGCAGTCTCCCTCCATCCTGAAACTGCGCAGCCTGCATAGGTTACACTGCTGCTAATGATCCACCCAAAAGACAACACACTGCCTCGCGGCCTACTTTTAACACTGGCTGTCAACCCCAGAGATTTTCATATGTGAAAAAGTGGCCTTTGCAATCAATGAAATGTACCAGTCCTGTGTGAAAATATTTGTGCTCCAGACCAGAGCTTCCTGAGGTTTCAACTATGGGCTGCAGCCAGGGATGAGGCCTCATGCCCTCTTGGGGGGACTCTGTCCCCCGGTGGAACTCCATATCTCTCTGGTAACAGGAGGGAGTACACAGGGCCCTACCCACTGGTTGCCTACCAGACACCGCTGCCCATCTTGATTTTGCCAACCTAAGCAGGGCAGGGGCCCCAAACCATACTTCCACATGGAGAATCTGAAAGAAGAGGGGGCAGGGATGGCCCAGCTGGGCTGCACAGCATTCCTCCACCTCTGGACTCCACTCTGGTTTCTTCACAGCTCAAGATGGCACCGACAGCCTTCTGCTCTCTGTCACCACCAACTCTCATGGGATGGGAGCAAACCCACCATGGTGCCATTGGGGCCATCTCAGTCTAGACAGTAGGATTTCTCCATGAGGAAGAAGGGTTGTTCTGCCACCACAACAAGAGGGGGAGGCCACAGCAAGAGTTCTATTTGTTTTCCAAATTAAGAGGTGAGGAGCACCCACCTGCACTTCTATGCCTTGACCTCAAAGTTAACCAGATAAATCACGGGGCCTGGGAACAAAGCGTTACCTCCTCTGGGTGCTGGCACTAACACATGGCCTTCCTAGGGGAGAATCTGGGCCCCATCCTCCTAGGGACCCTGAGTGAGGGTAGTTCAGTTAAGACCGTGGAGAAGCCAAGACATGTGAAGGGACAAGGAGGGAATCCCAGGTCTGGTCTTCCTGTGACACCCTCCTCAGAGCAACTGTGAAGACCAGCCTCCCATAGCCACCGTCTAAGGAAGGTATGACCTCTCATTCAGTCTATTCAGCCTAGGGAAGATGTGACCCCTACTCAGCACCAACAGCCATGGGAAGGCTGGTTTTAAATACACCAGGGCCAGGCTCAGGGGTCCATACTACCTTCAGAAAGTAACAATGGGTTGAACCAAGATTTGGAAAAGGAGGGAAGGAAAAAGAGGGAGGAGGGAGAAGAAGTGCCGGTGGCTTCTGGGATGCCACAGCCACCCCATGTCCTGGGGGTGAGAAACCTTCTTTTGAACAGAGCCTGAAGCCCACAGCTCAGCTCTGGGCAGCAGAGAGTTGGAGTGAGAGCTGAGAGGAACTGGCAGGGCCAGGTGAGACTGGCTTTCACCACCCTGCCCCCAGCAGCATCAGCCTTCTGTCCCCTGTGTCCCCACCTGCCAAAGCTGCATCTTGGTGGAAAACCAGAAAGTGTATACATTTATTGCTAGGCGTATTTCTAAAGGCTGCCCCTTCCATCCCTGAAGGCATCGAGCCAGATGTGTGCAGGCACATCTCACACGTGTACACACATGCACACAGCACATACGGTGTACATTCACACACATGCATATACGTGACCACTTGTGCACACACATAATCACGTGAATACACTCACACATGCACACACATACACTCGTGCATTTATATGCATACACACACTCTTTGCACACACATAAACATGTGTGAAGGTGTGTACACATGCCTCCATGTACACATACAATACACACATCCAAGTGGACACATGTACATACACACCAATAAACATGCACAGCCCTCAATGCACGCACACACAAGCACACTCTCACCTGTGTGCCCACAAACATGCACACACCTATATGTACATACATATCACATACTTCTACACACAGGCATGTGCACACACCTCCATGAACAAGTACACATACACACACTCCTCCACACAAATACACGGTATGCAGACATGCCTGCCCACACCCCGCATCCCCCTCACTCCACACTGCCCAGCCCCTCATACCTTTTACACAGCATACAGGTGTGGATCATACACACCTGACACAGAGTGAGACAGGAACTCACCTTGAGGTCTCTGTGGACAACCCCCATTTGGTGACAATGGAGAACGGCCTCCAGGATCTGCTGGATGCAGTGACTGTGGCAAAGAGCAGGTGGGTCAGTGCAAGTGGCCCTGGGGATAGGCTGGGCAGGGCAGCAGGGAGAGGAGGCACAGGGAGAATGGCAGTGCTGGGTGGTACTGGAGTGCAGCTCCCAGCCTGCGGGGAGTGAGGCAGATGTAGGAAACCAAGTGGAGAGGAGATGCTAGCCAGAAGGGGCCTCTGGGGTTCCTTCCCCACTACCAGGGTCAGATACCCTGGCCCTCACCCTGCCTTCCTCTTTGGGCCCAGGTCTGCCTAGGAGGCAGGGCCAGGTGCACAGAAATGACTTTTAGGGCAAACGTTCCGTTCCAATATACTTTCCCAAAGTTTGTGTTGACCAAGCTGTCCCTAAGCCTGAACCTAGGCAAATAGTAGCCTGAGGCAGAAACACCAAGAGCCAACCAGGAGGCTGATTCCCAGCAGTGCCTTCTCCTCCTCCTCAGTACAGAACACAGGCTCAGGAAAGAAAAAGAGGGAGGCTGAGGTTGCTGAGAGGCTGCCCTATAGGCACAGGAGTTGGTCAGACCAGCAGGGCAAGCCCAGGAGGAAAGTCTCCAGGGAGCTCCCTTGTACCCTCTCTCTCCCTGATAACTCAGTCTCCAAAATAAACTGCCAGGGACCTTGCACCCCTCCCCATAGACTCAGGCTGCCCAACCCTCCTCAGTCGGGCCACTGAGCATACTCCACTGGAGCCTCCAACCTCAAAGAGGCAGTTTGTGAGAGGAAACGAGGGGTGTGTGGTGGAAGAGTCCCACCTCTTCTGGGCCAGGTCTGGGGGCCTCCAAACACCCAGTATCCTTGACTAGGGGTCCCCTGGGGAGAGGTGGGGACCTCTACCATCAGAGCAGGCAGGGTGGGGCCTGGCGAGGGTCACAGGGCTCTTCTTTCCCCAATTCTGCAGTGTGAAGAAGGTTCCTGGGACCAGAACAGTTCAAGCACCCAGAAAGTTCCAGCCTCTCCCCTCCTAAAACCTATCTGAGGCCACTTGTCCTGAACAGTTCTCCTGGCCTGCAGCAAGAAGGCTACGATTCAGGCAGCAGACTTTCTGCCTCAGGGCAGGTCCTCCAGGGTCACCAGGGGGCGCTGTGTGTCTGTGAGAGAGACTAAGTGTAGAGGTCCAGGGAGCAGAGGCTGAGGGCCCCAGTGCAACCGGCAGAGTGGCTAGTGCTCTGGAAGGACGGGTCACCTGGTGTGGTGAGGGCAGCACACAGTGTGCCCTCTACCCCCTGGCCTCCACTCTGGTGGGTAGGTCATTTGGAAGGGGGTTGGCACCGTGAAGCCCTCTTCAGCTCTCCAGGCTAGAGGATGACAGGTCCCACAGGGACAACCACTGTATACAGGGAGCAGAAGGGTCTGTAGGGGTGGAGGGGGGCCGGGGCTGGAAGACGATGATACAGGGGAAGGAGCGTCAGAGAGGGTGGGGCACAGGGTGAGGGCAGGTGAAGACGATGTGAGAGGTGAGCTAGGCTATGGGTGGCACCATTAGTGAGAGGGTGCCGGGGGGTGGGCATGAGGACACCAGACCCTGGGGCAGTGGCCATGGCATGATCAGTCCAGGTACTGCGCAGTAGGGCCTCAGAGTCCGTTATGTATATGGAAGGCTCCATATGGCCAGATGATGCCCGCTACCTTGCCTGGTATCTATGGGTCCCTCAGAGCATGTGGCCCACCCAGGGCCCCTCTTGCCCCAGCAGGCATTTGGAGCGTCAGTGGGGACACTTGGGTCCGTTTACCAGCATGCAGCCCAGTTCTGAGACATTTTCCACTCGGCATGACAGAGCAGCCGGAGGGGATTTCGTTCCACTTTCTGCTTCTAAGTAGAATATAAAGAAAAACCTCATCTCTCTCCACTCTGAGGGACAGGCCACTTCCAGGCTGTTTTATAAAATATAAAGTCCTTCCTGAAGAAGCCTTAGAAAGAAGCTAGTGAGCTTAACCTCTCAGGATCTGCAGGCAACAGGAAGGGTCACAGGCCTGCCTGTCCCAACTTGTCCTTTCCCTGATCTGGCCTACGGCCTTTGCTTGCCTGGCTCTGTGGGGAGGCCTGAATGGCCAAGACAAGCCGGAATGCTCACACCTTCCCAAAGGGACTTGTTGCGAAGGGGAAGGCTGCCTGCTGGTATAGACACAAGCCACAGAAAGCTACTTTAAAAAATATTCCTTTTTTTCTTCATTAGAAATGCAATACATTTTCAATAAAGAAGAGTTTTAAAATAGACAAGAAAAAAATTTTAATCATCCATAACCCCACCACCTGGAGAGAACCACTGTAGCCTTTTTTCTTATAAAATGCATATCTCTGTGGCAAAGCAGGGTGGAAGGAAGAACCTGGAAGGCAGGAAGTGACCACCCTCAGCTCTCCCTGACTTGAGATACACTCTCAAGGACCAGTGTATCACTTGACCTGGGCCAAAGCACCCACAAATGGCTGACCCTTCCTGGGACAGGAGTCATCATCTCTCCAGCTGACATTATGCATCCCTCAATCTGGTCCCCAGCAGCCATGCCACAATTGGCCATCTCTGGGATTATTGTCTAGCTTCATGGCTCTAGTGAGGGCTGACTCCAAGGGAAGGGCTATCTAGGGTCCACAAGGAAGCCCAGTGTATAGAATCCACGCTCCTCTATCCCACCCCCACACCAGGAGCCCAAGGGCCCAGGGGTAAGCCCTTGAATGGCACACGGGGTACAGAAGTTTTGAGTGTGCTCTGGCCTCCTCCCACTGTCCTGGGTGTGGTAGGCAACAGTGCAGGGACCCAAGAGGAACAGATAGCGGTAGCTGTCGCAGCAGCTGTACCAGGATAGGCTGTTGACTTTCCTTGGTTTTATGCACAAGCTGGTTGGGGCCAGAGATGGCACTGTGAGGACACTATGGAAGGGGATTCCTGGCCTGTCTTCTGGGGAAGAGCATTTGGAAACTGCTTATCTCTGTGAGGAAGGTTAGGCAAGAGATCACTGCCATGGCCCTCCACACCCAAAGGGCAGGAAGGTGCCTATGACCACCCTCTAGCTGCTGCTCCTCCTCCACCGGCCACCCTAAGAAAAGCACCCCTCACAGTGCATCAGGACCAAGACATTCCCACAGGCAGCACCTCTGTGCTGGTCAAAGACACAAGATGGCCCCCTCCTTCCTTGGTCAGAAAGCTCCCAGTAGGGCCAGTGGGCCAAGTGACACTTCCACTCAGCTGCCTTCTGCTGGGAATATGGAAGGGACAATGATGCATGGAATGAACAGGGGTTACAGGAGAGGCAGGAGTGGGGCTGAGTGAGGGATGGGCAAGGGGGAAGATGGTTGAGGCTTGGCACCCACCTGGCATCAGCCTCACTGTAGTACTCTCTTGCCACAATGTCTTCAAAGAGCTCCCCACCAGTGACCCTGTGGGAAAAGCACGTGGAGGTCAGATTCTGGAAATACCGTTGCTTTTATCACTTTTTTTTTTTTTTGCTTTCATCACTTTCTCTGCTACCATCACCACCATCACCACTGCCACCACGACCTCACCACCACCTCCACCATCTCCATCACCACCATCTCCATCAATACCACCACCACTGTCACAATCTCTTTCACCACCAACATTCACCACCACCATCGCCGTACTAGCACCTTCGTCACCTAGATCTGACAGCTTACCAATCGCTTACTCACTCATACATGATGACACTTGACCTTCTGTCTTCACAACCATTCCAAGCCATTGGCACCATTATATTCCATTAATGGACAAGAAAACCGAGTTCTAGAGATCTAAGTGATTTCCCCAGAGTGGGCAGCACAGAGGTCTGAGTCCAGGCAAAGAACAAAAGCAAAAGGCTACCAGGTCTAGGTCCAGGGTCACAGCTTACAGTAGCCTCCTGAGAGGTACCTCACCTGGGGCCAGACCAGACCTTCTGGGGTGCCCTGTGTGTTTAGCCAACTGCAGTTCAGACTAATGGGCACCTGGGACTTCCTGGCTAGGGCCATCGTCTGGTCCAGAGCCTCAGGGCAGGGATTTTGTCCCCACCATGTTTGTTGATGGGGGCATATGGGCACAGTGCTGGCCCAAGAAGGGGATACATCTGGGAGTTTCTGCATCTGAATCACCTCTCCACAGGCCATGGGGGCATACATCTAAGGAAAGTCATGGCCCACATGGGAGCCTCCTTCCTCCAGGTGTGCAGGTGTGTGCAAGTCCTTCCATTCCCAGGCCTACTCCCTGAGTCCTGTGACATTTCTAAGCATGGGGAGTGTGAACACCCGTCAATGTCCCCAAATCCACAGAGCCCCTCAACTGCTAAGGGACCTCTGGGCCTCTGAAAGTGAGGCCAGCCCATTCCAGAATCTGCTGCCCCGTCAGACACAAAGGTTTGGGAGGAGATGTGCAGGACCCCGGGACTCACTACCCTCAGAGGCTTTCCCTACACCTCCTGGTGAGTGCTGAATCAGCTCTGAGCAAAGCCAGCCCCGAGAGACAAGTCATACACACATACACACACACACACACACACACACACACACACACACACACACACTGTTCTCTTTCCTTCTTAGTTCCTGGAACACATGCAGCCATCTGTTGCCACCAGGAGCCCTGGACAGGGCCACCCTCAGTCCAGGGGCTTCTCCGTATCCTGGGAAAAGAATCTGGTGGAGGGGGCTCTGGTGGACACAAGGGCAATGGTGAATCTGTCCCCTAAGGAGGGCACAACCTCAGCCAGACAGCAGTGGCTGTGCTTGGGCCAGCCTTAGTCGCCTAGCTGACAATTTGAGGCCTTATGGGACACATGGGACATCCAAGAACCTCCTGAAGGGATAGCCTTGCCTCTCTTGACCAGAGGACTCCATGTGAATGTAGTCCTCTCAGGTCTGCACACCCCACAGCCTGGGCATCTGTCACTTGAGGAAGGAAGAACTGAGAGGGCGGTCCATACAAAAATGCCTCCTGTCACCACTGAGCCTGCTGCTCAAGAGCTGCTGCGGGAGGGCATGGGGTAACCATGGCAATGGCACCACAGCCAGGCTTCCCTGGCTGTGTGCCTTCCTGGAGGCCACAGAGGTAGGCCAAGACCCGTGGGCCCCCACCCAGCGCAGGGTCCCACAACAGCCCTGATTCACGGACAGCTAAATATAGTGCTGCTTAGCGGGAGCTGTCAAGAGTGAGGGAGATGAGATCACCGCTTCTAAATCTGGCAGGAAGTGAGAGGCGGCACTGGCCCCAGACGCCTTCCTCGCTCAGTTACTGCATGTGCATGCTTGTGCGCACACACACTCGTGCAAACACACACGCAAGGCATATATGCATGTACCCCCACAAACCATAGCCACACATGTTCATACAAGGCACACACACACGCATATATACCGCACACATACACTCACACACGCTCAGATACCCACACGTGCACACACATTCACACATAAGCACAAGTGCACACATGTACATGCTTTTACCCACACTCAAAATACACATGCTCACGCCAGGCAATGGTGCCACCACAGTCCAGCTTGACAAGGGCACACAGGGAAGGGAAGTGACTGAACCGCTGGCTGCACTCTGCAGTCCTCCCTTCCCTTCCCTACCCCTCTGGCCTGTGGGGAGGAGGGGTCACAGGTCAGTCCCAACCCCAAGGGACTCAATAAAACCAGAGCAAAACCAAGGAGGACAGTTGAGGGAGGCCAGGAAGATGTGGCTGGGAGCAAGGTGACCCACAGCAGAGGTGTGCTCAGGTGGTGGCCAGAGTAGGGACAGGACTGCTCCCTGGCCTGGGGAGGTTTCGGACCCCTCCCTAGCCCTGCACCAGGAGTGGGAGAGGGTTCTCAGCGCTGGCACTTACAGATCGAAGACCAGGTAGTGGAAACCCTCCTCGGAGATGCTGTCATGGAGACGCACTGCAGGGACAGAGAAGCCATGAGGAACTGGTGGTAGCTAGGACACACCCACCTTCACACTGTCCAGCCATATGCCGCTGTGCAAGCCCTCAGGGAGGGACCCATAGCCAAGGACCCCAGGGCTGCCCACAGGATGACCTGTGGGAAGGGCCAGATGGGTGACCAGGAGGCAGGGAGCGGGTACTTTGGGCCCTGCAGGCCACCAGCCCCTGGGTGAGCATCAGGGGCCTCTGGGCAGCGCCCTGACCTTCCTCCACTCCCAGCTGCCTGCCTGATCTGTTTCCTTCTGCCAGAGGGAGATCGAGGAGGGCAGTAGTAGGGATTTGCCCAGCTGAGCTCCTGGACAGGAGTCCCTGAAAGGTGTCACATGGGGGAGGATTCAGGATGAAACACACCCATTGTTCACCCTGGGCCTTCCCAGAGCTACCCTCTGTCCTCAACAGGCAGGGACCTGGTCCAGAGGAAAACCTGTCCCAATGTGTCATCACCCAAAGGCTCGAACCCTGAGCTCAGGTTCCAGCAAGGTGGGCCCCTCCTCAAGCCTGTCTCCACGCTGCCTGCGAAGGTCTGTTTGCTTCCTGCCCCTCACTCTAGACCCTGCCTGGTGCAGGGCAGAACTGACAAGGACACACAGGATGCATGACAAGTGGACAAAGGAGCCGGGGAACAGCAGTGCGATCTCAGCACCAAAGTGTGCTCCACCAAGGCCTGCTTTTTCTCATCTGGAGATAGGCCCTGCTCCAAGCAGTGAGTATTTGCTCAGAATGACTCACTTTGGGCCCTGCTCTCCCACGTGCAGATTCTGCCCTTTGCTAGAACAACGACGACAGGCATTGAGCTCTCACCGTGTGCCAGGACTGCTATGAGCACTCTATGGATTAACTCAATTAACCTTCCAGCTACTCCTAGAGGCTACAGATGAGGAAGCTGAAGCACAGAGAGGCTGAGTAATCAGCTGAAAGTCACTCAGCCCAAAAAAGGCAAAATGGGGCTGTGAACTGAGGGGTTGGTCTGGCTCCAGGCCTTACACTGTGCCAGTCTTGGACCCTCTCTTTTGGGTCCAGACAAAAAGATCTCTGAGTTAATGGCTGTCTCCCATCATCCAGACACAGGAGCTGGAGGGTGAAAATTGGTTACCTTCTCCCACGTCCCATAGGCAGCCGGGCCTTAGGCATAAACAGCCCACACAGCCCCAGCCCCTTCCTGGTACCCTCCTGCACTGTCCTAGTTTCTAATTAGCATCAGGGCCCTCCCTCCTGGCTCTGGTCCTTCCGGGTGCCAGCCTAATAGCATCCTCATGCCCAGAAACTCTAATCTGGCCTCTGGGGCCCAGGCTTGCCCAGACCTCTGGGCTCCAATGACCCCACACCAATGGCCTTTCTCAGCACCTACACCTCAGGCACAAAGCCCTCCAGCCTATGAGAGCAGGCTGGGCTCCAGGTCCCAGGAAATGCAGGACCACCCTCTCCTGCCATGTACTGGCTGTATGGCCTTGTACAGGTCACTTAGCCACGTAAGCCTATCTGCTCCTCTATGAAATGGACGAAATTAGCAACTGTGGATCATTGCAAAGATGAATTAGGTAACCTGCAGGAAGCTCCCACGACATGGTGAGTACCTAAGGACAATTGTCATTGTCACTGTTGTTAGCTGTTTGTGAGGCTCAGTACCAGGATCTGGGGCTGCTTGGGGACCTGGGCTTCTTTTCTGAGCCCAGAGAAAAAAGGTCTAAGCCAAAAGGGCAGCAGCTGGAAGGGGTCTTCTGGTACAGTGCTCCAGGGGAGGAATGGAGGCCCAGGGCCACTGTCCCCTGGGTTCAGCAGGCACAGCTTGCTGGTGGGGGCTGGCACCGGACTCCTGGTATAATATGGGGTAAGGTCAGGGGCCCAGGGGACATCAGGCTTGGGTGGGTCCTACTTTCTGCCAGGAAGTGGGTCCCTCAATCAGATGGAGCCACTGGGGATACTTGTAGGAAATCAAGGTAGTGTGAACATAAAAAAAAAATTTTTTTTTAATGTTTTAAAAATAGGTGCTTATTTTAATGGTTTAGAAGAAAATCTAACTAGCACATCAGACCCGTGAATTCACAGACAGGGCTAAGCAAAAAAGTGAATTGTCACAAAATCTATTTAAATAAAAACAATAAGCAAATAACACTGTGGTGGCATGCAGAGGTGGCAGTAAGTAAGGTCCCTGGCAGTATCTTTAAGAGTCCAGTCTGGAAACCATGGGTCAGGTCAGCAAATATCCTCCAGAGATAACCTGCTGCTCTCAACCTCCCAAAGGAGAAGGGGCTCAGGAATATGGCCTTGCCCCCTCTCCTGTTTGCCTTGGGCTCCCGATGGTTGGGGTTCTTCCTTCCCTCAGGGTTGTACCCCTGCTGGGCAGGGGTTCAAGGGTCCAATTCCCAAGTGCCTGGCTGGGGCTTGGACTTTCTGTGGGCAAAGGGGCCGGGGGTCCAAGAGCAAGGAGGCTCAGGGGCTCCTTCTGCTTCTCCCAAGAAGTTTCTTGGATCCTTTCCTAGACACCCATGGTGCTTGCAGTTTGCAGAGACCTAACCCTTGCACCTGCAGGGTCATATGATGCTAACTGGTGGCACGCAAGAACAGCTGCTAGGTGGCAGCTCCAGTAACCTTTCACCCTTGCCCTCCTCCTCAAGCCTCCCGTCCTCTGGGTATCCCCCTGCCCAGCTCCTCAGTGGGGACCCACTGAGGGAGGCTGATTCTAGCCCTGAAATCAGTCAAAATTACAAACTTCCTGGCCAGGGCCAAATGAGAGCTGGTCAGGGTGGGGAGAGGAGTCTGGGGGGCAGCTGAGGGCCCCTCATCAGGAGTTCCTGATGGAGATGCTGGGCACATTAGCAGGAGATGCTGAGGACTATGACTCTGCTAGGCTCTGTCACCCTGGGGTCCTGCTCTTTTGATGAGCTCCCTACCCCCAGGACACCTTCCACATCAGAAGCAGATGCCCCTGGCTGGGTCTCCACTCCTGGGACCTCACCTGGCACAAAGCAGACATCTGTAAATATGTGCTTAATAGTGAATTCTGGCACCCTGGGGAGGGTGTTGACCTGGGGCTACATCCAGGCAGGTGCAGATCACCTATGCTCAGGAATAGGCGCTCCACAGACATCAGCTAGACTTGTCACTGTCACCTTTACCTGATCGGGGAACCAACTCCACACTCAGCCTAGTAGCCGGAACCACAGGGCTGAAGACCCCCTTCACCAAACTCTCATGGTGGCTGCGGCTCTGACTCAGGGGGCAGGCCTCTGTATTCGAGGACACAGGGTTTAAGGAGCTCTGGACCATCTGAGTGCTTTGGTTTATTCCAGATGACCCCAACAGCAGCCCCCCAACACCTGGCCAGACCCTCCTGTGGCTTGTGGTACCATCCCTATTGGTCCTGCCTGATTCCTTCCTCCTGGGTTTCTCTGTTGACACAGGACACTGGTGAAAACTGCCCAGGGTGACATTTTGGGCAGGAGGGAGCCCAAGCCCCAAAAGGCAAAGTCTCCTGGCTCTGAGAGGCCTAGTTGGCCCTAACCCCTGTCTCTATATGAGGTGCTACCAAGCAGGGCCAGGTCACATCCGGCCCAGTTCCATCTGCCCATCCTCCCTTTGTCTCTGCGAGCAAGCTCCTGGCCAACCCCTGACTCAGGACCCCCTTGAACTGGTAGCTTGGAGTCCATCTGTGCAGTCAGTATAGGGCCAGGCTTTGAACCCCCCTCGCAATGGGACAACTCAGTTCAGTGGACACCAGGCTCATGACATCAGATGCTCATCACCAGTGGCTATAAAACACATCTCCAAAGCCTTTAATGCATCTCCTCTAAGAGAGAATTCGACTCCTCACCCTTGTGTGTGGGCTTCGAATGAACTGGCAGAGGTGACAGCTTAGAGGCTAGGTCATAACAAGGCACATGGTTCCTCAAAAGGTTAAACAGAGTTCCCATATGACCCAGCAATCCCACTCCTAGGTACATACCCAAAGGACTGAAAGCAGGGACTCACATACCTGTGCACCCCTGTTCACAGCAGCACTATTCACAACGGCCAAGAGGTGGAAGCAGCCCAAGTTTCCATCGACAGATGAATAGATAAACAAAATGTGGTACCTCCATGCAATGGAATATTATTCAGCCTTAAAAAGGAAGAAATTCTGACAAATGTACAACAGGGATGAACCTTGAGGACATCACAAGTGAAATACGCTGGTCACAACAAGACACTATGGCTCTACTCTTCTGAGGTCTCAAGAGGAGTCAGACTCATAGAGACAGAAGGTAGAATGGCGAGTGCCAGGGGCTGGGGGACAGGGTGTTGTTTAATGGGGACAGTTTCTCTTGACAGAAGATGAAAAAGTTTTGGCTATGGACAGTGAGGAAGGCTACACAGAATTGTGAATGTGTATGCCACAGAACCACATGCTCACAAAGGGTTAAGATGATCAACATTATATTATGTATATTTAATCATAATTTCAAAAAAGGCATTGTACTTCTTTTTCTTTTTGTATCCTTCCTTCTCTGTCCCTGTCTCACACGTTCACTCCATCTCTGTTAGTCCATCTCTGACCTTTGCTGTCCCTCTGTCTGTCCCTCTTTCTCTCTTCCTGATATGTTTGGAAATGTCCTCCAAAGGCCCATGTATCGAAGCCGTGGTCGTCAGCCTGTGGTGCTACTGGGAGGTGGTGCGACCTTTAAGAAGTGGGGGGGCCTCACGGGAGGAAGTCAGGTCATTGGGGGTGTGTCCTTGAGGGGATATTGGGACCCCTTTCTTCTCTCTCTCTCTCTCTCTCTCTCTCTGCTTCCTGCCTGTTGAAAGGTGAATAGACTCCCTCTGCCATGATCTTCTGCCTTGCCACAGGCCCAAAGCAGAAAAGCTAAGCAGACTGAAATCTTGTAAACCATGAGCCAAAGGAAATCTTTCTTCCTCATAAGTTGACTAGCTCAACTTTTGTCAGAGCAAGGAAGAACAGACTAACACGTTGTCCTTCTGCCAGCGCTGGCTCTGGGGAGCCTGCTGCCATGTTATAACTCTGGAGATGCCTGTGGGAGGGGCTCAGGCCCCAGCCAATAGGCATGTGAGGAGCCACCTTGGGAGCATAGCCTGAGGCTCTGATCAAGCCCTTATAAGTACAGCCTTGGCATGTCTGCAGTCCATAGAAGCCCAGGCAGGGCCTGCAGCTGTGCAGCTATCCTGGGCACCCAAGAGGTTGCTGCTTTGAAAAAAAAATATCTTCACTGTTGCTGTTTTGAAAAAAAAAAATCTTTTTTTGTACTGAGGATTGAACCCAAGGGCGCTTAACCACTGAGACACATCCCCAGCTCCCCTTTTAAATTTTGAGACAGTGTCTCACTAAGTTTCTTAGGGGCTCACTAAGTTGCTGAGGCTAGTTTCGAACTTGTGATCCTCCTGCCTCAGCCCCTTGAGTTGCTAAGGTTAAAGGCATATGTCACCACACCTGGGTGAAATTCTTAATAATTTTTGAGCAAAGGGCCCACATCTACATTTTGTACTGGATCCCACAAGTTGTATGGCAGGCCTGCCAGTCTGCTGAACTGCTATTGAATGCACAGAAGCTGTTAACCTGTGTGAGGGGCACAGATTGTGGGGTCATTTGTTCTGCCGCATGGTGAGCCAACAAACTTGTGAACCCACCCTATGAAGGGGTGGGAGATTTACACGCCTTTCTACAAATAAAGGGTCTACCCCCGGAGCTATGGCTGGCCTCTGCCTTTCACTCTAAGCAGGCTGCCTCAGAAAAGAAGGGACTTTATAGTTTATGCCAGTTTCCCTTATGAATCATCCCAGTTCCTCCTACTAGATCCCTGGGAGAGAGGCAGGAACATCTCCATGTTCAAAGGAGGAAACTGAGGCCCTTCCTAGCCTGCTGCCTGACTTAGCCACTGAGCAGGAGAACTGCCCCTCTCAGAACTGTACCCAGCACCTGCTCTTGTGGCCCAGGAGAGCCTGTGAGCAGCTTTCTGCTCAGAGGTGGGGCCGGTGCCCCTGAGGGAAGGCTAAAGACACCCCACAAGGGACAAGTTCCTATTGTCTCCCCTTTGTGTTCTCTCCCACTCCTCTGAGAGTTTCTGGATCTACAGAGAAGACTGTGTGACCTCTGCAGCCTTGGGTCTGCCTCCTCTGTGTTCTGGAATGTGCTGATCTTGAGTCCCTAACCAGCTACTCAAGCCGCTGCAAGGACCTCCAGTAGTCACTTCTTCCCTGGCACAGACTGGGAGCAGGGACCATCCACTGCTCAGATCCAACCCAGAACCACACCCAGCATCCAGCCAGGCCAGAGAGATGTCTTATTGAAGAACTGTCCAAAAACGCCAACCCAAAGAACACTTGGTCCTCTCCTCCAAGTAAAGGGATTCCTTCAAATATGCTCAGAAGGGTGACCTAACCTTGGTTGGTGCTCAGCAGACACAGTAGTGGGGAGAAATGGAGAGCCAGGACCAGGGGAGTGAGGGAAAGGGTACTGGCAGAGTTGAGTGGGAGGTGATGTCTTCCAGGATCCTCAGGAAGGGGGCCCAGTAGTGAGCTGCTGGTGCCCAATGGGCCTGAAGTCCGCTTAAATGCTGCCCTAAGATCCCTACTCCTGAGCCTGCCCAGACCTCTTGAGTTGGACTCTCTGGGGCAGGCCCAGGAATCTGCATTGTCAGTAAGAACAAGACTCTGTGATTGAGATGGAGAGACTGAGATTCAGAAACTGTGGACCAAGGCTGGTGACCTGCTGAAGCCCCACAAATGGGAAATGTGTCTTTCCCATTCAGCTCTTGGTTTGGGACAAGGGGAAACTGAGGGTGTCCCGTATACTAGAGGACAGCAGCAGAAATTCCCAGCACCAGCTCTCCTGGAGCCCCTGTGGCCCACCGGGACCCAACATGGCCAAGGCAGATCCTCCTCTTCCCTCTCTACTTCAGTGGGTTGGAAGGGGAAGTGGATGTCCCAGGCTCCCAAACTGGCTGCTTCTCACAGTCCTTGGGTGTTTCTTTTAAACACAGATTCCTGGGACCTATCTTAGCAAAAGAGAATAAAGCTTTGGAGGGAGGAGCCCAGGAATCCACTTAATAAACTCCAGGTGCCTCTGCGGCCAGCCTGAGCCCTCCACTGGCAGAGAGCAGCTGTCACCTCCAAGGTGCTTCCAGCTACTCCCCAGTGTGGGCAAGGGCTGAATTCCCAAGCTCTTCAGATGCCAGAGCCAGGGAAGGTGAGGGGCAGACAGGACCAAGTGACCCAGGGAGATATGAGCCAACTTCCTAGGGACTGCTCAACTGGGTTTTTTGGGGTCTGCTCAACAGCTCCTAGAATTGTTATTTATCACCCAAACATAGGACTTGTCTGGGGCTTCAGGAAGGAGACTGGCAGACAGTGCCGCTGCACTTTTTGAGGGCCAAGACACAGCTGGGGGCCAGGACCCTGTTAAAGTCTTGGCCTCCATCTAACCCAGATGCAGGCAGGAGGGCTACTGGGTGGCTCCCTTGCCTACCTTTTTCCTGGCAAGGCCAACAGTCCCGATGCTGAAGACAGGACCAGCTCAGCCCAGGCCCCCAGGAGCCCTCCCCATGTGCCCAGCCAGCGCGGCCTGGACAGCCCATCAGACCCATGTTCTGGGCTCCAAAGACCCTGAGGAGTTTTGTCAAAAATATCAGCCCCCCCGCCCTCCTTGGGGGCTGCTCACCAATGTTGGAATGCTTCAGCAGGCGGCAGATCCGAGCCTCTCTCTCCAGCTTCTGGTGATCTGGGGACACAGAGGACAAGGTGTCACCTTGTGCCCCACTAGCTGGGGACTCATGGTTCCATTTCAGAATAGACCCATGAGGGTGTGTAGCAGCTGCCAAACAAGAGAGGATGGGGACATGCCCACCCACTGCTTGGCCTCTGGGGTGCCTGTCCAGCTGTCTTCACCTGCTGAAGGGAGAAGCAGGGTGTGAGCACCTGCCGGGCCACCAGCTGTAGTTCTGGTCAAGGCAAGATGCAGGTGCCTGGGGCAGAGACACCCATGGGAGGCAGTAGGTAGACTAAGCTGAGGGCTGAGAGTTTCCAGGCATTATTCAAAGAACAGGAAATGCCATGTGTTAACAGCGCACTGATTTAATCCTTCACTTATTTGTCCTAATTCCATACTCTTTGGAACTTTCTGCTGATACCAAATTTGTTCTTCCAAGACAGTGGTGGGATGTGCTGAACAACCCACCTGACAGGTTGGGAGGGGGGAAACGTGTCCTCCTCAGAGCCCAGAGTCCACTTACTGCTCCTACCCACACAAGGTACAGGGTCTAGACTGGCTCTGGGAGGGCGGACCAGAGATGAGCAGTCACTGGGCACCTGGATCCCCACCTCAAGCAGTCCCTCCACAGGACCCTCAAAGATTGGAGCAATTTGTTAGCCAGAAACTTCCAACAGAAGTGCCAGGAGGATTTAAAAAGCTGAAGGAAACTGTAATAGCAAAAACCATAAACCCACGTGACAGAAGAAGGGAGTGCTCCATTGTGGCTGCGGTGACAACAGAATACGGTGCAGCAAGGAAACAGAGTCCCCCAGCTGTACCCACGGTGCACGAGCACACCCCGACCCCCAACATGGTGCTCAGGACAAAAGCAGCAACCAAGGAGTGTCCAAGATGTGCTTCAACGTACATCAAGGTCAAAACCAGGCATATCACTGAGCCACAGACGTGTGGGGGGAGCTGTGAAGAAAGGTAGGTGGATTTTCAGCACTCAGGACAGAGGCTGACTCCCTGATGAGACTGGGAGGAGGTGAACCTGTCTAGAACCTCTACCCCTGCTGAGCAGGGTAGGTGAGCACACAATTAAAATGCCCAGAAAGGTGAGCACACAATTAATATGCCAGTCAGGATCACAGGTCCTCCTTTACCAAGCTGGGAGCTCCTCCCAGCCCCATCAGCAGGAGAGGAGGGAAGGTACCAATTAAAAAAGGATGCTCAAAAGGCATTCAAACCAGTCTGCAGGCCTATAGTCCCTAGAGGGTGCACAAGGGAAAATCACCCACCTGACCTGGCCGAGGCATCTCTGGTCAGTTGCACTGGAGCGAGCATGGCGTAGTGTAGGGATGGAGGCCAGACATGCAAATATGTATGTGCCTTTCCCCAGGGCAGTGGTGCCTGCAAACAGGCATGTCTCTGGGACGCGTCCAGAGGGCTTTCCTTCATTCCCCCAGGACAGATCCTTGAGCCACCCTGCCCTGCACACCTGGGTCGCATCTTCTTTCAGCCCAGGCACCTGGTATCCCAAACAGAGGGACTAGCCAAGACTCCAGGTGGGTGGAGTCAGACCCCATCCCAGCGTGCTGCCAGAGGCCCCCACATCCCCACTCCCTCACCTGTACATCTGCCACAGCAAACGCCGTTCTTGTCTTCCAACATAACACCCAAGTCCCTGCTGAAATGGAAGCTAAGGCACCCAGAAACGCAGCTGAGTTATTCACAAAGAGAAGTCTTTGGGGTGGTGGAGAGGTGCAGCCAACAGCTGGGAGGACATTCTGGCTGCCCCAACCACACCTGTCATGAGGACAAGTCACAGATGAAGACAGAGAAGAACCTAACATCTCCAGGACGGAAAGGCCCATTTGGTGATGGTCAACCCTGGAAGTAGTGTAAGTGTAGACCCCATTCTCTGATGTGAAGCTTAGAAAGGGAAATCCTGAATCCACACCTTCCAATTGCTCAGTCGTGGTGAGAAGGCATCCCAAACCAGGCAAGGTCATGTGTGCGTGGGTCTATATTTAAGTAAAAAGGTGACTGACAGACGGACTGGCTCATTCACTTTGGCAGCAGTCCTACACACACACATATGCAGACACACACACTTGTGCACACACATTACACACCTGCTCCCCAAGGGGGCTGGCTCAGAGCAACTTGGGCAAAAGATGTGCTATTTATTCCTCCTACTAGAGAAACATCCCACAGATATAATACAGTATTCATTTATACCCCCATAAAAGCACTTATCAAAAAAAAAAAAAAAACCCAAAACAAAAAAATGCCAAAAACAATTTTACTCAAAGATCAGGCTAAACTGGAGCCTGCAATTATCCGCCTGCCTGCCTGAATTCTAATGATAGCACAAAGTCCCGAGATTCCACCCTCGGGGAATGCCGAGGCCTGGAAGCTTTTCTAGGTGATTCTGCCATGATCTCAGTGTAGAGCCCTGGCTCGCGGAGGCATCCGCTCTGCCAGACCTATATCTTGGGTGCCCCTGAGGTCAGCAGTATGCATGGGGGCCCAGTGCGGGGGCAAGGCTCAGGGGCTACAGAAGGACAAGGGAAGGGAAGTGGCCCCAGCCAAGCCCTGCACACCCACGCTGAGTGACTCACGGCAGGGCTATCAGTAGCTCCTGCAGAAGACACCCCCATGCACCAAGCAGAGCGGGGCCTCAAAGTCAAGGCCTTCTCTCGATGCTCATGGGCTCTGTGACGAAGTCCTCGGTTTGCATTCTATGCGCCTCTGTGGGCTGGTGGGTGGTGTGTGCCTAGAGGCCATAGCCTCCACACACTGCAAATGTTCACTCCTGCAAATGCCGCCATAGGGGCAGCAAGGCCAATGTGACGGAAGAAAAGGAGACAGCCCAACACTCGCAAAGCACAGGTGAGGGTTGCGAAAAGGCTACCCTTCTCCCTCACCTCTCAGCCTTTTGAAAATCAGAGTGGGACCCCAGACAGCACCTACAGCAGAAGCCAGACTGCAGCAAACCACTCATGTCTGTGCCCACCTGGATATCACATCATCTAAGGCTCCAGCCACCTTGCAGGAGCAGGGACCACAAGGCTCCAAGAATGGCCATTTCTGACCTACAGGCCTGGAGGACTTGACATGAAGTTCCCAGGGGCTGACGAGGGGAGCAGAGGCTCCTCTGGGCTGTTACTGTCACCCTGAAGATGATAGGAATAGGGGCCGCCCCGAATTGTCCAAGGCCAGGACACAGGCACAAGGCACGTGACTGTCCTTCTGGAGCACCTGCCACACAACAGGCACCATCTGTTCTGTGCAAGTTACAGGCAATAACCTGTTTAATTACAGTATGCCCTGAGAGGCCAGAGTGGCCAGGGAGAGACTTCAAATGGAGTCCCCCTCACCTGCCACGTCTCCCTCCCTCAGCAACCCGTGCAATGGGTGCCCTGGGGGGGGTTCCCTCAGGTGGTGTCTCCTCAGGCCACCTGGGGCTCCCTCAGGAGGTGTCCCTCAGTCTGGGTCAGCTCATGGGGTTTCCTTCCGGTGGTCTACTTCCGGTGAGGTCACTTGAGCTGAGTTAGGCACAAAGAGAAGCCTATGGGGGCAGTGGAGAGGAAATCCTGGCTGCCCCAACTGCACCTGCAGCACGAGGACAAGTCACAGATGAGGACTGAGAGTGGTTCAATGTCTGCAGGTCTGAAGAGCCCAGGATGAGGGCCTGGGGGCAGGAGGGGCAGTCCCCATTGGACATCCCAAAGACAGGCCAGTGTGTGGTTCCAGGGACTCCTATGTCCTGAGGGATGGCACTCAGAGGTCATGATCACAGGGCCAGAGGACAAGCTGAGGTGACATTTTTAGTGAATCTCTGTTGGTCATTCTCCATAATTTCCTTTTCCCTTACCCAGAGTGAAGAGGTTTAGGGGTGGAGAAGTGGAGGTTCCCTGGCCCACGCCAGGCCCCCAGCACTAAGTTTCATTCTCATGCCCCCATCTGCTCTCTGGCAGGGGTGACTCACAGCAGAGAGGGGTGGGGTGGTGAGAGGAGCCAGCATGCAGGGGACAGGAGGGATGTGGGTGGCACCCAGCCCTGCCAGCTGCAGGCTGTCATGGGAGGACACTGGGTGGAGTGGAGGAAGGGCAGGATGGGGAGAAGTGAGGCCTACCCACACCCACACCCACCGTGCACAATCTCAGCCTCTAGGATTGTGGGGATCAGAGCCTGTGGGGAGGTGGGGGCGGGAGCTGTCCCAATCAGGGTCGCCTGGGACCCGAGCCCACATGGAGCTGCACAGATGCTGTAAGTCCTGCCTGCTTTTTAGCCTAGAACAAGTGATGCCCACTCTCCGGGCCTCATCTAGATGTTGGGAACAATATGATGTCTGGTCCCAAAGTATTGTGCTGGACTCAGCATGAAATTGTGTGTGCAGGGCACCCACCATGTCTAGCTCATGGTAGATGCTCAAGGATATACCCACTCTTCCTGTCAGCCCTGCCTCAACCCAGGATGCTGCTAGCAACCCCAAGAGATCCCTTCACTGGGGAGCCCCTGCCAGTACCAGGGGGTCTCGGGCCCTGGAGAGATGCTCAATGATAGGCAGCCTGGCTGGGAAGAGCCCAGGGACATGGATCTTCTGGTGGGAGCAGCAATAAGGCCCTGTTCCAGCTGTCCTGGCCTGGACTTGGAAGGGTAGGGAGGGCCTTTCAGTGGCTGTCAAGGCTCTACTCCCCTAGTCTGAACCAGCCCTTGCAAGTGTGAGCCCAGAACCAATACCATCAAGGCTGAGGAGATGCAGGTCCACTTGTGTGTCAGCCTATGGTGATAGGGACAGTAACTAGAGGTACCCTAAAAGCCAGGGTCATGTTCGAGGACTCAGGCACTGCCAGTAAACTGGGACACAGCTCAACACTGAGTTCTGGGATGAAGGGCCAAAAATTTGCAGTTCATCTAAATCTCACTGGGGGCCTCAGTTTAAAAGGGTGAGGGCAGCATTGCTGTTCCCATGCAAAGGAGACAAGGGCCACAGCAGAGAGGGACTCTTCCTGGGCCCAGGTCTCGTCCTATAATCCCCCCAGGAGCTGGACCTGCATCTGTTCAACACTTCAGACTGTGGTGGTGGGGTCAGGATCCTACTCCCTGTATCTTTAGCACATGGCAAAACTACTAACCCCTGTCACCCAGGGTCCTGCCCACCTTCCCACCTGTCTCAGCTTTCCAGCCTCTTAGAAGGTATAGAACATCACATCATATAGAACAACTGAGGGCTTCCTAAGCACTGTCTTGTACCAGCATACTTCAACTCATGCATCCCAATCAGGAACCCAATGGCTAGCCTACTGTGGTGGTAAGATGCTGGGCTGAAATACATGGGACATCCTGGATCTTTGCTCCAGGCCTGGCCTCCACACCCTGCTGGCAAAGTCCTGTCCAGCAGCCCCAGGCCCCAGGGTTAAGGAACTGGCCAGAAAAAAAAAGTGAGTTCAGATTTAAGGGCCAATACTGAGAGGGGGTGGCCAGGTAGGGGTAAGCTTCATTCTTCATGAAGAATATCAGCCAAGTGAGGGCTCCAGGCAGCTCCTTCCCCAGACTCCCTGGAGTGTTTTATAGGGAGTTAAGCTAGTCTGGACTCTGTTCAGCTCTGGCCATTCATCATGGCCTGACTGTCCAGTATTGGGGTGCAGCTGGGGCAGGGCTGAAAGGAGATCATGGGCAGATACTGGAAATTTCTCCTGAAAGAAAAATGGCTCCTGAGAGTGAACAGAGTCCTACAAGGCCCTTCAGAGTAACAGCTTGCTTGCTGAGCATTGGCTTTAGGCAGACCTGGGAGAGACTTCCCGTACCCAACAAGGCAAGGCCATTACATCCCCCAACTCTCAGATGGGGTACAGATGCAAGGAGGCCAGGTGGAGGAGAAGCTGGGGAGACGATGACTCACTGCAGCCCCACATAGAGTGTGCATTGGGTGGGAAGCCAGCAGCCCTTTCCACCTTCCTTCCCACAGGGCTGAGAGTGTCAGGGTGTCAGGGCGCGTCTGTAGGCAGAGATGGAGGCAATGTTGAGGAGATGGGCAATGGAGGCAGATACCCCTTTCCTGCTCGGCCTCCAGCACCAGGGGTCATTGGAATCTCGCTGGGTCTGTGTAGCTGCTGGAGGCTGAAGGATGGCAGACCAATGAGGGAAGAGAGGAGGATCTCACTGTGGATTTCTGTGCGTGTTTTAAGAAAGTAACTAGGCAGCCAGCAATTAACGTGACAGCTCAGCCAACAGCTTCACCATGAGGCTGGAGGCGCCTGTGTGCATGCCCTGCAGCTGCCTGCCACCCCATTAGAACAGAGGAGAGGAGTAGGGCTTCAAGGGACACTGACTACCACACGCATCCTGCCCTCTGCACAGGAATATCATCCCCAGCGGAGCTACAGGCCTCTGAACTATCTGCAAGTCACATGGGGTGACTGGCATTCTGCAGCCCAGGCATGTGGACTAAAGTGTGGCCACTCTCGGGCTTCGTGGCAGGGGGTTCCCAGTGCCTCCCCTCTGTGAGGTCATTTGTCCTTGCAGTTGATGCCTCACACCCAGTGCCCTCTTCAGAATGAGAACCATCTCTAACATGTGGGTGAAGCTTGGCTTTGAAACAGAGATGTGGCTTGGAATTCCTGCTCACTTACTGCCAAGTGGTGGCATTTGTGAGGCCAAAGTTAGGGCCAATATTATGCGCTGCCTTGACATCCAGAGAAACCAGGAAGGCCTCCAACGGCCTAACCAGATGGCCCCTCCTGACTCTGTTACTGGGGATTAGCAGGCAACTCACCTCCTCACAGGACCAAGCATAGTTTCTGCTGATTTGAAAGCAGTGACTACAGTACCCCGCAACCCATGGAATTATTCAAACTAGTTAATCACATCTTCCTGCGGATACCCAGGGCCACCTCTCCCTCTAGTTACCACAAAGCCAGCCTCCCCCAGCCCTGCTGGTTCACTCCACTCTCAAGAGTAGCCCTGACAGCCCTGAGGGACCCTGAGGGTGAAACATCCTTGTCTCCCCCTCTAAATGCATGTGACTATGTTCTATTGTCCATTTCATCTGTCCAGTGTCAACCCCATAACCCTGGAACAGGACTTCCATCTTCACCTCTGTGCATCAGGGTGTGAGGACGAGAGCTAGCTGGCAGCTCTCTCCTCTACCAGTCTCATGCCAGAAGTCTACACTTGGGGGTGGACTCTCCTCACACCCAGGCCCCAGCCCAGCCCACCTGCTCACAATCATGGGCCACCTCAGTCTCCTTCAGGGATGTCAGGGGAGCTGTGATTCTGCACTAAGGACTCTGCACCATGACCCATGCCCATGAAGTACAGATCAGGAATTTCCAAGGGTGACAGCCCCCAGCATTCAGGACTCACCCAGTCACAACCTTGCTCTCAACATGTGGCCACAGGGGTTCTCTCCAAGGAAGCAGTCCTGCCCAGAGCTTCTCACTGCAAAGGTCTTGTGCCCAACCTCTGCCTCTGCCCCCAACACTATCCACATTCTTCTTGTCCTTTCCAGTGACTAGGACAACTGCCCAGATATTCCCACGCATACAAGACTGGATGCCTGGAGACCCAACCCAACCAGAAGCCTGCATTTGTGAGGCCAGGGAGCACTTCTGACTGTGAAAGGGATAAAGGGAAAAAAAACAACAGAAGAGACCCAGAAACTAAGGCCACAGGGCCACAGTCCAGCACACTAACCACCTGCCCTTGCCAGAGCTTCTTCACAATCCCCTCATCCTTTACTGGCTGAACTGGTCTCTAACTTCCCCCTAAGTAACCCTCTCTATACCATCCAGAAAGATCTGAGCCCTTGCTGGTCATGTAGCCAGGGAATTCCAGGGGCGCAGGCAGCTGGAGCTCCTGCCAGCTGAGGCCAACATGCAGTCAGCACCTATAACTCCGGACTTCCATGGGGGCAGGGAGATGACCCTGGCCCCCTGCATCTGCCATTGTCTCAGCTTCCCTCTCTCAAGGTTGCTTCTGTCTTCACGGGAGAGGCCTGAGACTTTAGGGTCTTCAGCATACGATAGAGTAACACTAGCTGGTGGCACTGGCCACTCCACTGTAGAACTGGGGCAAGGGCTCCCCTTGTCCACACACAAACATGGAAGCATCATGACCCATGTGTGCTTGTTATCCAGGACAGGGGCTACCTGCAGGGTGAGGGGCACCTCTGTGCTTTCCAGTTTCTCCGTGGCTACTTCCCATGTGGGCTCAGTCTGGGTTTTCAGCTCTCCAGATTATTCACTAACCAAACTGGGACCGCTCACCCACGTCCTTCCCCAGGCCTCAGACCTGGTACTGTGCTGCTCTTACCCAGGTGGTCTGGGACATGCATGTTCCCCCACCCTTCCACTCACCACATCAGCCCAGTCCTTGAACTGAATCATCACAAAACCCCTCTCCTAACCTTTCAATCCCCTTACCTACATAATAGGTAGGTAAGGACCTACTAGGTACACAGCACAGCCTTGGGCAGCCCCCACCCTCACTGGGCGGATCTAAAGTCAAAGCAAAGGAGAGGTAACCTGCTACCACACCGTAGAACCAGGCCTCAAACTTGGGCCCACAGCCTCACCCATTCAGCCCCTGTGATCCTGTGCTCATCTCCTGGTGTGGGCATGGGATGTGAGCAGGATCACTCCAGATTTGGGGAATGTCAGCTTTAAACCAGCCGTGAAGACATTGAGGTCAATCTCCCACCAATTTTAAAGAGAAGACTGATGCAGGAAGGTCCAGAATTCAGTCCCCAGCAGGTTCCTTGCTTAAGCTGCCTTCAGGGGCTTCTTGTGAGCTCTAGAGTTGAAGTGGCTCAACCACCAGCTCCTAGTCCAGCAAGAAGGTGAGATGCATATATGGGATCCCAAGAACAGCTGACAAAATGATACTAGGAGGGCCTTCAAGTTCATGGATGGACCCTCTGATAACTAGGGCCAGTCAGCTCTTCACCCTGCTCCACCCACCCCCAGGCTCAGGATTCCTCCCTTTAGCTCCCCACTCAACCCAATGGGGTGGGCACTGCTCTTGCAGACAGTTCATGGTGCATCCCAGGGATCAAGGGGCACAGAAACCTGATACTGGATACAGGCCAGCCACTCCCAGGCCTGTAGGACTCTGTTCACATCAGCAGCCTCATTCCAGAACCAGTGGGCAGGTGGCCTGAGGCTCCCCACCTTCTCTTCAGTTCACAGATGAGGCCACCAAGAACCAGGACACCCTGCCATGACCTCTCCCCACTTTGATCCTCCTCTGGGGCCTTATTTTCACAAGCTGTGGACTTAGCCAAAATAAATTTGAGAGGACTATGAAAACCAGTCCTCTTCCCAGCCTTGTTCCCAGCGCCAGATAAAACACAGATGCCCAGGTAAATTTGAATTTCAGACAAAATTCTTAATTAAAACTTTAGAATAAGTATGTCCCATGCAATATGAAACATACTTTTGCTGATTTTTTCATTGTATATCTGAAATTTAAATTTAACTGCTAAATCGGGCAACCCCAGCTTGGTTTTCTTAATTGTTCCTGGTGGTTCACCCCACTATGTTCACGGGCACCCCCACCAGGCCCCCACCTCCCCTTCCAACTCCCTCTACACCTGCCCACAGGGTATCCTGTACCTGCCCCACCGCATAAATCCAAGTTTTGGCAACAGGACCGCACAGTTAAAGATTAACCCTTGGGGTGAGAAGGGGGCGGTCTCCAGGGGGAGGGTCACCCGTCACCCACCCCTACACACCCTCCAAATCCCTGGAAAACGGTTAGCTTCCCTCACTCCCCTCAGGCTAAGCGCCGCGGGTGGGTGGCGGGCAGTGGGAAAGGGAGGAGATTTAAGCCAGGGAGGAGAGGCGATGAGAGGCGGGTCTTGGGCCTAAAAGATAAAGGAGGGGAGGAGTGGAGGGGAGGGGAGGGGAGGGGAGGGTCCCTGAGAGGGGAGGGCACCGCCTCCCGCGCATGCTCAGCTGCCCTGCACTGCGGCGCCGCGTCTCTATTAACCCAGTTCCGCCGATTCCGAGACCGCACTCTTATCCCCCTGGGTAGGGGTCATTTTTGGCTGCGGGTCGCCGTGGGGCCAGAGGAAGTCGCATTGCCGGCTGCAGCAAGAGCCCCGAGGTTACAGTCCCAGGCAGGTTACTGGTGGGATGCCGATCTCCACTCCAAGCCTTTCCCATCCTGGGGTGTGGGCTCAGCCCTGGAGCCCGAGAGACATTAGGACAGTTCTTCCCCATCACCACGGAGCCGGGTGTGTCCCCTAAAGCAGCAGGGGGTCATGTAAGATTTGGGGAGGCCAAGGGCTTGAAAGGCAGCTGGACATGGGACCATGGGTGAGAAGAGGCATTCGGTGAGCCTGAATCTCCTGACCTGTGAGGCAAATCCACCTGTGAGATCAGCCCACTAGTGATGTCAGGCTCACCAATGATGTGAGCCCCTCACCGGGAAGGTCTGCCATCCCTGTGCACCCCACCTGTGAACACCCCCACACCCTCACCCCCTCCCACCCAACCACACACACTTTGGACCAAACCTCTGTCTGCCTCAGCTGGGAGAAACTTAGAGACCTTCACACTCAGGCTTTGCTAACTCCCAGTTGTAGGACCCTGAGTGTTGTTCAGCTTCTGTAGGAAGCTGTACACTGACCTTATGGGCGTGGGATCTCTAAGCAGCAGTGTGGCTGCATGATGAGGGCACATATAAATCCTGACTCGAGCCAAGGGGCCCGTCCAGGGCAGGGTTCCCATCCCATGATCACACTGTGTGCTCCCACTAACCAGGGGTCACCTCTGCACCTGCTTCCTGAGCAGTGTGCCAGTGAGCATGCCACTCACTTCCACACAGGCATCCACAAAGCCACAACAAAACCACCCCCAAAAGAGCAGTCATTTAGTGTGACAATGGTGATGGTGGGGGAGACAACAACAAAAAATGTTTCTAAGACTCATGTGCCTAATGATCTCTTTACCCCTAGTCAATTAATTTTCCTCTAGCTGCTTTTGTTAACAATTGTTTAATAATCTCTAATTATTCAGTACATTCACAGATTTTGAATGTCTCACAATCCTCTATTTAATTAAGTATTAAATTTTTAAAAATCCAACTGTTACCACCTTTGGCATTGTGGGTGTGATCCTGAATGGTGCCAATTACTGGGTGGTTGTGGCTTTTCTGTGTTCAGGCCAGCTTCCTCTTCCTTACTGCAGGGCCTCAAAGGATTACGGCTGTGTCTTCTGGGTCCTGGATGGCCCTAAACACAGCAGGTGTGGGGACACAGCATTCCCCACAGTCTTAGTAATGCCGAGGAAGATCGAGGCTCCCACATTTGCACTAGATTCATTTAAGGGCTGAAATAAAGGTGATGGGCAGGCTTCTAGAACTTCCTCTCTAGCCCTGTTCTCTGGGTCCCCCCTCCTCTCTTCTAGAATAACTGGGCAAAACCATTTCATAAAAGCCTCAACCCCAATTGAAGCAGAGTCAGCCAGGCAGAGAGCCTAGGGCCAGGTGGACATCAGAAGCATAGCAACTTCCAACTAGGCTCTGAGTTGGAAGCTGGGAAAGCCACCAGATGAACCAGCTGCATGTGTACTTGCTCAGTGGAGAAATGTCCTGGGCCACTATCCCAGGGCCTGGGAAGCTCCTTAGCAAGGGGATCCAGGACAGATCATGGAGTCTGCAAATGGTACTGGAATGGTACAGGCTATAGAGGTAGCATTCCCTTCCCCACCCCAACCATGAGGACACCTTGTGAGGTCCTCAGAAGCAGGGTATCTTGCTGTCTGGCCATGAAGGGGGATGGCAAAGTGAAAAGAGGGCCCCTGTGGAGCATGACCACACTCAGGCAACTGGTGCATCCCTCTGAGCAGACAGTATTCTCATTTTCTGGTTGGGGAAACTGAGGGTAGGGTGGCTAAACAACCTGCCAAGGTCATACAGTGGGGCAGCCAGAGTTGGCACCAGACATTTACCTGGAGGTGAGACATCTCACTATGAAGCTAAGACTCAGCCCCAAGACCCTTTCTCTTGCCCCCTCCCATCACCCCCTCAGGGAAGCTCAAAGGGTCTGGGGAACACCAGGGGAGCCTTGAGTCCCTATAAGGGTAGGTGGCCACAGAAGGCACTGGACAGAAAGCCTCAGACCAAATTGGCAGTGGTGGCAGGATTCTGTCTGCTGAAGGAGACAAGAAAGGAAGCTCCGTGATGTCCTCCCCTGAGGAGTTAGTGAACCCTCCAGCACTGTCACCACCAATCCCTGGGAGGCAGTCTGGAGGAACAGAAAGGAAAAGTGAGGCAGAGCCCACAGCAGTCAAGGCAAGCCTGGTTCTGGATCATCTCCTGGATCCCCAGGTTTCAACCTCAAAGGGATGGGTATCCCTGGAAACCAGATTCAGCAGGGTTTGTTGGGCTCCCTGATAGCATTGTCTATAGCTGGGTGGCTGCACTGGGACCAACAGCTGTGATAAGACAGCCACTCAGGGATGTTCTTGGAGGAAGGCCTTAGTTCCAGGAGCCTACGACCAGCTGTAAGGTTCGGCCTGCAATTCTGGCAAAACCAGAGAACTATTAGAAACAGAAACAGGGATGCATGATTTGATACATATTTGATAAGGAATTACTGCTGGTTTTAGGAGGGATAATGCAACTGTGGCTATGTTTTTAGAATCCTTTTTCTGCTAGGAACACATGCTGAAACATGGATGAGATGCCAAATGGTCTGGGTTCTGGGGTACAAACAAAACTGGCTAAGAGCTGCTAAACGCTAAAGCTGAAAATCATTCTGTTATTTTCTCTGTATTTGGGAATGTCAGAAATTTTCCATGATAAAAAGTTAAATAGGACTAAAAAAAATGTCCAAGAAAATGGCAGGGCTGGACAAAGGTGGGAGGATCTGGAGGGGATAAAACAGCGAGGGTCAGCCTGCCCTGTGGAGAGGGAACTTCCCTGGCCCTGAGAGTGACTGTACAGGAAGAAGACAGTAGGGAAGGAAATCATTTGGGAAGATTGGCCTGTGGCTACATAGAATTCCAGCCCTGCCCCCTCATCCAGCCCAGCCTGTATCAAATGAAAATGTGGCCAGGCACAGGGCTTGAGAGAAGCGATGGGCAGGAGGATGGCCTGGCATTCCCATACTGCACACAGGCAGCTCATCCCAGCAGCCTACGTGGTTCACAGGGGTCTTGGGCATTGTTGGTCAGGAAGCAGCACAGGCAAGCTGGCCACTTGCAAGGTGGGGTCTGGGGAGTAAGAAAGAGCAAAACATGCATGCCTGGGGTTTCAGATTTCTACTTTTCTCAATCCTCCCAACTTGTGGTGCACTTTAAGGGTATATATAGGGGGTGTGGGTTCAATTTAGAGGAACTGCCTAATGCCATGGAATTACACCCAGTTGGTTTCCTGCTTGAGCCTAAGAAACTCCTACTCCTTCAAGTCCCATCCAATGTAACTTCTAGATGACTATCCAGTCTCCTGGGAACCCCCCTCAGCCCCCCGCCACCCAGCACAATGGGCTATAGCTGCCTATTTCAGGGTGTATTTGGCATCACCATGTCCTTGGTAAAAAGCTGTTATATAAGTAAGGGTCTGTCTGGGCACACTGTGGCCTTGAGCAAGCCTGCAGGTGATAGTGAAAGTGCAGAAGGATCAGGAGGCTGGTATCTGATGTATCACATGGTCCTTAGGCTGAGAAGCTGGCAGGAATAAGGTGACTCACAGAAGAGGCCAGCAGCACGGTGCTGGGGCTCTGCCAGGACCACACAGGGACAGGCTCACACATGTGTCTCCTTGGGATGTGCATTTGGGGCCACTCATCTGAGTGGACAGGGCTTCTGGAGACCCCTATGAGAACCCAGAGAGGATGAGGGTAGCTGCTATCCCTCACAGATGGATGAAAAGTCAGGAAGAAATCCCAGCCATTTATGGATTCTAGTTTCCAGGCTAATAAAAAAGGCTTTTAAAATATTAAATTGACTGGCTCTCAACATTTTTGGGTGTGGAGTACCCGGGATTGAACTCAGGGGGACTTGACCACTGAGCCACATCCCCAGCCTTATTTTGTATTTTATTTAGAGACAGGGTCTCACTGAATTGTTCAATGCCTCACCTTTGCTGAGGCTGGCTTTGAACTTGCAATCCTCCTGCCTCAGCCTCCCAAGCCACTGGGATTACAGGTGTGTGCCAACGTGTCCTGCTGGCTACCAACATTTTTGACAAACAATTCAGTCACAGGTTTTATTGAGCATCGCCTGTGTGTGGGACTTCGGTGGGCCTGCTAATGTGGTCAGGAGCCAACATAGAGCTGGAAAAATAGCAGCCCTTGCTCAACAGAACATCGCATGACAGTGGGAACAAATCCACCACACTGACACACCCTGAGCACAAGGCAGGTCATGCCAGCAGTGTGACCCATGTCAGACTCAGACGCAGGTGGATGAAATGACAATGTGGCAAACAGTTGAGAAAGGGAGGGATGAACACCACAACACTCAAGAGAAGGAAGGAGGTGAGGCACCCAAGAAACTCCAAGTGCTTGAGTTTCATGTTCCTCCTTCCACAAGAAACCCCAAGCACACTTTATACCTGGGTCCCCATCATGCTGACCACCAAACATCAGAGAATGTGGAAGCTTCCTGAATTCTGGCACCGTGCATACAGCAACACTCTGTGTTAATTTTGACAATACTGTGAGGCTGGAAGACATGAGCTCGGCCTGGTGTCTTTATTCCGGGAGTGGGACAGAGTGGCTGCACTGGGTAGCTGCCAGACCCAAAGTCCAGCAAGGCCCCTGGACACTTGAAGCTTCCTTAACTCTGAAATGGAGGCAGAGTCACAGTCACATACTCAGGGGCTTGGGGATACAATGCGTGCTGATGAAGGAAACAAGGCCCCCAAGACACAGCTAGGTAAAAGGGACATGAGGGCTCATCCCTCTGCATGATCATTTGGTGGCTATAGGAGCCAGGGCTTCTACACACGGCCTAAAATGGGGAGCAGGGTCCCAGGACTCAGGGCTGCCCAGAAGCTCAAGATGTGGGCCTAAGATAAAGCCAAGACACTCTGGACAGGGAAACCCCACATCACCACTCCAAGCTGTATGTTCTGGCTGAGACCTGCTCAGGGATCCCACTGCTGGACCCCTCCTAGATGGACAGAGATCTAAGAGTGGCCAGCGGCTCATCTAAACTTTTTCTTAGGATATTAGTGCAGGTCCCCATCCTGCCCAGCCCTCACAGGGCAGGCCAACCCTGCCATCTACATCTCACAGAAGAGAGTACCCCACTACCCACATTCATGACTTGGCAACCACTTGAGGCATGATCTGCTTCCTGCTACTCTTGCTTGTCATCCCTGTGCCTGGGGCTCAGTCTAGAAGCATCCCCACGAAGCTGTGGGTCAATCCACACTGATTCACATCTCCCTGAGACAGAGGGGCAGTGGACAGCAGAGAGATGCTCCCCATCTTATATCCTACACACAACAGCCCATCCCAAGGTCTGTGTACTCAGAGGCTCCAGGACCCTGGCTAGACCTCTTGACAGCCAGTGATTCCCAGCCACGTGCTCTTGGTAACATCTGCCTACCTAGCACCCCAGCCAGCATTGTTGCCACCTACAACACACTTAGACAATGTCCAGAGCGCATCAAAGCTGACCTTCAGAATGCACTGCCCTCACCTCACCTACTGCCCCCTGGGCCACTCCCATCCATCCTGCAGCAGTCCCCTGGAGTGGCTGAAGTATCTTCCTGTATAGGAACTAGGAGGACCCTTCAGAGTCCCCACTGTGCCTGGGCTGCTCACAGCTTAAGTGCAAGACCAACTATTCTGGAAGCTCCACTGGAGAAAACACCCAGTTTCCAACAGGCTGACAAATACGTACAGTTATGTACACACACGCACATGCACACACCGCTCCACACAGCCACACTAATGCACACACAGACACACAGAGACAGGTGTACACATGCATATAGGCACACATATACTTGTACACACACATCTAAGCCTGCTTTGTATCACAGAGCTCTTCTCCATGGTGCCCTTGACAAGCAGGGAGTGTCCTCGCCTCAGAGAGGTTGGCCTGAGAACCCACAGCCCAGGAACTGGCACCACACTGGTTGTGGGATCACCCTGAGCATCACAGGTTCCCGAGCAGCTCTGTGTTTTGTTTTGTTTGGTTTAATATTTATTTTTTAGCTTTAGATGGATACAATATCTTTATTTTATTTTTATGTGGTGCTGAGGATCGAACCCAGTGCCTCCCGCATGCCAGGCGAGCGCTCTACTACTTGAGCCATATCCCCAGCCCCAGCACTGTGTTTTGACAGAGAAAAATGAAGCTCACAGCCCCAGAACCTGGAACACAGCCCCACCCACCCACCCTACCACAAGCCAGGCCCAAGAGAGGCCAGCAGAGCTCACCAATGGCCAGTGGTCCACATCTAGCCCATGCAGAATCCCAAGAGAGGGTTCACCCAGGCCCACACCCCAAAAGCAGCTCCCCCTGGTCCCAGGTAGCCAAAATTTGTGTCCAGATGTTCAACAAGGTTGCTGGCAGTGTTCCAGCAGGGGAGGGGTGACATGGTGCTGCCATCTCACTGAGATAGCCACCCACCACACCTGCATTCCTGCTGCCCTGCCATGTTGAGGACTCTATCCAGAGCCCTACCTGGGGTCCACGCACTCCCCGTTCAGATCTGTGCCCATCACCATGGAACTTGCTGTACACTGACTTCTGGTTTTGTTTTCTGTCAGCTTGCCTGAAAACACCCCCATGAGGACAAAGATCTGTCTGCTCCATCATCAGCAGGTCTTGAGAGGCCCATGATGCACTAGAGCTGCCCCGGCAAGCACCAGGCAAGACCCTTCTTCCCATGCCTGCAGTCTTCAGAGCTCTCCCCAGGGTAAGTGGATGCACTGTTCTCCTGCTCAGAAGACTCAGTTAAGAAACTGCCTGTCGTATGCCAAGTTGGCCACAGAGGCAGAGGGTGGACGTTGACTGCAGCCCTGTCTTTCACCTGGAGTCACTGGCTTCTCCTTGGCCACAGTCCTTGGGAAAAGCACTACAGTGCCTAGCACCATGAGCATCTATCCTTCCAGCTCTGAGAACAGAAATCAAATAGACTTGGGAAGGGGAGGCCACGTGGGGGCTCCAGGGATACCCAACCAACGAGTGAAGGTGCATCCTGAACCTGAGGATGAGGACCCCCACATCCTTCAGCCAGAGACGCCTTCAAGGCCTTAATACTCCTGCACCCCTTCACCCCCCGCCCCACATACAACCTCTACTCCACGAACTCTGAAGTCTGCTCCATCCATGTGTGAAACTGCTGGCCAGGCCAAGCTAAACACTGGCCAAGCCTAGGAGGGATCCACTGCCCTGTCCACAGCCCTCCCAAGCCCCTGCCCAGCCCAACCATGGCCACACTGACACCCCTGGGCCCTACCTCTGGCTGACAGCTTCTTGGTGTTGATGATCTTGGCTGCATACTCATGGCCGGTGCAGAGCTTGACGCAGCGTCGGACCACAGAGAAAGCCCCCCTGGGGAGTAGAATACGGGGCAAGAGACAGACAGAAACAGACAGGGAGAAAGAGAGAGCCAATTAATCGCCCATAAACACTCAGTATCCAGCCAGTAGCCAGGCCTTGGGCAGACGGCCAGTGATGGGAGGAAGCCTGGACCCTTCCCACACCACTGGGTACTGCAGGACAGGGCCTAGCCTCCGGACAGCTCCTGCCAGACAAACACCCTGACAAGGCTGCAGGGAAGGGGGCCACCACAACACTGGGAGGAGGCTGTCCAGGCCCCCATTCAACTCCTCTGTGATCCTGGGGCCCCATATCCTTATGGGTCAGACGAACTGATAGTCCCCCGGGCCTTCCATCTCCCACCCTCAGGTGTTCTATACCAAGTGCATAAGGCCTAGTTAGTTCTTTTTCAAAGAAAGGGCCAGAAGCCAGCTACCAAGGGCAGATATATTGGTATTTGGTGCAGACCCAGAGACTCACATAAGGTTGGAGAGAGAGGGAGAAGCAGCAAATCATTAAACTGCAAAGTGAGAGGAGAGAGTCCCCTGGAATATTCCACTGTCCTTGTGTCAGAGCAGAGGCTGTGGAGGTCCAGAGTGGGGCGCCACAGGGACATTGACACACCAACAGTTTGGAGGTGTCACACTTAAGAACCAGAGCTTGGGACTGTGGGTTAAAATGATGGTGGCCATCAAGAGAGGCCTTTGACATTTTCCACGAAACTGACACAGAAGTATTTCTACTTCTAGAGACCTGAAGCCCAGAAAGGGAGGAAGCCCAGAGCCAGGCTGAGCCCACTACTATGACACCTGACCTCTGTCTCTGTAGCCCCAAAGTGCCCAGCCTCCCCACTCAAAGCACAACCTCACTCCCTCTTTGGACTGGGCATCCTGAGTAATCCCAGTGTCTAAATTGAGGTTCCATGACCAGAAAGAAGTCTCTTAAGCAGCGAACACTTTTTTTTTTCTTTTTCTGCTACAATCTTTGTAACAATGTAAATGAACACACTATGCCTCCTTGAATACATTCAAAATGACTCAGGTCCTTCCCATCAGTGACTACCCAGGCAGCCCAGTGGCATCTTCGCCTTTTAAAGTCAATCTGCAAAAGGGGACAAGGGCTACCTCGGGAGGGGCTGGGAGGTGGGGAAGGCTGCTCGCTCTGCAGCTTCTTGGTGCTATTTGATTTTTTCACTTATGTGTAACAGTTACATTCTCAAAATATTCCTTCTTATAAAAAATGTAAAGAAAGGATTATTGTTTTGACCCATGACACTGTCCTGAGAGAGAGTGGAGAAGGGAGAGGCCGTGAGCTTCATGCCTAGTCTGGTTTCAATTCTTATCCATCACTTCTGGTTGCACAGGGTGACGTAGCTCTCAGTCTCAGTTTCCTCATCTGTATAAGAGAGCAGAAAGGCCTCTTGGGGCCGCTGTGTGGCTGTTGCCCACTCCAACCTCACCCAGTGCTCACCCTCACATTCCCTTCTTGCTCATCAAGAGTTGAGAGCTTCTGTTAGGGGCCCTGAGCTGCCACCTGATCTGTTCCCCACTCAGTGCCTAAGAGGGCATGGTGCCTGCAGTATTGGCTCTGTGGACACCCCCTAAAAGCTCTGGGCCAGGTCCTGAAGGAAGCAGTAAGTCCAGGCCTCCCTGTGCCAGGGATGCAACCTCACATGTGGGCTGACCCTCAGTGGGAAGTTTGCATAGCTGGACATTCATCTCTGAGAAACAGATAGGTGATGCTGGACACCGGGTCCAAATGGGGAAGCCTGTCCCTGGAGCAGGGAGGAGGTCCACACTCATCTTCCCTTCAGCAGAGGCTGCCCCCGGTTGCTGTGCTGACCTGGGTAAAGACCCAAGCAGAAATCCCTGCAAGTCACAACTCTTCTGCAGCAGAAGAGTGGTCACGCATGAAATGACCAAGATCCTGAAGCAGATGGATGGTTCAGGGTACTGCTCAGGTGGCCCTCCCCAGGTCAGACACCCACTTTTCAGTTCTGTAGAAGGCTCTGGAGCTGCCCCTGCACTGTCAGCCAGGGTCTAGGATAGTCACTGACCGGGAAAGGTGATCAGGGATAGTTGCATTTGCCACAGGGAGGGAGAAAGGTACGCTGGGGACCAGGAGGCATCTAGGCTGGGGGTACCAGCTGCACAGCTATGTGAGAGGGAAGGCAGCAGGCAAAACACCTGCTGTTCAGCAGATGCTCAACAGGAAGGGCCAGGGATGAAGAAGCCCTTCTTTCTTGGCCACAAGTCCACAGGGTGAGGTGGAGAATACCCAAAGAAAGGACAGGTCCCCATTCCAGTGACTCAGCCCCAGATACAGAAGGTGGCAGCCAGGTGGTGGGGACAGGAAGGCTCAGCCCCCAGGATGGCTGCTCTTCCCTATGCCCAGTTCCTCAGCCCCACCTCTTCCACCCCTGCAAAGGGCTTCTCCTCATAATGGCCATCTCCTTCTCCTCTAGCATCCATCTCCCTTCCCCTCCATCCCTCCAGCCCACCACAGGCATTTGGCCAGTAGGTGCATGCCCCCCCTTCCTTTCTCAGTGACTCTATCACCTTCCAGGTACTACTGTATCACAACAAGTCCCCCTGGAAGTGGCCACAAATACATTCAGCATGTGCCATGCAGGCTATAGCTGGGATCATTGCCATCTTAGATACCTCCAGAAAAGGGAGGCCAATGCCATCACCATCCTTTCTTGTAATCATGGAAAGGGAACACGAAGACTCTGGGTCTGTACTGTAAGCCTGTCCCTGCCACCGCAGTCCAACTTCTCTATAGCTTTCATGGCCCAATTCTGACAGCTTGGTCTTCTCTGATTATTACCCTTCACATGGGTCTCAGGTCAGTTTCTCCACATTATTATAATTATTTATCTGTCTGTTTCTACCCCCTCCCCACTGTGGCTTTCTATGGCAGGGCCTCTGTCCTGCCTACCCTGATCCTGGATTTAGGCATGGTGTCGCCTGTTGATACAGGAATCAGAACTAGCAGAAAGCAGCACATGCAGGCTGGAGCGGAGAGTAGAGCTGCTAGGCCTCAGCTTTGTCCAGCCCAGTGGTGCAGTGGCTGCTAAAAAGCCAGGACAGGGAGAGATTGGGCTAGTCTGTGGAGAGAGGGCAGGAAGAATGGGACCCCTAGAGTGGCCAACAGGAGTGAGACTTCTAGAACCCCCAGCAGGAAGTGGGCCCCACTAGAGTAGTGCAAAAGGAAGGGAATACCTACAGCTGTCCAACAAGAGGCCTCCCCACCACCACCACCACCAAGGCCTCCCCTGTGGGTAGACAAAGCATCTCTGGGACAGAGGCCACATGGGCAAAGGGTCAGACCCAGAGTAAACAGAACTAAGCATCTAGGGGAACCCCCACACATAAATAGGTCTGAAGCCCCCTCTGCTCATCCAGAACTACAGGTGAGCAGGACAGGCAGTGGCTTGTGGCAGAGGAGACAGAAATGGTGCCAAGGCAGGAAGAAGGTCCAGAAGCAAGTAGGCGGGAGGGTCTCCCTGTCAACACACGTGCTAGAGACTGGCTGTGAACTTCATCTGAACATCAAGGTCACTTGTGAGATGCCTGGCATGGGAGACCTGCCACTGAACTTACTAGGAAGTGATTTGAATAACTCATTCGGATCATGAGGCCCCCAGGTACCAAGTGCGTTATGGGGCTTTCAAAATCAAATAAAGCTAATTAAAACAAGAAAATACTCTTTTGAGTCTTTCCCTTGCTGAAGGCTCAAAACACTTTCTCATTTGCAGTGGGATCAACAGTACCAGGGAAACGGGCCCTGAGAGAGAAGAATTAATTCTGCGCAGGAATGGAGCACTGGAACTGCACGGCCCGTTTCCATGAGTGGCCTGGGGCCTGTGGGCACTAGCTACCTGCTTCATTGCTGGAGGTAAAAATCTCTTTACCCAAGAAAAGGGGCCCTGTAGGAGAGTACCAGGTCTTTCCAGCTGGCTATACCGCACAGACTACATGAGTGCATGGTGAGGAAGGGTCAGGGAATGGACACATTCACAGGACCCCATCAGTGCCTATCTTCTCCTGGAATCTCACTGGCTCCTCCCACCTTATGACAGACAGCTTATCCCAGCTACTATCCCCAGCCCTACTGCTCCTCAGAGGTAGAATATGTCCTCTGATTACCCCTGACTCTGAGCTGCCCCCAAACCAGAAACTACCAGGAACCTGCCACCTGCTGCTCTCTGTGGCTCCCACTGGCCCCCTCAGAGCTCCCTGACATGTGGCTTTGTGGTCATTCTCCACCCTCCATCAGACGTTGCTAGCCACACTGCAACCTTGACCTGCCATCCAGGCTCCCGGCCCCCTTGCTCCACTGCCTGGTCACACCCACATCTTTCCAAGGTGAACTGGAGGGAAATGTCCTTGAGCAGCATGGCCACTGCTGGGCTGAAATAGCGGAGACAGGAACATTCTGAATCTCACCTGTGACCATAGCAGGGTCTGCAAAACAGCTTCTCGTGGACCCTCCCATGCCCGACTTTCTAATGAAGCTAGGGTTACCCTGATTGTTGGCTCTTGGAGTACTAGTTAGACACCATAATGATACCTTCTGTCCCCGACGGCCATGCAGACCCTGCTCAGGTCCCCTCTCCAGCTGCATCACGGACTGGGGATTTTTGTCAGTGAGGGAGATAATAATGCTCCTTATTAAACAAGGCGATCCATGGAGAAGGCACTTTCTGGCACCCAGAAAGAACTGACAACACAACTCTGTTCCCAGGGTGGTATGGACGGGGACCAGGCTCTGCGATCCCCACATCAGGCTTCAGAGCCCCTGCACAGCAGTGCTCAGGAAAGCTGAATCAAAGGGTACTCTCAGCTGCCTCAATACTTGGATTCTATCTTCCTGGTGGAAAGTCACAGCAGCTTCTTTCCCCTGCTCCCCTCTTGGCTTCCCCCAGCCCCACGTCCACACCCCCCCGGTTTTCTCCCTGTGTACTCTGGGCTTTCCTGCCTCCATGCTGGGCCTCTGCTGGCCTGTCCAGGGTTGTCACCAGCTTCCTGCCAGGGCTGCTAACTATTTGCGTAACTAAACCTGACAACCGGACTTCGACCTTCTCCCACAAACGCCTTTGGTTGCTTGACAACGCAGTGCGGGCATTTCACATGCTCTCAGAGGCCAACCACAGCAACAGCCCAGGGATGAGTCGGAGACCCTGTCTGTCTACAGAAAGGCTACTGCACATTCCAGGATTCTTATTTTGTAGCAAAAAGATGCCCAAGAACCTTGCGTAAAAGCAAATATCCAACCCTGTTGACCTATTTTGTAAATGGACATTTCCCATTTGGATTTTCTGTGTAAGGACTCAGGAGAGTCAGGGCTGTTCCCCTAGGAAGAAGCACAGCTCTCCCCAAACCCTGGCAGATCCTATCTGGCAGACTGGCAGATTTTTTTTTTTTTTTTAATAGGCTGAGCGGACAACAGTTTTATTTCCTGCTGTAAATTACTAAATAGCTGTTCTGAAAGTAGCCTCAGGTCATCCAGGTCCAATCTCCCAGGCTGGTCAGCCCCAAATGGGCTGTGTCGATAGGGACTGGAGCCAGGGCCAGTCCAGCAGGTGCAGGTCCATGACCACACAGAGGGCCTGCACATAAAAAAAAAATTAATCAAGTTGCTATTTAATTGTGTTCTGGCTTACAAAAAAAGTTCCTACCTTCAATTATAATGAGCTCTGGGAGGCAAAGGAGGGGTGGCCTTTTATATTTATTTTATTCACTTATTTTATTTGCGATGGGGTCTCACTGTGTTGGCTTTGATCTCCTGGGCCAACAGGATCCCCCTGTCCCTGCCTCCCACATAGCTAGGATGACAGGCGTGCCCCATTGTGCCCAGCCCTTTTATATTTTAGTACTGATCTAATCAGCTTGGTGGAAATAATCACTTCTGTATGAAGCAGAGTGTTGAGATTACTGTGGTGTCGTTTTCTTTTATGTATTTCTCTGCTTACAGCGTCTACAATGGAGTACCCAGGATCGTTTCAGAATATGTTGAAGTCACTGTCAAATCCCTAACCTGAAACGCTGTTGGTGCAGCTGCACTGATGTTATTTGTGCAGGTGTGCAGCTCTTACGCCGTGGGGAGGTGTCTTTTTACACATTTAGGAGCAGCTCGTCTCTATTTTTCTGCTTTCCCCCTCATTATTTCTCCACACCTTTAGCAAATCTTTAACAGATGATCAGACCTGTGCCCTGAGGAGGCCCTCCCGATGCCCTCCAGTGTTTAACCTCCATAGTTCCCCTGACCTGGTGTTGACCAGATGACAAAAGCATTTCATGTAAATGTGTGTTACACCAGGCAGGAGCTGGAGGCCCCCAGGACAGGAGTGACATGCCACAGGGAGACAGACACTGCCCATCACCCACCCCCAGGATGGCAAAGAGCAAGCTGCACTCACAGGCTGCCGAGTGCCCACATTTCCTGGGTTCTGAAAAATGGTCTTGAGGTAGCCCTGCTGGAGATGAGCGGCTGGACAGCACTGAATTCTGTGTGAGCATTCAAACTCCCTGTGGTCTCGGCCGGCATCCAACCACTGCTTTATCATTGATTCCAATTTTGTTTTTGCTTTTTATATTCAACATCACACACACGATTCCCATGTTTTGACCGAAATCCCCTCCTCATCTTGGTAGTGGAGAACATTCCTTCCAGTCGATACTTCTGAGACTGCCAGGCGTTTGCCATGCTTCCAATTTGCTGTCTCATAAACGGCCTGCCATGAGTGGTTCAGTTGTTTCTACAGGATTCATTTCCAAGGTACACTTGCCGGGTGATTTTATAACAATTTACAACACCAGCGATGGAAAGTCATTCTCTCCACTGCCCAGGGTTCCAACCTTGGCCTTTTAGAGGTCTTCCCTGGAAATCCTGGTGGCTCATAGAGCCCTGCAAAGGTTCCTCAAAGCTCTCTCCTTCTCTGAGCCAGGGCTCCTCTGTTTCCTGGCACGCAGGTGCATCTCTGCCTTCGTGATCACATGGTGTCCACTGTGTGTCTCTGTGTAAATTTTTTCCCTTTTTATAACCAAACTTATGGCCAGTGTAACCTCACCCTAACCTGATTAATACACATCTGCAATTACCAAATTTCCAAATAATATCACCTTCTGAGTTACTAAGGGTTAGGGTTTCAACATATAAGTTTAGAGGGGACACAATTCAGCCATAACACACGCTGACCCCCAATTCTGCCTTGCAGAATCTGCCACTGAGTGCAGTAGAGAACAATTCCCTGCATTATATTCCCCAAATATTTGCACCATTGGATGTTGACAGATGTTAGGTACAAAAGGGGTTTCGTGAACAAAGAAAAAAGACCCTTCTCAGGGTCTTTAGTGTGGTCATCAATACTGAGTCTCAAAAGAGGGAGTGAGAGAAGCAAGCATTCCCTAACCTATTTGACCACAGAAATCTTTTTTTCACAAAAGGCTCCAGAGGACGGAACATTCTTAAGACTGAACACCAACCCCTTTCTGAAGCCTCCTGTGACCCACAGAAGCCCACAGCAAATGCTTCTGAGGATGAGCATGTTAGGGAAATGCTACTCATCTGTCCACTTGAGGACACACCCAAACTCAACAGACCTATCTTGGAACTACAGCTGCTCTTCTTGGGGTCACTGTGTACACATCCCAGACCAAGACAGCCTCAGTAGGGTTCCTTCTTCTTTCCACCTTCTCAACAGGGCAGGGCTGAGCCTGTGGGGCCCCACCACCTCTGGCTTCCTATCACTGGGGATTCCTTTCTCTGAGGACCGCCCCCTCCTTCACTGCATGGAGTCCTTCCCCCACAGGTACAGAAGCCTCACACTTCAGTGCTGCAAAACCTCAGACCCTCCAGGCCCCACGTCCTGTTCTGCATCCTCACCTCCCTACCCTGAGTGGCTGGATGTCATCTGGACGAAGCAAGAAAGTGTATTTGGAGACTACTATTTTCTTTACACTTCCGACAATGCTTTAAATGAAGCGGAGGTTGCTCCTTGTTTGCCTGATGAGACACATTTGTAAATGGCCACACACAGGAACCTTTTCACCGTGAGTGAAGGTGCCATCATTTTTACTCAGCCACGTAATGGTGTCTGCAGGGTTTTCTCTCCTACACTGACAGTTCTGTACAGGATGTGGGAAGAGAAGGATGTTGACCTGTTTCCATAACACTGTGCTAGATTTCAACTTCACAGGTCCCAATCCTCACAACACCTGGATTACCACCTCTCCCTGACACAACAGGACTGTCTGGTCATCCTAGAGAGCTCAAGGCAACAAAGCCGATAGAACAAGAAGATGGACAGCAGCAGGGCTGGGGCTGGGTCTGATGGGCTCCTGTGATCTTTTCACCCAGCACCCCATATGCTCAGGTCCTTCTCTGAGGAATGTGACCCCCGGTCTCTGCCTCTCTTCCTGGGCCCTCCCCACCAAAGCCCTTAACCCCATGGGCCCATATAGAAGGCTTCTGTCTGCTTCTCACAGAGGGGATAGGAGGGATAGGGCAAAGGGTAGGGACCAGGACACAGGCATCCTGGGCTGCTCCCACTGTGAAAGACTGCTGGGAGAGGCATGCATGGACAGCAAGAGGGCTATGAAATGGATCACTGGTCACTGACTGCTCCCTCCTCTGTCCCAATGACAAGCCCAGAACTGGCTGCAGAAAGCACTTGGCAACATCTGCTCAGGAACAGATGGAACCCTAGAGTACAGCTGTATGAATATACAATGATTGATTAGCAATGTCTGTCCTGGGTACTGGAAGGGCACTGTGGGCTATGAAAACTCTATCCCTGGTCTAGAAAGATCCACAAATCAATAGACTTGTCTTCCAGCCCCTCACAACCTGTGTAAGTCCCACCTCTTAGCCCTCTGCTCCTCTCTCCTCCCGGGAGCGGGTGGTCGGCAAGGTGATCTGGGAATCTACCCTTGACTTTGGCAACTGGCACTTCACAACTCAAACCCATCTGGTGGCAACTTCTCTGCTGTAAGCTTTGCAATTACTTCCCTGGTCCTAGCTCATTCCACAGGTCCCATGGCCCCCTGTGCAGGAGCAGTAAGAAACACATATCTGTTTTCACACTCCTAAAAGCGTACCCAAGGATGACACCCTCACCTCCCTGGCACCTCAGCCATGGCTCAGCCTAGCACTATAGAGCATATCCTCTTATAGGCAAATATTTGGGAGGTACTGGCCTCTCCAGGATCCTATAGAACCTTTCTAGGATACCACAGTTGTGTATCCACCTCTCCCAATACAGGGTCAGACAGGTCCCTGGGAGGAGCAGGGTCAGACCCAGGGGGAGGTGACAGTTAGCAGATGGGATTCTGCAGACATGGATGGTAGATCTTCCCCAGTGGATCTACCCAGGATGTACTTTCTGTGGGACGTCAAGGAAAGAGGATCAAGGCCCATGATTCTTGGACCCAGAGAAACTGAGAGTAGAGAGAAGGGCAATTTTGAGTCAGGAGGACCCAAAGTGAATTCTGGAGTTGCAATTTGGTGACTATTTCAAAATGGATTTATGATATATATATCTCACAGGCTTGATGAGATAAAATAACAGGGGCCTACCGCAAAGCATGCTGAAAAATAAGTCATGAATAGATTTTTTTAAATGCCTGGAAGTTGTCACTTCTGCCCTCATAGACAAAAAGATGAACACACTGAAAATCCACAACCCTTCTTGGATCCGTTAAAGAACTGAGAAAACAGGTAAACTGCCATCCCCTAAATTGGAGAGACAGATATGGAGAATCACAACTTACCAAAGCAGAGACCTCTCCGGGAACCAGTGCTGGGGTAGGAAACCTGTACTATGACTGATGAACTGCTGGAAGCTCAGTATGGACAAGCCTGAGGGTTAAAATCCTGGGTGCCGGGCTGGGGATATGGCTCAAGCAGTAGTGCACTTGCCTGGCATCATGCACGGGGCACTGGGTTCGATCCTCAACACCACATAAAAATAAAGATGTTGTGTCCACCGAAAACTGAAAAATGAATATTAAAAAATTCTCTCTCTCTCCCCCCCCCTCTCTCTTAAAAAAAAAAAAAAAAAAAAAAAAAAAAAAACTTGGGTGCCCAGCGTTCGTGGGGTGCACTTACGCTTTCATGAATTTTGCCTACAAAAGCCCTACCAGGTCTTCACAGTAAAGATTGGAGGAAACCCCCCAGGACTTCAGGCAACAGGAAAGAAAAAAAATTATTATTAAGTATCCCAGAGCATTCTGTTCTTCTGAACAAAGCCTGCCCTCAGGGGAAACTGGTTAATGAGAGTTAAGGGAAATATCCACCTTCAACCCCTTCTGGACATCCTGTATCACTGAAGAGGTGGAAGGGAGAGACTGAGAAGCAGGTGTGAAGGTCATGGCCTAGGGGGCACAGGCTCACTAAAATATCAAGGCCTGACCACTGAACTCTAGAATGCTTCCTCTTCTACCACTTCTCTTAGGTCCTATTCATCCAATTGCTTCTACCTAACACACATCACATCCAGCTTTTAATAAAAATCTAGAGGGCATACATGAAGGAAGAGAACACAGTCCAGAGATAAGGACAAGCACCAGAACCACACTCAGATATAGCAGAGACGGTGGAACTATCAGACTGGGAATTTGAAAGAACTACAATTTATATGCCAAGTGCTCTACTACTCAGAAGGCTGAGGCAGGAGGATTGCAAGCTTGAGGCGAACCTCTTCAACTTACCGAAACCCTTTTCTCAAAGTAAAAAATAAATGGGGCTGAAGATGTAGCTCAGTGGTAAAGTGCCTTTGGGGTCATTCCTAGTACCACACACACATGCGCAGGGGAAGAAATATTTGAATTAATGACTGAAAAGTTTCCAAAATTAAAGACACACACCAACTCATGAATTTAAGAAGCTCTGAGCATACCAAGCAGAAACAAATACCTAGAAATCTATACCTAGGCCTATTATATTCAAACTGCAGAGAGTAAAAGACAAAGAGATCTTGAAAGAAGCCAGAATTTTTTTAAAATTACATATACATGGGGAACAGTATGAATTATATCAGCCTTCTCAGAAACCAAGCAAATGAGAGCAAAATAAAATATATGTAATCTTTCTTGTCTTGTGTTGAGGAAAAATAAAAGAACTATCAGTCTAGAATCTAGTATCCAGAGAAATTATCCTCCAAAAGTAAATAAGAAATAAAGATGTTCTCAAACAAAAATTGAGTGACTGGTTAACAGTAAACTTGCCTTGCAAAAAATGTTAAAAGAAATTCTTCAGAAAGATTAAGAATGACACCAGTGGGGCTGGGGTTACGGTTCAGCGGTAGAACGCTTGACTAGCATGTGCGGGGCACTGGGTTCGATCCTCAAGGAAGTAAAATAAAAGTATTGTGTCCAACTACAAATAAAACAAAGTATTTTTTTTTAAAGTGACATGTCAGAAACCTGGATCTACATAAAGGAAGGGAGAGAAGCAATAAGCAAAAGTGTTATAAAATCCTTACCCTTATTATTAATGATTTAACAGATAACAGCATATTCATAATAATAATAGCAGCAATGTTTTTCATGATCATAACCTCTGGATAAGTGAGAGCATGCAAAGGATGGGAGGAAGGAGTTAGCAATGCTCTGCTAGAAGATTATTGTACTACTTCAGTACCTGTTCCATAGCATAGTATTTAGAGTGGACTTGGATTAGTTGTAAATGTATTAGTTGCGAATGTATATTACAAACTCTAAGGCAACCTCAAAAAGGTTGAAGAGAAGGAAAAGAATTATTATTGATATGTTAAGAGAGGGGGAATGGTGGAGAGTAAATAGAATCACATAAAATGCTCAATTAAGCCACAGGAGGCAGAAAAATAATGGGAAATTTAAAAGGGGGGAATCAAATAGAAAATCATGACAAATATGGTGGCTATTAATCCAGCTATATCAATAATCATTTTGAATGTCAATAAATTTATATACACAAGTAAGACAGATGGAATTGGATCAAAAAAAAAACCCTGCAGGTTGGGGATATGGCTCAAGCGGTAGCACGCTTGCCTGGCATGCACGGGGCGCTGGGTTCGATCCTCACCACCACATAAAAATAAAAAACAAAGATATTGTGTCCACCTAAAACTAAAAAATAGGGGCTGGAGATGTGGCTCAAGCAGTAGCGCGCTCGCCTGGCATGCGTGTGTCCTGGGTTCGATCCTCAGCACCACATACAAACAAAGATGTTGTGTCCGCCGAGAACTGAAAAATAAATATTAAAAAAATTCTCTCTCTCTCTCTCTCTCTCTCTCTCTCTCTCTCTCTCTCTCTCTTTAAAAAAAAACTAAAAAATAAATATTAAAAAAATTACTACATGCTATCTATAAGAAATCAGATTAGGAGTAAAAAGACATGAGTACTACTCAAAATAATCTACAAATTAAATGTCATTCCTGTCAAAATCCCAACAGCTTCCCCCCACCAATAGAAAAATCTACTCCAAATTCATATGGAATCCTAAGGGAAGCCTAAAAGCCAAAATAATCTTTTTTTATGCAAGAATATTCATAACAGCTTTATTAATAACACATACAGACTGGGGAAGGGGGAACCAAAGACTATCCATCAAGCAGGTAAGCAGACAAATTATGGTATTCATGAAATACTAGCCAGCTTTAAGAAGGAGCAAATTTTTGATACACATAACAAATTGGATGAACATCAAAATGGTAGTAGCCAGGCATGATGGCACACAACTGTAATCCCAGCAACTCAGGAGGCTGAGGCAGAAAAAGAACAGCCAATTCAAGGCTAGCCTCAGCCAAAATAATCTTAAATAAAAGAAAAACAAAGTTGAAAGGTTCACATTTCCGGATTTCAAAAACCTACTACAAAACTACAGTAATCAAAACAGCATGGTACTAGCATAAGAACAAAGAAACAGATCAATAGAATAAAATAGAACCTTAAACTGGGGGTATAGCAGTAAAGCACTTGCCTACCATGCTGAGTTTGATCCCCAGCACTGAAAAACAAAAAACAAAGGTAAACTACAAAGCCAAGAAATAAACCTTCCCATACATGGCCCACTGATTTTCAACAAGAGGGCCAAAACCATAGAGTGTTATCAACAACTGGTGCTAATATTGACATACAAAAGAATGAAATTGGGCCTCTTACACCATAATTAAAAATTAACTCAAAATGGATCAAAGACCTAAATTTATGACATAAAATTATAAAACATCTAGAATAAAACATAGGTGGAAATCTTCATGACATTAGCTTTGGCAATGATTTCTAAATATGACACCAAAAAAATGCAAGCAACAACAACAAAAACAGATAAACTGGACTCCACCAAAAAATACAAATTTTGTGCATCAAAGGACACTATCTTTTTAAATTTTTCTTTGTAATTTATTTTTAATTTACTTATTTATTTATAGGTATGGGGAATTGAACACAGGGGCACTTTACCACTGACCCACATCCCTAATCCTTTTGATGTTTTACGTTAAGAGAGAGTCTTGCTAAGTTGCTGAGGCCGGCCTCAAATTTGCCGGCCTCCTGCCTCAGCCTCTCGAGACACTGGGATTGAGGGCATGCACCACTGTGCCCAGCCAAAGAACACAATCAAGAGAGTAAAAAGGCAATCCACAGGATAGGAGACAATATTTGCAATTCATGTATCTGATAAGGGATAAATATAGGAGAACACTTAAAAGTCAACAACAAAACCTTAAAAAGCCAATTCTAAAAATAAGCAAAGAATTTGAATAGATTTTTCTCCAAAGAAGATATGCAAATGGCCAATAAGCACATGAAAAGATGTTCAACATTACTAGCCATGAGGGAAATTAAATCAAAACCATAGTGAGATACCACTTCACATTCATTAGGATGACTACTAAAAAAAAAAAAAAAAAATCTTTAACTGAAAAAAAAAAAAAAAGAAACAGAAAACAAGTGTTGGTGAGGACGTAGAGAACTTGGAACCCTTGTGCATGGCTGGTGAGAATGTAAAATGGTGCAGCCACTGTGAAAACAGTCTGGCAGTTCCTCAAAAAGTCAAACATAGAATTACCATATGATCCAGCAATTCCACTCATAGGTGGAGCCAAAAGAACTGAAAGCAGGGACTAACAGATCTATCTATATTCACAGCAGCAGTATCCACAATTGCTAAAAGGTAGAAGTAACCCATATGTCCATTGAGGAGAGAGTGAATCAACATAGTGTGGTATATACATACAATGAAATATTATTCAGCCTCAAAAAGAAAGGAAATCCTGATACATGTTACAATACGGATGAACTTTAAAGACATTAAGCTAAGTGAAATAAACCAGTCATAAAGAATAAATACTTCATGATCCCTCTTGGTACCTAGAATAAACAAATTCATGGAAAGAAGGTAGAGGAAATGTTACCAGGGCCTGAAGAAGAGAATGCATAGTGAGTGTATAGTGGGTACAGGGTTTCTGTTGAAGAAGATACAAAAATTTTTGTCTTGAATGGTTTTGACAGTAGAACAACAATGTGAATGTATTTAGTGCCTGTGAACTGTACGCTTAAAATGATTAGAATGGTAAATTTTTTAAGTATATGATATACAATAAATAAGAATTTTGATTAGCCATATAAATAATTTGTACTGATTTCATTTATTTCCTCACTGATTTCTAGTTTAATTCCACTGCAGTAAAAATATGATGCTATTAATCCAACCACATTAATAATAACTTTAAATGTCAATGTGTTTTAACACATCAGTTAAAAAACAGAGACTGGACTGGATTAAAAAAATAAGACCCAACTATATGCTGTCTATAAGAAACCCACTTTAACCATAAAGACACAAAGAGATTAAAAATAAAGATATGGGTACTACTCAAAGTGAATTATACAAATTTTTTTAAAAAATAGCTTGTATAGCCAATATCTTCTGACAATTCTTCCTCCACCCCCAAGTGTTACAGGGGATAGAACTATGCAAGTGTTCTACCACTGAGGTATACCCCAGGATACATCTGGAATTATTTTTTTTTCCTGGACTCTGCCATTTACTAATTATATGATCCTGAGAAAAATTCTCATCTATAAATGGAGGTGAAAATAGTACTTTTTAGAGCTTTTGTGAAAGTCAAAAAAACAGTGCACAGTTTGGTGCAGCTTAAACACTTAAATGTTAACTATATTAGTTTTTCAGTGGTGAAAGTGTTAAATATTGGCTTTTTAATGGTTAAGATTGTAAATTTTATGTCTGTATGTTTAACATAACTTTATAAAACTAGGTGGACAGAGAAAGATATATCATACTAAAACTCACTGAAATAAAGCTGGAGTAGTTATATTAAATTTCAGAAAAGATTTCAGAACAAGGGAAATTGTGAGGGATAAAGAGGGACATTGTATAATAATAAAGAAGTCAATTTTCCAAAAAGACCTAACAATCCTAAGCACGTACACACCTAACAACAAAGCATCAAAATATATAAGGTAAAAACTGACAAAACAAAAATTAGAATTACAAGAGACCACTATCGTAGCTAGAAAATTCAACATCCTCTATCAGAAAGGGATAGACCCTACAAGTAAAAAAACAGGAAGAACATAGGTGATTGGGACAGCACTATCAATCAGAAGGATAAAAAAGACATCTAGACACAGATTACCTCATCTGGCAATAGCAGAACCAACATACACTCTTCTCAAGTTCCCATGGAACATTCACCAAGACAGACCATCTCCTGGTCCATAAACACACCTTAAACTTGAAAGAAAAGAAATCATATAATGGATGCTCTCAGACTACAATGGAATTAAACTAGAAATTAATAGAAAGATAGCAGGAAAAACTCCATATACAAGGATATTAAACACCAAATCTTTAAATGCCACATGGACAAAGAAAAAGTCTAAAGGTAAAATTTTAAAAACAATTTGAACAAAATAATGAAAAAATATTTATCAAAATTTATTGAATGCAGTGAAAGTAGCAGAGGAAATTTAAAGTATCAAATGCATATAGTAGAAAAGAAGAAAAATCTAGGATACATAATCTAAACCTCCACCTTAAAAAACTAGAAAGAGAATTAAATACAACGTTAGCAGAAGAAAAGAATAATAACTAGAGTACAAATCAATAAATTGCAAACAGAAAATCAATACAGAAAATTTACAGAGCCAAAAGCTGGTCCTTTGAAGAAAAAAAATCAATAAAAATTTTAAAAACTGCTAGCAGGATAACAAGGAAAAAAGAGAAGACACAAATTATTAACAACTGAAATAAAAGTGGGGCCATCATTGCTCATCCCATAGAGATTAAGAGGATAATTAAGAATACTATGAAAAACTTTATGCCCATTAATTTGATAACCTTAGATGAAATGGACCAATTTCTTGAAAGATGTAATCAATCAAAATTCACACAAGGGGAGATAGATGCTCTGAATAGGCCTCAATGAATTAATGAATATTTTAAAACCTTTTAAAACACAAAGCACCAGGCCCAGAAGGGTTCACTGGTGAATAATAACAAACATTTAAGAAAGAAATTTTGTCAATTCTCTAAAATCTCTTCCACAAAACAGTCATAAAGGAAATACTTCTTAATTTTTTCTACAAGGCCAGACTCATCCTAATTCCAAAACCAGACAAATATTACCAAAAAAGAAGAAGAGGAGAAGGAGGAAGAAGAAGAAATCTGCAGATCAATATCTCTTATGAACACAGAAGCAAAAATCCTCAACAAAATATTTCCATATTGAATCCAACAATTTATGTAAAAAAATTACAAGCCATAAACAAGTGGTATGTATCTCAGGTATGCAAGCCTGGTTAGAAAATCAATTAATGTAACCCTTTACACTAACAACCTGAAGAAAAAATATCACTTGATTGTACAAATAGAGGTACATTTAACAAAATCAACAACCATTTGGAATTTTTTTTAAAAAAGCACAAGAAAACAACAACAACAACAAAAACATTAAAACCCCTCTCAGCAAACTAAGAAGAGTAGAACTTCCTCAAATTGATTTTTAAAAAAGTCTACGAAGACCTGCATTTTACATCATACGTAAAAGTGAGAAACTTCCCACCAAGATCAAGAGCTAAGGATGTCCTGTTTTAACACCGTGACTCAACCTCTTACTGGATGACTTACCCTATGTAATAAGACAAGGAAAAAGAAACAAAAAGTATACTGATGGAAAAGGAAAAAATAAAACTGTCTTTGTTTGCAAATGATGTATCTATGTAGAAAAATCTCAAGAAAAATCAACAAAAATCCCTCTGGAACTAAGTGATTACAATATGGTTGTAGCATATAGATTAATATTAAAAAGTCAGCTGTTTTCTCATATGCCAGCAAGAACAATTGGAATTTGAAATTAAAAGCACAATACCATTTTATTAGTTTCACAAGGGTAAAATATTTACATTTAAATCCAATAAAATATGTACAAGATCTATAAGGAAAACTATAAAACTCTGCTGAAAGAAATAAAAGAACCAAATAAATAACAAGATATTCCATGTTCATGGATAGAAGCTTCATTATGGTCAGGATGTCAGTTCTTCCCCAACTTTATCTATAAATTAAAGGGAATTCCAATAAGTAATTTTGTGAATATAGACGAACTTATTCTGAAGTTTATATGGGGAGAGTAAAGACAGAGAATGGACAACACAATATTGAAAGAAAAGAATAAAATCTGAGATCTTTGGAGGTCAGATAGAGAAAGGACAGTCTTATCAACAATGGCACTGAAACAACTGAACATCCAGGTGAAAGAAAACGGATTTAGACACAGATCTTATGCCATTTACAAAAATTAATTCAAAATGGATTATAGACCTAAATGTAAAATGCAAAATCATAAAACTCCTAAAAAGTAACATAAAGAAAATCTAGATAATCTGGGTTAAATGATGACTCTTAGGTATAACACCCAAAGACAAAACTGATAAGTAGGACTTAATTAAAGTTCTGTTCTCAGAAAGACACTGTTGAGAAAATGAAAAGACAAATCTCTATAAACCAGAAGAAAGTATTTGCAAAACACATATGGTCCTTTGAAGAAAAAATAAGGGACTGATTTCCAAAATATACAAAGAACCTTTAAAACTCAACAATACAAAAACAACCCTATTTTAAAATGGGAAAATAATCTAAGCAGACATGTCACCAAAGAAGATACACAGATGGCAAATAAACATATAAAATGATACTCAACTTGATGTCATTAGGGAATACAAATTAAAACAACAAAGAAACACTAGTATTGGGCTGGGGTTGTAGCTCAGTGGTAGAACGCTCACCTAGCCCGTGTGAGGCCCTGGGTTCAATCCTCAGAGCCACATAAAAATAAATATATAAAATAAAGATATTGTGTCCATCTGCAACTAAAAAAATGAAAAAAAAAAAGAGAGAAAGAAACACCAGTATACACTTTTCAGAATGGCCAAAATCCATGACCCTGAGAATATTCAACACTGGTGAGGATATGAAGCAACAGGGACTGTCACTTATTGATGGTGAGAATGCAAAATGACACTGTCACTTTGAAAGATAATATGGTGATTTCTTAAAAAACTAGACCCACTCCTACAATATGATCCACCAATTGCACTGTTTGATAGTAACTAAAATAAGTTGATATGTACACACAAAATCTTGCACACTAATGTTTACAGCAGCTTTATTCCTAATTGTCAAAAATTAGAAGCAAACAAGATGTCCTGAAGATATGGATAAATAAACAATAGGTCAGGGTTGGGGTTACAGCTCAGTGGTAAAGTGCTTGCCCAGTATGAGTAAGGTGCTGGGTTCAATTCTCAGAACCACATAAAAACAAGTAATAAAGGTTAAATTCTAAAAATAAAAATAAATAAACAGTGGTTCATCCAGATAACAGAATAATAGCCAGCTAAAAGAAATGAGCTATCAAGCCATTTAAGAAACCTTAAATGGGTATCACTAAGTGAAAGAAGCCAATCTGAAAAGGCTATATATACTGCATGATTCCAACTATATTATATTCTAGAAAAGAATACAAAGACAGCAAAAAGATCAGTGGTATTCAGAGGATAGTAGAGGAGGAAGGTTATGAGTAGACAGAGCACACAGAATTTTCAGGGCAGTGACACTACTTTGTATGATACTACAAAGGTAGAGACATGTCAGTACACATTTGTCCAAGCCCTGAAACTGCAGGACAACAAAAGTGAATCCTAATGTATACTACAGACATTAGTTAATAACATATCATTGTCTAGCATTCCCAAGGCCCTAGGTTTGATTCCTAGCAGCATTCCTGCCAATCATCATCTTCATCATCATCATCATCATCATCACCACCACCACCACCACCAATCTTGGTCTATTAATTATAACAAATGTATCACTCTAATCCATGATGTTAACAATAGGGGAATCTGGGGGTTGGGGTGGGGTGGTAAGGAGTACATGTGAATTCTGTACTTTCCAGCCAATTTTTCTGTAGACATAAAACTGCTCTGAAAAGTGCAATGATTTTTTTAATGAAAGAGACAAAAGCATACCTTTATTATACCAGGATAGGGAAGACTTTTTAAAAAACTAAATACAGAAGACATACACCATAAGGAAATTACTGATATTATTTGATATACAGGGAAACTTTAAATCTTCAGTATGATAGAGGACTGTACAACATTTGGAAATAATGTTTTAGGGTCTCCAACATCACAGCCCATGAACTGTGTGACAAGGTGCTCCCTGACTGTTATCAACACCTGATTGATGTCCTGACTATAACTTCAGTCACAAGTGCTCCCTCCCTGTGTTCTCACACTCCAGGAAAGGATGGTGTTCCACTCCCAATTGCACTGCAGGAAGACAAGAACACCCCACAGATCAAACCATCACAGGTGCAGAGGTGGGACTTAAGCTAGAACTACCCTCTCCCTGCATGTTACCTACAGGTGCCCTTTGCAGGCTCAAAAATGGTCTATTGCTGTACATTCCTGTGGGGTGGAGGAAGCAGCAGCTGGAGCAAGAGCAGAATGAATTTCAGGACCTATGCCCAGCAGAGAGAGAGCATGTGGGAAAGGTGTCTGGAACCCGGCTTCCCTGGGTCCCTTGATGGCTCTATCCTCCACTAGTCACTTTGGCTGGGCTGTGGCAGAGGCTGCCAGGCTTCAGAGACAGCTCTTACCATCTGAGAAAACTAAGTCCCATGCTCCCAAATTCTGCTTACTGGTTGGTGTCATGTCAGTATCTTGATATTGGCCATGACAGGCATATTTACAACACCCAAAAGGGCACATGCTACCATCAGCATCCCACCCCATTTGTCACACATTCACCAGGCACCACTGAAGAAGAAACTCTAAGGCCATGATGTGGCTTGTCTCTGCATGTTCCCAAAACCCTCAATGAAGCCTCTCATGGGGGTGGGGGTGGAAATGCTGCCAGGCTGGAGGCCTCCTGGGTCTGACATTTCAGGTTCTACTTGGGAACAGGAGAGGTAAGAGGGTTGGTGGGGAAACCAGCCCTACTAAGGGCTCTGAACACAGTAATCTAGGCTGGGCTCCCCCAAATCCAGGCCCTCCTGAGCAGCCTCCTTGGAAGCTCACCATTCCCAGCCTTCTATATATAGCTCACTCAAGCCCTTTCTACTCCTTGCTCTTGTCCTGCCCCCCTCTCTCAATCTGTGTGTCTGCCTCTTTCTCTCAGGTAAACCATATTATCCAGGGATCTTTGGCCACAAGGATTTTTCTTCAGAAAACCCACAGCCGTCAGGTGTGAAAAAAAGGAGGGTATAGTGGGAGGGGGAGAGTGTGAGCATAGGGAAACAGGTGTGAGCAGGGGAAGAAGGGTGTGAGCAAAGGGAGGAAGGGTATGAGTAGGGGAAGGAGGTGTGAATAGGAGGAGGAGGTGTGAGCAAGGGAAGGAGTGTGTTGCAGGAAGAGGGTATAAGCAGGGGAGGAAGGTGTGAACAGGACAAAGAGGGTATTAGGAGGAGGAGGAGGGTGTCAGTAGGGGGAGGAGGGTATATACTCAAAAAGGAGTTTGTGAGCAGGAAGGGGATGGTGTGAGCAGGAAGGAGACAATGTGAGCAGAAAGGGAATGGTGTGAGCAGGGGATGGTGTGAGCAGGAAGGGGACAATGTGAGCAGGAAGGAGAGTTTATGAGAGAATAGGAGGAGAAGGAGAAGGAGGGGTGGCAGGAAACTCAGTGCTGGGACTTCCCCTACTGTTCTGTCTGTCCCTTGGCACTAGGGACAGGCCCCTAGGCTCAGCCACATCTTTGAAATTCTTCAGCAGCCCACATGGAGAGGCCTGTAGGTGGATCCATGACTGAACCATTCTCTGTGAGGAGACCATGTGTGCCTGTAGCCTGGGACCTTGGTCATCCTTGGCCACAGGAGAGGAGCTGAGCCTGAGAATGGCCAAGGTGGCCTTATTAGCAGATAGGCCACCTGAGTTCCTCTTCTGAGGGGGCTAACTCTTGTTTGATTTGAGGTCTTCTTTTTACAAGCCAAAAGCTTTCAATTTCTTTTTGTGTGAGCTGCCTACTTAACATCTTTCATCTATATTTCAATTAGGGCTTTGGCTGTCTTCTTATTGACCTGAAGGAGATCTTTATATGTGAGGGAAACCACCCTTCAACATCTCCAGCCCCAGTATCACATGTGCCAGCTGTGGCCCCCTGACATATGGAAATTATCTGGGACATATGGAGTACGGCACATTCTTCTGTCCCCATAACATGAAGGTGGGCACTTTGAGGAAAGAGTCGGTTTCTTCTCTGTGTCCCTAGAGTCCAGACTCACAGAAAGCCATGCTTCTCAAGAGATGCTGGCAATTAGCTAACATGGGCAGCTGCCATCCCCACTTCCATCTGAGAAATGCCAGGGACAAGCCAGGTTCCAGGATGAACATGCTGCCCAGGCAAGGGGAGCCAGCATGCCCAAAGGGAGGGTTAGGCAGGCCAGAAGAGGGATGAACCTTGCCCACTCCTGTGTGCTGTGTCCCTCATTGTTTTCCTCCTCCTTATCTGCCGCTCTGCCCTGCCTGAGACTGCCAGCACTTCTCCACAACACCCACTTCCTCAAGCATCTCCCCTGAGTACCCAACTCCTGGACCCCTCTACTGCCCTCTCTGGGCTGGGTCCACAGGGATGCCTCAGCTGCAGGAAGAGGTCAATTACCTACCACATTTAGCTCTGGGAGGACCAAGGTGCAAGGGAAACTGCAGGGAAAGAGCAGTGGAGGGCCCCAGATTCCACCTGTTTCCTGAAAGCCAGGCCCAGTACTGGTCAAGGAACACGGGTGACCACTGTCTCTATGATTGATCATTTGAGCATCAGAGAAGAGACTTTGCCCATTGGCAGGTCTTGCAAATGTGGAAGCATGGCAGTCCCTTAATGCTCACCCAAAGAGGTTAGGGCTGAGTGGCCAACTCTCCTGGAGCATCTATCCATACCAGCCTGCCCCTCACTGACAGGCCAGGGAGAGCCAGAAGGGTCCAGCAAAGGCAGGAGAGCACTGAGCTGTGGGTGGTGCCCTTCTGGGCTTATGTCCTTAGCCCAGAGCCCTGCCTGGCACTGCCTCCCTCACTTGTTGGGCCACCAGCACAACTGCATATTCCCCAAAGTGCCACTTCCATCTGAGAAATGCCAGGGAAAAGGTAACGTCCCAGGGGAGTGGACAGGTACCAGGCTAGGCCCCAAAAAGGAGGAGGCTCAGTCTGCCTCTGAGTAGGCTGTCCAGCTGGAGCCAGGGTCTGGGGTCCAGGCTGGCATACTCAGTCAAGGGCTGTGTTCCTGGCCTGGCAGGAGAAGGGAGTCATGGTGGCTTCAAGGCCACTATGCTCTCAGGTTGGCTAGAGCCTGAGGTCAGAGCTAGTAGGAAAAAGGGCTGTGCTGTGACCCTCTATACCTGCACACTGAGAGCCTACCATGGATATTTTATTCTTAGCTCCATCACAGGGCAGAGAGAGGGCTTTAGGAAGGAGATAAGTCATCCAGGTGTGCAGAAGAGCCATCTTCCCCCAGGGTACAGGCACATTGGCCCAACATTTTCCTCGCACATAGACTGTCTCCCCTCTGTGGCCTGAAGCATGGCGGCAGGAAGAGTTTGCCTCATGACAGCAAGCAGCCTGTGTTATCAGAACTTCGGTGAGATGTGAAAGCATCCAAGCTCGTACCAATCTGAAAGACACCAGGACAAATGGCAAATGGATTCAGAAACAGCCGCAGTAGCGGGTGCTACAGAAGGCTGGCCCAATGGCATCCAAAAAGCCACCTTCAAAGTCAACACTTCAGAATCCACAGCCCCCTGCCTGGCAGAGGCCTCCCATGGCTGTGTCTGAGAGGAAAGTCACCAGGAATGGAAGGCCATGTTGGCTCATGGAGGACAAGTGGGAGGACTCAGGATATGTACAGTCTGGTACCATGGACACAGACTCTGGGCACAGCAGCTACACCTGGGACATGCAGGCTCCCAACTCACAGACCCAGAACCAGAGGGGCTTCAGAACTCATAATGTTTATGTCCCCTTGGTTTACCCTGTAATGTGTATACTAATTAAAGTTTTCAGGATTTTTGTTTTGTGTTACATTTCAGATCAAACAAATTTAATCCCTCTTATTTTATTCTTTTTTTAAAATATTTATTTTTTTAGCTGGATACAATATCTTTATTTTATTTATTTATTTTATGTGGTGCTGAGGATCAAATCAAGGGCCTCGCATGTGCTGGGCAAGTGCTCTGCCGCTGAGCCACCAACCCAACCCTTATTTTATTCTTAAGGAATGCAAAAGGATGTGGTAAGAACTGTCCTTGGGATTGGCCTGTGGGGCACCTTCATGTTCAAAGGCTAAGCTTTGCAGCAAGTCTCAAAGAAAAGAAATGGATTTCTACAGAACCAGAAGGGACCCTAGAAAGTCACATGACCTGACACATCCGGTTTATATGGGTGAGGCCAAAACCCAGAGATACATGGCGGCCCAAGGCTATACCTCCCAGTGGCCAATAAGCCATGCCCATCAGGAGGAAATCATGTATCATAGGCCTTAAAACATTTTTGTATATCATATTCAAAGCAGCATTATTCACAATTGTTAAGAGTTGAAAGCATTCATTGATAGACGAACGGATAAGCAAAACATGGTCTACACATATAATGGAATATTATTCAGGAGAGAGGGCTGGTATACATTTTAGTGATAGAGCTCTTGCCTGGCATGCATAAGGCCCTAGGTTCCATCCCCAGCTTTGCAAAAAAAATTTTTTTAAAGGTAGACAGGAGGGATATTCTGACACATTCCATATGGAAGAACCTTGCAGGTACTGTGCTGAGTGAAATAAGACATCTGTGAAGGGACAAATACTGTATGATTTCACTTATATGAGGTATTTATAGGAGTCAAATTCTGAGGCAGGAAGTAGAATGGGGGTTACCAGGGGCTGTGGGAAGGTGTAAAGAGAATTAGTGTTTAATGGGGACAGAGTTTCCATTAGAGAAAATAAAAAATTCTGGAAATGGATGGTGGTGATGAGTGCAGAGAAATGTGGCTATACTTAATGTGACTGAATCATACACTTAATAATAATTAAGACAGTAAGTTTTGTGTTATGTGTATTTTAAAAATGTCCTGATAAGACATGTGGCCATATCTCTGAGAAATCTTTAAGAAATAATGAAAGACTTGTACTTGAAATGCTTTCTTTAAAATTTTTTAGCTGGGCACAATGGCACACACCTGTAATCCCAGCAGCTTGGGAGGCTGAGGCAGGAGGATCACAAATTCAGTCAGCTTCAGTAACTGAGCAAGGCCCTAAGCAACTTAGCAAGACTTCATCTCTAAATAAAATATAAAAAGGGCAGGGAAAGTGTCTCAGTGGTTCAGCACCCCTGGGTTCAATCCTCGGTACTAAAAATGAATATTTAAATAAATCTGGTTTTTAAAAAGAACTCCCAAGTGTCCAATCAAACCTTAACCTCTGGTGACAAATAAGAAAAATCTAAAGGAAAAAAATCCATAATGACTCCAGACAGTAAATCATGAACTAAAAGCAATGGGTGGCAGGCAGGGCTGTTCTGTCCCCACCATGTTCCCATGAAGCTGGCAGTCCCCAGACCTCCCCAACCCCAGATGCCCTGAAGGCCATCCTGCCAGAGAGGTTCAGAGCAACACTCCTCCCACAAGACAGGTTGTCCTTGGCTGTCCGTCATGCAGGTCATTGGTTAAAACAAGGTTTGTGAACATCAATCAGAAAATTACTGTAAGGAAAACATTCCTCTCAGCCTACAGAGGAATCTTGAAAAGCACCCAAACCATGGATTCTGTTGGAACTTTCAGATGGTGGTGTCTGTGGATAATGCTCCTGGCATTGTCTGGGAGCTGTTATGATAAGGGGATGAGCCAGGTCAGGTGGAGAGGCAGCGAGCCCAGGATGGGAAAGGAGCTTCATCTCTGCAGGGGGCAGACACAGGCTGGGCCACTGGGGACAGAGAGGGACCCTCAGACCCTCACTTCCTTCCAGCCTGCAGAGGCCTTGTGTCTACCAAGTTTTCAGTGACTGCCAAACACACAGCCCCTGGGGATCCCAACTGTCCTGCTGCCCAGCCTACTGTCCTGAGCAATAAGCGAGTTCTCACATACTCTACCCATCTCCCTGATCTTGGAGCTGCCTTTCAGAGCAGCCACATCTGTGGCCCAGACGTTCCACCACAGCAAAGTTGTACTGCTGTCATGAGGACCCCTACCCAGACTTGAGGTGCCTGAGCCTCTTGAACCTTCTTTGAGGAAGGAAAGAAGGCAATGAAGGGATCAGGGATGCCACCTCATGCGGGAGTAAAGGGAAGCCTCAGCCCCAGCCTGCTGCAAAGATCTGGCCTTGAGTGTCGAAGGGATGGTCTTGAAAGCTGTTCAGAAAAGGAGGAAGATGGATCCCAGAACATGGAGTGAGGCCTCTATGTCAAGTTTTGAAAGCCAAGGCACTTATTGGGTCCCTGGAAGTGGAACCATCAGAAGGACATTCCTGAAAGTGAAGCCATAGGGATGTACCCTCACCACTCACCTGCCTCTGGGAAAGACAGGAGGTGGCATGTGTCTTGGGTCCAGGTCAGAGCTAAAGGGGCCCACAGGTCCTGGATGCTTCTTGCCAAATGGGAACCTGACGTTCCCATGCCTCAGGCCTGAGCTCACATCAGGCAGGGGCCCAGGGACTGGCTAAGTTTAGAGACACCGTCACCAGGCACAGGTCAGAGGTTGTGGTGACAAAACTGTTTCTCACTGTGGTTCATTTGTGAAGACTCCACAATAGAATTGGCTCAAAGGAGCTGGCCCAGCCAGAGCAACCATTCTGGCAGGTCCTGCAGATTAAGGAAGGCCCCGAGTGAGGTGTTGGCGATCACATTAGTTTTAAAGCTCACTTCTCAGCAATTGGAAGGTTGAGATCCAGATGGAAGAGTTTTTATTTTTCTAAGTGGGATTTACACATTTTAATAACTTTATTGAGATACAATTCATATATCAAACAATCCATCCACTTAGAGCTTATAATCCAATGGCTTTTAATACATCCACAGAGTTGTACATCCATTACCACAATCTAAATTTACAACACTTCATCACTCCCAAAAGAAACTCCTATCTATTAGCAGTCACTTCTGAACCTCTCTCCCCACTGCACCCTCAGTTCCACTGTCTGCTCTGAGGATTCATCTATTCTGGACATTTTTAAAAATTTTTATTTATTTATTTATTTATTTTTATGTGGTGCTGAGGATTGAACCAGGGTCTCACACCTGCGAGGCAAGTGCTCAACCACTGAACGACAGCCCCAGCCCTATTCCAGACATTTCATATAAATGAATTATAGAATATGTGGTCTTTTGTGACTTGCTTCTTTTACTGAGCATGTTTTTTAAAAATATTTTTAGTTGGAGGGGCTGGGGTTGTGGCTCAACGTTATAGTGCTCACCTAGCACCTGTGAGGGCCTGGGTTCAATCCTCAGCACCACATAAAAATAAATAAAACAAAGGTATTGTGTACAAATACAAATAAAAAATATTTTAAAAAAAACATTTTTAGTTGGAGATGGATAAAACACCTTTATTTATTTATTTATTTATATGTGGTGTTGAGGATTAAACCCAGTACTTCACGCGTGCTAGGCAAGCACTCTACCACTGAGCTACAATCCCAGCCCCACTAAGCATGTTTTTAAGGGTCATCCATGTTGTAACATGTAGCAGTATTGTTAAAACTTCTAGAACTTTTAGAATATTCCATTTCTTTATTCATTCTTCAGATGATACACATTTGAGCTGTTTCTACTTTTGGGCTGTTATGGAAATGATGATATGAACAAGTTCATATGTGGATATATCCAAAATGACTAATGATGTTGAGCATCTTTTCATGTGTTGTTGGGCATTTATAATGCCTTCTTTGAAGAAATGTCTGTTCATATCCTCTGCCCATGTTTTTAATTGGGTTGTTTATTTTACTGTTAAGTATTAAAAGTTCTTAAAGTATTCTGAATACTAATTCTTCATCAAATACATGATTGGCAAATAATAATCAGCTTCTTATATGTTGTCTTTTCACACTTTATTGAAAATATTACTTGAAATACAAACTCGAATGTTAATAAAGTTCAGTTTATCTGTATTTCTTTTGCTATACATTTTTGGTGTCATGTCTACAAAACCATTGCCTAAACCAAGATCACAAAGATTTACTCCTATATTTTCTTCTAAGAGTTTAACAGTATTTTAGCTCTTACATTTAAGTCTGCGATCCATTTTGGAATAATTTTTTGGAGATAATCTTTGTATACAGTATCAATTAAGGTTTCAACTTCATTCTTTTGCATCTGAGTACAGTTGTTGAATGGACTCTTATTTTTTCCCCCATTGGATTATCTGGGCACCTTTGTCAAAATCAGTTGGCCATAGATGTATAGATTTATTCCAGATTCTCAATCTTATTCCACTGATCTATGTGTTTATCCTTGTGCAAATACCACACTGTCTTAACTGATGTAGCCGTATAGTTTTAAAATCAGGATGTGTGAGTCTTCCAAGTTTGTTTTTCTTTTACAGATTATTTTGGCTATTCTGAGTCCCTTGCATTTACATGTAAATTTTAAGACAAACTTTTCAATCTGTGCAAAAACAAAAAATTCAGTTTTTAAAGAGATAATACATTTATTTCATGTATGTATTATATGTCAAAATACATTCTGCTGTCATGTATGACTAAAAAAAATTTAAATTTAAATTTAAAAATTTTTAAAAATTAAAAAAAAACATAAAGGTGACAAATTGGCAAATTGAGGCTATGGTTTAAAGAACAACCAAAAGACAAAGAATTCTATAATCAGTGCAGCTAATTAGATCTGGGCCCCAAATAAAAAGATTGGCAAATTATTTTTATTTGTAATATTTATGTAGATTAAAATAAAAATTGATAATATAAAAAAGAGATAATACATTGAATTTGTAAGTCAATTTTTTTTTAAAGAGAGAGAGAGAGAGAATTTTATTATTTATTTATTTTTTTTAGTTATTGGCGGACACAACATCTTTGTTTGTATGTGGTGCTGAGGATCGAACCCGGGCCGCACGCATGCCAGGCGAGCGCGCTACCGCTTGAGCCACATCCCCAGCCCCATTGTAAGTCAATTTGGAGTGAACTACCACCTTAATAATATCACCTTCAATCCATGAACATGGGATGCCTTTACATTTATTTAGGTCTTCTTTAATTTCTCTCAAGAGTGGTTTGTAGTTTTCAACACACAAACATATCTTTTCTTTTATTAAATGTATTCCTTTGGATGATATTTTAAATGGAATTATTTGTCTTAATTTTGAGATTAAGCATTGTTATTGTAATGAAATTCACTAAATATTTGTACATTGGTCTTTTATCCTGCAACTTTGCTGAATTCATTTTTTAGTTCTAATTTTTTTAGTAAATTATTTAGGATTTTCTTCCACAAGATCATGTCATCCACACAAAGAGGTAGTTTTATCTGTTCTTTTTCTGGTTCTTTTTCTTTCTTTCTTTTTTTTTTTTAAAGAGAGAGTGAGAGAAGAGAGGGAGTGAGAGAATTTTAATATTTATTTAGTTATTTTCGTTTTTTTTTTTTTTATTTTATTTTAGTTTTCGGCGGACACAACGTCTTTGTATGTGGTGCTGAGGATCGAACCCAGGCCGCACGCATGCCAGGCGAGCGCGCTACCGCTTGAGCCACATCCCCAGCCCTATTTTTCTTTCTTACCTAATAGCCATGGCTAGAACCTTTCTGTACCATGATAGATAGAAATGGAAAGAAAAGACAGCCTTGTTTTGTTTCTGATCTTAGGAAAAACACATCTAGTCTTTCACCATTAAATATAATTTTAGCTGTGGGTTTTTCATAAATGCCTTTAAACAAGTTTAGGAAGTTCTCTTTCCTAGTCTGTAGTGTTTTTTATGATGAAAAAGTATTGGATTTTGTCAAATGCTTCTTCTGCATTTATTGGGATAATCATTCTTTTTTTGTTTAGTCTATCAATATGGTATATTACACAGGTTGCTTTTTATGTTAAACCAACCTTTCATTCCTGGGATAAATGCTACTTGTTTATAATGTGCTATCCTTTTCATATGTTGCTAGTTGGTTTCATTATTATTTTATAAAAGATACTAGTCATAATGTCCTTTCTGGTCTGGTATCAGATGGTCTGTCTTTTACAGTTACTGGCTTCATTAAATGAACTGGGAGGAATTTGTTCCCTTTCTATATTTTGGGAAAGTTTATGAAGAACTGTATTAATTCCTCTTTAAATGCTTGGTAGAATTTATCATGAAGGTCTCAGGGACTGGGCGATTCAGTATGGGACATTGAAATTACTAATTCAATCTCTACTTGTCATAGGTCTATTCAAATTTTCTATTTCTTCTTGGGTCAGTTTCAGTGGTTTATGTCCTTCTCTTTGTGTATTTCATCTAGGCTATCTGAATTTTTTTTCACACAATACCTTTATTTTGTTTACTTATTTATTTTTATATGGTGCTGAGAATCGAACCCAGGGCCTTGCATGAGCTAAATGAGCTCTTTTCCGCTGAGCCACAACCCCAGACCAGCATATAATTTTTAAAATATTTATTTTTAGTTACAGGTGGATGCAATATCTTTATTTTTATGTGGTGCTAAAGATCGAACCCAGTGCCTCCAGCATGGTAGGCGAGTGCTCTACCTCTGAGCCACAACCCCAGACCAGCACATAATTTTTTAAAAAATTTTATATTTAGTTGTAAATGGACACAATATCTTTATTTTTATTTATGTATTTATTTTATATGGTGCTGAGGATCGAACCCAGGGCCTCGCACATGCAAGGCAATTGCTCTACCACAGAGCTACAACTCCAGCCCGGCACATCATTTTTCACAGTATTTCCTTATAATCCTTTTTATTTCTTTCAATTTGGTAGTAACATCTCCTCTCTCATTCCTGACCTGAGCAATTTGAGTCTACTCTCTTTTTTCTTGGCCTGATGACACTTTCATAAAAAGAACAATTTTTATTTGTTCTCTTTAGCTATACATAACTGTGTAAACAATTTTGATATATTTGTACAAGCTTGGAATATCTTATTCTAATTATAATCCCTGACCACCCTTTTTATAGCTGCAATCTTCCTTCTAACTGGTATTCCTGCATTCCCACAGGTATTCATCACCAGCTACACTATCATATAATTCTTTTTTTCAGTACTGGGGAATTGAACCCAGGGCCTTGCATAAGCTAAGCAAGTACTCTACCCAATCCTTTTTTTTAAGATGTTGATGGACCTTTATTTTATTCATTTATTTATATGCAGTGCCCAGAACTGAACCCAGTGCCTCACACATGCTAGGCAAGTGCTCTACCACTAAGCTACAACTCCAGCTCCTCTACCCAGACCTTTGATTAAATTGTCTTATTTTGGACAAGCTGGCCTCAAACTCGTGACCTTCCTTCCTCAGCCTTCTAAATAGCCGGGATTACAGGTGCATACCACTGCACAGGGTCCCATCAGAATCTGTTTAGTTTTTACCTGTCTCTCACCTGCCACCAGCACATAAGGTCCCCAAGGCAGGCATCCTTGACTGTTTTGCTCACTACTGTTTCCCAAGCAGCTGGAAGATGCCTGGCAGGTGGTGAATGTGCAACCAGATTTGTACAATGAATAAAAGAATCTTCAGGACAGCAAGAGAAATCAACTACTGGCAAATACAACCCAGAATGTAACTACCATCCTCAAAAGAAACCAGAAAAAAAAAATGTAAGCTCTGGTCTCGTGTTGTCCAACTCAATAGCCACTTGGCATCACATAACTACAAGAACCTGGAATGTCTAGTCCAAACCAAGACATACCTTAAATATAAAATACACAACAGGTTTCTAAAATATAACATAAAAAGGAATGCAAAATACTTAATAATTTTACATTGATTACATGTTGAAATTATATATAAATATAAGGTTAAATGTGTGTGTGTGTGTGTGTAAAAATTACTTTCACTGTTTCTTTTGACTTTTTTTTTTATGTACTAGAATTTTTTTAATCATACATGTGGCTCCCCTTCATGGCTACATTTCACTTCTTCTGGACAATACTACTCTAGAAAACTTGGATGGGATGGGGGTTAATATCATTGTGAGTGTACAGAAAACAAAGCCAAATTCCAAACACAAACAGTAAGGCTCTTAAGGAACCAAGGAATGTGAGGATTGTACAGCTTGGGCCATAGGACAGGTCAGGCTTCATGGCATATGCATTTACCACTGGAATTACTTGGAAGCTTTTCAAAACCCTAGGGTCTGAGTATCTGGGCTTCAGTAACATTTCCCCAGAGGCCTCCAAGCTTCAACCTGAGCTGAGAAGCATCCCCCTGGTCACCCTCTTCATCAGAAGATTCTGCTTCTACTGGAGTCATAAACCCCCAACAGCCAGCCTGGATCAAACCCATGGACTTAGAGAATCAGGCTGTCCCTCAACATGCAAGAACAGAAGTACCATGGAGAACTTCATTATGAAATGAGCAGGATGCTGCAAACCACTTGGAGGCAGGTGTCTAAGAGTGACAGCTCTGTGGTTGTCTCACTAGATGGCAAGACCAGCAGACACTGGAGGACCTGCATCTGTGGATGACACTGCTCTGGGAAGCAGGCAGGACTGCAAGGCCTGAACGGTCCAGGCTATCACAGAGCCACTGCTGAGCACCTGCTGTGTGCCAGGCACTGGTCTGACCACTCAAGCACATTGGGTGAAAGAAGGAGGATTGGAAACCAGCACCAACTGGATGTGCATTACAGCAGGGCACAAACCCTGGCATCTCCCCAAAACACGAGAACGGCTCCTTCCCTAACCAGGTTCACATGCTGCTCACAAAGTGGGGAGACAAAGATAGTGGTGACTGCCAATAGTGGGAATGATACCCCCTTTTGTAAAATATCCCAAAATTGTTGCCTGACTACCGCCAATCTGTTCTAGATTCTACTAAAGCTTGTATCTGGCTTAATAAAGAACAGTGACTTTAGTTATTTTAGGATCATCATGTCAAAATATAAGGCACCATGTCCACCAGTCGCTGAGCCCTAATCAAGTTTGTGATTCTCATCCAGGAGACAGAAGCCACCCAAAGTTCAGCAGCTAAAAACACCATCTTTCACACAAAACCATGTTTTTATTTTAAATAAATTCAGATTTGCATATGAATAAGATAGGTATTTGTATGTGATATATCCATATGGCAATGTTTTCTACCCCGAACTAAATTGACACATATGCATTTTCATGTTTCTACACTAACAAAGTGACTTGCAGCTGTAAAAGATGCTTTACAAATAATCAAATCAGATTCCATTTTTGGTAGGAGAGATAGAAACAAAAAAAACTTAAAATCTTTGGAAAGGCCATATCTCTCACTTGGACCAGGGAGTGTGGGGTCAAGACGTCTTCCCAGAGCAATCATTACACATTTCTATCTACTTGGTCTTTTCCATCAAATTACTATTAAATTCCAGAATGACTCAATATAGACTCTTGAAAGGCCAAGAGAGCCAAAATAAGAGAATCATTCCTATTAGAAAAGCAAGCATTGCATATCCTTCCCCTCCATTCTTGTGGAGGTCCAGATACAAAAAAAAAAAAAAAAAAGCCCAGAATACATTCTTCAGTTTCTTCAAGTGAGACTGGGACTTTCTTAGTATCAATGACCTTAACCTCTGCACTTCTAAGTGGTCAGTACCTGCAGTAATACTGAGAACCCAGCCCTTCATTCACAAGAATCACACCCTCCTAGTAACTTTTCAGGCCCTGAATTCAAGTATAGGGCCCTCCCATCTTCTGTCACACTCATCAGAAGACTGGTCCCAAATTTGGGTTTTAAAAGTATGGCCAGGGCTGGGGTTGTGGCTCTGGGGTAGAGGATCTGCCTCTCACATGTAAGGCACTGGGTTGGATCCTCGGCACCACATAAAAACAGATAAATAAAATAAAGGTATTGTGTCCATCTACAATTAAAAACATTTAAATAAATGAATAAATAAAATAAAAGTATGGCCAATGCATGTACATCCATCTCTCTGCTAAGGGGACCAGCAGCCCAAATCCGTAGGAAAAGACATACTGACATGGCAGATAAGCATGGAAAAGTGTCACCAGTCACATGCATGGTGATTCCATATGTACTTTAAAATCACAGATACATGACATATATGTGTCTGTGTAGATATGTGTACACATAACACAACCTTATAGGGACATAAAAATAAACAGCCGAGGTTTTTCCAGCAGGTGAGGGAACATGAGTGTAAAAGGTCACATTTCTGGTGCACACTTCTTACTACTTGATTTTTTTTTTTACAACAAGACTATATTGCCCTAGTAATTTAATTAATAAAATAAAAGTTTCAAGTCTTACTGGTTTCAAATGGGGTCAGATTATTGGTTGTCAAGGAGAGACAATGAAAAGAAATGACATTTTCACAAATGGGAACTGGGGGCAGTGCCCTGGGTTTGGAAAGGCACAAAGACAGCATGGCAAGCTGCTAGCTGAGGACAGGTGCAGTCTCCAGAAGCCTGGGTTCAGAGTGGACCACAAGCTTGCCACAAGTCAGTTAACAGAAAAACAGCATTTTTAAAATACATTATAGAGTAGGTTCGTGTGCTTTTGAGAGAAGCAGATTATAGAGTTCAGAGTCAAAGTACCTAGAATCAAACTCTGACCCTGTATGACTTTTTGCAGGGGATGAGGCTTCTCTCAGTGCCTCAGTCACCTCTTCTGTAAACTGGGAATATCACAGCACCTATTTCACAGAGCAAGCATGTTAATAAAATAAGCACCACTGAAGTGCTAGCAACTGTTACCAGAAAAGAAAGAGTCCGGTAGCAAGCATGCAGATATATTCTTAGCTCTCAGCAAAGTAGGTTATGGTATAAAAATACCATTAAATAGTAACTAAACTAGCGTCACCTTAATGCGCATCTTGCCAGCAACCTCAGCATGTGCAACTTCTTTTTAAACTACCCTACATTAAAGAATCAAGACCAGAACTTCTCTGGCCTTCTTGGACACAGACCAGTAGGCCTGAGGCCACTCACCCCTTCCTCACCTGGAGAAGCCACCCTTAGGCCAGGACCTAGGGACCCAGCCCTGCCTTTGGGTGGGTAAGTGGCCAAGTCCTAACAAGTTTTGCACCCCAGTATCCCACAGTGCAGGGTACAAGGGAGAAGGCAAAGTAAGGAGAGTCCTGGGGAGGGAAAGGCAACTGGGGGAGGGATAGTGTTTGGGACAGCCTGGCTGAGTAGCCCAAGAAAATGGAGCCTGTCATTGGCAAAGACCCTGAGACAGGAAGGGACTGATGTACCAGAGGAAGGGAGGAGGAAAGCAAACACAACAGCAAATACAAGATTCCTCCTCCACTCCATTCCTGTCTTCCCTGGCAACCACTTCAAAGCAAGGAAGTCTCAAAAATTGATCTGCTCTGAATTTCTGAAGTTTATCTATTAACTACCTAGCAGGCCATCCACTGGTTCAGAGTAGGCCTGCTGGCAGAAAGCAGGAGCAAACAGCAATACCTCCAGTGAGTGGGCAGGTTACACATGCCCCAGAATGCAGCCTGCTCTCTACTTCCTGGGGGCCAGTGGAGGAGTCAAGGACACATCAAGGTCAATTCTAGGCCTATCTGAGGTTTGGGGATTGCTGGAAGGAATGGGAGATACCCTGGGCTGGAAGTCAAGGGCATACCTGCTGCCTGAATTTGGGCAAGTCGCTGACCTTCCCAGCAGTTTCTGTAGTTGTAGAACAGAGGTGGAGAGAAAGCCTTCCTGGACAGCTCAAATAATATCAAACATTTAAAGTTCCACACCCATTAGATGCTGTCACCACGTGGGCCATGGCCCCAGTCCTCTGGAGGGGTTCATGAACTCCTGAAATTACATACAAAACCTCATGGGAACTGTTTTCCTCTAAGGGGATCATCTATTTTTTAAGGCAACAATGACTCCCCAAAAGTGAAAGATTCACAAGCCAGAATCCAGAAAGTGAGATACTTCCTGCCCATAAACCTTCACCACCTGCCTGTGCCAGGGAGAGCAAGCAGCACCAAGGGCAGAGGCATCCGCAACACAACCAGTGGGAGTGGACATGGCAGGGTAGACCCTCACTGACAACCCCACTGACAGGGATAAACCCCAAAGAAACTCGCACCCCTGCACTAGCGAACACATGCACAGTGTTGGTCTCGTGGTGGGTAAGAGTGCAAAGTAGGAAGCAAATCTAGACTCCCATCAGGAGGAAAGCAGATGAGACGTGGTGTTCATACGATGGATCACCACGCAGCAGTCGGCGACCACAATTTATTGGTGCGCACAGATGTCAATAAGACTATGCTGAGAAAATACGTGAAAGAATCCCACATATTAATATGGATACTTCTATCTCCCTGGCTCAAGAGCCCGAGAGAAAGGATACAAATGCCTAACAGCAGTCAGAGGAAAATGGGTTACTTAACATTTATTTGTAATGCTTTACTTCTCATAACTTTAAAACAGGACTTAAACCAAAATGATGAATAGTTTTCAATTCTGAGTAGAAGAGACAGGAGTGTTCATTTTGTTTATCCTAGAATTTCTGGATTTTAAAAATCTATCTAATAAAAAAAAAGTAAACTGTACTGTTATTTGGTCCGTGTGGACTGAAGGTTTTCCTCCTTTGCTCTGTGTCGGCTTGCAGGACCTAGGCTAGAGGTGGCTATCCAGTGGTATCCCAGCATATGGGCCTCCGGGCAAATGTCCACGAGCCCCACGGAGTTGGGCAAGGAAGGGCACACACTGCAGCACTGTCACTGGGGACAAGTGGAGCAGGCCCCAGAAAGTATCTCTCCTTGGCCAGTTGACTTGCTGCCCAAGTGTCCAGGGAAAGATCAGGAGTAGACACAGCCGAGAAGGCAAAGGCCAACGCCCCATCACACACACGCAGCTGTGGGCCTGTGACCCTGTCCTTCCGCCAAGCAGGGAGTCAGCCTGACTGGGTGCCAGGACTATGGCTTTAAATAAACTTGGATGTATCCACCTGGGCCTGGGAAGCAACACCACTGTGCCCCAGGCAGGCGCTATCAACAATTGTCAGACATGGCCATGGCAGGATGGGCCTGAGTTCCCCCAGCTTGGTCTAGGGGTGTCTTGCCCTCCAAATATAATTCTGCATTTGGACTTGGCACCTAGCAAACTCCACAAATGGATGCTAGGCTGAACCAACTCATTCTGGCTAGGATTCCTAGCCTCTGGTCCCAGGTCCCAGTGGGACCCTTGACCTGAGGCTTCATTCCTTGCCTGATCACATGCCTGGTCTCTCCATGTGCTCCTTTATGATGAGGGCTCATTGTCTACAGAAGGAGCTGGTGGCCCCAGCTCTCACCTGTCTGAGCCCTCTGTCTCACCTGCCATCAGCCCTCTCAACCTCCACAGCCCAGCATGGGTGACAATAACCAACAGCTGCTAGACCAGAGGCTCAGGGGAGGACTGGTCACTTACGCCATCGCTCAACTCAGGGAAGCTCACACCAAAGCGAAGAAGGGAAGAGCAGTGGTGAGCTTCAGACTGGGAAACCAGGGCAGATGGGGAGGTCCTGAAAGGGGCTTCTTGGAGGAGACTGGTGAGGCCTGAGCACAAGCACAAAAAAAGACAAGAAGCTTCCCCAGGAAGAAGAGACTACCCCCTGCTGCCTCTTCCTGACAGAACCAGGCAGGCACACTGACTGCTGCCATCTGCCCCGCAGTGCAGGACACAGCTCTGGAGGAGACAGGATGGACAGGAACAGAGCCACTCAACTGAGGGTCTGAGAGCTGGAGAGCCAGCCCCCCACCCACAGCCCTGGGCCTTCTGTCCACATAGGAAGCCAGCTCACCCCCACCTAAGGGCTCCCAACCTGTCACCCTCTTCCTCACAGGCCTCCATCCCCCAGACAGCTCCTGGAAGCTTCTTCAAGACCTGTGTCCCTGGGGCCCACAGGGAGGAGCGCACAGTGAGGATGAAGGAGTGCTTGGCCTGTCCCTTGGGTGGCTCTCCAGGTCCACCCAACCCCCACCCCGTGCTATCCAGCATAGACTTCACTCTGTCACTTCACTGTGTTCCTCACCCCCCAGGCCTGACCCGATTCCTCTCTACACGTGCAGGGAAGTGGGGAATGCGCACACCCCCACACTCCTCCAGCTGGGCACTCCACAATTATCAATGATCAGCGTCCCTCGCCCACCACAAGGTTTCACCAGACGCTTTTTTAGTAAAGGAAAAAAAGGATTTGCTGCTGGATGTGTAATAGGAAATCTCGCCAGCGCCCCCACCGCGCAGGAGGGGTGGGGGGAGGGGGGAGGAGATGGGGATCTGGAGTTCTCAAACCAGCCCCAAGGGATGCCAAGTGCAGCTACCCTGACTCATAGAGGAGACCCCACGTTAGAGACCCTGAAGGGCTTCTTGGTTTCTGACCCAAGGGGCACAGCCAGGTCTGGACACTCCAAACTAGGGCTCCCGCCCCCACATTGTTCACGCTGCGGAGCACAGTAGAGGAGACAGGGCACCTGTTCCCCGTGAGGCCCTACCTGAAATAAGCTTCCAAACCCCCTCCTTTCAACCAATCACCACCACAAAAAATAATGCTCCAAAATCCAGTCTCCACCTGCCTCGATGACCCCAAAGTCAGAAGCCCAATCGGGTTCGCCGCCTCACCCCCTCATTTCCCACCCGGATGACCTGATCCAGGCTCTTTGACCTCTTCCCCTGCTCTCCAAATTCGTTTCCAGAAGAATCTGGGGGAAAAACCCTCCAGAACCCAGATTCCTCAAGGGACCCCTGGCAGAAGCTGCTCCCACGCCGGCACCCCCCGCACAGATGGGGCCACGCGCAGAAGCAGGCGGGAGCAGGTCCGCCACCCCCGCCGCCTGCCGCTCGGGTGGGGGTGGGGACAGCGTTCCCACATGGGGGATGACCCCCTGGGGCCACGGCTGACCCCTCCCGGAGCTCCAGGCCCGGCTGTCACCCCCATGTGCCCCTCCTCTCTGACCTCCCCGCCGCCAAATGCGTCACGTCTGTCCGGCGCTCCGGGGACACCTGCTGCCGCCCCCGCCGCGCCGAGTCCAGAACCTTGAGTCCGGGCCCCGGCCGAGCCACCGAGCTGGGCAGGGCCGTACACGCTGCGGTCCAGCAGCCGGGCCCAGCACCGAAGCTCGAGGGTCAGGCCCGCGCGGGGCCGTGCGGTAGGGCCGGGAACCGGGAGGAGCCGGGGGCGCGCGGGGCCGCAGTGCGCTCAGAACCCGCGACGCGGAGGGTCCCAGTTCCCCCGGGCCCCACTCCTCTGGGGTCCCAGGCCAGGACGCGCGCGCCGCGGCTCTTACTTGCCAATATCCTCGTAAAGCTGGTACTCGTCGGTGAAGCGGGTGCAGGTCACCGTGGTGGCCATGGCGGCGGCGGACGGGCTCGGCGTGCGCTCGGCTGCGCTCGGGCGGCGACTCCGTCTCCCGCTCGCGGGCACGGCGGCGACAGGGGCGCGGGCGCGGGAGACACCTCGGCTCGCGGCGCCGGGCGGGGGCCGGGCTGGGCTGCGCCGCGCGGCGAGCGCACGCGAGATCTGCTCGCTCGGTCCCCGCCAGGAGCGCGCCGCACACCTACGCGCGGGGAGGCGCGGGCGCCGCTGTCACCGCCGCCGCGCCCGCCGGTCCCGCTGCCTTCTGTACGCGCCGCGCCCGCACCCTACTCACCCAGCTCCTGCCTGCACCCGCACACGCACCGCACCAGTGCCCTGTACCTGCACTCGTTCCCGCGCCTGCACCCGCACGCGCGCCTCACCCTGCACCCGAATCGCGCCTGCACCCCGCACACACTCCGCGCCCGCGCCTGCACCCGCACTGCGCCCGCACATCGCACTAACAGCCGTGCCCGCGCCCCGCCCCCGCACTTGGGCCGCACCCGCACGGTGCCCGCACACTGCACCTGCGCCGGGCACCCACCGCACCCTGCACAGGCAACCACCGAAGAGCTGGCTCTTCCCCGGGATATCAGGATGCCAGCGACTCCCTACTCACACACACACACAAGGGACCGCATACAATGAACCCAGCCTCCTCTGCCCTGAAGGCTCCCTCCCCTGGGCTGCAGTGAGGAACTGGTGTCCACATGGAAGATTATTCGTGTGCCATACCCAGAGGACTCATTCCTTACAGTCCCATGAAAAGATGCTGCCAGACCCACCCTGCCCAGTCTCTATCATTTCACATGCACAGTGGCTTCCTGCTTGGCCTGGCAGAGCTGCCCAGGGGCTTCCCAGGCCGAGCACACACCAGGGTGAGAGAGTGGGAGGGTGAGAGCTGCCCCTTTTTTTCCTTCTATGATTGGCTGCTGGGGTATCTGAAGTCCCAGGAATGGACATTTGGAATCCAGGCAGAGGGAAGCCAGAGGTACAATAACTGCTCTGTCAGGGACTCTGGGGTCCTGACAACTTGAAGCCACCAGACCTTGTCCATCTGCTTGCCCCCTTCTCTGTCTTGGAAGGAGAGAGTCCACTCTTCCCCTCTCCCCCTTTCCAAGCATCTCTTGAACGTGGCCCTGAAGGCCAAGGAGAAGTTGAGCACTGACAGAGAAGAAGGGAGGGTGGAGGCAGGACCCACCCTGTTTCTTACAAAAGCCTTCCCCCAGGGCAAGCACCCACACTTTTCTGATGGGATTGGACCAGGTCTGTCCCAGGCAGGCTCTAAGGTCAGAGTTCTGGATAGGGCCAGACTGCTTCCCTGAGATAACCTGCTTACTGCTCCCCAAGGGCAGGGCTTGTCCAGCTGGTACCTCAACCCCAGGCAAGACCATGCCTACCCCTGTCTCTGGATAAGGAGCTAATAAGGAGCTAATAAGGATTCTGCAGAGGGCAGCTAGAGTCCTTCCCTGCTAGGATGCATTTGGCACTGAGCTGCCTGGCAAGGAGTATGCCACATGGCAAATCCCTGCCCTGGTCAGAAGATGGATAGCTAGAGGATGAGGGACATGCACAAGTTCAAAGCAAGTGTGGTTTCCAGGTAAAACCAGTTGAGGCAAAGAAAGCCTGGCCTTGATCTCAGCAAAAAGGAAAAGCAGGCAGGAAGGGATAGCAGTTTGTGCATCAGCATTGGGCTTAGACATGGAGAACCCTAGGCCATCCTAACAGTCACAGGTTGGGGGACCAAGGTTTGTTCTTGGGATCTAACCCCACAGGAGCCTGTCCCTGCACCTGCTGAGAGCAGCTGCATTGTGCCCTTTCTGAGTTCCAGAAGGAGGAGGCAGGGCTACATATAGAGTACAATTAGCAAAACAAACAAAACAAAATTGCACCCCTCTGTAAGTCAGACTCCAAGCTACCCAAAATCATATACACTCCTACCGATGTGTTCAGATACAAAGTGATACTGGAACCTAATGACAGCAGACATTGATTGTTCTTACATGCATTTTACATGTTTTCTTATTTATTTCTCAATCTTATGAGGCATGTATTATCATTATCCCATTTTACTAGATGGGATAACAAAGAAAGATGTGAGGTAAGTTACATGGCCACAAGAAGTGGCTGGGATTCAAACCCCATGGCCCAAGAAGCCTCCCTTAGCTTTAACTTTCTCACACAAACACACATATACAGATACACATATATACACACTTACTGACATACATACAGAAACACATGTGCATGCATACACATATAAATGTGATATTACACAAACAATGCACACAAACACGTGTGAATATATGGTACACCCATACACAAACACATGCAAACACACACATCTATACATTCAGCTTCTTGAAGCCCCAAATGAAGACATAGTAGCATTCTGGGTGGTCTCATATGAGGTCACCTTTCAAAAAGTAGGGAGGCTATCCAGGATCAGGGTTGCCCAAAAAGTTGAAATCACTAAGAGGCACAATTTGAGGCCCACTGTGTCTCCCCCACCTCTGTTTCTGTTAGCACCTGGGATGCCCAGGAGCTCTCTCTGGGCTGAACATTAGAAATCAGGTGGCCCTGATGAGGACAGGAAAGTCAGAGCAAGTGGGCACTAAACAGTGAAGAAGGGTTCAGCTACCAGAGGCAGCCAGGCTGTCCCTCCCTACACAGAACAGCCCACTCCTGCCTCCAGAGACAGAGGGTTTCTCCCTCACAGGGCAAAAAGATTGGAATGAAGAAATGCTTCCAGCTATGACTCTTTCTGGTCGGGAATCCAGAAGCCCTCTCATTCCCTTTGACTCTATTCAGGCCCAAACTCTCCTCTCCTCCCACCCCACCCCCTCTCTTCAGGAAGGACCCTCTTCCACCCCCACTCCCATGTCATCTTTGCCTCCCACCTTGTCCTTTCTAGCTCACTTTCGTAAGCAAGGAGGGCTCTCCCTCCCAGGTGGCAGCTGGGGTGGTTGTGGGGAATATGGGTTCTAGGAGGTTATTGTTAGGACAGTCACCATGGCAACGAGCATCACATCTGCAGAGCCAAAAGTGCTGCACATGGGGCTCATTCTCCCAAAGAAAGCAGTCTTCCCTGTCCCCTCACCTTCAGGAGCTGCTTTCATGTGTATGTGTGGAGGGGGAGTGGAATGTCACTGCTCTTACCTCTCCCAGACCCAGCAGAAGCAGATTACCAGAGCAGAAAGACCCAAGTCCCTAAATCCCCAATCATCTGACCCTGGATATGGCAGCCCACTTAGGACAGCATGGCAGGCATATGAGATGGGGATGGGGATGGTGGTGATGGTGATGGTGATGGTGATGGTGATGGTGATGGTGGTGGTGATAGTAACAGTGATGATGGTTTTGATGGTGGTGGTTGTGGTGATGATGGTGGTGATAGTGACAGTGATAGTGGTGTTGATGGTGTTGATGGTGTTGGTGGTGATGGCAATGATGATGGTGGTGGTAATGATGAAGGTAGTGGTGGGAATGGTATTGGTGATAATGGTGATGGTGATGATGGTAATGATAGTGGTGGTAGTGATGGTGATCTTGAAGATGTTGATAGTGTTAGTGATGGTGATGGTGAAGGTCTTAGCTATAATTTACAATGCATTCACCACATGCAGAAATCATTCAGAAAGTCTGACATCTATCACTTCATATAAATTCACAACAATACTGCAGTATAGGAGCTATCATCACCTTCCTTTTATAAATGAGGAAACTTTAGTACAGGTAGACTGAGCTTGGATCACAAAGTTAGTCCAGTATTAGCATCCAGATCTGTCTTCACAGTTGATGACTTTAACCGCAGGGCTTAACTCAAGAGTGATCCCTGGCCTTCTTTATGCAGTTACTGTGCACCAAGTGTATGCCAGCCCTGTCCAGGCACCAATACAGACTAACACCCAAGCCTGACAATAACACATCAAGTAGTGGTGTTTGTTATATAATAGTCCTCCCAACCACTACCTCACCCACAGCTTGACTTTCCATGATTTCAGTGACCCATGATAAACCACAATTCAAAAGAGTTAAATGGAAAGTTGCAGAAATAAGCAATTCTTAAGTTTTCAAAAATATTTTCAGTTGTAGATGGACACAATATCTTTATTTTATTTATTTTTATGTCATACTGAGGATCAAACGCAGTGCCTCACATGTGCTAGGCAAGTGCTCTACCACTAAGCTACAACTCCAGTTCAATTCCTAAGTTTTAAATTGCACACAGTTCCAAGTAGTGTGATCAAACCTCACACTATCCCACTGCATCCCACTGGGACAATGAATCATCTCTTTGTCCCGCATATCCACAGTATGTATGTATGCACAGAAAAAAAAAAACATAGTATAAGGTTTAGAACTATCAGAAGTTTCAGACATCCACTGGAGGGCCTTGGAACAAATCTCCCACAAATAAGGGGAACAATTCTATATAAATTTAAAGTCGAGTGATCTGCAAAAGAGTAACAGAATGGCACCTTCAGAGTGGGTGTCCATGGAAGGTTTTCTGAACTGGTGACCTGTAAAATGAGGTCTGACTGAGAGAGAAAGTAGCCTCAAAAGAATAAACAGGAAAGGTTTGACAGAAGAGGCAACCATGCAAAGACCCTGCAGCTGGACCAAAGTGGTATGTTTAAGAAAGACAGTGGAGAAGGGATGGGGTTGTGCTCAGTGGTAGAGCACTTGCCTGGCATGTGTGAGGTGCTAGTTTCAATGCTCATCACCACATAAAAATAAATAAATAAAATAAAGGCATTATGTCCAACTTTATATATATATATATATATATATATATGAAAAAAAGAGGGTGGAGAAAAGAGAGCGAGCAAAGTCCCCATGAAATTTTATGCATGGTTCATCTACAGATTCTCTCTGGCATCTAAGTCCTCTAAGGGATTTGGGCCACCTTAATGATTAATAAGCAAAGTAATGAACCTTCCCAGTCATCACTGGGCATCCACCACTGCCCAAAGGCCCTCCTGAGAACATCTGTCAGGAAGTTCAGACTTGCTTTTCTTCTCAGTGGGCACCATCATGTCAAAGAAATGCCATACCTCTGGGAGGCAGAGGGAAGTGAGGGCAACCTTGCTAACCCCACTTCCACTGGAGCTTGGCGCCACCTCTCCTGCATCTTGTCCAGACCTCTCGGTGGCTAGAATTCCCAGAGAACCCTGGCTCTCTCTGATCCCTGGGTGAGGTGGACCCTGTCTGTTCTGGTTGGTGTGACCTCCGTCCTCCTGGAGACACCTCAGACCTAGACATCCAAAGAACTAGCACTGCCCCAGCCTAGCCTCCAATCCAGGCATTTCTATCACCAGGAGTGCTTAGGCTAGTGGGAACAGGTAGGTTCAAATGGCCATGCAAGGTCAGGGACAGCTCTAGTTCCTCCTTCCCTGGGTGAACACCACAGGCTTGTTGTCATGGGAACTGCCTCCTACAGGGGTGGGGAGGAGATAGATGTCAGGAGACCTGCACTGGAATGCTTCTCATGATGTTTTGTGCAGCCTCCAGTCATGGGCATGAAGGCCCTATTGTCAGAAGAGGCATGGTGCTAAATCTGTAGTTCACTGCAGACAAAGAGGCCTATATGCACTGTGGGGTGGTCAGGAGGCCTCAGGGACCAGGCTATCTCCATGTTCTGCTCTGGTGTCTGGGGTCAGCCCCATCTTGGTGCTCCCACATTCTGCTCTAGTATCTGAGGTTAGCCCTTTCCCAGTGTCCTGACATGGACATTCAGCCATGAATCTGAATCTGACAGGGGATAGAGAAAGGAAGGATGATGATGAGCACTGGCCAGATTTTGCCTCTTGGCCCCACTGACAGTCCATCACATGACTATTCTTAGCCACAGGGGAGACTAGCATGTGGGTGTCTGTCACTGAGGAAGTAGAGAATCACCTGGAGGACAAGCAGTGAACTCTGTTGGCCATTGCTGCTGAGGAACAAAGTCCACAGAGCATATGGCAATTGTTTCTGGATTCTGCTTTGTGATAGGAGATAATACTTGAAAATTGTAAGTATCTGCTATTGTTAACAGATGTAATACACTATAAAGATCATGTACATAAACAGAAGACAGATGCTCAGGAGACGTGTTTGGCAGGGGTTTTTGTTTTTGTTTTCGTGGTACTGGGACTTGAACTCAGGAGTGCTTTACCACTGAGATACATCCCCAGCTTTTTAAATTTTGAGACAGGGTCTCACTAAGATGCTCAAGCTGGCCTCAAATTTGGGGATCCTCCTGCCTCAACCTCCAAGTTACCAGGATTACAGGCATGTGCCACCTCACTCAGCTTGACAGTTTTTATAAAGCTAGATGTCTTCCCTATGACCCATCAATTCTTATCTTAGGTATTTACCCCAAAGAAATAAAAAATATCCAAAAGAAGGAAGGAAGGAGGGAGGGAATGAGGGAGGGAAGTTTGTACACACACATTTGTAGTAGCTCTATTCATAGAACTGAAACTCAGGAGCAGCATAAATGTCTCTAAACAGGAACATAAACAAAGTGGTTCCTAGATCAATAAAAAAGAATACCTACTAATACACTCGTGATGCAGAAGAATCTCTCAGAACTAAAGCTGAATGGAAGAAGCCAGATACAGAGAACACATACTGCACAATTTTACTCCTACAGAATTCTAGATGTAGTCTATATTATAGAGATCAGAACAGTGACTGCTTCTGCATAGGATTAAGCGGCACCAGAATTGACTTGAAATTTTCTGGGATATGTATATCACTTCTACCATATATGGTGTGTGTGTGTGTGTGTATATATATATATATATATATATATAGTGTGTGTGTGTGTGTGTGTGCCGTTGCCCAACACTTGGCAAACTGCACATTTAAAATCAGTGCATTTTAAATGTGATTTACATGTGTGTTCCCAGTAATTATGTATGTAAATTATTCTCCAACTTAAAAATTACATGAAATGTAGGTTGATATCACTATCCCATATGGGGAATACACTTTTTTTTCAGCCACATGAAACAATCCAAGCAATGGAGCAAGTATTAGGAGACAAAGGAAAATTTTTTAAAATTCTACAAAAGCAGGAATCACTGAAAACAAAAAAAATATAAAAATTAAGAAATAACTAAAGGAAAAATCAAATCCACACAACAGGAAATTTTAAAGACAAACTATGGGCATTATAGAAATGAGATCTACAAACAAACATAAGTAAGACCATTTTGTAAGCTGTGGGCACAGTCAAACCTGTGCCCAGAGGAGATGTCCTGAGTCCATGTGAACTTATTGGAAAATAGGCAAGATTGAAAATAAACTAAAATTTTCAGCTCAAGGAGCTGGGAAAGTTTAGCAAGATAAATCCAAGAGGGGGCTGGGGATGTGGCTCAAGCGGTAGCACGCTCGCCTGGCATGCGTGCGGCCCGGGTTCGATTCTCAGCACAACATACGAACAAGGATGTTGTGTCCGCCGATAACTAAAAAATAAATATTAAAATTCTCTCTCTCTCTTTCCCTCTCTCACTCTGTCTTTAAAAAAAAAAAAAAAGACCTCCAGTGAAGATACTGAGAAAGTCTTTAAAAAAAAAAAAAGATAAATCCAAGAGGTTGTCAAAGGATGAATTTGATTGCACTAAACAGAAACAAATGAAATTTAAAAACATAGGATGACCAATTAGTAACATCAAATTCTAGATCTTTGAAAAACATTTTTATTTTACTTTTTTATGGTGCTGGGTTGGAATCTGGGGCCTTGTGCATGCTAGGCAAGTGCTCCACCTCTGAGTTCACCCTTAGCCCCCTAACTTTATAACAGTTACAATAGACAAATTTTTTTTAAGAGAGAGAGAGAGAGAATTTTTTTTAATATTTATTTTTTTAGTATTCAGCGGACACATCTTTGTATGTGGTGCTGAGGATTGAACCCGGGCCGCACACATGCCAGGTGAGCATGCTACCGCTTGAGCTATATCCCCAGCTCCTAGACAAATCTTTGACAAGTCTGTCAATAGCAAAAATAAGCCTGAAAAGTAGAAACAAAAGAGGAAAAAAATGAAACAAAGAGATAAAGATTATGAAAGAATACAAATGGCCCTCTATATCTGCAGACTTCAAGTCCAAATATCAAAATATTGAGGGAAAAATTGTGTCTGTACTCAACATGTACAGATACTTTTTCTTGTCACTATTCCCATAAAATACAGTATAACAACTATTAACATAGTGTTTACATTGTATTATGTGTTGTAAGGAAATTTGAGATGATTTAAAATATATGGGAAGATGCTTATAGGTTTTATTCAAACACTATGCCATTTTACAGAAGAAACTTGACCATCTAAGGATTTGGGTTGGGTAGCCTTGGAGGTCCTGGAACCAATCCCTAGTGATACTGAGGGATAATTGTACTGTGCACATTTTCCCAAGAAATAGGAAAATGTAGTTGAAATGGAATTTGTTCTGGGGAAGCATAAATTATTCATATTGACTCCAAAATAAAAAAGCAGAAAACCACAGAATAAATGTAAAAACTGTAATGAGCTTCACATAATAAGACTGCATTTACACTATTTAAAAAAAAACCACCAACAAGAGCAATAAAAAATAAGGTGGAGGGTTGGGGCTGTAACTCAGTGGTGGAGCACTTGCCTTGCACATGTGAAGCACTGGGTTCAATCCTCAGCACCACATAAAAATAAACAAATACAGACACTGTGTCCATCTACTCTATACATATATATGGTATATGGTAGAGGGGGCAAAAAATCCTGACAAGGAGATGAGGGTGGTCCTCTCTGGCTTCCAGGGCCTTGGCCTCCTTCAGCCACGGGCACACAAGGAGACCTTTTCAAATTTCAGGGCATAGAAAACTAGGGAATACTGGTGGACATTTTTCTTTAGTTTTTGCTTCTTTTTGTTTTCTGCCTGGGAACTTGGAAAACATCAGCATCAGGTTCTGGTTCATGGGGTCCAAGAAGAGGAGGGCTGAGGCTGCCCCTGTCTGAGCCACTGAGAAGACAGTCTTTAGGCCCACGCATTGCAGGCACAACAGTGCAGAAGCGAGAGGTTTGGTAAAGAGCAAGCCTGGGTACCAGATGCCTGTGGAGCTTGGTTACTCAGGGTTTCAGGAGAAAGACAGAATTTGTAATAAAGATATGCACAGTGGTGCTATTTATAACTCCCCCCAAAAACTGGAAACAATCCAACTCGCCCCCCACAGGGGACTGGCCTGGCAGAAACAGTGGAGCTGATCCAGAGGAGGGAAATGCTGGCCGCGTGACAAGTGGGGAGGGTAAGGGCTCCGTGGATACAAGAGCTTCTTGCGCGGGGGACGCCAAATATAATGCAGTTTGTACACAGCCACCGTAATTATGGAAGATGCATGCATGGACATATGGATGGTGTCAGGTGATGGCTGGTAGGAAATCACAGGAGTGACTACAGCTGGAGCAGCACTTCTTAAGCGCTTCCTGTATACCTGACATGTGATCCTGGTCAGTGCCATGCAAAGGAGGAAGCTCTGAATGGTTGACTTGTTTGAAGACAAACAGCAGTAAGGGAGGCTGTGGGGAGGCTGCTAGAATCCGGGGCCTGCCCATGCCTGCTCTGTGCCGGATGCCAGTCCTTCCTGGCCAGGAGGGAGCAGCAAGAAAACCACCTGCAAAGACAACGCTATCCTAACTATTCAAGGATGGAAATGATATGCACAGAACCTGAAGACGATGGGGTCTTTCTCCATTGAAGTAACTCCCACCCTCTTAGCTCCTCCATGTCCCCACCATGATATTGGTGGTCTTCTAGAGTGGGGATTGGGAGGGAATGTGTTTTTCTTTTAATATTATTTTTTAGATGTAAATGGACACAATATATTTATTTATTTATTTATTAGACTTTTTTTTTTTTTTTTTTTTTTTAACATGGTGCTGGGGAATGAACCCAGTGCCTTGCACGTGCAAGGCAAGCACTCTACCACTGATCTACAAGCCCCAGCCCGGGAATGTGTTTTAAATGCACATTTCCTCCCTTTGGAGAGTGTCATATAGGAATTCTTTTCACGGACTCTTGTCCTTCTTTGAGCTTCCCTCTAGTTCTAGGCGTCCCATTTTATAACTGGGAGTCCCTTTAACTCTGGCAGGGCCAATGGATAAAGGAGGGGTGAAGGATATGTCCTGAGGCTCCCAGAGTGGAGTGACCTCTGCCCAATCCCCAGCCTGAAGACAGACGCCTCTGCTGGGCTGCACCCTGAATTTGGCCTTCCCTGGTATCTCAGAAGAAGCTTGGAACAAGGGATATAGCTCTCCTGCTCTTTCCCCTAGTCCCTGTCTCCCTATCCCCACACTCCAGCCTGGCAGCCACCAGAGCTCAGAGCCTCTGGTACAGGGGCCTCCTGAGGTTGGTGAGGATAAAGGCCATAACGTGTCTTGGCACACGGCCATACCCAGCACCCAGCAGGTGTCTGCACAAGCCTAGGCTGCAGCCTTGGTCCTTTCTTCCTGTGCCCCTCTCTAAATGCCCCTCAGTCTCTGACCTTGTTGGCTATTAACCACACAACTGGAATGTAGAACTTCAACTGGGACCTTAGCACACTGGCCAGGGGACCAAGACCTCACAGCAGTCAGAATATGACAGTTCAGAGTCAGTTCAGGCAGACCCTCATGTATCTCCAGCAATGGGGTCAGCCTCCAAGTCAGTGTACCACCCCTTATGCTTCTGGAAACTTCTGTGGCCTGGAGGACAATGGCAGTTCCCATATCTTGAACCCCATCAGTTATCTATGACAGTGGCTCTTGCCCAGGGCTTTCTGGGCAAGAGCCACTGTCATCTTTTCTTTCAAGATTGGTCCAGGTTCCCTGTAGACTCTCAGGAATCTTCTGAACCCTCCTCACATTCTTGCTCCCCAATCTTAACCACCTCAAAACCCCCAAGAGGAATTGCTGGGGGCCAGACCTAACTATTGTCCTACTACATCCTGGAAACCACATTTACAAGTGAACTCACCTTTGTGGGCTACTACCAGTATTAATAATAACTGCCATTTACTGGCAGGGGGCTGCAAAGTCTCTAATTGGAAGAGTGTTTTAGAATCACTGCAAGTGAGACATGAGTAGTGGATGGAACCAGGCAGTATGGGCCACTTCAGCATTCCTGGCTTATAACGGAGGGAAAACAAAACAGAAGAACAGGTTTTAGATAAATATATTATATTCTGCTTAGGGAGTGCAGAGTTTAAGGGCCTCCTAAACATATACTCCCAGCAGTATCACGTGAAAACATGGCCTGGAGGCCAGACACCATCAGTTAAAGGAGGATTGAATCACAGCCTAGGAATGTCACCAGAGGAATAAAAAGTCTACCATCCTTTTTGGGGTGTGTAGCTTTGAGATGGTGAGAGTGAAGTGACCAAGGGGAGCACAAGGGTGAGAGAACCAGGAGGCAAGAGCCTTGTAGAAGCTGGTCAAGAAGTCTCCAGGCAAAAAAATGCCTGGGTAGAAGAAGGTCAGGAGCCAGGTCACAGTGGAGGTTAGGGGTGGGTCAGGAAGTGGAGGTGAATATCACTGTCCCTGACAGGAATTACTTATGATTCTTCACATCTAGACATTATAGAATAGCTGGTATCAGACTAGCCCCCACCATAAATAACCATAAACATAGATGAAATATATCAGGTGACTGTTTCCAGGCAGAAGACACCAAACCATGAAAGACAAGTGTCCCTGAGAGAAGGGAAACTTACAAGATAAATCCTAGGGTTGCTCTGTTCTCTCCCAGGGATAGTTTCCTGCTGTTCAGAGTAGTATGATGAAATCTCACTCTCTCCTGCTCACCCTGTTGCATCTGGGACATGATGATCCCTATGCCTGGCATATTCATAATGTATATACTACCCACCTGTTAGACATTGAGTAACTCTGTTATCAGATTAACAGTTGTGGTATTGCACTGCCTGTGTTCAAGTGACCCTCATTTTACCTAAAAATGATCCTAAAGTGTAATAATAGCAAGGGAGGCTGAGCTCGGTGGCGTACACCTACAATCTCAGCAGCTTGGGAGGCTAAGGCAGGAGGATCACAAGTTCAACACCAGCCTCAGCAAAAGCGAGGTGCTAAGCAACCCAGTGAGACCATGTCTCTAAAAAAAATGCAAAATAGGGCTGGGGATGTGGCTCTGTAGTCAAGTGCCCCTGAGTTCAATCCACAGGAGCCCCCCTCCCCCAATGATAATAATAATAGCAAGGGAGGCACCAGGGCATAAATTATAAAAAGACATATTAGCCCCAGTATGGCATGGTAATGCATCAGGGTATATAGAAGAAAATGTAGCATATAGGGTTCTGTATTATCTGCCGCTTCAGATATCCACTAGAGGTCTTGGAACATCACCCCTTTGTATAAGAAGAGACGACTGTACCTTGTTGAGTTGTAGTGGCGATTGTGGGTATCCTTGCCTCATTCCAAATCTCAGGGGGAAAGTTTTAAATATTTCATCATTAAGAAGGTTTTTTATAGCTACTCTCTAACAGAATAAGAAAATTCCCCTCTCTTCCTAGGATACGATCTGAATAATTCTAATCTTCAAAAATGTGTTGAAATGTATGACTCAAACATATGATCAATTCTTGTAATGTTCCATATGCATTGGAAAATAATGTATATTCTGTCATTATTGGGGTATGGTATTCTACATGTGTCAAATATGTCAATAATTATGTTATTCAGATCTTCCTACTGAGTTTTTGACTGTGAGTTTTTTCAAATTTTTATGGGAGGTGGGTTAAAGTCTTCCACTGTGATTGTCAAATTTTCCATTTCTCCTTTTAGCATTGTCCATTTTTACTTTATGTAATATGAAGTTATTTTATTAAGCTTATGAAATTTTAAATTGTGTATGTTGTAAGAGGTTGTGTTACTATGTTCAGATGAAATTTTAAATTTTGTATTTCTGGTGAGTCCACCCTTTTATCACTATAATATGTCCCTCTTTATCTCTAGTTATCCCTTTCTTTTTCTTTCTTTCCTTTTATTACCCCTGTATTGGGGATTGAACCCAAGGCCTTGCACATGCTAGGTAAGCACTCTATCTCTGAACTATGCCCAGCCTGTTTTCTTATTGCCTATTTTATCTAATGGTAGTGCAGCTGCATTAACTTTTCTTGGATAGTTCTGGCATGGTGTACAGTAAAATTAAACTCATCAGGATTGGTTGGTCCAAACGCTGAATATTCCAAGAAAAAAAATGGCCCTGAATGGGCTCATGTGAGACAACCTCTGAGCCCATGGAATATCCTGTCTGAAAAGAATATTTTTATATACCTGAGGCTCTGGGCCATGCTGTTTTAGTTAAATCAGCTGTGGACTGAATTTTGTTCCCCCAAAATTCTTTTTTTTTTTTAGTTGTAGATGGACACAATCCCTTTATTTTATCTATTTAATTTTATGTGGTGCTGAGGATTGAATCCAGTGCCTCACACTCCATCATTGAGCCACATCCCAGCCCTCTCTCAAAATTCTTATTTTGAAATCCTAAAGTCTACTGACTTACAATGTGACCGTATTTAGAGATAAGGACTTTAAAGTGGTAAAATGAGGCCTCTAAGGTAGGTTCTGATCCCAGTCTGGCTGATGTCTTTATAAGAAGAGGAAATTTGGACACAGACATGCACAGAGGGATGGCCATGTGATGACACAGGAAGAAGACACTGTCTACAAGCCAAGGAGAGAGAACTCAGAGAAACCTATACTTTGATCTGGGATTTCCAGCCTTCAGGATTATGAGAAAATAAATCTGTTCAGCATGCCTAGTCTTTGCAATTTTTTTATGGCAGACCCATCAAACTAATATACCAGATAGCTTATGAAACAATGTAATCTATGGTGAATGACTGCAGACCTTGGCTGTATACTATGTCAGTTTAACCTCTTGGGAGCTGGAGACTGAGTAGCTAAGGTAAGTCATGTACACAATGCATGCCTTGTGAATAATTCCCCCCAAAACCCATGTATATCAAGGTTCAGATAAGCTTCCTTATTTGTCGATATTTCATATGTCATTGCTGGGAAAACTAAGCATGTTCCATGTGATAGAGGACACACACCTAGAGGCTTGTGTCTAGTTTCTCCTGGACTTACTTCATATGCTTTTTTCCTTTACTAATTTTAATCTGTAATCTTGTCCTTTAAAAAATTGTGATCATGAGAGTTACAGCTAGACTGAGTCCTGTGAGTCCTTCTAATGAACCATCAAGCCTGAGAGTGGTCTTAGGAATACCTGAAACACATGGGATATATTTTCTACTCCTTTATATTCAATATTCCTGTGTCTTTGTATTTAAGACATGTCTTATGTAGCAGCATATAATTTGTTTTGTTTTTATTAAAACCTATCTTAATCTTTTGCCTGAAATATTTAGTCTTCTTACATTTAATGTAATCCCTGATATATTTTAGTTCATACCCCCATCTGAATTTTTTCTACTCATACCCAGTATATGCTTTCATTCTTTTTGCTTTTCTTTGTTGTCCTTGCTTGGATTAAGTATTTTTATTATTTCATTCCCCCTCCCATTAGCCTGTTGGTTATACATACCTTTGCTACTATTTTATTTATTTATATACTTGTTCTGGTTTTTAGTGGTTACTCTTGGTGACAACATGCCAGAAGAACTCTCTGTACTCATTTTTTAAAAATTTTCCTAGAAATAGCTTCATTTTACCTTCACTTCTGAAAAAAATATTTTTGCTGCAGAATTCTAAGTTGGAGGCTGGAGCTGTGGCTCAGTGGTAAAGCACTCGCCTAGTGCATGCGAGGTCCTGGGTTCGATCCTTAGCACAACATAAAAACAAAATAAAGGTGTTGTGTCCAACTACAACTAAATAAACAAAAATTTTTTAAAAAGGATTCTAAGTTGGCAGTAATTTCCCCTAGAACTTAAATAATGTTATTTTTTGTCTTCTGACTTTAATAGTTTGGTTGAAAACTCTTCTATCATCTGATTGCTATTCCTTAGAAGTTATTCCTTTTCTTCCATTTCCTTTTATGATTGTCCTTGCATTTATCCTGCTTGGAATTCATTGAGCATCTTCAACTTGTGGATTGATGGCATTCCTTTGTTTCTAAAATTGCCATACTCTAATGTCACTTCTGTTCCATCATCTTTCTTTTCTCCTTCTGAGACTCCAGTTGTATCTATTTTAGAATTTTCAATATGTTCCATATATCTCTTACACTACTTTCTGTATTTTCCATCTTTAAAAAATCTTTGTGCATCAGCCTTGACATTTTCTACAGTCTTATCTTCTAATTCTACCACTCCTACCAGTGTACTTCCATCAACCCTCTTGTTGTGTTCCATTCACTCTTAAATCCATCTATTCTAAATATCAGTTATTGTGTTTTCAGTCTAGAATTTATATATATGCATATTTTTCTTTTGTGAAATATCTACCTTATTATTCATATTTTTAAAAAACATTAATAAAAAGCCAGGAGTGGTGACACATGCCTGTAATCCAAGCTACTCAGAAGGCTGAGGCAGGAGGGTCACAAGTTTGAGGGAAGCTTGGTAACTTAGCAACATCCTGTCTCAAAACAAAAAATAAAAAGGGCTATCCCAGTGGTAGAGCACCCCTGTGTTTGATACCCAATACTGCAAATAAATGAATAAAAATTACAAATACAATACTAATAACAGTTATTTTGAAGTCTGTGTCTGTGTCTAATAACTCCAATATCTGAGTCATGTGGAAATTTTTCATACCAGTTTCTCTTGATATGCCTAGTAACATTTAATTGGATGTTAGACATTATCTTTGAAAAATTATAGAGGCTCTGAATGCTATTATAATCCTCCTCCAGAGAGGGTTGACCTTATCTTCCAGAGACAGCTGGAGTGTGAGCAGACTACCTTAATCAGAGTTACATAAACGGGGCACCATGGTGCATGCCTTTAATCCCAGCTATTTGGGAGGCTGAGGCAGGAGGTTTGCAAGTTGGAGGTCAGCTTGGGCAACTTAGTGAGATCCTGTCTCAAAACAATGGCTGGGAATATAGCTCAGTGGTAGAGCACCCCCTTGGGTTCTATCCCAGCATTAAAAAAAAAAAAAAAAGTTACATGAGTCAGGAGTACAGTTCTCATACATCTCATTCTGCAGTATCTTTGGTTCATGCCCACTCCTAGAGTATTTCTCTTGCCTGTCCCAGATGAGACCCTGAACTCCCATTGTTATCTCTCTTTTTAATTTTTTTTTTTAGTTTTTGATAGACCTTTATTTTATTTATTTATATGTGGTCCTGAGAATTGAACCCAGTGCCTCACACATGCCAGGCAAGTGCGCTACTGCTGAGACATCGCCCTAGCCCCCTCAATGTTATCTCTTTATAGCCATGAAATCATTGAACTCCATTCGGTTTTCCACTTACTTTCTTACTAGTGTCTTAGCCACTCCCTGTGTGTATACAATAGATAATAATAATAAATGCTTCAAAGGAAAACTCTAAGTTTGGGGCTCCTGGCCTCTTGAGTCCTGGCTAGCTTGTCAGCATATAATTAAAATTTTTCCCTCCCCTTATTCCTGAGTTTACTGAAAGTTCTGCTGTATTCTTTAACTCTTGGTGGTAATATCCCTGTTCTCAGATTTCTAGCCTATATCTCTAAGTCAAGAATTAGGGGCTAGGATTGAGGCTCAGCGGTAGAGCACTTGTCTCGCATATGTGAGGCCTGGGATCTATCCTCAGCACCACATAGATAAATAAAATAAAGAAAAAAAACTAAATAAAAAAAATTAAAAAAAAGAATTGGTAAACACCTGGAGAGATAAACAGTATGCAGAATACCAGTTCACCTCTCCAATTCTCTTCTCTTTGGAACTTTGGCTCCTCAAGTCCTGGCTGCCTGAGCGGTCCAAGGCCTTCCAGTTCATTTTTTAAAGTATTTATTTTTTAGTTGTAGGCAGACACGATACCTTTATTATTAATTTTTTAATGTGGTGCTAAGGATCCAACCCAGTGCTTCATGCATGCTAGGCAAGTGCTCTACCTCTGAGCCACAACCCCAGCCCCCAATTCGTTTTTTAAACCTGGATTTTCTAGCTATTCTCAATGAGGGTGGTGATCTGCTTCAAGCACTCCATTATAGCTGGAAATAGAAACTGGGAAAAGGGAAATTTTATAGATGGTATCAAATTGAGTTTCCAGACAGAATAAAATGAACACATGGAAATAATTATGATGGTTCCCACTTACTGAGCACTTATCACCTTCCAAATTTTGTGCTAAGTGGTTATATGTATTATGTCATTTTGATTTTTACAATAATTGCATGGGTTAGGTACTACATCTATTCTCATTTTATATGTGTGGAAACAGAGACTTAGAGAGATAAATCAACTTGTCCAGGCAGTTTGTCTACCCCCTGGAGCTAAAATGCATACAAAAAGATTTTTAAAGTCTTAAAAATTGTGATTAAATATGTATATAACATAAAATTTGCCATTTTAATCTTTTTTAAGTGTATAATTCATTGACCTTAAGTACATTCACTGTGTTGAAACCATCACCATTATATATTTCCAAAATTTCTTTCATTTCCCCATCCAGAAATTCTATAGCCCTATAAGTAATAACTCCCCTGTAATCCACTTTATTTCTGATTTTATGAATTTGCCTAATCTAAGTTAAGTAGTATAATACCTTATTTTTCCTTTGCGCTTGGCTTCTTTATCTTAGCATACTGTTTTCAAGGTTCATCTATGTTGTAGCATGTGTCAGAATTTCATTCATCTTTATGACAGAATAATATTTCATCATATCAATACATCATGTTTTGTTTATCCATTCATCATTTGGTGAACATTTTGGGTTATTTCCTATTTGGGGCTGCAGTGACTAATGCTTAATGAACAATGGCATACAAGTATCTGAATCATGTTTTTAATTATTTGGAGGTATATGCCTAGGAGTGGAATTGCTGCTCATATTGAAATTCTATGTTTAACTTCTTGAGGAAATGCCAACTCTTTTCTATAGCTGCTGAACCATTTTACATTTTAACCAGTAAGTTACAAAGGTTCCAATTTCTCTACATCCTCACCAATTTCTTCTTTTCTTTTTAAAAGGCTAGTCATATGAGTATGTGTGAACTGTATATTATTGTGGTTTTTTTACATTTCCCTGTTGATTAATGGTATTTCTTTTCATGTGCTTATTGGGCATTTGTTTATCTATTTTAGAGAAATGTCTATTCAAGTTCTTTGCTAATTGGATTGTTTGTCTTTTTGTTGCTGAGTTGCAGGCATTTCTTTCTACATTCCAGATACTAAACTCTTATTGGATAAATGACTTGAAAATATTTCTCTTCCACTTTCTAATTTGTATTTTCAATTTCTTGATGATAATGTATTTTATGTACTAAAGTTTTTAAAATTTTAATAAAGATCATTTAATTTATTTTTTATTTTGTTGCTCTTGCTTTGGTATCATATCTAAGAAGTCACTGTCAAATCCAAGGTCATGAAAACTTGCACTTCTGCTTTCTTTGAAGAGTTTTATGGTTTTAGCTGTTATATTTAGGTATGTGATCCATTTCAAATTAATTTTCTGTATGGTGTGAGGTAGGGGTCTAATTCTATTCTATGAAATAAGCAAATTCATAGAGAATAGAACTAGAGAATAAATTGGTGATTGACTCAACTTGGGATGGGTGATGGGAGTGGGAAGTGACTGCCAATGGGTACAATGATTCTTTTGAGGTAATGAAATATTCTAAACTTAGATAGTGATGATGGTTGCATAACTCTGTGAATACACTAAAAAGCACTGAATTGTATACTTTAAAAGGGTGAATTTTGTTCTTTGTGAATTATACCTCAATAAAACTGTTATTTAAAAGAACAAACACAAAGAACAGCTGGTGGCCCATATAAGGAAGGACAGGCTTGGTAGCCCTGCCTCTATGGGAAGAAAAATGCTGCCCTGGAGCCCTCCCATGGCTGTGGGCCAGACCTCTGCAGTGCAGGGTCACGTTCTAGATTAAACAAGCAACCTGGGCTCTTCTCTCTTCCACAATGTCATCTTTTAGGGACTAAAAGATCTTCTTTCATAAACTTCCCTGCCCCTTCAACCAGAGGCTTAGATGCTGCTGCTGGTTCTTCAATCCTGAAAAATCAATCATAACAGAGAATTGGCCACAGAGGCAGTACAGGAGGCCACAGAGGCAGTACAGCCCTGCGTTTGGAAGTGGGTGGGAGCTTCCAGAGAAGGGAAGGAACGTTGGCGGCCCTGGCAACAAGCCAAGATAAGAACTAGCTCTTCCCTGGTGTCTCTTCCCTGAGGGAGGGACTCAGCTCATCCCCTAGCACAGGAGCAGCTATCAAGGAGTGCTGGGAGATGATACCCTAACTCTGTAGTCCCATGGCCAGGCCAACATGGGGCTAGGCATGGAACTCATTTGCTGACTAGTACGCCTTCAGGTTCCAAATGGGATTTGAACATTTGAGCTCATGAACAACTCCTTTCACTGGTTGGTTGCATTAGGCTTCCTCATGAGTGATAGGGGGTGGAAGTGTGGGGCACATCAGAAGTTCTACGGAGCTGAGCATGGCTTCCTGACACTAAGAACCTCAGGGAACCCACCATGTTCCTACACTTAAAGGATAGAGGGGCTTGGGCAGGAGTGTCAGAATCTTCCTGAGAGCACTGTTAGGAGCAGCAGTGAAGGAACCTTGGTGGCATTCCTGGGCAGAGTATATTGAAAACAGCAGGTCATGGTAAGAACTGGGGCTGGCAGATCCGCTTCAGGGAACCCAGGAGTGTGACTGAGGCCCTGGGTTGGAGCTGAGGGCTGGAGGTGGTCTGATTGATGCTTCCATTCTGTGGACCTGTGTGGCCTCCACCTGGGAAGCCCCTCCCAAGACCCTGAGGCCATATCCCTCTCTGACTTTTTGCCCTCTCTCAGGGCCACCTGAGGGAGTGAGCATAGTATCAGCATGGTTTGTGAGGGCATGAAGAACTATAAAGAGCCCCCGTGAAGTGCCACTCAGGAGGACTTGAGCCCTAGGCCATGTGTCTTTCATTTCAGACACTTTCAGCTTTTCACCTGGTTCAGCAGTCATTTTAGGATACCGACCTGCCCTGGTATTTTAATACAGTCATTAAGAAGTCCCTGTGAGCACCGACCCTGATGCTGTCCCTTCTATCCCCTCCCGTGCTCCTTACACAGCTCCTCATGATACACAGACCCCATTCTTCTCTCTTTTTTCAGACAGATGCTCAGAAGGCCATGCCTTCTCTTTCCTGGCCATGACCAAAACCACTCCTGTGCAAAGGCCTTCATGACAGGGTGACGGTGGGAGGGAGGGCACTTTCCCCTGGAAGGTTCCCTTGATGGTCTCCAGAGCTGCCTGATGCCTTATCCTTCTAAACTAGGGCCTCTTCCAGGAACATGCAGCTTTTAGTCGTACTTATCATGATGTTATCTTGGCCCACCCCACCTTGGCCAGTTACCCACATGCTGCATCTGCTCAGACCCTCTGGGAAGCAAAACTGTCTCTATGGCCCCAGGAAGCCAAAGGCAGCTCTGCTGACCTGGGAGCCAGACTTCTGCTCCTCCCCAGTCTAGATGGGACACATATCTTTTCATTTTCCATGTCTGACTGGCTAGCAGGGGAGGGGAAGAATAACCAGGCTATGCCCCCATTAAAAACCAGAAAAATGCCTGCCTCTCTGTGCCTCCTCCAGGGACCCAGAGCCAGAAGGCTGAGAGTCTTTGATTCCCAGGAAAAGCTGTTCAGCCAAACTTAGCACAGAATAGCAATTCAGGGGCTGAACTCTACCTAGCAACAAGATTAGCAGCTGATTTTCCAAGCTGATATTTTTATCCCTGGGATGGGAATGGCTGAGAAGAGTGGCCACCTCCTGTTCCCCCAAGGATGTTCCTTCTATCCTATCTGAGACCCTGCCCCACTTAAGCCCCTCTTAACCCCAAACCCAGTTCTGCCTTCCCTTCTTGCTTGTAGGATCTTCTGATCCACTGGGTGGTTGTGAATGTGAGTGCCTCCGGAGGAGAGCAACAGCTCTGGGTCCATGAAGAGGCCTCAGAGTCAGAGCTCAAAGGCCCAGGTAGGCTTTTCCTCCTCTCCTCACTTCCTCCTCCTCCTTTCCTCATCCTCTCTCCCCCAACCCAGAACCATGCTGTTCCAATAGCTCCTGGCACTCTGTGGCCCACCAGACAGGGGGTTTTGTGGAGCTGGGGCTCCTTGCTCTCCTTGGGCACACAGAGGGTTCCTCATGGCCACACAATGCTCTTTACCACACATACTCCCCCAGTCTCTTCTCTGTCACCTACTCTCCATGTTCTGATATGACCAGAATCTTTTAGCAGCCGGAAGCTCTGGTGCCTTTTTTGTAGACTGTCATCCATGAAAATGGGCCTCTTTGGGACCATGATGGTTCGTGGTTATATAGAGAAATGTAATTATGGCAAAATCTCCCATAACTAAACTTCCAGTGCCAGAATAAGATTACGTGGACTTACTTTCCCCAGATTTTCCCTCCCTGAACATCATTTAACAGACATCCATATAGGATGTTTTCAGAGTCCCTGCAGTACTATAGTGAGGTGCTGTCTGTCAGGGCGGGCTGGGATGGGCTTCTTTCCTAGAAGCTGGAAAGAAGACAGCAGACTGGCCAGGACCTTAGGACTTGAGAACTCTACAGTGGAAAGTCCCTTGGGTTATCTACTTGTCTCCTATATTCCCAGACTAGGCAAAGAGAATCCTATAACTGCAAACTGTCAGCAAGAACAGAGAAGCAAACATGTAAACTCCAGTAAAACCTGCTCATTCTGGCCAAGGACTGGGAAAGAAGAAGCCCAACAAAACTAAGGCTCTCTGATCTACATTCAGGACACCAAATGGAGGGCTGATCTATCTACAGAGAAGAACTGGTGGATCCTGTGTTCCTGGCCTCCACCAGGTGCCATAGGAGCCCATCCCAACCCACCCTGACAGATAGCACCTTGCCATAGTATTGCAGGGACTCCAAAAACTAAACTGCAATTGGAACTACAACCCACAAAAGTAGGCCAGACCTACAGGTTAAACCTTAAAGTGTGACTACCTGATAAAATAGACAAAACAGGAATACAAATATTCTAATATAATCACAAATATGTTCAGGATATCATCTAAACTTGTTTACTATCACAAGAACCAGGAAAATCACAATTTGAGGGAAAAAATCAACTCATGCCAATGCCAAGATGAATCAGATATTAGAATTATCTGGCAAGGATTTTAAAGCAGTCATCATATAAATGTTTCAATAAAAAATTGAAAATTGGGAGCTGGGTTGTGACTCAGTGGTACAGCACTCGCCTCATACATGTGAGGCCCTGGGTTTGATCCTCAGCATCACATAAAAATAAATTTTAAAATTTTTAAAAAATGTATTAAAAAAGAATGTACTCTTTAAAAAAATTGAATATTGTCTTGAGACTAATATAAAAACATAAAATCTTAGCAAACATTTTATTTTTTATAAAAAAAATGAAAATTATGTAACTGAAAAATATAATAATCAAATTAAAAACATTGCTGAATGAAGTCATTAATAGAGTGATTATAACAGAGGATAGAATCAGTAAACTTGAGGACAGATCAAGGGAGAAAATATTCTGAAAAGAAGAGAAAGAACAGAGCTTCATTGATTTATGGGAAGAAAACAATAGATTCAACATTCATAACATTAGAGTCCTTGAAAAGGGGAAGAACGAATGTGGGGCTGAGAAAGTATTCAAGAAAATAATGTTTGAAAATATCCCATTTTGACAAAATATGTAGACCTACAGATTTAAGAAGCTAAGCAAATCCCAAGTAACATAAACCCAAAATGATTCACACTAAGACACATCATAATTACACTTCTGAAAATTAAAGACAAAGAAATCTTTAAAACAGCCAGAGCAAAGTAATATATTACTAACAGAGGGACACTAAGTCAAGTGACAGCAGATTTCTCACCTGAAACTATGGCAGTCAGAAGAGAGTGGCATACTATTTTTCAAGTGCTGGAATAAAAGAACTGTAAGCTGTAAAATCCATATTTAGCAAAATCATCCTTCAGGAATATGGAGGAAATAAAGACATCCCCAGATAAAGAAAAGGTAAGAAAATCTACTGCTAGCAGATCCAACCTTAAGAAATGACTAAAGGAAGCTCTCCAAACAAAGAAAAAGATAACAGAAAGCTGGAAGTTCAATAAAGAAAGAAAAGGGGCTAGAGTTGTAGCTCAGCTGTAGAGAGCTTGCCTCATACACGTGAGGCACTGGGTTCTTAGCACCACATATAAATAAGCAAATAAAATAAAAGTCCATCAACATCAAAAGAAAGAAAGAAAGAAAAACAATAGAAAGGATAAAAATGAAGGTAAACCAAATATATTATTATTCACATCATCAATTCTTTAATCATATATTATGACTTAAAAAATTTAACATTGATATGATTTCTCAATGTAAGGAAATCTTAAATATTTTTATTTTTCTTTTCTATTTTTTCTTTTTCTTTTTTTAAAAACTTTTTTGTTTTGTTTTGTTTATTTATTTTTATGTGGTTCTGAGGATCGAACCCAGTGCTTCACATGTGTGAGGCAAGCACTCTACCACTGAGCCACAACCCCAGCCCCAAGAAATATTTTAAATATTTAAATATTCCAAATATTTTAAAACTTGGAAGGATAAAAGACATTAATAGAAGTAAGATTTCTATACTCACTCAAAGTGATAAAATATCAACACCAACATACTGTGACAAGTTGTTTATCCATGTAGATATAGAAATAGTAATACCTGGAACAACTACTAAGAAAACTATACAAAGCAATACACCAACAAAAAATCTAAATGAAATTATCATAGTGGTTCAAGAAATTTATAGGAAGGCTGAGGTTGTGGCTCAGCATAGAGTGCTCACCTCACACGTGCAGGACCCTGGTTTCGATCCTCAGCACCACATAAAGATGAATAAGTGAAATAAAGGTATTGTGTCCAACTACAACTAAAAAATAAATATTAAATAAAAAGAAACAAAGAGAACAAACAAAACAAAAAGCAAAAAGGCAGAATATTGCCTAACATATAAATAATTACTTTAAATGTGTATGCTCTAAATATTCTAAGTAAAAGAGAGAGATTGGCAGGATGAATTAAAAATTGGAGCTACTATGCATGGTCTAAAAGAAATTAACTTTGAAATAGATACATGGAAAGTAAAAGAAAAAGATGTGTTTTGTCAATATTAATAAAATATAATATTTAAAACTTTATTGGGGCTGGGGCTGGGGCTCAGCAGTAGAGTTCTTGCCTAGCACATGTGAGGAGTTTGATCTTCAGCACCACATAAAAATAAATAAATAAAAGGTATTAAAAATGTAAGCATAATATAAAAACTATTAATATAAGCAGGAGTGGCTATATTCATATGAGATAAAGTAACTTCAGAATAAAGAAAATCACTAGGAATAAAGATATCAGGCATGGTGGCATGTACCCATAGTCCCAGCTACTTAGGAGGCTGAGCCAGGAGGAGCTACTTATTTGATCCCAGGAATTCAAGATCAACTTGGGCAATACCATAAGTGTGACCTCATTAAAAAAAAAAAAAAATGATCCACCAAGAAGGTACAGCAGTTCTAAATGTTTATGCACCAAAAAAAAAAAACAGCTTAAAAATAAATGAAGCTAAAAGCAAAAATAGACAAATACATAATTGTCTTGTTTATTTGTATTGGCATAACAAAATACCTAAGACTGAGCAACTTATAAAAAACAGGTATTTATTTCTTACAGTTCTGGAGGCTGGGAAGTCCAATAACAAAGGACTGGCACATGGTGTCTGATGAGAATTTTCTTGCTGTGTCTTCATATGGCAGAAAAATGACCACTGTGCCTTCACATGGTAAAAGAAAGCAGGGCAAAAAGGACCCAGCTAGTTTCCTTTTATGAGGACACTAATCCCTTATTCAAGCCCTCATGACTTAATCACCTCCTAAAGGCACCTTCTCTTACTATTATCACATTGTGGTTTCAGTTTCAACATGAATTTGGGAGGGAACACAAATATTCAAATCAGCAACATTTATAGTGGGGATTTCAAGAATCTCACTCTCAGCAATCACAAAACTACTAAATTGAGAATAAGCAAGGATATAGAAGAACTGAACAACACCATCAATCAAAAGGCTCTAATTAATATCTACAGAACACTCCCTCCACCTAAAATAGCAGAATACACAGTCTTTTCAAGTGTCTGTTCACACTCCCCCAGAAAGACTATATCCTAGATCATGAAGCACACCTTAACAAATTTAAAAGAATTGAAATCCCACAGAGTATCCCCTCTGATAATAATGGAACTAAAATAGAAATCAAAAAGATAAAAATAACAAAAAAGTATCCTAACACTTGGAAAATTAACAACACACTTCTGAATAATCTATCAGTCAAAGAGAAATCCCACAGAAAATTAAAATATATATAGAACTAGCTGGTCACAGTGGTGAATGCCTATAGTCTCAACTACTCAGGAGGCTGAGGCAAGAAGTTTGCTTGAGTCTAGGAGTTTGAGGCCTGCTTGGACAAATAACAATTCTTCCTATCTTTGAAAAAAATATATATTTATATAAATGTGTATATATATATATGTGTGTGTGTGTGTGTGTGTGTGTGTGTGTGTATGTGTGTATATATATATGAATACATACATATCTGATATATAGTTGAATATATATATATTTGAATTTTTTAAGATAAAAAAATTTTGGACACAGCTAAAGCAATACTGAGAGGAAAATTTATAGCATATGCTTGCATTAGGAAAGATAAAAGACCTCAAGTCAATAATGTAAGTTGCTACCTCAAGAAATTGGAAAAAAGAAAAACAAAATAATCTCAAAACAAACAGAAGCAAGGAAATACAAATGATAAGAACAGAAATCAATGAAATCAAAAACAGGGCAACTATAGAGAAAACCAAGGAAATAAAAAACTTATTTTTCTTCCAACTCAATCAAATTGATAAACTTAGAGCAAGACTGACAGAAACAAAAAGGGAGAAGACCCAAATCACCAATATCAGGAGTGAAATGCAATAGTAGAACAGATCCTGTAGTCATAATAAGGGCTGGGGTTGTGGCTCAGTGGTAGAGTTTTATTAGATTTATACACAAGCATTTCTTGTTCTTTGGGTCAATTGTATGGGTCACATTGTCTAGCATGTGTGAGGCACTGGGTTCAATTCTCAGCACCACATATAAATAAAGGGATTGTGTCCATCTGCAACTAAAAATATTTTTGAAAAGCATAATGAACATCTTTACATTCATAAATTTAAAAACTTAGATGAAATGAAACAATTTCTAAAAATTACAAACTATCCACACTCAGGTAAGGTAAAATAGACAAGCTGAATAGTCTGATAGCCATTCATGAAACTGAAATTATATTTAAAGTTCCTGAAAAAGAAATATGAGGGCTGGGGACATGGCTCAGGAAGTAGCGTTCTTGCCTGGCATGTGCAGGGGTGCTGGGTTTGATCCTCAACACCACATAAAAATAAAATATAAAGAAAAAAATTAGCAGGAGAAATACGTCTTTAAAAACAACAACAACAACAAAAAAGAAATCTGAAGTCTCAAATAGTTTAAGAATTAACATGAATTTCACACAATCTCTCCCAGAAAATATGAAATATGTCCCACCTCCTTGTATGAAGCCAGCATTACCCCACATCAAGCTAGAAAAAAAATATATCAGCAAACACACACACACACACACACAAAAATTATGAACTTTGACACCACAAAATCTTCAAAAAATATTAGCAAATTGAATCGAACAATGAACAGACCAAGTGAGATTTCTTCCAAATGTGGTTCAATATTTGAAAATCAATCATTGTAACCTACTATATCAAGAGGCTAACGAAGAAAATCATGATTATATAAATTGATGTAGGAAAGACACTTAACAAAATTCAACATTCATTCATGATAAAAACACTCACCACATAGGAACAGAGATTAATTTCCTCAAATTCACAAAAAGTAACTACTAAAAATTTATAGTTAGCATTATACCTAAAGGTGACAAACCGGGTGCTTTCCCTCTAGGTTCTGAAAAAGTGAAGGAAATCTGCTCTCACATTCCTTCTCAACATAGTATTAGAAGTTCTAGACACTGCAACAAAGAAATAAAAATATATAAAAGGCATTCAGATTGAAAAGGAAGAAATTAAACTGTTCATATTTGCAATGACATGGTAGACCACACAGAAAATGAAATCTTCAAAAGAAATTCCCAGAACTAATGAGTTTAGTAAGGGTACAAGATCAACACACAAAAGTATTTCATTTTGGATACTAGTAAGGAAAAAGAGAAAGCCAAAACTTAAAAAATATATATATATAACTTACAATTGACCTAAAGAACAAGAAATGCTTGTGTATAAATCTAATAAAATATATACTGAATCTATATGATAGAAATTACAAAATTCAGATGAAAAAAATCAAAGATTTAAATACTTGGAGAGACATGTCATGCTCATGGATTGGAAGACTCTAACAGTAAAGAGATCATTTTTTCCTGAATCGATCTATAGGTTTAATGCAATTCTTATCAGAATCTCAGGTGTTTTGTAGACACAGACATACTTGTTCTAAAATTTATACAGAAAGAGAAAGACCCTATAGTAGCCAAAACAAGTATGTAAAACAAGAATAAAGTTCATGATGTCAAGGCTTACAATGTAGCCACAGTAATCAAGTGTAAGAGTAGTATTAGTGTAAGAGTAGATGCATAGATCAGTGGAGCAGATTAGACAACCCAGAAATAGATCTGCACAAATAGGCCCATTTCATTTTTGCCAAGGAAAGAAAGAAATTCAATAGAGAAAAGAGAGCCTTTTCAACAAGAATCTCACCATTTATATACAAATTAACTCAAAATGGATCATAGACTTATATGTAAAACATAAACTATAAAACTTTCAGGAAAAATACAAGAAAATCTTTGAGATCTAGGATAAGTCAAGGGTTTTTAGACTTGACACCAAAACTTTGATTCATAAAAGGAAAAGTTGATATACTGCATCTCAACAACATTGAAAACTTTTGCTCTGAGAAAGACCATGTTAAAAGGATGAAAAGACAAATCACAGAGTACGATATTATTAAATATGTATTTGGTCTTCACAGATTCCTGGCACACAACTCCTAAAACCTTTAGAATCTTCTGAAGTGATGGTGTGTTTGTATGCTAATGATCTGACCAGTGGCTGGGGTTCCCTAGGTAGCTTTAGGATGGGGGCTGGTCACTGGACAAAACCAAGACAGAATTAGAAAGTTAGAACTTTCAGTCCTATCCCCCAACCTCCCGAGAGGGAGAAGGCTGAAGGTTATGTTGGTTATCAATAGCCAATGATTTAATCAATCATGCCAGTGAAATGAAGTCTCATAAAACCCCAAAGGACAAGGTCTAGAGAGATTCTGAAAAGCTTAACACATGGGTTCCTGGAGGGTGGTACACCTGGAAGAAGCACAGAAGCTCCTCACCTCTTCCCACATACCCCTCCCTATGCATCTCTTCATCTGTATCCTTTGTGATATTCTTGTGATAGTCAGGTTTCCCTGAGTCCTGTGAGCTGTTCAAGCAAATTAATGGAATCTAAGGAGGAGATTGTAGGAACCCCAGTTTATAGCTAGCCAACCAAAAGCACAGGGAAAACCACTTGGGGCTTGTGACTGGTACCTGAAGTTCAGGTGGGCAGGCAGTCTTGAGGACTGAATCCTCAACTAGTGGGCTTTGATGCTAATGTCAGAACTGGATTGAATTAGAGGACACCAGCTGGTATCTGCTGTGCAGCTTCAATGCCTGCTTACTGGTTGAGGGGACAAATCCCCACACCTGTTGAGTCAGAGAAGTCTCCTGTGCTGATTGTTATGGTGTGAGAGCTGAGGAAAAATGGTTTGTTTTTCCAATGCAAAACATGATAAAATATTTGTAAATCACATAGCCCACAAAAGACTTTTATCAGGAATACATAAAGAATGCTCACAGTTTGACATTTAATAAATGATGGATTCAATTAGAACATGGGCAAAAACCCTGACAGACTTTTCACCATATGTATGGCAGAAAGCACATGAAAAAATGGTGAACATCTGTAGCCACTAGGGAAATGAAAATTAAATCACAATAAGATGACACCACACACCTATTAGGAGAGATAAAATAAAAAAATATTGATAGATTTCCTATTATTATCATAACAAATTACCACAAAGTTAGTGGCTTAAAACAGTACATATTTATTATCTTACAATCCTGGAAGTCAGAAACTTGTGGCCGTGATCCATCTTTAGAGCTGTGATGGTGGGTCAAGTCTTTCTCATCACCTCTCTCTGACTCCGACCCTTCTGCCTCCCTCTTCTACATTTAAAGAATCCATATGATTACATTGGGTCCACCCAGAGATCAGATTAATTTGTTGTTAAGGTCAAAAAATTAGCAACATTAATTCCATCTGTAACTTTGATCCCCCTGCATAACATATTCCACAGGATTGGGATGGGGACTTTTCTGGTGGCCATTATTCTGCCTATTACTGCACCAATTTAGGCATAGGTGCAGAGAACAAACTCACACATATACTTAATTTTTTTTATGTATGTATGTATGTATTTATGGTATCAGGGATTGAACCCAGGGGAACTTAACCACTGAGCCACATCCCCAGCCCTTTTTATTTTTTATTTTGAGACAGGGTCTCACTAAATTGCCTAGGGGCTCACTGAATTGCTAAAGCTGTCTTACAATCCTGCTTCAGTCTCCCAAGCAGCTGGGATTACAGGCATGTACCACAATGCCCAACAAGTTACACAAATATTTGAATATATGACTCAGCAATTGCTTTCCTGATATTTATCCTAAAGAAATGAAAATTTATGCTCACTCAAAAACCTGCATATGAACGTGCATAGCAGTTTTATTTATGATAGACAAAAACTGGAAACTACCCAAGTCAAGTGTCCTTTGACAGGTGAATGGTTAAACTAACTGTAGTACATCTATATACTCTGGCATGCTACTCAGCGAGAAAAGACAATGAATTATAATGCAAATAACCCGAATGGACCTCAGGGAAATTCTAGAAGCAAAAATGTCAATCTCAAAAAGATACATATTGCATAATTCCACTTATATAATTTTCAAGCAATAGTAATTATAGCAAGAGAACAGATTAATGGTCTCCAGGGTTAGGGATGGGAGTGCCTATAAAGAGCCAGGACAAGGAGACTGTAGTGACCAAACACTTCTGCACCTTGAGTGTTATGGCAGTTACATGGAATTATGTGTGGTACAGTCGCATGTAGCACACATCATGTACACACAAGTGCATGTGGAATTGGTGGAGTCTGAACAAGCTCTGTGGATTGGCACCTCTACTGGCTATATGCTATAAACAATCTTTCAAGGACAGGCCCGAAGTCACAGCTTCTTCATCTAGTGACCCAAAGTTACCAGCCACCCCAAACCCACCCCACCCTGTGTACACATGACCCAGACCACCTTCCTAAGTCTTGGTGGAGTAAGTAGTAGGGCCAGGAGTCTCATCCAGGGGTTCTGGAGAGGAGAGAGGAAAAGAGAGGCCTTGATGTAGGGAAAGGAGGCAGAAGGCAGCACAGTCAGCTTGAGCTATTCAGGGCTGCAGTGAGGGCACCAACAGTACCAGGCTCTGGGAGTCTGATTGGGTTGTGGTTATCTTTGTCTCCCAGTGCCCCCCCCCCCCCCATCTTGGGTCCAGCTCCTGCCCTGATAGAGCCCTTGGGGATCTGCAATAAACTCCAAAGCCAAGACCAATGCATTTGGATCTGGCCAGAGCCAAGCCTAGCTACTCCCTAAGCTTCCCTGAATCACTACCTGGGTAGTAAGGGGTTTTCATACCTAGTTCCCCGTGCTTCTCCATGTTTCCTGGACCCATGGGCATGATTGTGTATGTATCTACTTCCTATCAGCAGAATGAGTATGCTTGTTTCACCAAAATGTCAGAGGATTAGCAGAAAGGCTGAAAACTGCCCCATCTCCACCATGAGTCCACAGCTCTATGGTTAAGAAAGGCAGGCTACAGAGCAGGCCTGGGGTCTGAACCCCACTGTATCCCCAGGCAAGTGTCCACTCCCAGGAGGCAGAAACCTGGTGCTTTGGAGATACCAGCTCTGAGCCCTGAGGGAGTGTGGGCCTGGAGGGTGTCATAGCACCGATATCAAAGTGGGTAGGGTTGGGGTCCCACGTAGGGCCTCCCCGCAGGGCAGGGTTCAGGAGTCTCTCTTACTTGATACCCAAAGATCCCATATGCAACTTCTTGGCAGAGGGCAGAGAGATGGCTCCTCAAACAAACTTCCTCAACTTCTGGGGCTTCCTCTTTTCCCTCCTTGACCCATCTCAGACCCTGCCTGTTTCTGCCTAAATTTGGAGCTCACAACAGCCTGTGGGGCACAGGAGGCTTGTCTTGTCACCCTCATGACATTCTTGAGGATGCTTTCCTGTGTCAGCACCTGCTGTCCTACCCACCCTCTTGCAGGGGTAACAACAAGTGTGTGACATTTGCCTGTAGTTCTTCCATGTGTGGCCTCAGCATCCACTTCTGCCAACTGCCTGACTTGTTGCTGACCAGGCAGACACAGGGTCAGGAGAGATGCCACCCTGGGGGTTCTGATACATCCCATGTGCCTCAGTGTGGCATGGAAGCAGGGGTAGAACCCACCTTAGGGAGTTGTTCAGAACGGACTTCTCAATCCTGGGACTGCTCCTGGAGTTTCTGCTCCTGAGTCTGGTGAGTTGGAAATTTGTATCTCAAATCATCTCAGGTGATGGAGACTGTGGTTGGGACTCCACTGAGAACCACTGATGAGGACTGAAACTGCTTGGCACAAATAGCAGCCAGAGTGACTTTCCCTGAGAATCAGCACATGCCCTGCCTGCACAGAGGGACTGGGGCGGTGGAGGGGGGGGTAATGTTTTTTTTTCCCTCAAAATACAAAGAAATGATTCAACAAATATTTGACAAAACAAGAATGTTTGTCTTGAGAACACAAGAGTATCACAGGCCCCTGAAGAATTGAAATCTCTGCAATGTCCCCTCCTCATCTCTGAGTCCATCTCTGAGTGTCCCTCTTTCTATTCCTTCTGTGTTACCTTGTCTATTTCCATGTCTGTCCTATCATTTGAGTGACCTCCCTAACCCACCTGTCTCCTCTTCAGTGTCCATTTCTCATGTCCCTCTGTTCATGTGAGTAGCCTCTCACCATCCCTCCTGTCATCTGAGTGTCCCTCTTGCTGTTACCACGTCCATCTCTGAGTGTGTCTCTCCCCCTCTCTCACTGCTGGCCTCACTTTCTGGCATTTCTCTGCTTTCCATCCCTCTCCTGCCCACTCCTTCCCTCGTTGGTCTCCAAGTGCCTGCTCAGGCCCAAGTGGCAGGTGTGGGCTCTGTTCTTAGGCCAAGGTTCTACATGAGATGCACCTTCCTGTGAAGGGTCAGTTCAGACAGCAGTTGGCCTGGCCACTCCCAGGAGGCAGACACCTGGTGCTTTGGAGGTACCAGCTCTGACAGGCGTTTCCTATAGACACCTTGTGCTGCTTCTCAGGGCTTCTATGGAGAATTCCATGAAGATGCTCAATGTGTGAGTTTCTTTCTCTGTCCCTAGCCGATTCCCTCTCCGTATTCTATCCAGTCCACTCCAGCATGGCTTCTGGCTGTGAGTCTCAGTATTTACCTGTCTGGCTGTGAAGGTTTGGGGTGGCAGTTTGTCACATGACCACAAATCTCTGATTCATCTAAGAAGGTTGTTGGCTTTGCTCAGTTTTCCCTTCCCTGTGTGGAAAGGGGTCCCTCTTACTCTTTCTTGGCTGCCAGGTGTTTGGCCTGGGCTACAGTGGAAATTGGAGGTGTCAGACAATTCTGAGCTTGGGTGACTCTGGTGACACTTCCCTGAAGGTTCCTGGGAAATGGTTCAGGGCAAGGATATTGGAGGGCTGGGTCTCAAGGCCACTGAATTCTGGCCTCTGCTTTCTTCCAGACCTTCCTCAGGGTCTGCGTTGGGGTTGGGGGACCTGGATTCTACTGAGTGAGCAGGCAGCCCCTCAGTAGGTCCTATTGAGTCACCAAGCTGAGAACCAGGAGGAGCCAGTGCTGCTTCTGGTGGGATGAGTCCTCCTGCTGGAGGACTGGGCCCATGGCACTGGGGTTCTCCCAGGCCAGGCTCACAGGGATCACAAGCAGCACCACAGATACTCTTGGTTCTGGTTCTGTGCTCTCCACACAGGCTGTCTGTGAGATGAGAAACTTAGACCATCTCAAGTATTTAAGTCTTCCTCTCTGAGAGCCCTGCAAAGAGCAAGGTTGTCTCCATAGGTCATGAAAGAGCATCTGTCTGCAAACCAGAGGGCGTGAGCACTGCCACTGGATGCAGTGGAGAAAGGTGGGTACATAGATAGAGGGCAAGGGTCTCCGTCTGGAACAGGCCCAGGAGTAGAGGAAGCACCTGATCCTTTGCCCACCCTTCAGCCCTTACCGGTCTCCATTTTCCCAACAGGGAAATACTAAGGAAACATGGCCTTTGTCTGGGGTTCAAGGTGGCCTGAGGACAGAGGGGTGATCTCCAAGAATGTTCTGCATAAAGGGAGTCAGGCCTAAGGATAGAACAGGGGCTTTCAGAGGAAACACAGGTTTCAGACTGGGAAATTCTGGAACAAATACATCTCACAAAGGTATGTATTCAAAATGCTACAAGTCATAATAAAAGATAAACAACTTAGAAAAAATGGACATAAATACAATGAGAAAGTTTACAGAATGTCTAATAAAAATATAAAAAGTTGTACAGACAACCTAACTCTGCACCCAGCATAGTCACAAACATTAAAAGACCATCAGGGGGCTGGAGATGTGGCTCAAGTGGTAGTGCGCTCACCTAGCATGCGTGAGGTGGACTGGGCTCGATTCTCAGCACCACATAAAAATAAAATATATTGTGTCCACCTAAAACTAAAAAATAAATATTAAAAATAAGACCATCAGGACAGTAAGGAGGACAACCAGACCCCACTGCAACTCCAACTACAGGGAATGTCCTAGAGAATCTCTCACACCCAAGAGAGTGAGAAACTGGGACTAATCCAAGCACTCACCAACAGGAGATGGTTAAATAGATTTGATAAAATCCTCAACAGAACACATCACCCAGGAGGGAGTGAATGAGACTGCAGATACGTACAGAAGGTGGCAATAGCTCATAGATGCAAGGATGAAAGAAAGGAAGGCAAATGGAAGACATTTATTTATACAGTTTAGAAATATATGAATAGCAAAAATGATATCATGGAAAAATCTGGATGGTTGTCCTCTTGGGGCAGAGATGAGGCTGCCAGTGAGGGTAGAAATCATAGAGTCCTGGATGCTCTGAGATCATGAGGTAAGGATGGTAGAAATGGCTCAAAGCTGCTCCATGTCCAGGTTTTGCACATGCCTGGCCTAGCCAAGTGCCAAGTGGGGTTATTATCAGAAGGAGGGGCCGGTGTGGAGGAGGCCTCCATGGGGCAGTTACCAGGCCCTGCCTTTGGTTACTATTCTGCAATGGCCATCTTCAAATTCTTGATTTTGTTTTTGATAAGATATCATACATTTCCATTTTTCATGGGGTTTCAGAAAGTATTAGTGTGTAGGACAAGGGACCCTTGCTTCCCCAGATTTCTGAAAGTTAATATGTATGCCTCGAGGGGCTGCTATAGGTGCTGGGGAGAGGCTTTGGATTGGACTGAGATCCTGGGTTCCAAGACCTGGACCAAGAAAGTGACACAGGAGTTTGGGAATGCAGTAGGGCCAGGAGGCAGCAAGCCTAAGGGTCCTACTCAGAGACATGAGTGTCTGCAAACTCCAGGTTGGGGCTAGGGTAGGAATTTGTTAAAAGCAGTTTCTCAAAAGGGCTCTTTAATTGGGAAAATTTTTAAGTTGGATCACAAGTCTTTTTAAGAGGACCAATCCACCCCACCATTTTGGTCTTCACAGACTATTTACCCAAACTCTTTCCGTCCCCAAATGGCTTCTAGAATCTGTGCCTTGGAGGAGTCCCTAGAAGACACATCTGAATCTGACCCGTTTTTATGAGCAACGGCTCTCAAATGTTCCAGATAAATCATCTTTTCAAAGCTTTGAAGTGTATTTTCCAAACAGAATCCTGCTGATCCCTCAGGAGCAGATACGTGGGGCACCAGCTTGAGGCCATTTCTGCTCTCTAGTCCTGAGGGAAGGAAGGCATGTACTGGCATGGTCAGTGTGAAGTGCCTGCAAGAGTCCCAAGTCTAGTGTTTGTATCCTGAGCCTTCGATGGGTGTACCAGAGGAGAAGGGCAGAGGAGCCCAAGGGACACCCTCAACAGGGAGAACAGAGCAGGCAGGGTGTAGAAAAGCCAAGCTCACAGGAAGGAAATGCAATCACTGCAGACCACACACATATCTTGGGGGCAGTGGGGAAGATGTATATCGGTCAAGGGACCAAATGGCGACCAAGAGGTCACTACAGGTATGGACGGTTCTCCTAAGACAATGAGGAGAGGACAAAATTGTTCCCATTTTTGGATTCTCTCTCGACTTTGGAGTATGGCTGGAACTATCCAAGCTCAAGAGGTGATTCTTGCCATCATGGGGAGGACCAGTTGTAAGGAGAAGGAGGAACAGTTTAGGGGTGCCTGAATCACCTCCATTGACATGCTGGGCCTTATGCCATGTAAACAAGCAAGGCCAGGCTGCAGAGCCCTTGGTGGGTGTTAGGGAGACAGAGGTCATTGCAGAGCCAGCTGGTGTCAGTCTGTGCCTGGCCAGGCCCCAAGGAATGAGGGGACATGTGTGTGTGTGTGTGGGGGGGGGTTTCCAGCAGTGGGTGGCACATGTGGGTGGACATAGGGAATGATGGGCATAGAGCTGGTGAATTTCAGCTCAGAGGTATGAAGTTAATTCCTCTCTGAGCTAGAAGTGGCTGAGTATGTAAGGCAGAAAAGCCACAGGGAGGCAGATGCAGCACGAGAGGCCCTGGCCCTCCCTGAGCACACCGTGATCCCAAAATATGGAAAACATGGTGGCACAGACTCATCACGAGAGTAGAGGGTCTGAATTCCTCCTTACCTGGTTGAGTCTGCAGCATGAGGACAGTGTGAAAGCCACTGCCCAGATGAGTCCTGTCCCATCCCTTCACCCAGTTCCCACCCCAACTCTTTTCCTTCAGACCTCTACAGACCTCATAAGGTACTTGAGCCCTTCTGCCCAAATAGCCTGAGATGGCCCCAGACAGCAGGCACATCCACACAGAACCCAAGTCCACCTTGAGTGGTGACAGGCTTCAAAACCTTAATCTGGGGTAACAAATTCCTTCTTGGCAATGTCAACTAAGATACATATGGCCACCCAGGTTACTGGGACCTTGCCCACCTGATAGCCAAGCTCCAATCTATAGCCACTTCTCTAGGGCCACAATGTATGGACTGTGTCCAGCTGGCTGGGGCTCCATACACTGGGCCATTAGTCCCCATAGGTTAACTCTTGGGAACCTCCTGAATTTCCACGCTGGAGTATCATTGTCCCACCAGGGGCTACCACTGGGTCTCAAGAAATTCCTGATCCCCGATTTCTGGGAGCCAAGCTTCCACCAAGATCCCTCCTTGTGGAAAGGGCCTCCTTCAAGCCCCCAGCCCCACATCCCTTTATCCTGTCTTCTGGCAGCTTCTCCCTACTCTGGCCTTATACAAAGTCCTAACAGGGAGACATACCCTATCTCTGCAGGGAAGGGGTGGAGAATACCACCTGGCAGGAAGCAAACTTGGGAAAGCTAGAAGGCTCCAATGGCTCATTATCCTCTCTTTAATGTGCAGTCACTGTGCCCATGTATTGTTTAAGGTTCTAGAGAATGAATGATGCTGGAGTGCAAGGGGTGGTGGTGGTGGTGTCATCTTTCTCTCTTATCTAGTCTACACAAACCTGCACTGTGGGACCGGGGTGACCAACAGCCCAAGGCAGAGTCTTGTGATGAGCTGCCCATCAGAACTAGAGCCTATGGTGACCTTCGGTACTTCAGTCCTGCCACTTGTGTCATGGTGCCACAGAGCATGTGTCATAGCCAGAACGGCACCTGGAAGCTGCTGGTCCTGCTCCTTAAATCTAGAGGAACACGGTCAATGAATTTGACAGGAGGGGTCACCAGCCTGAGAGGAAGCATGGGCCTTTCCTGGAGAAAGGATGGGGACACCAGCTACATAGCCTTGCTTCTGTGAATAGCATGAGGTGTTGAACCACTAAGTCCCTGAGGCTTCCTCCAGCTCTGGGTAAAAACACCTAAGACTGGGTGAAATACCAGGATACCAGCCAGCCACCTTCTGGTCTTGGCATCTTTCCTGCTAGTGCCCCCTAAACAGCCCTTCTCTAGGGAAAGTAGTCTTGGGCCCACTCTGCTAAAAGCCATACACTTGGGTGGCCTTATGAACCAGCTGATGGTACCCACAGGTTGACCACCACATATGCTCTTCCCACCATGTACACCTGTATATCCACTAGCAAAAAACAGGAAAGAAAGCAAATTTTGGGGATGACCCCACGGTAGTCCTGGCAACCCAGTACTGGTTTGAATCACTGTCCAGTCTGGGCTTTGACTCAACCACCTCAGCAAACAGAAACATGAGCTTCCTTCCAAGAGTGAGGAGGCCCAGGGATCCCAACAGGTAGCACCATCTGGCTCTATGATGGTCTCCTCCCTACCCTACAAAGGCACAGCAGGGAACTGTGGGCCTGCAGCCAGCTGGCCAGTTTTTCCTGGCACAAGGACCTGGGTGTATGCAGTGGGGGACTTGGGCCTTCATCTTGGGAGGGATGAGTGGCAGGTCTACTCCCTACTGGGCACCTGACACACCAAGAAACCATGATGCCAAGGTCCTCTCATACCCTTGAAGGAAAGGCCAGAGTGTTCAATTTTCATTCTTATAATATAAAACCAAGAAAGTGAGACAAAAATGTTAAACCATGTTAGTATGAGCTGGCTGAGTGAGATCTGGAAAAGTAGAATATTAATTTTTTCTTCTTATTCCTGAGACTGACTGCCCCTTCCTAACCAGGACTGACAGGAGGCACCCTGGGGCTTTCAAATCACATTCCTATGGGGTCATTGTGGTATTCAGTAGACTTTCCTGGGCAGCAGTCTAGCTCAAACACCTGCTCCCCAGATCTTTAGTCAGATAGTGGACATCAACCTTGGCCATGGGAAATCACACCCAACTCTGCATCAGTCTCCCAGCTCTTCAGGGCTGCTAGGCCTCTGACCAAAGGGGAAAGGGTTTATCAAGGGCTGACCAGACTGTGCTGAGAAACTTCATGCTCTTTATTCACAAAAGAGAGCCATCTCATCCTGGGCTGAGCTGGCTGCCAGCTGGCTTGCTGGGGGAGCAGATTTGAGGTGGGGTGAGGGTCTGTTCCCCAAGCATGGTGTCCTGGCCAGCGAGTTCTCTGTGCAGCAGCTGACGCCTCCTGGACACATTTCCACAAAAACACTTCTTGAGCTTTTCCCTCCTGCATTCTTAGGGGCAAATTGCTGAAGATCTCTCTCCTTTCTGGAGGTTATTTATGGCCCTAAGAATGGACAATTTCAGTTAGCCTCTGATATATTCTTCATTTGATAAATACTTCTCACACCCTCAGGTCCTGCCCACTGAGAATGAGCAGGGTCAGAGGAAATAAGTTCTCCCTGGAATGGGGGAAGGACACAGAATGGAATAATCTGAGATCTGATGGGGTTCTGAGTCAGATGTCAGGCTGTCTTGGTGGAAGACAATGCAGCTAACCTGAAGATGTGCACCTGAAGGATCTGCGGCAGTGCAGAGGTACCTGAGACTCACGGGCTGGGAGCTTGGTGAATAATGAGTGAAGGCGTCCTGTTCACCATCCAGCAGGGTCATTCAGAATTCTGCACTCAACCTGAGCCTTCAGGTAAACAGAATTCCAGACCTATTTGAAATTCATTCAGAATTCTGCACTCAACCTGAGCCTTCAGGTAAACAGAATTCCAGACCTATTTGAAATTATGTCAGAGCTAGTTACATTCTTTTCCCTGATCAAAAGCTTATAGGATTTCTGAAAGCTGTGTGAAGTTTTGCCAGGGCTTTTAGGCTGGATGGAAAAGATTCCCCATTTTGGTGTTGGCTGTATACTGGGGCCCAAAGCCTCATGACTAGAAATTGTGGGTAATGACAACTCACAAACAGAACTGTAAAGAGCAAATGCCACACTCAGAACTGCTTAAATACAGATTTATTGCAAACCAACACAGAGGAGCGGAAGCAGCTTTGCAGGCTGGACACCCCACTCTCCTGGGCCCCTGGACAAGGGGGACGAGTCACCCCATTTTCCTCAGACCTCAGCTGGTGGGACTTAGTGGCCAAACTGCGGCTGTCGTGTCTAAAAAGAGAAAATAGGCAGTGCGCCAGCTCCAGAGGCTAGACGGTCCAGCAGGAGCCCCAGCTTGGAGAATCATCCCCCAGCCTGGCTAGGAGTGAGCCAGGCCAGGAACAAGGCTTGTGGGCCCAGAACCCACAACCACATTGTGTACCCAAGGACCAGACCAGGCTCCTGCCACACAGCTAACACCCAACGCTGCCCATCTCAGCTACTCTTTCCTAAACACTGGTTTACTGTTTGTTAAAGAAGGGCAGGGACTGGGAAGAAATGCAACACAGAAAGTAAATCCAGGCAAAAGGAAGACAAGTCAGAGAAGTGAACAACTCAGTCTCCCAAACAATGAGGAGCAGGGCTCACACACCTCATCCCTCCTGGAAGACTGTCCACAGGGAGGGGGGCAGGGAGGAGGCAGCCAACTCGGGAATCACAGATAAGATGGGAGACATGCACATTCATCCCGAGACCTCTTTTTTGTTAGGTGTGACAGTTGTATGGGACAGTGTTTTGCAAATCCTAGGACCTTGATGAAACTTCAGGAAAAAACAACAAAGATTTCTTCAGAATCTCTTGAAGGTGAATCAGTTCTGCTTCCTGGGGTTCAAGATCTCTTCAGAGGGGCCGCACTAGCTTGGTGACAATGTCAGACAGCAGAGCTCTCACATTTCAAAGGGGACATTTGGGGTCCTCTGCTCTCCCTTGACAGTCAGTATGACATTTTTGGACCCATAGAATACCTCCCAGAATGAACTTTTTTTTTTTTTAATATTTGTTTTTTAGTTGTAGTTGGACACAATACATTTATTTTATTTATTTACTTTTATGTAGTACAGAGGATCGAACCCAGGGCCTCATATATGCTAGGTGAGTGCTCTACTGCTGAGCCACAACCTCAGCCCCAGGATGTACTTTTTATAAGGGCTGTCAGCCACCACTGTAAACCAGAAATCTAGCCCAAAATGACTACAATAAACTAGATCCTGTCTACACAGTTCAATGTGGAAGCCTTTGGAAGGATGTCCCACCAACTTGTTCTCCTAGACAGTCCCTCTTGAGCATTTGCAGAGAGCTTGCAGGCCACTGCTCTTTGCCAAGAGTAAGCTGCCCAGCATCTTTAGGCTTTGACTCCAGCTGGCCGTGGGTATAACCAGGGTACAAAGACTTGTGGTGTGACTTATTCATATACTGAGGCTGCCAGCTAGGTGAATGGACAGTGCTGGGCACTGATGATACCACATTCCTGGTAACAGGCAGAGAGAGTCCTGTAAGTACTTAGAGCACCTGGAGCCCAGCTCCTCAGTCAGGTCTTCATAACTTGGCTAGAGTCAGTGCTGTGGCTCAAGGCATGGGCTTGGGGATACTGAGATGGTGCCCATTCCATGGACAACAGGAGGGACAGACTAGGAGATCCAGGGAGCACAGTCCAGTGCCTGGTATGAGGGTCTTCAATTTCTTGGGATCTGTCACAGTGGGACAGTATGCCTTCGTGCCTGTATAGAAATTCCTCTTCCTGAGGCACCCAAGGTCAAGGCTGCTCAGGGTCTGTGGCTGACATGATCTGCCAATGAGCTGCTAGACCTGGTGTGGTCTCCTGAGGATGCCTGGTTCTTGCCCATGCTTTGACATAGCACACCCAAAGAGGTCACACAGGGAGCCAAGCAGAGTGTACTATGCAGTGGTGGCCAGGCTCAGTTCACTTTAACAAGAAACAAAGCAAAGCAGCCGCAATCCGAGGGCAGACAGAATTCCCATTGCATCTGGGCCTGAGACCAGAACCCCAGACTTTCTCCCAACATCAAGAATGTGAAAAAAGGACTGCAGTTTCTGCTGTTCTGCCTATGCGGCCGAGGCAAACAGAGCACATTTACAAATGGATGAGCAAGACTGCACGTGAACATACCTAATGAGGTCAAGGGGTACGGGTTTCCCACAGCGGCCCCAGCAGCAGCTCCACAGCTGTTCCCCACTTGCCTTCATGCAAGTGCTGCACCCCACACACTTCAACTTTGGCTTTGTCCAAGAGCCCAGCAACTCCCCACTCCCAACCAGAAGAAAAACAAGCAGAATAGCATCAAAACAACAGCAAGCAGAGAGCAGAGGAGGAAAGAAATGCTGCCTGCAGTGGCTGGTTGCTGTGGAGACGAAGCATGTGCTCTCAGTTTACTGGGACGTGTCCCTCCTGCATTTCAAACACCTTCATTCAGTGTTGGCCGCAGCGGCCACCAGGCAGCAGCTGGCCCCGCACCTTCTCTGGAACAGCCTGGAGGTGCAAGGCCAGGGTTGATGGCCTGGTTCACCCTTGAAAGAAAGGATGGCTAGGGGTGAATGAGACGAGCAAGTCCCTGGCACACAGGGAGCTGAGAGAGAGGGACAGCTGAGAACAAAGCCTCTGCCTCCCTGCTGGCGAGTTTCCTTTCCTTCTGGTCATTAAAACTGCACAGCCCCCGGGGAGATGTTGAACATGGCTGGGTCGAATCGCTGGCCTCGGAAGGGAGAGCCTTCAGCATCCCACCCCTTCTTCAGCATCTCATGGACTTTCTACAAACAGAAAATAGAGAGATTAAAGGGGATCACAAGGGACTGCATGCTTCCTCCCAGAGCAGATGGACTGCAGGAACAGAACTGCTTCCTCAGGGATTGGGAACTTGCCCCATAAGACAAACTGGCTGGAGGACCGTATACCCTCGAGCAGCTCAAGACCAAGGGAGGCACTGGGTGACTGCCAATTCCTGTAAGACTGCGCTCCCCACAGACTGAATTTCTAATCCTCTCTTCTGTCTCCAGTAAAGCAATGACAGTGCTCTGTGGTTCACGTCTTTCTTTCCCTTTCTACCAAGATTTCTGTTCAAATTCCAAACAGCCTACAGAGCCTAGAACCCCACTAGGCATTTTCCCATACTGCCTTCCCAAAGGAAAAAGTTCTTGTCATTGACAACTGTCATCATCAGACAATTCAAGGTTGACCCAAGATGTGGTGCAGGAGGAGAGACCTCAGAATGTCCAGTAGGGAATCCACCAGGCAAGAATGTCCCACTATTTCCTTGGGGACCTAGTCAGGGGTGACAGACTTAGCTCCTTTCTAGCACATGACCACTGCAGAACACCTAGCCTCCAAGGATCAGCAAGCAGACCATAGAAGTATGGCCGTAGTCAAGGGACATCAGGAAGGCTGTAACCCTGAGGGAGGCACCTGAGCCCAGGCTGGCGGGCCAGCCCTTCTCTAAGCATCTGTCCTCCTCACCTGGTCACTTCAAGTGTACCCACAGATGGGGATGATCTCTTCCTTCAACCACAAGAAATGAAGAGGCTGACGTGTATAGGGCCAGGGGTTATCCCACCAATGGAGTCTGTAGTTTCTGTTGCAGAAAGCCTGAAGAACAGGCCTGGAAGACAGATACACAACTCTAACAAAAATTCCTAGCATCTGGTAAAGCTTCTGGATTTTCCGTACCACAGCTTCTCCTTATAAAATAAAACCTTCCTGACAAGGGGGCTTTCTTTTTCCTAGTAGCAATGAGCATGTTGGATCCATAACACATATTAGGGACTGATCAGTATTCTCAACTTCTTATAGATAACTCAGATTAGAGCCAGTGGAATGACCACTTTAAGGCACTGCAGTGTGGTCAGAGCAATTAGCGCATACCAAGTGACAGGGGTTGCAAGGAGGACTTCAGGAAGCCCCTCTGCACAACCCTGATGGCCTGGCCAACAGGAAGCATGAAGCTGGATGGTCTCAACCAAACACAAGAATGGACCTGACATGCTAAGCAAGAGGCCACAGGAGGCCTCTATGCCTTAACAGAGCTGTAGTCAGCTGGAGGGTGAGGAGCAGCTAGAGGGCTAACAGTTACAGAGCTATATAGCAGCCTCCTCTCACCCCAAGAGTCTGGAGGCTGTATAGAGGCTCAATGTAGGAAGCCAGATGTAAGGAGTAGGTTTTTAGACTTGATCTTAAAATTGTTGGAGCCCAGGGAGTCAGGATCAGTGTCAAGACGTTCCCTGGGGCAAAGGTGGAGAGTAGACATTCCTGTACGTCACCAAATTCACTCATAGGTCCAGCCACCATATTAATGCTGGCATGTGCTTGTGCGATGTCAGTTACTGACTTTCAGGGTGAGTTCCACCCAGCTGGAGATATTCTAAATAGACACCTCTGAGTGCAGACTGAACACCTGTGCACTCCACCCTCCCTTTCTAGATGAGAAACCTGCTCAAAGAAATTAAACTGGGGAAAAAGATGAAGGGGAGGAAACTTGTTAACCTTGAGAAGAGGTGAATTCACAGAAACATCAAAAAATTTAAAGCAACAAAAGAAAAGTGTTATCATTTTGAAATTAAAATGCTTCAAAATACATAGCATCTGTGGCATTAGAAGCACAATTTGAAATCCTGGCAAATTTAGAAAACTCTGAGTTCACACCATAAATGGGCATCAATGCCAGAGCACGTTGGTAACTGTGACTACGCTGATGTGCGCAGCAGATGGAGGCTGACAGGAGAACCTGGCCCTATTTCCATTCTCTCTACTAGTGAGGCCTGATGATCCTAGTGCAGCGACCTTGACCACCCATCTGACTTTTTGGAGGGTCTTTCTGCCCATGAGGTACCCTGATAACAAAGAGTAAAGTGTGACTAAATTATATGAGGCCACATAAAGGTATGGACCTTTCTGGATCTATTTCTTCATTTGATAAAAAAGGAGCTAAGGATATTTTATATGGAACCCATAGGTTGTCAGGGCCCCCATGAACTGAGGACCTTTCCCCAAGCCGTGCCAAAACCAGTGAGGAGCTGACACTGGTGAGGAGTCACCAGTGAGGAGTCACCCAGAGTCCTACTCATGGGCTGCCAATCCTGGGCTGCTGAGGGTCTCCCAGGGTAGACTTTTGGGCAAGGTCATACAACCCCTCAAATATCGGCCTGCTGCTTGGACCATGTTGCAAGTTCATGGCTGAATCAGTTTAGACTCAAAACACAGATCTATGCACTAGACTATAGTGTCCTCAAGGGTCTTCTTTGGATATTTCCTAATTGAGTTACTTTCCAACCCCTAGGCTCCCCAGTGCTGGTCACAATCAGTTGTCCAGCCGTCTATAGATGTAGCAAGCCATCTATAGCCCAATGTAGTGCTTTTTCCTCTATAGTACCCTGGAGTCCAGGGGGAGGCTGCATGTAAGTGCACAAATACATGGTGCACATGTATGGTATATGCTGCTGCTACTTCTTGCCCGGTGAAGCTAGTCTGTTTTGGTAAAACTTTCCTGGAAGCTGCCTCAGTTTTCTAGGGATAAGCAGCAGATGATTCTGTTCCCAGTCCTGGGCAGTGGGCAGAATAGCAGTCACCAGAACAAGTAGCCCTCCGACCCCCTCCCCCAACAGGACCCCAAGAATGAGAAAAACAGAGCATCCTTTTCCTGAAGAGGACCATCAATAAGACTGCAAAGCTGGACTGAACTAGTCTTTGGAGAGATCAGATTTAAGTGGCAGGACTCTCCATGCTTTCAAGGCAGATCTGTGTCTGCTCTTGCTGAGGATGCAGAGACTAACACCATGTCCAGCTCATGTCAGCTCTCAAGGACAGTGACACTGGGCAAAGCCAGAGGACTCAGCACTGAGTGTAAAGAAGGGAAAGAGAGAATGAGCCAAAGGTCAAGAAGAAGGAAGGATACAAGGGAGGGGAAAAAAGGAAACAGAGAACAAGAAGCCCCAATACTCCATGTAGATCCTGTACTATTGGCAACTCCCAGACAAATGACATTACTGGTATTTTGCAGATTACATCTGCAAGAGATGTAATCACAGGGACCTTGAGGGCAGAGATGCAAAAAGTCATAGAACATTCTAGCTTATATCATATATCATAGTTAAGTCTACCAAGACCTCACTGAAGCTTGGCGCAAATATAGCTGAAGCCACAATAAATTTAAATTTTTAGTGTTTCTCTGTAACAAAAACTTGATGTTGGCATCTGGGGAAGATGTGAGGATCTTGGGTCCTTGTTCTCTCTGTCCTGTGGCACAAATATATGCTTCTGAAGAATGCTTGATAGGATTTCTTTCTCACTTTCTCAGCACAATGGGCATCTGCATGTATGCTCTCCAGTCAAAATAGTTTCTCTTTCCTGGGAAGTCAACCTCAGCCCTCTCAGTGCTGACCCCAGACACAGGATGGACTGGTCCTCAGGCCCTACCCACAGGGCAAAGGCTCACAGGTAAGGGCAGTGGCTAGATTAAATTGCAACCACTTAGTTCTGGCTGTCCACATGATCTGAGATGATGCTGGGAGCTTTCTGTGACTTCTGTACCACAAAGACCCTGAAGAGATGTTGTTCAACCAAACTGTGCCCTAGGTGAAAAAGGGGGCCAAACCGAAAGGAACATTCTCTTCCACAGAGGAATGGGCTGAGCTGAGGGAGCCAGGTCCACAAGGACAGGAAGGTCTGAAATTAGATCTGGGGTCAAACCCTACCCAGGCTGCTTGAGCTGCCTAACCACATTCTGAGACCTTGAAAACTCAATCTTGGGGTTAGGGATAATGCTCCAGTTGGTAGAGTGCTTGCCGCACACGCATAAGGCCTTGGATTCAATCCCCAACACCACACCAAAAAAAAAAAAAAAAAAGCAAGCAAGAAAGAAAGCTCAATTTTGCTTTTGTGGGTGGGGGGAACCATCATTCCAAGAGTAGTGTGCAGAGCCTACAGCTAGCCAGCCCACCCTACACATACATAGTATGTGCTCACTACATGCCCTGGTGTGGCAGGGCCTAGGAAGGAGAGGAAAGCAGCAAAACTTCTAGGCACCTCAACCTTATAGAGATAGGGACATACCTGTGAAGATAGGAAACAGTGGCTGACAAAAGCAGCAGAGTATACTGAAGTCCCCAATATGTATTGCCACCCCAAAAAGTTGACAAACCACAAAGTGAGCCTTCTTCCAGAGACAAAGAAGAAAATACGAATCTGTGTGGCTTTTTGGACACTGACCCATGCCCAGCAGCTGACCCTTCCCTACTGATCCAAGGCTGTATTTGGTCCATGTGCATGCTGCTGTCCAAACCTACAGCACTGTATGGATAAACCCTGGAAGGTGACAATAGGAAAAGCAGCCTTTTCTTCCCTAAGGAGCTACCTGTAGGATTACTAAAATAAGGAAAAGTGAACATGTTTTTCTAATCAATCATTTTCTTTGCTGGGTCGGACATGAACCAGCCTCCTGATCCCCCAATAGCTGCTGACCTCATACCTCCCCAGTCACAGCCCCAACATTCATTCACAATGAGTGAATTGCTAGCTACCTGCCTTATATCAGGCCCTCCACAGTCAGAAACCAGGCTGGCCCTACAGGCTGGCTCTCCCCTCCTCCACTGAGGGGCCCATGGAGCTCTAGGCAAGTTATGTGTGGATGAGGCACAGAGGTAAGAGCTGTCAACACTAGACATTTCTAGGCTCCAGTGTGGGCAGGGCACATTGCATAACATCCTTCCAGGTCCTGCCTCCTGGGCTCTTGGCTTGGATATGAGAATGTGGCTGGAATACCAGTGTGTACCTATCCTCAGACAGGAAACAATTGATAAAAGCAGGTAAGATGGGGCCCCTCCTGGGCCTCCTGAGCCAAGACTGGCAGGGCAGCTTGTGGTACAGCAGGCTGAAGCAAGGCTGGCCCATCCACCACCCTCCTCCCCACCGCCAACACTGCCCACCCCTCTGCTGCTAGCAGTCTTGTCACCAGGGCAAGTAAGACCATAGTGTGCATACCAGCTCATGGCTCTGAGGCTTGCCCTGTAGCTTCTGATGGTAGTCAAAGGTGAGCCTGTCTAGGACTGCCTGCTCCTCCTCGTCCACAGTAGCCATGGAGCGCTCCTTGTTGATCTTGTCGATGTCAATGGGCTCCTCTCCCTCTAGGATGGCACTCCACCAGTACTCACCCACCTTGCTCAGGTTCACCTGGGACAAACAGGATAGAGAACTATATTAGGGATGGGAACTGACAGCCATAGGCCAGGTCTCCAAAGCTAGGGACAAAGCAGAGAGGCTGCTGAGAGACAGACATTTCAGGGTGAGACCAGGATCAACCATTCAAAGGAAGGTGCCATTCAGGAAAGTGTGCTAGAACACTCTCAGGCACCTTTGAGCCCAAGAACATAATGGGAGCAAAGAGACCTACATCTTGCAGGTACCTCAGACCTTCACCACCAAGTCCCAGATCCTCAGAGTCAGAATGATGCTGACAATATATGCCCACCCTGTCCATACTCACAAGAGGATATTCTCTTAAGAGATACTCCTGGCCCATCTGACCTTGTCCTGGTCCACCCTAGCCTGCCACAATCTTGCCATGAAAAGCCTATCTGCAGTGGACAGTGGCGCATGCCTGTAATCCCAGTGACTCAGGAGACTGAGACAGAAGGATTGCAAGTTCAAGGCCAGCTTCAGCAACTTAGCAAGCTACTGTCTCAAAACAAACAAACAAACAAACAAACACACACACACGCACGCGCGCGCGCGCACACACACACACACACACACACACACATATATATAAATTAAAAATTTTTAAAAAAGGGCTGGGGATGTAGCTCAGTTGTAAAGTGCCTCTGGATTCAATTCCCAGTAATCTCCCTGCCTCACCCCCACAAAAAAAGTGCCTCTCCAGGTCTTTACTGCCTATTTGGATCTTGTCCCTGCCCAACTCTTATAAACCACCTCCTACCTCAATGATCTTTCTTGCTTCCAAGAGTTTCCTGCCATCTCTTGATGTTCTTCCTTGCTCCCTCACTGCAGTTTCACTTGGCTTTTGAGTTTCTGTTATTATGAGAACACCAGTCTTCTGCCATGTTTAGGTGACTGGGACTTATAAGATGAAGAGCTTGGCCTAATGTATGACAGAATCTCCCAGGGCCCCCTCGCTCTCCAAGATGGGGCCCACGTGCCCATCTCCATTCCCTCCCTAGAGCTGGGCTTGCTTTCTGTGAGAGTTCTCCAGCTCCACAGGCGGAGATGGCTCTGGGAGAAGAAGCCCCATTAGGAATGCCCCAAACCTGGTCCATGCCAATTTGGGCACCTTTCCAGGAAAACCCAGACTCACCCAGCCTCACGGTACAGTCCTTAGTGTTGAGATCTGCAAAACTCATTACAGAAACACAAAGCTGAGCAGGACTAAAGCAAGGGAGCAAGGAATTAGCCGTGTACCATAGTTTGTGCCCAAGGACACCTGCTGCTCAGTATGCCACGGAGACAAATGGCAAGGCCCCAGATCCACAGAGACAAACAGAAAAGAGCCAGGATACACTATCCCCTGAGGTCAATCGTCATAGGGATGCACAGGGAGTGGGTAAACTGGCTGTATCCCTCATGGTCAGTAGCTGGGTTCATAAAAAAATTCTTACCAGAGAAACCATGAAGGAACAAGTGGATTTTCCCCCACCTTGTCCTGTGACTCCAGTGGGATGAAACTGTTTAGTCCTCACAGAAGGGAGAAAAGGTGGCAAGGACTGCCAAGTGAGGGTAGCTCTTCTCACAGACGTGCATCCAACAGAACCACTGACCAGGGGTGAAAGCCACACTCTAGGCAATCATGACAGATGGCCAAGAGTATCCACAGAAGGTGCCACCTGTTTGATCAGAGATGTTGTGCGCCCCATAGGGAGCATGGAGTCCTAATAAGGTCCCTCTACCTCTCACCTTTGAGCCCCTGCTGACCAAACCCACCCACACCATGCTGGGCACTTGGCCCTGCAGACCTCTGGACTAACTTCCCATAAACTCCTTCTCTTATATAAGAGGGTGAGGTAGAAGGGGCTGTAGAACACACACACAGAAGGGAAAGTTTTTCAGAACTAGGAAAATCAACACAAAAACTTGCAATCATGACATGAGGTCAGCATCTCAAAAACCTCTACTCCTGGCTCCCAGAGCAGAGGGGGAATAAAGAAAAGGGGAGATTGCATATGCCACCAGATGACAGCTTCACTAATAAATGATTCCTGTTCTGCAATGCCCAATTTAAATTCAGGATGAAACTTCCAATCCAGATACTCCATTGAGCTGGCCTATTGCTAACTTCAGTTTGTACCTCCAGAGACTCCAGGCTGAGAACTCTGCCCCATCTTTAATGAGCAGAAAGCATTAAAAAAAAAAAAAAAAAAAAAAAAACCCTCTCAGGTGGGAAATACACTGTTTCCGGTTTCAGAGATTTTTGAGGCACTTATAAAACTGTAAATTCTGAAAAGATTTTTAAAGTTTTTACTATTATTTTCTTTAGTAATTATCATTACTGAGAACTACACAACATACTATTAGAATTCAGAAGCCCTGTAACATGCACACTATTATCCCTATTTAGTAAGGGCAAACCCTCCAAATCCCAGCTATGCCAACAGCCCACTAATAGCATCCTGAGGTTAGCTGGTTGACTCAGCAAGTCTGGGGGCCCCATTGCTGCTGTTGGGCCTTTATACACTGCAAGACCAGATACAGGACTACAGACATGCCTGATTTCACTGAGCACAGTAGGAGATGAACTGAGGATAATTCACTGGTCTGCCCAAGAAGAGGGAGAGGGCATATTTTATGAAGGGGGCTCATTCTGTCTGTTCAGCAGAAGGGAGAGGACTCACCACCATGTCCTTGTGTCCACACATGCATTAGCAAACCCAACAAAAATTGAGATGAGCCTTGTACTTTTTTTCACCAGAAATGTTTGATCTGTATTTAGATTTCACAAAATTTATAATTAAGAGCAGATTCATATGCTCATGTTGTTTCAAAAATACTTAAAAGTTTTCCAATGACTATATCAAGTAGATTTTAAAATAAAATTCATTTAAGTAAAAACATCCAGTTCCTCCAACATGTCCAGGGCATACCTGGCCACCATAAGTAGCCAGGTATACGGGATGGTAGGGTCTTGAAGATGGCTATCTTGCTGTCTGATGCCTCTCATGGGCACCATTGATATATCTTGAAATGAGATGTGAGTTTCACTTTGTAAAAATATTCTTTTTAAAAAACACATGTTTTTTTTAGTTGTCAGTGGACCTTCATTTTATTTATATGTGGTGCTGAGAATTGAACCCAGTGCCTCACACATGCTAGACAAGCGCTCTACCACTGAGTTATGACCCCAGCCTTAAAAATATACTTTTTAAAATTAAGGTGAAATTTAATACAACATAAAATTTTATTCATAGGCAAATCATTCAGTAGCATTTAACACATTCACTAGAGGGTGCAACCATCACCTTTATCTTCAAAATATTTTCATAAAAAGAAGCCCTGTACTCATTAGTGGTCACTCCTTACTTCACCCTAATCCTTCCCTTAAGCACCTTTCCCCCTACCTCTGGCAACTGCGAATGATTTGTCTTTATAGGATTTACCTATTCTGGACATTTCACACAAACGAAATCCTACAATATTTGTCTTTGTGTCTGGCTTATTTCACCTAACCCTTAAGGTTCATCCATCAGAACTACACTCCATTTCAGGTTGAATAATATTCCATTCCATGGATACAACACATTCTACTTATCTGTTCATTTGTTGCTGGACACTTGAGCTGTCTCTACCTTTTGGTTATTGTGAATAATGGTGCTGAGAACATTTGCGTACATTTACCTAGGAATGGAACTGCTGAGTGATATGGTAATTCTACATTTAACCTTTTGAGAAACCACCAGATTGTTTTCCACAGAGGCTGTACCATTTTACATTCCCACGAGCAGGCACAAGGGTTCCAACTTCTCTACATCCTCGCTGACACCTGCTATCTTTGTTATTACAGCCATTCTTAAGTGTGTGACTGGCACCACTTGTCCTTTACCCTGACTGCATGTAAACATGCCTGCTCCTCTGCCTTCAGTAGACCTCTCATCACTGTAGAGGCTTGAGCTGCCTTCAGTGCTGAAGCAGCAAACAGGACCTGAGGTTCTTATAAAGGCCCAGAAGACCAATGTCTCACTTCCAAAATTTTAGTAAATATTTATTTAGCACTTTAATTAATCTCCTAGTACTCTATTATTTAAGAATAATCAAACTAGTAAAAAGAGTAAGATTAATGGCATTATTAACATGATAATTATCCTCAATGAGTTCATTCTAACATTCTTCTTCACTTCACTAGTCTGTCTTCCTCCACACTGATCCCTTGAAGAATTCACCTCTCATTCTGGCCCATAACCCCCAAATGTAGGTCCCCATCTGCTTTTCTTTAAATGGCCCCATGCCCCAAAAGTCTTAGAACTGACTAGTTTCCTTACGCTCGGAATCTCCTTACATTCTACATAACTGCTCTTGTTTCCCATATTTAAATACTTTCCTTGGAGGGTACTTCTAGGAGGCCTCAGATCTAAATCTTGGGGCATTTAATCTTCAAAACTACTCAAGGGTTCAGAGTACACAGATCTTTCAAAGCCATCTCTGATACCTGGGCCAGAATGGGGGGGGTGGGTCAGAGGGGTCAAAAGGACAGAGGAGAAATGTTCCCAGAATGGACTTCACAGGTCCCTAGCTAAGGACAACACCCTTGGACAAGTAGTCTGATGATTTGCTTAGTATTTGACTTGTTTTAACATTTTGTGACTTTTTATAACAAGTCACTATTGTGGCGGTATAGTGTGCACACAGTAACTCACCGCTTGATATTACATCTCCCTAAGCCACTGTAAACCCCTATACCCTAGGCACCCTATTCCCCTTCACCTCAGCCTATGATGTTCATCTTGTGTCCATCTTGTCAGTATTCAGAATGCCATTTCAAAGAATCATATAGCTTACAGCCTTGTGTCTGTACTTCCTTCCCTGAGTATGTAGGCTTTGACATCTGGCCAGACTATTTCATGATGCAGGTGACCACACATCTGTCCATGTTCATTTGGGTGTTCCCAGGGTTTGGCAATTAGATAAGAAGCTGCTGTGAAAATCTGCATGCTTCCATTTTTCCTTGGTTGGCACCAAGAGTGCAGTGTCAGGCTATGTCCATACTGGTACATGGTGTCCACGCTCACTAGCAGTGCAAGAGCTGTGGCCAGCACCGTAGCTACTCCAGGATGGCACCTTTGGCCTCTCAGTAGCCATTCTCATGGAGGTAAAGAGGCATCTCTCGGTCGTTGTGATTTCATTCCCTTAATGATACTGAGTTTCCTTTGGTGGGCTCAGAGTATAAGCTCATGTTTTTTTAAACTTTTATTTGGAAATAATTTCAAATTTGTAAGTTGCTACAACAAAATAAGTACAAAGACAGTCATACAGGTGTTTAGCAGTTGCGTGTACACTCTGTCCAGCTCTGTATGTGTAATATATGAACATATAAAACAAACATAATGGCTTTTCTGAACCATTTAAGAGGAAGCTGAATCTGTTTTGGCCCTCTGCCCTATTATTTTCCCTCCTTGGTAATGGAGATGGAACTCAGGGCTTCATGCATGCTAGGTGAGAGTTCTACCACAGAGCTCTACCCACTTCCTGCCCTTTGCCCACAGTTATTTCCTAACGGTAGAGTTTTCTGAGGTAACAACTTTGCCTCATCTTCTCTCCAGGACAGGACCCTTCCTACCCACTTTGATCTGAAACATTTACATAATTCTTCTATCTCATCTGGTGTCTACCAATGAACGTGACTGTGTATGCCCAGCTGGACTTGCATATGTTCACCTGCAGGCACCTTGAGGAGGTGCTCTTCTGGGCCACCTGCCATACAGTAACTGAGGTGCAAACTTGTCTTCCTCAGAATCCCTATGAGGATTCCTGTCTGGTCCTACCTTTCCCACAAACGTTGGGACATCTGATGGTGGCATGGGCTATACTGAAGTAGCACCTTCTCCTCTATAAGGAAGCCATCTGTCTTGCTGCTGTCAGCACTGCCTCCTGGATCCCTTGCTTCTTCACGGTACAGACAGTTGCTCAAAGCCAACCTTCGCTGAGTATGACGATCCCACATGAGGTCCATGGAGGTCACTGTAACCTTCTGGACCCACCATTTTCTGGGAACATTCTCTTTTTCAGTATTATAAGACACCCCATGTTCTTTTATCTATCTGGTCCTACACCCACAATCCATTTCTCTGAGAAACCCAGACTGGTGGCTGAACAGTGCTCCCAAAATGTCCTCACAGAAACTTCACCCTCAACGTGAATAAACTTACCTCAGCATCCCCCGATCTGTGCTGATGACTCACCAGCATTTATATCCCTTTCCTTCCTTAGTAACGGAACCTTATTTCTATTCAGGGAAGCAATGTGCCCAGTGAGGACGGCTTTACTCCTCACAGCTGCCTGTGTGATCGAGTTTGGGCCAATGGGAATGTTGTGGGATGTTCCTTCCAGGAAGGCACCTTGGAACAAGGGCAGTTAACAGGGTGGATTGACAGAGCATGGCAGGGGTCCTTGCTGGGTTTGATACCAACCAGAGAAGATGTGGGCCACATGGCCATGGACTGGGTGTAGTTAGAAGGCACATAGCTTTACCCAAGGAAGCAGAAAACCTTCATATTCTGAGTGCCAGGGATGATGGGGCAATGCGAAACTATGACCCATGCCCTCATCCCACTGCATGAGAAGAGGGGCTATGGGTCTGTCCACATAGGCACTTCAGAAAGCACCTTAAGCCAGCACTGCAGGAAATAATCCTGCTCCTACTCTTGACAGGCTACCGTGGGCCACTACCTTCTGTGCAATCCCTAAGCCTTAGCTCCTCCCTACTAGAATCCAGGGATAGGCACAATGTGAAGTACTGTAATGCCTGGAAACACTATAATGCCCTGGAGACAGTGTTCACACTAAAGACACAAGGGCTCACATTTCATTTCATGTAAGAATTCCCAGGCTTAAGGCTCTTGCCAAAAATGCTCAACTAATTTAATCTGTAGCTTCTACTCTGAATTTATGAAGTCTGTTTAGTGATCCATAAGGACAGACTCACAGGGTAGGAAAGATTATCCGAGAAGGGAAAATGGCTCATCAACCAGGAAAGATAGACAATGGACCAGTTCATCTTCACAAGAAAGCCAACTGGAACAACTAGTGGTGTCCAGATAAATCAGTAAAGATACGGGCATTTGAAAAAATCCATGTCTATGGTTACATGGGGATGCAGGCACATGCATCACTGGCAACACTCCAGTAACAATCCATCCTCTAGGGAGAGCCACAGCAAAAGGCTCATAGACTGTAATTACCCTGGAATTCCACTTTTGAGAAATAATAACTTCATGAAATCATCTCAATCAGGAGGAGGGAAGGGAGTGCAGCTTATATAAAAATACTCACATGGTTCAAAAATCATAAACAAATACATTGCAGTGAATTTTAAAGCCTGAGCTTCAAGGTTTAATTCCTCAAAGAATATTCTAGACCTACTTCACCACTGTTAAATGGCTTTGTTTGTACATTATTGTCAGTACATGAAGATGTGCATGTGAAATGGCAATCTCCTCCTATGTAGCTTCTACCATCATTTTCAATATAGACATGTCTGAGAGTACCCCTCACCCCCGCAGCAGAGAGTGGCTACCCTCCTACAACCATTTACACAGTGTGTAGGGCAGCCTATCATCTCCCAAATGGAGGAAGAAATGAGGACAATGTACAAGCCAAGTGCCTGGCTTCTGGGACTGAATGAGACATAAGGAAAAGAAGCTGGCGCTGTTGCCACGGCTGACTTTATATCGCCGTAACCAGGCAAGTAGCTTGCCTGAGTCAAGAAGTCTCATTTAACATTCTCAAGTGTGGGAGGGAGGGAGGCAAGAGCTGTCACACGGTTTTAGCTGCCACCCCTGCCTGCCCTGGCTGTGTGGTATGGGATCCACTGCACAGGAGAAGAGAAGCAGTCCATGTGGAAATTGTTAATAAGCCAGTGGCATGTCTGCACTCACCTTTAAGGAGGTGAGAAGGTCAGAAGCTCTTACTGTAAAGTTAGGAGTGATAGTGATGGCTCCAAATACCATCCCTCCTCATAGCAGCTGCAAGGGGAGCCCTGCACAAGTGTTCCAGGGCTGCTATGACAAAAAGAAGGTGCTATGACAGACGAGGGGATGTAAAAAACAAATATCCACTCTCTTATAGTTCTGGAGGCAAAGAAATCACAAAACAAGGTATTGACAGGACTGTGCTCCTTTGAGAGTTCCAGGGGAGGATCCCTCCTGTCTCTTTCAGCTTCTGGAGGCTGTTGGCATTCCTTGGCTTATTGCCTCATCACTCAAGTCTCTGCCTAGTCTTCATATGCCTTCTCTATATGTGTTTTCTCTTCTGTCTCTTATAAGGATACCTGTCACAGGATTTAGGGTCAACCCAGGTAACCCAGGAAACTCTCATTTTGTGGTCTTTAACTTAATCACACCAGCAAAAAGGTCCTGTCATAAAATATCTTCTGGAGTCCATAGAACATACCCTCGACTTCATCTCCTTGACTACAATCTGTGCCTATAGAGGTCTGGATTTTAAAGATAAGTAGCCAACTAATGTGGACATCAATCAGGCCAGGCGCTCTGCCTTGTCTGAAGGACAAGAAAAGAAGTCTATAGTGACTACTTTAGCCCACGACCAGTGCCGGCTTCATGAATAAAGGCTCGAAACATGAGAAATCTCCAGGGAGTTTTGAATTAAAGAGACAAGACCCTAATTACCTTTAAACCAGCTCCAGGACGGCTCCTCCTAGCTCCAGCCTCCAGCCACCTATTGTAGTAGCAAGGTTTGCTAAAGAGGCTAGCGAGAGAGAACACGCCAGGGAGTGGATTTTTATTGGGGAACAAAAAATTCTGGGGAAAATCCCATCCAAAAGATTAAGGGGGGCAGCATCCCAAGGTCAGGGGCGACTCTTGGGTCTTCGGGGTAGTGGCCAGACACGCCTCCGCATGGACAAGCCCTCAGACCTGAGAAGGGTGGGGAAAGCTCTAGACACAGGATGTGCCTAAGTGCCTCTCTACCAGCCAGGGAGGTAATTCAAATCATGCGTGAGGATGGCCTCCCACAGGCTACAGTGATGGTCCAAAGCCAGCCCCCAATCATTAGCAACCCCCTCTCTGCATCTACATGCTCAGGGGAGACATTGTGTCAGGTCCCATACAGCAGATGCAGTGTAATACATGGAAGGTAATCAGAATCTTCATGAATCAAAACAATCTGCTTACTGATTTACAATATTATCTCAGATACAATATCAGAAGACAAATCTGGCCCCAAAAAGTCACCAATAAATAAATAATTAAATCAAAAACACAGTAAGCCCTCAGCTCCCATAAATAGTAACATTCCTTAACACTCAACATTTACTATGCTGGAGCTATATGGTCAGGAATAGGGAAAGTCAGGCAGAGCTCTACATCCCAGTCAGAGGTGACCCCAGGTGCAGGTTGGGACCTAGCTGATGGGAGAGCCATTGCAAGAGGGTTATGATGCTCTACATGACTCCTTTTTCAGTAGACCCTTTACTCCTTTTTCTATAGACCCTGTTTAGTACAAGAAACCAGATGCCCAGGTTGAGAGAAACCTATGATACAGTCAGAAACTGAAGGCCCAAGGGCCCTCTGTTGGGCCACTGGTGCAAGTTCTGTAGTTCAAAGTGCAGCTATGATAGAAATATAATGCTATCCACTGGCAGTAACAGCCTTCCCCCAGGAAATGAGCCCTCTAGGATTAGGCAGGTGTGGCTTCATGGCCTACCTCCACCCCTGGACATCTACTTACCATCTTAGAATCTCAATATCATAACTTATAAAACAAGTTTGCAAAGCGCCAAACAGCATTGTAAGGCACCTCACCTGAATCCTGGCTCAGCAACATGTTCAATAAATGATGACCATTAGTATTAGAAATTAATGCTTTGGGATCTGACCATATCTTATTCCATTTGTGTTTGTACACACAAGTTTACAAGACACTCAAAAAAAGTAATATGGCTTTGAAATATCCATGAAGAAGTTAGAGTCACCTCTAGCAATGAAAACCCTTAAGGGGTGAGCAATATTGCAATAATCATATTTTACAGAAATAATGTAAAGTAAAAGGAATCTCTGGCAGATTATAACTCCAACAGGTTTTGAATATCATGGCTATGGGCTTAGAGACCAGTCACAAATGTCAGTCATAATTGTCACAGGTGAGGAAGTTATCAGCTTCAAAGTGCCGTAGACCACGTGAGGAGGGCTTGCCAAGGGATCCCCACTCACAGAGGGACTACTCAGAATACTGAGACCTTCCCCACACTCTGTACTAAAAATTGGCAGGTTAGCTAGAAAACTTGAAAGGGGAAGACCTGCTCTGAATGTAGGCAGCACCATCCGGTAGGCTGGGGCCCAGATAGAAGAAAGGAGAAGAAAGGTTGTTGAAAGTTCAACAACCAAAGGCAGGAGGCAGGGCTGCTCCAGACAGTACATTGGGATAGAGGCCCTAGGATCACAAAGACCCAGTGTGGTTCAGGTGGCCAGTACAGTCAGTGTGTTGCTCACATTCTTAAACCTCAACAACTGTGCAAAGCCCAAGTGAAGTACAGGCTGTGAGGATACTTGGATGTCAAACAGGATTCAACAGAAAGGAGTCAGTGGTGTTCACAGGAGGCTGCAGCCTGCAGCTATCTCAGTACTGCCTTGATACCTAGGTTTTATATGGTTTGGTATAGGGATAAGGGACTAAGCTGCCAGGATGATAAGAGCTATATGAGTCAGGGTTCTCCAGAGAGACAGAACCAAACCGCCATATGTGTGTGTGTGTGTGTGTGTGTGTGTGTGTGTGGTGTTTTCATTTATTTGATTGTCTCACATGGTAACAGAGGCTGAAAAGTTCCATCTGCATTCTGGAAAGCCAGGGAAGCTAAAGCTACTTAGTACAAGAAACCAGATGCTCAGGTTGAGAGAAACCTATGATACAGTCAGAGACTGAAGGCCCAAGGGCCCTCTGTTGGGCCACTGGTGCAAGTCCTGTAGTTCAAAGATCAAAGAACCTGGAGTTTGATGTCCAAGGGCAGGAAAAGTATGCCCACTCAGGAAGGAAGAGCCAGAGAGAAAGATGTTCTCCTTTCTTCCATCTGGGCCCCAGCCTTCCTGATGGTGCTGCCTACATTCAGAGCAGGTCTTCTCCTTTCAAGTTTTCTAGCCAACATGCCAATTTTCTGAAATATATTCAGACATATCTGTAAATATTTACCAGTTCTTACAAGCCAGTCAAGCTGATGCCCAAAGTCAACCTTTAAAGAGTCAACTGACACACTGTCACAGCACTCATGAACAGAAGAGCACTTTCTTCTTTCTGGCTGAATGCTACCTCAGCATAGGATGTGGGACAGAGTGAGATATAAACAAAAATTGAACTACCTTGGATTGTACAAGGCTGCCTGGAGCCCTGTGCCAGACCCCATGAGTATCACCTCTGTGAGCAGAGGTGTGCCTGGGTGCCTGGGAAAATCAGAACCAGGGACAGGAAGAGTCCAGTCCCACTGCTGGAAACTCTGCATATCTCACAAAGGACCTTAGGTGAGAGAGCAAGCCACAGCCCTGGCAGCACTGAGCACTTGCTATCTGTGCTTGGGTCAGTGGGTACCCCTACATAATCCACAATAAACACCATTTTCCAGGTTTAATGATGAGATGGAGCTAGGGCATTGACAGCACCTTCCCCACTTAGTCCCTGGACCATGTATTCCCTCTTAGCATGCAGGCAGCCAGGACAGAGTGCCTATGGGTCTGCAATGCTCTCTGCCCTGTTGACACCAGCCAGGATGGCCCAGACAGGTCCACCACCACCACTGAGTACCTCTTACAGAAATTGAATAGATCCTTGTTTCTTTTTTTACTGAACACTTTGCACATATAAAGAATATATTTGTATAAAACTTTGAGGTTTTTTTGGTTTGAAACTATATTTTTCTTTTCATCTCTACCATGCTCCACTTAAGCACCTCCATAGAAGGAAAGAAGAAACAAAAAGTTAGTTCAAAATACATCATGCACCAATTTTCCCGCAGGAAGCCTCCTTTTAGGTAGCACACAATTTCTGCTAGCAGGGATCAGAGTTGCCACAGAAGAGGTGACTTAGCAGCTGACATACCTGGCTCTGGTGTGCAGCCCAATTTGTGGGAGACCGTTAATTGATAACATTTGAATTTACAACTTAATTTGAATTTACAACTTAATTTCACTGTTCCAACATTTAAGTCATGTTTTACCAGCTTTTGGGTGAGAATCACTTAGTCAAATAAACCTGTTTATCTGAATTTATTAGCTCTCACCCACTAGATTGGTATTTGGAAAAATTCAACCCACTTTTTTTTTTTTTTCAGTGTACTTGTTTTTGTGTTACATATACGGAATAACCAAGACCCTGAAGGCTGAGGTTGCAAATGGGAAGACCCACAAAGGTGCACTCTGAGCAGTAAGCAGAAATGCTCAAGAAATTCCATTTGCCCTGACTGCATGAATGTCAAGATCTGGCTGCTGAAATGTAAAGACTGGGTCAAGGGGTATTTCATCAAGTTCGAAACCTACCTGGCAGCTCTGCACACACATACCCACACTTACCAAAACACACTTCCCTGGCTCGAGGCTCCAGAGGGAGCTCTCCGTGTTGATCTTGTGGGTGAGTTTCCCTTCCATGAGAACCCGCTCCCCGCTTTCCTCCAGCATGGCCACACGGATGGAGCCACTACTAAGGACCACCGAGACCTGGAACACAGAAGAAAATTATCTCACCTGTGAGGGTGGTCACTGGTGTGCTGTATGATGGAAAGACAATCATCTCTGGTACACATCTGCATACTATAACACTCATCAGCTTAACTAGGCATCTGTGTGAAGAAAGCCATTCCAGACTAACCATACCCAGAGCTACCCGCACATTTGTCAGTTCCTTCAGGCAAACACAGCAAAAAGTCTTTCTCAAATGACAACACCAGGTGCTATGGTGGAAGTTACTAGTTTTCTACCCAAGTCCCATTTACCTTCTCCAGTTAGGGAAACTGATTGTCAGGGTGGAAGGTAAGCAGAGGGGACAGGTGGTGGGTGTTTTCCCTGGCTTCCCTTGGAGGATATAGAAACCCAGCCCTGGACCACAGCATCCAGGACAGTTATACAGCCTTATGCCAGGACTGCTTGCTGTCATGCAAAATCAAGCACAGCCTCTTTCTCTAAGTCGCTGCACAGCCTGTGACCAAAAGGTCAGCCTTCACCTAGGACAATGAGTCCAGTTACTCTGCTTTGTATTTTGCCTTGGTTCTTTACAAAACCATGTTTTGAGAAGCCTTAGGTTATCCTCCTCCTTCTATGCATGTCCTGAGAAGAAACAGTTACATGCCTGCCTTGTCCTGGGCACACTTTTCCCTGTCCCACCACCTGTCTCCACACTTGATTGGGAACTACTGGGAACAGGTTCTCTTTACTTCACACCATGTAGCCCAGCCAACACTCTCCAAAGCAGGGTGAATGCCCACAAGAGGTCCTAGGATCAGCAAATGAAGGAGGAAAGAAAACAGAACTCTTCTTTGAATGTTACACTCACTCTTTTTAAATTCTAAAATCTATGTGTTTTATCATGTAAAAATCCTTTTGTAAGAGTAAAGGCTGAGTATCTCTTGTCTGAAATGCTTGGGATCATAAGCATTTCCAATTTTGGAGTTTTTCAGATTTGGGGATATTTCTATAGACTTCAAGGATTTAGTATCCCTAATCTGAAAAATCAGAAATATGAAATTTTTCTATTACAGATGTTCAACCTATATTTGTACAATGTACATGTTAAATAGAAATCGGCAGAAAGTACTTTTGAAGCATTTTTCTAGTAAGTTTGTGGAATTACAACAGTTTAGAGACTATCTGGCAGGTGCTCATTAAATGCTTCAAAAATGATTGAAAAATAAAACCCTCAAAATTTTCTGAGTGGAGTTTAATATTTACAAATTAAATGATACTATAGCTTAAGTATAGTTCAAATACCCATGAATACAAAAGAAAAGGGAGTGACTATATGCAGCGATTGCCCCATCAGATGCTTCTCAATGAAAGACTATGTGTACATTCAGGGGAGGAGGTGGCAGGAGTGCTGCCCCAGAGGACACAGGACCCCTGGGAAAACTCAGCCACAACATTCCACTTGTGTCAGGCTACACTGCCAGTTTCAAGTACAGACTCAGAGAGGCATCCTCCCAGGAGGTCCCCTTGCACTAACCTCTCATACAAGTATTCACTGTAGAAAAGACTGTAACTTGTCAGCTCACACCAGAAAATCTTTCTCAACATAAGTACAACATCAGGTGCTATGGTGGAAATTACTGGTTTTCTACCCAAATCCCTCTACTATCTTCAATTAGGGAGACTCTCTCTCAGGCTAAGAAGGTGAGCAGAAGAGACAGGAAATATGGGCTGGAGATGTGACTCAAGTGGTAACATGCTCGCCTGGCATGTGTGCAGCAGTGAGTTCGATCCTCAGCACCATATACAAATAAAGATGCTGTATCCACTGAAAACTAAAAAATAAATATTAAAAAATTCTCTCTCTCTCTCTCTCTTGAGAGAGAGAGAGACAGACAGGCAGGAAGTAGGTGTTTAACCCCAGAGGCTAAAGGAGCTCAGTCTAGACCATAGCACATGGGAGAGCTGTGGTCCTGTAGAGCAGAATCACACAGCACTGCCCACCTTCTAACAACAAAAGAACATAAGAAAACATGATGAAGCTCAGCTCATTTCTGGATGAATCCTCATAAATCCTGGGCCAAATCCAGTCTGTGAATTTCTGTGGGTGATGACCAGACCGCAGGTCAAGACTCCCTTAGTACTGGAGTACCAAGCTCACTTTAACAAATAAATTCTCCTAGTAGCTTTACATGACATGATAATTTCCAACTCTGGGCAAGATTCTCACATGGCCTATCCAGGAGAATGAACTAAATCCTCAAGGGAAAAAAAAATCAGACAAGATATGCTCATTGAAAATGTCACACCTTGAAAAGAAGGACATCACTCTGACCTGCAGCCTACAGAAATGACATTAACAAAGAACAAAATCTCAGTTAGTAAAAGGAGAAAAAGTGGGAGCTCCCTAGGAGCTCCCATTTTTTTGAGATGTTAACAAATCTATGGAAAATAGAAAAAGGAATGGCAATACGCAATAGATCTACAGAGTCAGGGACAGCTAAGGTCTCCAGCTCGGAATCAGCAGGCATGGAAGCAAAGGTGAGGTCAGGGACACAGGGGAATAGCTGGGAGCTAGCCCCAGGGAACAGGTGCACGCATGGAAGCCCTGCCAGGAGAGGCAGGATTCCACTGTTTGTCACAGAGCAAAGGATAGCCTTCTTTCAGAAATCGACCAGGTATCTGAGGAGCGTGATATGGATATGAATGCCCCAAGTGAAGTCCTATTCACTCAAGCACTGGGACACCCAAGGTCTCAAACCCTATAAAGCAAAGCTAAGCGGTCTACCACTCAGCTGTCATATGGTGGGAAGAACAGATCACTGACACACAACAGAGAAACTGTCAACACTGCCCCACATTCAAGAGAACAGGGAAAAAATTTAAAAGAAAAGAAACAAAAGATTCAGAATCAATGCTGAAGATTCTGAGGGACAGAGTCAACTATAGAAGAAAAAAAACCAAGTTCAGCATCTGTAGATATAATTAATAAAAATAGGGTGAATTTAAGTTGTGGGTAAATTACCTTTGCAAAATGGTATGACATGTAATAGTACTTTCAAACTTCTGAATTCAGCCTAAGCTGAATATTGAGCTATACAGTAAACAATGAATAAAATTCAAAAAAAGAAAAAGAAATAAAAGAACTATTAGGGGGCATTACAGCTTTTGAAACCAGCAGCATGAATAGAAAAACTTAAAAACAAAGATTACAGAGCTAATTAGAAAAACATTTATTCAAATATTTCAATTTTATATCCTTACAAGATCTGAGAAGATACTGCATCAGTAGAGCCAGGATAAAATATGAAAAAAGAGCCAGTGGGACTGGGGTTGTAGCTCAGTGGTAGAGCGCTTGCCTAGCATATGTGAGGCATTAGGTTTGATTCCCAGCACCACATAAAAAAAAAAAAAAGTATTGGGTCCATCTACAACTAAAAAATAAATAATAAATAAAAAAGAGATAGTAAACCAAAAAGAAAGAACACAAGAATTAAAAACATAGTGGCTAAAATAAAAATTTCAATAGAAAGGCCATAAGATAAAAGTCAAAGAAATAAAAATAGAGATATAGAGATCAATTTAAGCAATTAATTGGACATTTCAAAAATTATAACAATAATAAACAAATTTCCCTGGGTTGAAGAAAAATATGCCTTCAGATTGAAACAATCTACTGAGAGCTAAGCAGAATGAATGAAGAATAATTTAAATAAGATCATGTAATTTCATAACATTGAATGCTTTAAAAAAGGTCCTCAGAGTTCCAAAGTGGAAGAGACAAAGTTTACTCACAAAGAATCTGAAAGGATGAGACTTAGTAACACTGGACATAAGAAGTGTCTTTTTTTTTTTAAGTTGTAGATACACACAATATCTTTATTTATTTCTATGTGGTGCTGAGGATCGAACCAGTGCCTCACATGTGTTAAGCATGCACTCTACCACTGCGCTACACAGCTCCAGCCCCCAAAAGAAGCATCTTTAATCTTCCAATGGGAGAGCTATTTTATGACAGAATTCTAAATGTGTTGAAATTATGAAATAAACAAAAGGTTAAAATATTAACACTTTAAGACATATAAGAACTCTGAGGTCATTTGACTTGAATCCCATGAGCATTTTTTTTTTAACTCTGTCACATATCACTTTGAGAAAAACAAAATGAGAATGAAAACGTAAAACAAAAAAGTCAACTGGACCCCACCCAACTCCCCCATAAAAACAAAAACAGTGCACTTAATCTAGACGTATAGAATGGTAGCTAAATAGCAGAACTAGAGAGAAATCAGTCAGACTGAAGTCAGAGGTAATAGTTTCAGGAAGAAGGTGATTTCTAGACAGCACAGTATAATTGAGTCTGAGTAACTCTGAGGTTATGAGGAAAGTATACTACTTTTGACAAGATAAAAAGTGCGGCAAAAAGAAACTCCAGGAAAATCAAAACAATGGAAAATTCCTAACCCAAAGGCACGTCAGTAAATCCAAAGGTATGTCAATAAAAATTACAAAGTAAATAACTCCTACAAATCTCTATCTTACATAAAAGCAACAAGAAAAATGGCAAAAATTATCGGAATCAATTTCTTATGAACTCTGGAAACTAACCAAAGGTTTGTGGGAACTCAAGAAATATCTAATCACAAAAAAATGACCATACCCTAGTAAGAACAGTAAGCTCTGTGACATTTTAATTTGTGCCAGATGCATCCCTACTCCCTGGCTCCTTGGCAGTTTGCATTCCTAGTGCATCCTAGCAGCCATCATAGGGAGTAAAACAAAGCTAGAGCTCTTTCAAAACTTTATTCCAACAAAGGCCATTTTTTGACTTGTCTGTTGGACTCACTGGAAGACCTTGCTTGGAAGACTGTTTTCAACTAGACTGTTTTACCCTCAGGGAGTGTTTGTTGAGAACAATTATGGGCAAGTGTTTAACTTTGAAATTATTGAAGGTAGTGGTAACAACTTAGGCAAACAAAAGAAAAGTCTGGGGAATAAAATATTCACACAGCTTTGAAAAACTGACATATTCCAGGACATCTAGAAGGACACATAAATGTGCAGAGCTCAGTGCATGCTCAGGAAAAGCGTGGTAAGACCTGAGGCTCTTATCTCTAGAATGACCTTGACTCTGTAGGAAGGAGGCAAAGGCTAAGGATGAGCTCCAATAAGCACACAGAGCCCCTTGACAAAGGCTGAAATATTTACTGGTCTCAGATGTTTAAAGAAATCTACCTAATCATTAGCTGATCCTTAAGTTCACCAAGTAGAGTTCACTAACCACCTATATCTAAGAAAATAGACTTTACAGAATTAGTTCAGGAAAGACACTAAGTAAATAAACAAATAAGAAAAATTACTTTAAGTACGAATAGCAAACAACCATGGGGAAAAGAGGAAACATGATTCTTAGGCTTACCACATTGTGTTATTTAAAATACCAAAAAAAAAAAAAAATTACAATACTTGCAAAGAAACAAGAAAGTGTGGTCCATACACAGGGGAAAGAAGGCAATCAACAAAGTTTACCCCTGACAAAGCCTAAACATGGACTCAGTAGAAAGTCTATAAATTAGCTATTTAAAAAATATGCTCAAAAAGCTAAAGAAAACTACGTGTAAAGAACTAAATGAAAATATGAGAAGCCTTAGAGAATCAAAAAAGTGAAAAGACAACCCACAAAATGGGAGAAAACATCATGACAAAGCTGTGCTATCTAAAATATGTAAAGAACTCTTACAACAAAAACACAAACAACCCAATTAAAACATGGACAAAGGACTTAGGTGGACATTTCTCCAAAGATATACAAGTAGACAAAAAGCACATGAAAAAATGCTCAATTATTAGTCATTAAGGAAATGCAAATCAAAACCACAATGAAACACTACTTCATATCTAGTAGAATAACTACAATTTAAAAACAAAAACAAAAACAGACAAGTGTTGTTGAGGATATGGAAGTTTGAAACTTTGAATATTTCTGATGGTAATGTAAGATGTGAGACAGTGTGACCATCTTAGAATATAGTTTGGCAATTCCTCAAAAAGTTAATTATAGCTAAGTATAGTGGCACACACTTGAAATCCCAGAGACTCAAGAGGCTAAAGCAGACGGATGGCAAGTTTGAGGCCAATTTTAGCAACTTAGTGAGACCCTGTCTCAAAATTAAAAAAAAAAAAAAAAAAGGACTGGGCATATAACTCAGAGGTAAAGCACCTCTGGGTTCAAACCCCAATACCAAAATAATAATAATAATAATAATAATAATAATAATAAAGATACCATATGATGCTGGGGATGTGGCTTAAGTGGTAGCGCGCTCGCCCCGTGTGCGTGAGGTGCTGGGTTCGATTCTCAGCACCACATAAAGATATTAAAAAAAAAAAAAAAAGATACCATATGACCCAGCAATTCTATGTCTAGGTATTTACCTATAAGAACTAAAATTGTATGTGCAAGGATGGGTAGCGGAGGAACAGGATGGGGTACAACTGGGCACAGAGTGGGGAACACAAAGATGTTCTCTTCTCTTCAGTCTCAGCCCACAGGACAAGTCCAGAGACACAAGTGAAGGACTAGCAAGGCATCTGAAAGAGGGACAAAGGTTGAGGCTACATCCGAAACAACCTTGTGGCACATTCATGCTCAGGGAGATGTCACCTGGGGTACTGATACGAATCCTCTAAGATTAGAAATGATATCCAGAAAGCCGAGTGATTCATTATCCTTACTGTAATAGGATTGTACACAAGTGCACTGGGTAGTTATATCCCAGGAGCACATTCACATATGCTAAGCATAATAAAGTATTCAAGAACTGGTTTAAAACCCAAAGTATTCCCCACCAACACATCATACCAGCCTCATCTGCATACAACAATTTGTAACAGATGGTGCATATAATCTACAACAGTTTTTAAAAATCAACACTAGTGTCCATTTCCAACTCCAGTTGTTATCTCCCTAATTTTGTTCAATTTTAAGTTCACATGTTTTTTTCTTTCTGGTGGCACTGGGGATCAAACCTAGGACACCTTGAGAATGCTAGTCAAGAGTCCTAATGCTGAGCTACACTCCCAACCTTCACCTATATATATTTTTAATAGTTGCATTCTAGAATGTCTGTATCTAACAAACACAATAGAAAAGTCAACTACAAGTGATAAAGTTCTTACTGTTAGGCTGTTGGTTATTAATGCATGAGATAGAGCCCAAACTGTTATACAGAAGGGTCTTCTTTGAGGAAAAAAATAATATTTCATGTTCCTAACAATTAAATTGGAAATATTAGTAGAACAAGACTGCTGTAAGGGGGAATAAGAAGATCAAAGTAGATTATAAGGCAGCAAAAGCTCAAATAACTGATTATCATTGAAACGTTGTAAAAATGCTATCTACTTTCCCTTTTCCAATCCTGATTCAAACTCCAGAGGCATTTTTATAAAGAACTGATTAGCTGAGTGAGATGGCTCACACCTGTAATCCAGCAACTTAGGAGACTAAAGTAGGAGGATCAATAGAGTTCAAAGCAAGCCTTAGCTACTTAAAGAATCTGCCTCAAAATAAAAAATAAAAAGGGAAAGAGGTACAGCAGACTGGTAGAGCACCACCGGGTCCCATCTCCAGTACAACAAAAAACAAAACAAAAAAATTATTATGACTACATAAAAAAATTACTACGTTGTGCAAGGAAAATATATAAACCAACTCAGATTCTAAATAGCAAAACTAAACAACAGATGTACAATACAGTAGATCTCCTCATGCACAGTTTTGCTTTCTGTGATTTCATTTATCCACAATCAACTGTGATCAGAAAATATTACATGAAAAAACTCCAGAAATCATAATTTATAAGTTTTAAATTACATAATATTCTGAGCAACTCTATAAAATCTTGTTACCAACCCACCCACCCTACTCCATCCCACCTGAGACATGAATCATCCTACTATCCTGCATCTCAGTTTTATATGCTTTTTGCCAATTAATCACTTGGTAGCCATCTTGGTTATCAATTCTACTGTCATGGCATCATAAGTACTTGTGTTCAATAACCCTTATTTTACTTAATAATGGCCCTGAAGCACAAAAGTAGTGATGCTGGCAGTGCAGATATGCAAAAAAGACGTTATAAAGTGCTTCCTTTTAGGGGCAAAAAACGCAAGTTCTTGACTTAAGAAAGAAAGAAGAAAATTGTCCTGAGGTTCTAAGATCAATGTTAAAAATGAATCTTCTATCCATGCAATTGTGAAGAAGCAAAAGGAAACTTGTGATAGTTTTACTTTCACACTCCAAACTACAAAAGTTATGGCCACAGCATATAAGTACTTAGTTAAGATAGAAAAGGCATTAAATCTGTAGGTGTTTTTAATTGATGGCACTTTGTTACATCAGGAACCACTGAACCTATATAAAGGCTTCAGCAAGAGGTATCCTGAAATGAGTGCTACCAAGTCATTTACTTCAAGTAAGGGATGGTTACACAGATTCAAGAATAGAATGGGACTTAAAAAATATAAAATATATAAAAATTACTGGAGAAGTTACTGAACAATATAAAGTATATAACAATTACTGGAAAATCAACTTTTGCTGAAGAAACAGCTGCTACTAGATTTCTAGAAGAGTGGAAGAAGTTGAATGTGGAGAAAGCAAGTTTTCAACTACAATAAAACCAAACTCTTCTAGAAGATGCCCAAAAGAACCTACATTCATAAAAGTGCAAAGGAGGCAAAAGGGCATAAAACATGGATGGGCAGATTAACCGGTACTATGAGGCAATGCTGTGGGGCATATGATAAAGCTAGGCATAGTGTACAAAGAACCAACACACTCTCAAAAACAAAAACAAAGATATTTTGCCTGTGTTCTGGCAACATGATCAGAAAGCGTGGGTGACAGCCATCTTGTTTATGGAATGATTCCACCAATATACTTCATGCCAGAAATGAAAAAAATACTTGGATGAGAAAGAACTGGACTTCGGAGTCCTATTAATACTAGACAATGCACCTGGCCATCCTGAATCTGTTTGCTATGAAAATAAAATGTGGAGGTCTGAAACAATCTCACACCTTTAGCCCCTTCACCAGGGAATTAATTTGGTTTGTCAAGGCCACATGTAACCCCTGGTATCTGGTCACATATGATGAACAATTGATGCAGACCACAATCTGGACATAATGTACTACTTGAAATCATTCACTACTGCTGGCACAGTAGTGAATGATTTCAAAGCTGTAATGGATGAGTTAAAACCAGAAACTAAATGCCTTTTGGAAGAACTTATGGAGAGGAGTTGTAAATTATGTTTGAATGCTTCCTGGGGACAGTAGCTGGGGAAATCATTCATGCAGCAAGATAAGTTGATGGAGAAGGATTTGGGGATGTGCTTGATGACAATGTGGAAGAACATATCAAAGGCCTGTAAGAAGTGATAACGAATGAGGAACTGGAAGAGGAAGAAGAATAAGATGTTGAGTCATCTACAGAGGAAAAGGAAAATGAAGGAGAGACATTAAAGGACAAAATTATGGATAACAATCCTCAGATAGAACACATTAAAGTTACCCATATGACTACCAGGATTCCAACCTCTGCAGCAACATTTTGATAAGTTAAGAATCCAATTACAATGTTCTTCTAAAAGGTTTCATGGAAAATGTTTAACTATGGAGGATCTTCAACCCTGACATCACCAAAGCTCAATGATCCAGGATCACCCAAAACAGATGACTCTTCTTTTCACGCATTATCAAAAAGTCAGTAGCCAAATGTGGCATCACAACGCTTATGTCATTCACCCCATTCATCTCATCATATAGGCACTATATAATGTCACATCATAACAAGAAGAATGGTGAGTATAGTAAGATATTTTGAAAGAAAGATCATATACATTCTCATAACTTTTATTATCATATATTGTTAAAGTTGTTCTATTTTATTATTATTTTATTATTGTTGTTAATCTTTTACTGTGCCAAGTAGAAATTAAATCTTATCACAGTAATTTATGTATAGTAAAAACTCTGTGTGTGTGTGTGTGTGTGTGTGTGTGTGTGTCGGGGGTGGGGGGATTGGTGCTATCACCAGTTTGAGGCGTGACTTAGGAGTCTTGAAATGTAACCCCCAAGGATAAAGGAGAACAGGTATATACATATCGTTAAAAAAAAACTGATCTCTAATCCATACAGAACTCTCAGAAAAAGTGTAATAACCTAACAAAATGGGCAGAAGATTCAATTTATCCTAAGAAAAGGCTCAAGTACAAAGATGCTTATTCCTAAAAGAAATAAAAATTTATATTATACCTAGATGCTATTTTTCACCGATTCAACTTTAAAAACCCAGAAGTCTGATAATATTGCCGGCAAATTTGTGAAAAAGCAAGGTTTTTTTGTACACTGTTGGTAGGCATGTAGGTTAGTACAACCCTCATTGAAGGCAAGTTTGTAATACCTATAGAAATATATACATGGGGGCTGGGGATGTGGCTCAAGCAGTAGCGCGCTCGCCTGCCATGCGTGCGGCCCGGGTTCGATCCTCAGCGCCACATGCGGACAGAAATGTTGTGTCCGCCGAATACTAAAAAAATAAATATTAAAACTCTCTCTCTCTCTCTCCCCCTCTCTCTCTCTTTAAAAAAAAAAAAGAAATATATACATGTATTCTATATGATTAAAGAATATATAAGTATATAAATTTATATGTTCTATAAATATATAGGTATAATTATGTAAATATATAAACATTATATTTACATATAAATATGTATATGAATATATTCTACATATTTAAAGATATGTATATTATATATTCTATATAAAGATATATATCTTTCAATCTAGCAACTGTACTTCATGGAATTTACTCATATGGAGATGCATACATGTAAAATAAAATACACATTTATTGCTTTAGTGTTTATAAAAGACTGGAAGTAACCTAAATATCCATTAACAGGGGACTTATTTAATAACCAGTCTGGCTGCTTATAGGGGGCAAAAGCAAAGGATGGAAGCCTCAGGTGTGAGGGGTGGCCACCTGAGCCAGGTGACTATGGACAGTGGAGTCCACCAAGCATAGCACTTGGTTAACAGAAGCAGCCAGGTCATCTCAAAAACATAACATATGTGCAAAAAGGGAAAATATGCATTCACACTTGATTAAATATGCATTAAAATATCCGATGAAATATTCCCCAAATCTGTTACATGATGACTTAGGTCAATACAGGGCAGAAAAAGCACAGAGCCAGGGCAGTAACTTTTCATTGGCCATGTTATACCTGTGAACATACAAATGTGTCATGCATTCAAAAATTAGGGAGATTTAAAAATAAAGTAGATAAATGTAGTCTATTAGCCTTTTCTGTTATGGAAGTTTCCTATAATAAAAAGTCTTCCTACGGTGTTTTCCAAATAAGTTCTAAGAAGAGAATGCCATATGTTATGGAGCTTTCAGCACAAATTCCAGTATCAGCATCAAAGCTCAGGAAATGCTACCACAGGTCTAAACCTGAGGATTGGTAAAAGACATATAAACCATGTCCAGGGGCTCTGGAAGGTTCTTGGGATGAAGACAGAGGTGGTATGGGCATACAATAGGGTGATGAGCACCCACCCGTATCTTTGAGAATGAGGACATTTCAGGAAGAAACAGATTTCCTTATCATTCAATAATGATTTTGTTTACAACAATTTCTCAGCATTTTCCATGCAAAACAGTCAATAAAACAGGGTGGGGTGGGAGCTTGAGTTCTGGTCTCCATTCTATTGCCATTTCACCAGGAGAATTTTCTCAACTGCAAAATGAGAGGTTAAATAAAAATCTCCACAGTTCAATTTTCAAAAGCATTTAAATTTTATGATTCAATTAAATGCCAGGTTTATAACCACCCTGGTCAGATAAGCAATCACATGAATATCTGTCATCAACTCAGAGTTCCTTGTCCCTATTCTGAGGGTACATGAGGAAAGGGAGGGAAAGAAGTCAGCAGCTTTTCCTGAACATCAGAAAGTGGATTATGCAAAGAACATGGTGAAGAAATGACTAAACCACATTCTACTGAGGCAGGAGATTAAAAGCTTCATACTGAGGCTGGGGGTATAGCTCAGTTGGTAGAGTGCTTGCCTCGCATGCACAAGGCCCTGGGTTCAACCCCCAGGACCAAAAAAAAAAAAAAGCTTCATACTGGGAAACTGTTCTTTCAATTTGCCAGTGAAGTGATTTTTTAAAATGCTATATGTAAAATAAGAAATCTTCTATTTTTCCTCTGAAAACACTTGTAAGTTGCATTGGTGAGTTTCACAAATACCCCAATACTAATGCCTTGTGCACATACTCTCATTTGTTTCCCATGACCCTTGAGAAGCAAATGTGTCCTTGCCAATTTCTGCAGAAAAGAGATCAATGTGAAAAAACTTTAGAAAGGAAAAGCTCTGCTGATGTCTGCAAGGCATCAAACTACAGCTGGAGGATAGAGGACCTGGACTCTGCTGCAATGCTCCATCCAGTAACACCCTGAGTCTCACACCCTGCCCAGACCCAACACAAACAGAGCTGCCTACATAAGGCCTTTCCATCACCAACAGAACCAATTCTGACTCAATCTGTCGAGGTGCTACAATCGTGGCTACCATCATGATTATATCTGATAGGTGCTAAAGACAAAAACCAAAAATAAACACTGCTGACAGGCAGCTATGACAGGTACGGTTAGGGAGCAACTGGAAAGGAGCCAGTCCAAAAAGAAAGTGCAACTCTAAGGAAAAGCCCTTAGACTAGTGAAACCCAATGAAATGAACTTACTCCAAAGTTTTAAATTAAGCATGACTAAAACTCTCAGATCACTAAATGAGAAGCCAAAATTTTAAAGAGATGTTTACAGTATTATAAAAATGACATGGAAAAAATGTTATTGATAAAAGAAAAATTTCCACTATGTAGGCCATGAAGGTTTTCACAAGTAGGTTACAATTGCAAATTACATCAGTGAGTTTCACAAATACCCTAATACTAAATAAGTCAGTGGCTGATGCAAAAAGCCCCTTCCTTCCACCTTTCCATCCAGTGTGATAAGGAAATGCTCAGAGACTTCTATGTATAGGAGGGAGCCATAGGAGGAAGCGCTGGCTTCTGACAGCTGAGACCTGCACATACTGCTCACCATCTTCAGTAAGTGTGCAGTGGGCCAGAAAGTAGGATAGGAAGATCACAGAGATGGGCACTCCATTAGTTCTGGATACACATACAAACTACCCATTTTATGTTCTGTATCATGCTGCTACCTGGAACTGCCTTGCTCATTATGTGCTGACACTTACTACCCATGCAATAAAAGGTATATATACTTTGTACTGCAGTCTGGGGTCTGTCTTGGTAATCACCAAATAGGTCATGTGCTCAGAAAACATCCACTGCAGAATGAGCCAGATCTAGGGTTATAATTGTTAAACGCAGGGCTGTGCCAGGAGCGCTGGTGCATGCCTGTAATCCCATGGGCTTGGAAGACTGAGGTAGGAGGATCACAGTTTCAGAGTCAGCCTCAGCAACTTAGTAAGGCTATAAGCAATTTAGCAAGACCCTATCTTTAAATAAAATATAAAAAAGGGCTGGGAATATGGCTCAGTGGTTAAGCACCCCTGGGTTCAATTCCCAGTACCAAAAACATAAATAAGTAAATAAATAAACAAACAAATAAACAAACCACCCTGAAATTGTGGTTTAAAATTTTTTTAAAAAAAGATTATAAACCCATTTACTTTAAAAAAAAAAAAAAAACAGGACCAATTAATCTAGAGGTCATAACAAAAGCATTTCAGAGAAAATAAATCTAAATCTGAGGCAGGACAGTTTGTCATTTTGCAATATATACAGGGCAAGACCCTTATAACTTGGTGCTCACAGAGTAGGAGTCATAGCTCCAACCTCCAGTTCGCGGGCTAGCACGGTTTCTGGGGAAGGAATGGCAAGAGTAGTCAGCTAACCTGGGTCTATTGAGTCCAGAAAAAAAAAAAAAATCTAGTTTAAGGACAGACCTATTTTCTACCCTTTCAGAGAAAGCCCCAAAAGTCAGATTAAAGCCCCCCCCCCAAAATATATATATATTTTTTTTCCCCAAAGTGAACTTGGAAACCTTATCAGACAATGAAATGGAAATAACACCAAACCCACTAACACCCCAAGAAAATTCTTTTTATTTATTTATTTTATTGGTTATTCAAAACATTACAAAGATTGCAGAATCACATCGGTTACACATCCACATTTTTACATAATGCCATATTAGTAACTGTTGTATTCTACTACCTTTCCTATCCTCTACTATCCCCCCTCTCCTCCCCTCCCATCTTCTCTCTCTACCCCATCTACTGTAATTCATTTCTCTCCTTATTTTTTTCCCATTCCCCTCACAACCTCTTATATGTAATTTTGTATAACAATGAGGGTCTCCTTCCATTTCCACGCAATTTCCCTTTTCTCTCCCTTTCCCTCTGACCTCATGACTCTCTTTATATTAATCTTTTCCTCCCCAAGAAAATTCTTCAGGACAGCCAGCACCTGTTCCTGATTTATTCAAACCAGACATGGTGGAGTCATTTGAAGCTGGAATTCTGTGCAGATAATCCCTACTGATCTGATCTGATCTGCAACCTAAAGTTATACTGAACTCTAATTCTAGGGGTCATGAGGTACTGGTAAAAGGTATACTATAATGGGTGGTGAGTGGGGGGCGGTGAGAAAGGAAGAGTTATGCAGAGAACTGCTTCTGCCAAAGCTACACCATCCACAGTTCACTGATTCACAGTTGTGATATCATAAAGGTTCGTGGTTCCTATTTTTGCCCTGTTCATGGCAAATAAGCATGCCCTATCTGTCCTGTCACAGAATGAACTACATTCATCCAAAACTGGCTATTTCTCTTTATTAGAAGTCACAGTGGGCCTGCCATGGCCCTATCCAACAGCTCAGGTGCAAGACGTCTGCTTATTCCAAGCAGAGACTGGAATGCTGAGGAGAGGCATGCAGGAGAGGCATGCAGCAGGAGGGCTGGAGGTTCTTGCTTAAACCCAGCTTGGATTTTACATCTACCTTGAGCCTAGTGATCTGTCACTTTGTAGGGTGTGGGGTGCCAGCCAGTCTGACCCCACTGTCAGAGCAGGGAGTACCCCACAAAAATAAATGCAACTCAACTTCCTGTTACACACTCTACAAAATCTCTTCTTCCATAAAGTAGCAATGCTGGTTGATTATTTATTTATTCTTTTTTGTTTGTTATTTTTCCTCCAGTACTAAGTATTGAACCTAGGGGTACTCTACCACTGAGCTATGTTCCCACTGTTTTGCTAAGGTGCAGAAGCTGGCCTCAAACTTGTGATCTTTCTGCTTCTGTCTCTTCAGCAGCTGGGATTACAGGTCTGCACCACAACATCAGACATTACTGATTACTTATAAAGTGAGGAGTGTGCCCAGAGAGAAAAGTATAGTTTACAGCAGGCACACATAAACCAAACCACAGCTCTGCTCTTTATACATCTATTCAAGATGAATAAAAGCATAATTTTATAGTATAGCATCCCACACCCTACAAACTATATTTTATTCATCTATTCATTCACCCAAACCTGTATCCAGAATGCTCCCTATTCTAGGCTAAACAAGGACGGAAACACATGTCTGTAAGTTAATAACTTTTCTCAGTTTCAATATCTCATCTATAAAACAATAATACTTTGCTGGTTGCAGGTTCTTAGGAAGTCTGAAGTAAGGACACAGTTCTGACACAAATCAAGTCTGTTATACTATGGATTGGAATTATGTAATGTCACATTTGGCATTATTACCTGGGTTTTTTTAAGATGCCTACCTATTTACAACAACCTATAACAATATTCCTATCACAGTTTCCTGATGAAACATTTTTCTCCCTCTAAAAGATTAAATTCTACTCACTCTAGCTCACTAGATAAAGGTTTTAGAAATCAACTCAAGATGTGCATGTTACAGCTACACCTGACACACCTTCTGTCCCATGAAAGAGCCCACAGGGCACAGCCCACAGGGACTGCAATTCAGTTACTGTGACCTCAGATTCTTCAATTTGCTTCAAGACTAGGCAGGGCTGCAAAGAGGTTCAAACATGACCTGGCATGGTTTAAAGGAGGGTGTAGGGAGAGTCCACATTAAAAAATACAGAAGCAGTTTAGTGCTTATCAAGAGGAAAGAAAAAGATCATAGTGTGGCACTTATACCTGAATAAGTGGGACCAGTTTCCCAAGAGCATTGGTGATGATAGGCCGGGCCACGAAGCCCAACCAGTGATGGGCTGCATCCAACAACACCAGAGCATTGGCCCTGGCAGGGACAGGATGCTTTTTAGGGAACCTAAACCAACTTTGGAAAGGAGGCTTGGGGTCAGGGAAGCCTGCCCTCAGTGCTCATGTGTCACCGATGTGAAACAAGCAATAATAAACAGATATCAGAAGAAGGAGATAGGGATGCTGAGGCACACTGGGCCTGTCCCTCCTTCCTGTACAGCCATCTTGCTGCCCTGGGAGGACTGCAATGTCTAGGATACACATACTTAGTCTCTCCTTCTTCCTCCTCCTGCCCAGTGATCGCATCACAAATCTTTTATCTACATGGCACATAGTTCACCATACATGGAGGGGTGTTACCCACTGGTCATTTCTCTAATGTGAGTTTGCTAGGCCCTAGACTGGTGAATTTGGGAAACCCACAAGACATCCATCCACTATGCAGGCACCTGAGTCCTCATGAGTTCAGCCGACTGGACTTTTCCTGGGCACACTGAGGCAGACTTGATCTTTAAAGGAAATGTAGAATTCACCAAAGTAATGTTTGAGTATACTTTTGAAAAGTGAAGGGCTAGTGTTGTGGCTGGCTCAGTGGTGGAGTATTTGCCTGGCATGTGTAAGGCCTTGGGTTCAACCTCCAGCACTGCATATAAATAAATAGAGAGAGAGAGAGAGAGATAAATAAATAAATAGATAAATAAATAAATAAATAAATAAATAAAAGGTCCATTGACAACTAAAAGAAATATTTTTAAAAAAATTTTTTAAAAATATTAGAAAAAAAAAGTAAGAGGGCTGGGGATGTGGCTCAAGCGGTAGCGTGCTTGCCTGGCATGCGTGCGGCCCGGGTTTGATCCTTAACACCACATACAAACAAAGATGTTGTGTCCGCTGAAAACTAAAAAATAAATATTAAATTTTTCTCTCTCTCTCTCTTTTAAAAAAAAAAAAAAAAAAGTAAGAAGCTGACCATCTTCAATGGGGCCCTGAGAATGCCTATGACTTAATTAAGTCAGTTGAGGAAATCAAATATATGAAGTTCCCTCTTGGGGTTGATGCTGCTCAGAATGAGAACTAGATCTGCTGTCCTGCAGACAGCTGAAAGAACCTCACTGGTAGAAGGAGGCTTGAGGCAGGAGTAGGAATGTGCCTCATGTTCTGAAGCTGATCCTAATCCTCCTGCAACAATGCTGAGTCCCTCCAGAGACACCTCAGACTGGCTGAACCATTCCCTTGCCCCAGCTGTTACCTGCTTCCCCTTTACCACGTGCTTGGGCACCGGCACCCTGACCTCCAGGTCAGTGTAGTCCTGCGACCAGGTGTAATTCTCACGTACAGCACCGTTGTAACTGTCAGGGTTTTTCTGGAACTGCTCTTGAATCCTAAGAAAGAATAAGAAAGAAGAGATGCAGCCAGGCAGACATGAGCAGCAGGCCCCGAAGGCAGCCTGGCATATTCCACTCTAACATCCTGAGAAGTAACAGACCCAAGTTTCATGTCAAGCTCACTTGCTTTTGCATCTGCAACCCCCTCTATTTTGGGAGGATTTCCTTTCTGATCCTTCTACATGGTTTCCTAAGAAATCACAGGACAAGAGAAAAGCTACAGAAAAGAAACCCATATGTGAATCCTCACATTTAGGAAAGCAACTATGACCACCATCAAAGCACAGCCGGGTCCTGCCAGCTGCCACAGTACTCAGAACTAGGCCTGCCAACTAGTCAAATATGCTCTCATTAACAAAATCCTTGCTCATGGAAGCTTGGTTTTTCTTTCCTTTTCTTTTTTGGACTAGGAATTGAACTCAGGAACACTTCATCATTGAGTTACATTCCCAGTCATTTTTATTTTTTATTTTAAGACACAACCTCACTAAGTTGCTTAGGGCCTCAAATTTGCAATCCACCTGAATCACTGGTATTATAGGCAAGCAACACTGCCCCAAGTGGTGCTTGATTTCTTATACACTGCTTGGCAGGGCCTATATTTTTAAAAAGGCAAAACAATTTAATTCTGCAACTATCAGACTTCAATCCTTTTCTGACATTGAGTCTCTATTTTCTCTAGTAAGTCAAAGCCAAAGGACTGCATTACGCTGTTGCATCATTAGTAAGACATAAGCTACATATTTACTAAGATGGCCTAAAAAAAGCCAGTCAACCAAATCCCTTTGAATATCTGTTACAAACAATATGCAAACATGCCTAGCCAAGAAGCTGATGTTGAAAATATCTGTCATAAAATTTAACAATGTTAGTCATATACATACTTAATTAAAATGAGGTTAGACTCACAATTCCACTTACTCATTTGAGGATCTAAGTCACAGACAAAAGCCTTAAAACAGAAGAGGCAGCCAGACACTGAACATCCTGAAGTGAGTATACTCAGTCACCTTCTCCAGGGCCTGCTCAGAGAACAGCAGATGAAATCTGGTAGAGAGCCCCATGGACCCAAAAACAACAGGTACACGTCCTTTCAATCATGTGGGAAAACAAAATTTCATTTGCTTATATCTGTGCTGATGGAGACATAAAACAAGGGTCAGGAAGGGATGGTAAAAGAGGATATCCTTTTTCTGGCTAAAATTTTGAGATAAGAATATATTTGCCCACTTTGGGTGTGCCTATCTCTATACATGCATGAGGCTGGGCCTTCAATCCAGCCCAAGTTCTCTGAGCTGGTTAATGATGGCTGTTAAAGGTTGAATTGTATCCTCCCAAATGATATGTCAGAGTCTTAACCCTCAAGAGCTAAAAATGTAATCTATTTGGAAAGAGGATCTTTACAGACGTGATCTGGTTACAATGAGGTCATTAGAGTGGGCCTTAACCCACTATGACTGGTGTTCTCAAAGGGGAAACATACCCAGAGAAGAAGGCTATGTGAAGAGAGGCAGAGATTGAAGTGATGAGGCTACAAACCAAGGAACAAAAAGGACTGTTGGCCACAGCCAGAAGCTGGAAGACGCTGGAAGATCCTCTCCTACAGCCTTCTCAGGAAGTTTGAGGCCAAACACCCTAATCTCTGATTCCTGCCTCAGAACCATGATAGAATCAATGTCATTTAAGCTGCCTTTCTGTGGCACTTTGTTGTGGCAGCCCAAACAACCACAGTAGCTAATGGAATTGATTTCAGAGATGAAACTCAAAATTCAGCACTGAATATTAGCAGGACCAATAAGTATGGATGCCAGCCTGAAACTGCCCACAGGGACAGTAATGTACTGCATGGAGATGACACACAGGAACCAAGAAACACAGAGCATGTTTGCCTCCATGATTTGAGAAAACAGGGTGGAGTGAAGGCAGCAAACGAAAGATAATATATATGCAATCAATAAACTGTTTTCAAAGACTAGTTAGACTATTTAAAGAAAGCTTTCAACATACTATAAAAATGGAAAAAGAGATCTGTAATTTTTATGTATGGTATAGCCTCAACTTCTAAGAAGAAGAAATGATATATGTGCATATACATATAAAAAAAACTGAAAGGAAGCAGGTTAAATCTCTGTTGTTAGCTCTGGTAGTAGATTAACAAAGAATCTGACCTTCTTCTTTGTACCTTTAGGTATTATTTCAAATTCCCTATAATATGCAGACATTTTAACCAACAAGAAAAAAATAATTCTCTTCTGAAAAGTGTCAACAGGAGGCAGTAATGTTCCCTACGGACCTAATACCCAGTGCCCTCCTGAATCAATCCCAGAGTCCCTTGAATCAGGATGAGGAGGAGCAGGGATAGCCAGAGAGACTTGCCTAGCTACCAGTGTCCACAGGACCCTCCCATGTGAGCTCCAACTGAAGCATTAAGCTCCCATCTAATATGGACACACATGAACATCAATGAATGACTCTCCAAAAGAATAAAAGGCAGCAGCAACACCCTCTAAAGCTGGGAACTGGGAGGAAATAGATGTCCTTCACAGATAGCCTACATCGATGTTACCTTGTGAAATTAATCAAAATTATGAAAACATTAATAAAATATCCACACACACACAAAATGAAAGCCAACATGGCCTTAGCATTTGACAGAGATCAGAGAATAAACATAAAGACTCCTCAAAAGTGGAGAGAAGGGGCTGAGGATGAAGCTCAGCAATACAGTACTTTCCTGTCACATATAAGGCCCTGGGTTTGATCCCTAGTACCTTCAAAAGAAAGGGCAGAGGATGGGGGAAGATGGTCCTCTAGAAAGGAGAAAATGTAAAAGGGAGGGGCTGTGGACAGCTGCTCCAACACAGAGGACACTCACTCCACCAGCAGTGACATGGGCTCTGCTCCTCTAAGGACAAAGGGTTGCCAGTCTCAGTCTGGTGGGTATCTGCCAGACTGATCCCATGCCCTGCTCCCAAAGCTCTATACTCCTGGAGAGAACTCTGGTAATGCATGACCCACCTGACCCATCCTCCCTCCGAATCCTCAGTTCCCTTTGCATGGTCCTGCAGCTTCCTTCCAAAGGAGACAAGAGAATCACTCCTTTTAAAACAGCCCTAGCAAGTTGCTGGGTGCTTTTTTTAGCACTCTGAATCCACATTCTCTTTAAATAAAACTGATTATTTCCAGCCAACAGTATATAAAAATAAGCGTCCTGTCAAGTGCAGGTGGCTCTGGGCCCCTCCAAGTGAGAGTCCGCTGGCCACCCCTGCAGCTGTGGGCCTAGGGAGGCGGGTACGAGAATGCACCAATGCTTAAGCACCAAAGGTGGGAGTAAGACAGTGAGTCAGCAGCCAGGCTGCAGATTATGGAGCAGGTCTCAATGAGGCTCCCACTACTGATGAGCTGGGACAACAAGATTTTTAACATCTTAATAGAAAAATGAAGAACCGACCCCACAACCAGCACTATGGCCACAGATCCTGTCTCTGACTGCCAGACCCTTCCAGGCAGAAAGTCCTTCCCAGCAAGCCAGGGCACTTCTGCATTGGGATGAACCAGAAGACAGTCACCTGCAGAGGTGGGTACAGCATGCCAGCATGTAGGAACAGGACTCGTGCTTGGATTGGGAACCATCCCACCCAGTCAGCCTATCCCAGTACTACCAATGGAAACAAAAAGTCCTCTCTCCTTCCATTTGTTTTTAAAAGCCTAAGGATCACAAAAAAAATTCTGGATTTAGAACACCAAGTACCATTTAGTGCCAAGTACAAAAAACGATGAGCAAAAAGAAGCCAAACCCTCACCTAAAGATATTTGTCAAGAAAGATGGAGCCCTAAACTGGCAATGGATTTATAACTCAATGGGGCCATAAGTGCTGCCTTCAAGCTCACATTAGGCATTTATTATCTGATAGAAGAAACCAGGGGTTGGCTCTCCCAAGTCATGGTCAAAGTGAAGATGTCAGTAGCAGAAAATTGGGCCTGACACCTTCCCATCCCAGAGCACAGTGTTGTTGCCCATCTCCTACCCTCCAAAAAGCCGTTCCTTCATGTCTTGTAATCAATTCTATCCACACTTTAAACATTCATACTCACCCTGCGTGTGATACAAAGACCACAACCACTTTGTCAATTATAACATCCTATTATCCTTGTTGCCCTGAGTCACCCCAGCTTTGACTACTCACATCACACCTCACCACCCACCTGAACTCCACTGCCCCTGCACTTTTAGGAGAAGCACTACAATATGTATGTGCTCTGAAATTTTGTGTCCCCTCAAAATTCACACTGAACTCCAATCTCAAAGTGATGTCTGTAGGAGAGAAGGTGTGGAGGTGATTAGTCATGGAGATGGGCTCTCATGAGTGAGATTATGTCCTTATTAAGACACCTCAAAGGGATTCCCTCCCTCCTTCCACCATGTGAAGGAAGATCCATAAAAGGCACCATCTATTTAAAAAAGATGGTGGAATGATATGGACATCATTTCCCTAAGTACATGTATAAAGACACGAATGGTTTAAATATACTTTGTATACAATCAGAGAGATGAAAAAATGTGCTCTGTATGTGTAATATGAATTGTAATGCATTCCACTGTCATATATAACAAATTAAAATAAAAAATAAAATTTAAAAAAAGGCACCATCTATTGAGCAGCATGCTCTGAATAGACACTGCATCTGCCAGCAACTTGATCTTGAACTTTCAGCCACCAAAACTGTGAGAAATAACTGTCTGTTGTTTATAAGCCACCCAGTCTATGTAATATTTTTACAGACTCTCCAGCAGACTGACAGTGTATGTCTAAATGTGGTATGTGCACATGTGAGTGTGCTGTGTGCATACAAATTATACATGTGTGGTGTGCATGCCTGCAGCAGGTGCATGCCATAGGTACAAGGCAGTCAGTAGAGAGAATGGATCATTCTCTCCATTCACTCTCTCCATCTCTCACACACAATTCCTTCTCTTCTCACTGACCCTATATGCCCCATGTGAGTCACAGCCATGGCCTTTCTTGGCCTCTTCTTCTACCACTGTGACCATGTGGTCTTCAACAACCTTCTATGGTTCCCCATAGGCCTGGAGACAAAGTCTAATACCTCAGCAAGGCCCTAAAGATACAGTTTTAGTTGTCATGGTTTCTCCTCCTCCCCCCAATTTTTTCTCTGCTCCTACAAAGGAATCCTCCTCCACGCTCTGTCAACCTCTTCCTGCCTATGCTTAGTCTCAACCAAAGATTTAACAAAATCTTTTCCACCTGGTGAAAATATAATGACTTTTCTTCCGGGATTCTTCCATTTCTGAAGTATTATAAAGAAGGCCCACCCTATGGCCCACTGCCCTGCTCCTGAAGCCTCCTACTTGTCACCTGCCTGGCCCATGTCCTGTTTTTTTTTGGTCTCACCTTCTTGGAGTGTCCACTCCACATATTCATCCTTGTGTGCTACTCTCAATCCCCTAACATGACACATGATGTTTACACTCTGGCCCTGGCCTCCCAGTTGCCATGCATACCCCAGTCCTAGCAACACAGATGCAGCCTAGGACACAGCCTATACTTATATACCTTCAACTTTCTCTCTTACAAAGGGATAGGGTCAGACTGGGTCATCACTCCAGGCTTCCCATCCAGCTTCCCAAGCAGCTCTCCTGCAACTCTTCCAGGTCAGCTCTCTGCTGGGCGGTATCTCTACCTCCTGCTGGGATCTTCCTCCCCTTCTTTACAAGCTCCTTTCATTGCTACACATGCTTTACTTCTAAGTTCATGCTTCTGCATTAACAGTGATGTGAACCCTCAAGAGGCCAAAGCTGTGGACACCATGTCACCTCAGCCAACTACACACCAGGCGCTACTGCTACTGCTGGTGCTACTGTGGCAACTACCACAGACCATGGACTCTGGTCTCAAAATGTCCTACAATTCAAAGTCTCCAAGCCAGTCCAGTCCCTGAGCAGTCAAGGGCTTTCCCTCAATATTGTATTTCACATGCCTAGTGTGTCTGTGGGATTCAAACCCTGGTCAAGCTTGGCATTTCTGTGCAAAAACAGGTTATCTTGAGTGGGTCACTGGGTCTCTCTATGCTTTGGTCCCCTGATCTATAAAATGAAAATACTAACAGTATCTGTCTCAAAGGTTGGTGGGAGGAATAAATGAGATAAATCATGTAAAATGGCTAAAATTGGGTCTCATGACACTATTCTTATTATTGAGTACTTGCCTATTAGAGAGCCTCTGGCTATGGACAGAAGACTCACAAGGCAATTTGTATGAATAAGGGATGACTCCTGACCCTCTGAGACATTTTGAGAGATATATTATACATTGTGCCCAATAATTCACACTCTTACCCTTGAGCCTCTTTTTCTAAGAATTTAACATCAGTAATGTTTTTTACACTTGATATCACCAGTTTAGCATCTACCATGATTAGTTTTCCAAGGACAGTAGCTGACCTACTTCAAAGATGATGGTAATCCACCAAGAGGGGTCCGTGTTCCTCTAGAGGTAGCCAGAATGCACAGGGAAAGCCTGAGCTGCATATCCTCCCAGCAAGCAAGGAAATCTCAAAGATCTGAAGGGTCGTGTTGGAAGGATACATGAGCCAATTTCAAGGGGCTTCCACCAGGATATAATCCATACATCAAAAACCATAAAAAGTCAAGAGTGGACTGAATCACAAAGTACATTTAAAGTCCATGAGTTCATAAAACAAAAATCCAAGGGACAGCTTTGGCAAGAGTACAATTTTTTCTAAAAATTCATTAGTAAACTGATAGGAACCATAATTCTACAAGAGTCAAGGTCCTAAATGAGAATTCTAAATAATAAATGAAGAAGGTAAAACAGAATGAGAAAAATTACAATCTTGTGATATATGATAAAAACAATGAGTTGGCAACATTCCTCTACAGCTAAGCGCCAGGTGAAATGCTGATAGGAAACCTGCTGATGGACTGACCCAGAACAACCTCAGAAGGTCTGTGATGGCCTAATGCCAAACACTAACTGGGAGATATTCTGCCTCTAAACATGGGCCTAAAATCTATTTAAACCTAAAGGCTTAACCACCAACTGGTAGAAAAAATGAGGGGAAGAAAAACATGGTCACCAAAACCACAAATACACAACAACCAATCAACCCAGATTCTGATAAATTATACTAGACAAAGTCACAAATTGCTTTGACAAATATGTGGCATGGGATAAGAGAAGAGAAATTAATCTAAGTTAAGAGTCTTAGAGACCCAGTGACCAACTGCAGTATTTAGAGCTTACTCAGATGCTCATGTGAGGGAGGAAAAAAAAGAAAACAAGAACAAACAGACATTTTTTTTTTTAAAGAGAGAGAGAATTTTTTAATGTTTATTTTTTTAGTTTTCGGCGGACACAACATCTTTGTTTGTATGTGGTGCTGAGGATCGAACCAGGGCCGCACGCATGCCAGGCGAGTGCGCTACCACTTGAGCCACATCCCCAGCCCACAAAAAGACATTTTTAAGACAATCAGGAATAAGTGAACACAGACTAGGTATCAGATGATTTAAAGGAATTATAAACTTTAAAGCTATGATAATTACATCAAATTTAAGTTCTTATTTTTACTGAAGTACTTACGAGTGAAATTATATGACGTTTGGGATTTGTTCTATCAAAAACAAAACCAACAAATGTCTGGGAGAAGAGAGAAAGATGAAGCAGGAAGCATAACATGTTGCTAAGTGATGAAGCAGGTCGAAAGTTTCGTAGGCGTTCGTTAGCTATTCCCTCCTTTTTTGAAAATATGAAGAATTTGTCTTGGCTATACACGTAGGAGTAGAACTGCTGGGTCAAAAGTGTATACCTGTCCAACTTTAAGTGATAATACCAGACTGTTTTCCAAGGGACTGCCCCAACTCACCTTCACCTGCAATGTAATGCTGCAAACCCACAGGAGCCCTGCTTCATACTGTCAGAATTTGTAAATCCTTGCCAGTTATAAAATATAAAACAGTATCTCGTATAGCCTTCCTTCCTACCCCCCACCCCCAATAATGGAGACTGAACCCAGTGGTGCTCTACCACTTAGCTACATCCCCAATCCTTTTTATTGTTTTTACTTATTTTGAGACAGGGTCTTGCTAAGTTGCCAAAACTGTCCTCAAACTTGGAATTCTCCTACTTCAGCCTTCTGAACAGTAGCGGTAGTGGTAACATGTGCCACTTTGCAGCCTTCTGAACAGTAGCAGTAACATGTGCCACTAGCCTGGATCTCAGTATAGTCTTTTTTTTTTTTTTATTTTTTTAGTTGTAGATGGACACAATACCTTTATTTTATTTACTTTAAGTGGTGCTGAGGATCAAACCCAGTGCCTCACAAATGTTAGACAAGCACTCTACCACTGAGCCACAACCCCAGCCCCTCAGTATAGTCTTAACTCACTTTTATCTGCTTACTCATGATGCTCCTTCATATGCTTATTGGCTATATCTGTGAAATTCCGTTCATGTCATTTGTGGTTTTACTTGTAATTCCTTTTTTTGTGAGTGCTCTTTATATATTTTGGTAAGAATTCTTCATTGGTTTAATAGTTTGTTAAGACCTTTTCCTGCTTTGCAAGTTGTCATTACACTTTAAGATATCTAAACACGAGCTCTTTGTTTTAATATAATCAAATGCACCAATTTTAGTTCTTCCTCAAGAACTAAAAGGGAGTTGAACCCATTTTCTACCAAGAATATGTTCTCATAATTTTTTCCTTCTCTGTTTGTTATGAGTCATTACCCCCTTTTCATTCCACCTTGGTTTCTTTTGAATTCCTTTCTTCTCTTGACCAGATTTACCAGAAGTTTGTCTGTTTAACATTTGTTTTGTCCAAAGAATCAATTTCTGTCTTTTTTGACCTTCTGTGTTGTGCCATGCAGCCTAGCTGAGTAACAAAGAGTCCCCTGCAGCTCCCTTGTCTCTGAATTGCCTCTGCTAGGCTGCTGCACTCTGAACAGGCCCTCAACTTATATAGGCAACATTCCAGGGACCAGGGTAGCCTTTTGGTCCTATCAAGCCACCTGAGCAGTCAGGAGATTATCTGCTATAGGTCAGTCAGGGAAACTCACACTTTTGAAAATTTGCTTTTAGTTTTATAGTAACTGCTTAAAACCCCAGCCCTATCTCTTAGTCTTTAACTCAATATTCTTTTCTTATTCAAAATCAGAAGCATTAATATCAGCTTTACTAATTCAACTCCCAAAAAGCCAAACTGAGAAATAAAGCCAGGGAAAACTACTACCACTCAAGCTTTTGAAACCCCCAGTAGCACAATTTCTCAAAAACATCTTTCTCTAAAGTAGGGAAGGTGCAAGTGCTTTTAGCCCAGCATCAGACAGGGGTCAAAGAAGGGAGGCAGGGTAATGCAGCGCTGCAAAAGAATCCAAACACCTTCATGGTCTCAAAGTCTCTAGCTCGGGCCATGGCACAACTGTTCCCAAAGATCCATCAACTCTATAATGGAATCCATCAATTCAACCACAATTTACAACTCAGACCTGGTAAATCCCTCCTTCAAATCACAGTTTCACAGACTGGCCTCACCTAGTCCTGATCTAGACCCTCACCCCAACTTTAGTCCCAATCCATACCTCTACACCTAGTCCTAATCCAGACCACTATCCTCGGTACAACAAAAGGATTAGAACAATAAGACTATAAATTATAAACTGTTGGAGGATGTATGCCTCAGAACAGTGTTTTGTATAAAATCTCCCTGTGGATTAGAACTGAACAAAGTGGAGTGAACACCTGCAGATGCACAGCACAGAGAAAAGAGCAAGTTGTTTTGTGAATCCACCTGTATGTGTTACCTGGGAGCCTTGTCATATGCATTTCTCACCATGACTGCAGGTTGCAGTCAAAGTCTGAAAGTCACTGGCCGTGAAAACTCATCACACAGCACTGCAGTTTCTCCTGCACCACAGAAGGGGCAAGGAGAAGGCAAGGAGGATGTCACATGGTCAGAGATCATCTAGTATCTTGTGAAGAAATGAACAAACAACAATTACAAGCACTGCTCAAAGAGTGAATACCTCAAAAATTCATTTGCAGGAAAATGGATGGAACTGGACTATATCATGTTAAGCAAAATATGCTAGACTCAGAAAATCAAGTGTCATATGTTTTCCTAGCACATGTAAAGCACTGGGTTTAATCCTCAGCACCATATAAAAATAAAAATAAAACAAGGGTATTGTGTCCATCTACAATTTTTAAAAAATGAATGAAAGGAAGGGTACAAAACTCTTTCTTACAGAAGAGCACCAACTTAAAATGAAGGAAGAATTAGGAAATCGCTGCTATACTATCACAGTAATAACACTGAATGAATCTGAGAGCAATGGAGTTTAAGGGGAAACAGGGTATTTAAGTATCTACCCAAAGACATTTATCAGTTACTGGGCAGTTTTAACACATGCTCATAAATTCCTTGAAAATTTTCCATCCTCCTAGGAGGTGGATTAACTTCATGCCCTGGCATGAGACTGGACATAATGACTCCAGTGAAGAAAGAAGAAAATAGGAATACATCAAGTGATGGTGCAGGAACCTGTAGACAGGCCTTGGTCACATGATCCAGGCTAACTTTAGAGAACTAATGTGTGTTGACATCATGCACCCTATGTGAAGTGTTAAGAGGGGCATGCCCTTCTTCTGTGTAATTAATAAGACTGGAGTTGGTCAATTAGATTTCAGTCCTGGATACTGAGTCACAGTTCCAAGCAGAAAGATTTAGCATCACTTTTAACTCAAGATTACTGTATTTACTCTTTTCCTCCTTTGCCTCCCATATTTCCCCAGTCCCACCAATTCTGAAAAGCAAATAGAAGGGCTTTTTCTCTCTGCATAACTCCCCGCTGGCTGCCATTGTTCATGGCACTTGACATAGCAAGTGCTGGCAATGTCTTTCCGTTTGCTTTATCTAGAAGGTGGTTATTTCTGCTCCTGCTGTTTTTGGGGGCGAAATTGTTAGCGATCTTCCAACAGGGCGTTCCATAAATAACCAACTTCTATTTTCACAATAGTTAGTGTGTGGAGGGTGTTGGTTTCTTTTACTCATAGTAGAGCAATGATGGGTTTTAAGCCTAAATACTTCAATATGGAATAGTGAGATGGTCTTTTGTTTCCTGGGGAATATCAAATCCTGGAAGGAATTTCAGTACCTACAGTTACCTAATCTGTAGAGCTTAAAATAAGCTTTACACCGTTTAATTTTGCTTACCACAGCAATAGCACCAATCTATTCTGTCTGAAATATGGGTGCATGAGGAGTGAAAGCAACCTGCCCAAGGCCTTGCCATGCCCCACTCACTCTGCCTAGGCACTGCCTCGGGCTCCTCTGCCCATGCTGGGATCCCAGGGTCCCAGGATAGGGTTCTGCAGCCAGTTGGCCCATCAAAGATTGCCCCACCTGCCATCCATAAGCACTAGCCCAACACCTGCCAGGTTCCTGCACTACTGCAGATGCCAGGGGCACATGAGGAAATAAAGTAGAACTCACAAACTCACAGTCAATTGAAAGCCACAAAGTGGCACCTCAAAACCCCTGGTTGCTACAGTGACAACTTGGGACCCAGCTCTCTACAAACCCACTGTGATTGTAGGTTCATGCCTCCATTTCCACACCTGTAAAATGGGGTTGTATGAGTGCCAGTCCCAAAACTGCTACTGGGTTAATGAGTAGGTAGATACAAAGTTCTCAGAACAGCATCTGACTTAAGAGTGTCAGCTGCCACCACCTCTGTTCATATCCAAATAATAATCTTATCAATGTGGATTACCAATATTATTAATATTATTATGATCCAAAGAAGAGGCTGTCATACCAGGTGATATCAGTACAGGACTTTCTAAATCAGAACTCAGAATTTAATCACAAAGTGATCATAAGTCACTGCAGGGTTGAAATGGAGTGACATTATTTGATTGTTTTTAAAAAGTCACTATACAATTGACATGTGGAGAGTGGGCAGCAGAATGCTAAAGAGTTTGGATCTAGAGGGTGTCTGGGGGTACCAGTCTATAGAAATGGTACAAGCCTGAGGGTTTAAGAATGTATGGGGGACTAGGGTTGTGGCTCAGTGGTAAAGCGCTTGCCTAGCATGCGTGAGGCACTGGGTTCGATTCTCAGCACCACATACAAATAAATAAAATAAAGGCCCATTAACAACTAAAAAAAATATATTAAAAAAAAAAAAAAAAGAATGTATGTCGGGTATGGGGTATACACCTGGGAAACAAGTGACAGAACCAAGGACTCTAGAAACCAAGTGTGGGTGATGGCAGAAACTAGACTCAAGTTTACCTTGACCTGCCCATCTGCTCCTGTCTCAGCTCATTTGTCCTCTTGCCTTCAAGCCTCTATCAAAACTGAACTTCCTTCTTAACTAAAAGAGAGAGTGGGGCAGGGATTTTTCCCTTTTCTTTACAGCTCCTTCTCACTCAACATCATGACATCAAATATCATATTTTATTCAAAACATAGAGAGCAGTCATTTTTTCACTGGTTCATTTTACATTAACCAATACAGCCACAAGGGATTATTTATAGTTGTTATGCAAGCCCCATATGAGATTACAATCTTCTAGAAAAGAGAACAAAATATATCTAGCACAGTTTGCAACATACCTTGCATACAACTGGGACAGTCAATATAAAAAACAGAACTTACAAAATAAGTGCAATAAAACTGTATAATAATTTTCTAGAAGACATTCTAGAAATGTCTAGGATTCCTAGGACATTATTAAACAAGATAAAAGTAAACCAAACTCTGAGTTTTGTTTCTAATTTACAAAAACATCTCTGGAATTCTAAGGACTGGATGCTGTTTAATTCAATGTCCTCTACTGTCCTAGTAAGGATCTGGAGGCTGGCTTCTGTTTAAGACAGTTGAGGAGGCTGGGGTTGTGGCTCTGCAGTAGAGCGCTCTTGCAAGGCCTTGGGTTCAATCCTGATCACCACATAAAAATAAATAAAGGTATCATGTCCAACTACATCTAAAAAAATAAATATTAAAAAAAAAAAAAGACAGTGGTGAAGAGTCCCTACCACAACTCAAGGCCCAGTCATGTTCTCCTACAAGGTGTCAACTTTAAGGTCAGTCTTCTTTATGAATACCAGCCTCCTCTCATTATACCTTGAAATGCTTGTGTTTGTAAATAAAACTGTGCAGCTGAAATGCAAGAATATAATCTATGGTATTTTATTCAAGTGACATCCCAGTGTACTCATCTGAGAGCAACACACTTAGATACATCTCAGCTTCATGAAAAGCTATCACAAAATGAGACAAGCACTTTTTCTATAAAAAGAAAATCTACCCTGTTGAGAACAATGTTTGTGGAATAAAGAAGGCTCAGGCCAGTGTCTGCAGGTACAGGATTCCAACCACTATTTTCACCTTCTCACCTCACTGCCTTGTTATATCACCTATTACCAGACCCACCAAAAGAGGTAAAGCAGCCCCTTTGTAACACACCACCACCTTTTATCTGGGAAGTCACTCATATAAAACAACTTTTGCTCCCCCCACCCACATGCCCCAGATCTGGGGAAAGTACATGTAAAGAACAGAAAACTGTCACGAATGCAATAAACTATTCAATCCCTAAGGATCTTTGTACAGATACAGCACTGTTTGAGTCAGCTTTTTCACCACTGTGACCAAAGGACAAGAACAGTTTTTAGAGGAGTTAAGAGTTTTAGGGAGCTCATGGTTTAGAAGTCTCGGTCCATAGATGGCTAACTCCATTCTCTGGGCCTGAAGTGAGGCACAACACTGTGCCAAAAGGGTGTGGAGGAGGATAACAGCTCAGGACATGACAATAAGGAAGCTGAGAGAAAGAGAGAGAGACTAAGCTCCACTCACTGGGGACAAAATATATACCCCAAAGGCACACTCCCAGAGACCCACTTCCTCTAGCCACACCCTACCTGCCTATAGTTACTACCCAGTTAATCCCTATCAGCAGATTAATAGGAATAACCCAATCATTTCACTTCTAAATCCCCTAGAATTGTCTCACACATGAGCTTTTGAGGAGCAGCTAATATCTAAACCATAACAGGTACTGACAAATAGTCACAAGATGATAAACAAAAGAATGTTTAAAAATGCACCTTTCTGTGGTGTGAACATTGTGGAGTGTACTCATACAAACCTAGATGGTAAAACCTACAATATATCTTAGCCATACCGCTTATTGGTCTTAGGCTACAAAACTATACTATAGGCAACTGTAACAGTGGTATTTGTATATCTTAACATATATAAACATAGAAAAGGTACAGTAAAAAGACAGTACAAAAGATTTAGAGTGGTACACCGCTCTAGGGCACTCACCCTGAATGCAGCTTGCAGACTGGAAGTTGCTCTGGTGAGTACATGAGTGAGTGGTGAGTGAAGCGCAGGCCTAGGATGTTACTAGATATTACTAGACTATATAAACACTGTACACTTAGGCTACATTGTTTATAAATTTTTTCTTCAATAATAAATTAACTTTGGTTTACTGTAACTTTATAAAATTAATTTTTTATAAAAACTTTTTGACTCTTATAATAACATTTAGCTTAAAACACAAACACATTATACAACTGCCCTAAAGTAATGTAATATTGTATATTAGTATCCTTATTCAGTAGCCTTTTATCTGTTTTTAAGTATTTAAATTTTCTTTTTATATTTTGAATTTTTTTTTGTTAAAAACTATGACACAAACACACACATTAGCCTAATCCTATATAAGGTCAGGATGATGATCGTTTTAACTGTCTTCTACTTCCACCATCTTGTCCCAATGAAAGGTCTTCAGAATAGACCTTCCTATGTCCCATTCCTATGGTAACAACATCTTCTTTGGGAATTCCTCCTGAAAGATGTCCCTGAGGCTCTTCTTGAGGTGGCACTCTTTCCAGAAATATGTCCATAGGGGTTTGCCTGGTTTCTTTTCAGCATCATAGATTTGCTATAAAGCAGATAATAAACCATCAACATTCTTCTCTAGTAATGAAAACCTTTGGGTGTTGGAGCCATGTTTTCAAATAGCAGCTTGTTGAAGTCTGCAAAAGCTTCTGCTAAACCCTCCTCTATGAATTTTCTTAGAGGTTCTTCTTTTTCTTCTCCTGTACTTTCCTTTTCCCTTGCCTCTTCTTCAGCCATACATTCACTAAGTGTTAGGAATTTTTCAGCCTTATTATAATCTTATAAGACCATCATCATTATGCAGGATATGACTATACATTTGCAAAAAGAAAATGCCAACAAACTCAGGAATTTGCTATTCAATGGAATCTTAGGGTTAATCCTTTTTTATAAAGAGAAAAATTACTTTGACAGAATCCTAATTTTGAACATTTGTAGAAACACACTTTGGCATCGATTACTAAGCATCCCTAATACTAATGCTGAATCCTGTGGGCCTGTGAAGGGTTCCTGCTCCCACCTCTAGCAGTCCTGTACATCAATATCCCTTTGTCTCTAAGATCATCATGCTCTTCATACACTCATAACTCACCCTTCCCTAAAATCAAACAAAAGGATTCACAACTCTTCTTAAATCATCCTCTGTTCAGGCCTGCACTACCTTTTTCCTTATTTTTTCCAATTAAAGATCCTGAGTCATGTTCTCCTCACCCTACCTTCCACCACACCTCTCTGCTCATCACTAGGGACTTCCAAGCCTCAAATCCAAACCTGTCTTCTTATAACTTCTGTCCAGCTGATACTGCTAAAACATCTGATATCAATGCCCTTACCCCTGGACTTCCCGGGCTTTCCCTCTCCCCCAACCACCACATGCACTGCCACCTGGTTGCTTTTGACCAACCTTTCCTCCTGCCCTGCAAGCTCCAAAGGACATAAAATCCCTGTGACTTGCACAAATAACCCTGAGCCCTAAATAGCTTCCTGATGTATGTCTTTCCTGGTCCATTATCCACTCTGCCTACTACCTGCTAATTTCCTAAAGAACCAAAACACAACAGTCTTGAGTTATAGACCACTGGTGTTTCTACTTTCTAAAGTCAAAACTCCAATTCTTTAGCATGTATCTGGGTCTTCACAGTGTGCAAATGAAAGTATGGTTCCTTTCATTCTCTTCCCCCAGGAATACAGAAATGTTAACATTATTTTAATGCCATCATTTATTTGCACAGGTTATTCCTTCTGGCTGGGTGCTTTTCCCTTCTCTCTCTCTCTCTTTTTTTTTTTTTAATATTCATTTTTTAGTTATCAGCGGGCACAACATCTTTGTTTGTATGTGGTGCTGAGGATCGAACCCGCACGCATGCCAGGCGAGCGCACCACCGCTTGAGCCACATCCCCAGCCCTGCTTTTCCCTTCTCAATCTGTTAACTTCCAATACCATCTTCTTTGGAAAGTCTCTAAAGGTTTCTCCACACTGACTGCTTCTTAGAAGGGTGAAGGGGTGACTGTGTATATCCCCACAGGTGTGCACGTATCTGGCCAGATTAACACAACACAAACAGGCATATATGCAGCTGGGAACTAGGTTCAGCAGCTCTGAGTTGTTGTGAAGTCCCATGAAGCAATGCATTCCCTAATGAGAAAATGAAAAGCCATGGCAAAGAGTTATTAAAAAAAAAAAAAAAAAGTGAGATTTAAAGCAATACACATCTCAAGAGTTCCAAATAAAAGAAAAGAGGAGGCAGCACCACTTAGTGCTTAAGGGCATAGACTTTTGTCAAAAATCCCTGCTTGGCTACTGTCTAGCAGTACAATGTTGGACTAGTTATCTCTAGCTCTAAGCCTCTGTCTGCTCATCAGTAAAATGGGGGAAACAGCATCTTCACTACAGAAGCTATACAGAGCTCACGTGTGCTCGACATTCTACACACTTGCCTAAGACAATTTCAGTCCAATTTTTCTAAAATTGAAACACAAGGCTAAGCTATTCAAGTCCAAGTGGATGCCCTGGCCCATCCTTCTCTTGCTCAGCAAGATGTGGTCATATTCTCACAATGACAAACGAGGATTTCCCTGAGACCATTTTGGGGTCTTGGGTAAAATATTGCTGTTTTCATCACCTGAGATAACAGCTCAACATGGAAAGGATGGCCACCCTCAAGAGCAGCAAATGCAACCACTGATGACAAGGCACCATGGGAGCACTCGAGTCAGCCAGCTTAAATCTCTGCAAACAGTACTTTTCCATTCTCATTAGTTACAAGCTGCCAGGGAATTTTAGCGCTGAACAGAATGAAGACAGGCTGGAGAAACAGTCCTACTATTTATAAAGTCTCAGTGTTAGCCAATTTGATCCTCTTCTGCATGTAAATGGGCTAAGATCCTCCAGACAAGCCTGTTTTGATAGGGCTGGATATCTGCCTAGGATACCCAAAGACCCAGGCCATAGGCCATTCAACTGGAGTCCTTCCAACATGTAAGATGTAACTGTGTATTTTGTTGTCTTGGTTTCTATTTGACATCCAGGTAACAGATTGTCTAACTCGCTACATACCCACCAGTCACTTTTTATTGTCTTCCTTAAATGTATTTCAGAGGAAGATCTTTAACAAATGTATAATTAGTAATCCTTATACAGTTACCTTTTTTAATGATAGAACTGCATACTCCATCAAACATAATTGCATGATTTAACTAAAACTCACGGGGTGGGGAGAAGTAAATAAGCAATACCTTAGAATTCCGACCTGGTTTCTGGCAATATTCATCAAATTCATTTGAGAAATCTTTGTAGTAAATTATACAGTTTTTCAATAAGTACAGCCTCAATGAAACAAATGCCATAAAGTCAAATTTGACAAAAGAGCATTTGCTCAGGCTGCAGAGGAAAAGCAATTAGTTCTTGGCTTAAAAAAAGCCTTTAACAAGAAAGAGTATTTCATTTCCTGGAGCAGGCCTAGTATAAGCAGAACTGAAAGTCCATCAGGAAGTGTTGACATGGGACAGTCCAGGCATGTTCAACAGCTGTGACCTTCACTTACCAAAGCCAAATATCTCCAGATGAAGCATTAAAAATGCTTCTTTAAATGACATTTGTCATCTTCTATGGTTTGAATGTGTCCCCTCCAAAATTCAGGTATTGAAACAATGTAATGGTATAAGAGGTGATTAGGCTATCATGGCTCCTCCTTCATGAATGGGATTAAGGCCCTTATAAAAGAGGCACATCCCAGCATTTGGCCTTCTTGCTTTTCTTTTCTTTTTTTTTTTTTTTTTAATTAATTTTTATTGTAGGTTGTTCAAAACATTACATAGTTCTTGATATATCATATTTCACACTTTGATTCAGGCCTTCTTGCTTTTCCATCCCTTCCACTATGCAAGGACACAGTTTTCCTCCCCTTCAGACAATGAAGCAACAAGGAGCCATCCTGGAGGCAGAGAGAAGCCCTCACCAACACCCAACTTGCCAGCACCTTGATCTTGGACTTTCAAAATTGAGAAAATGATTTACATATAAATTATCCAGTCTCAGGTATTGTTATAACCATAGATCCTAGGTGATGTCAAGTTCATACCACGGACCACCCATACATAATAGCAGTGCAAGGGGATGAAGAAGGACAGGCCACCAGCAAGGGGTATCTTTGCCTCAGCACACAGGACTACATGTAAGATTCACCACAACTGTAGGGGACCGTCATCTCCACAAAACAGGTTCCTAGAGAGGCTAAAGAAACAGTCAAAGGTTGTGAACTCTGGGTAACTGAGCTAAATCCTGGCCTCACCCCTATTCTCCAAGATGCAAGAAGTCTACCAGGTCCTTGACTGCACCTAGCAGACTCAGGGACTGAAGATGGAGTCAGATCCTTAACACTCGCTGCCACACTGTGGTCATTCTGTGATATGTTCATGTGACCTCCAGATTCTACTATCCTTGCACTTAATAGGTTTCTCTCCTTTTCCTTATTGCACTCCTGCCAGTCCTTTTGGGAGTCTAACAGGCAGAAGCTAATGTTAATTCCTGGTTTACAGCACACAATGAACATGAGCATCAGCAAAGCCTCTGGGAGCCATGGGCTGCCTTTCCATCAGTCTTCCCATAGGCACTCCCCAGGACAGATGACCCTGCCTGCCCCAAGAGAGACATGGAGAGTGACCGATGACCTGACCAAAGGCTCTTCAGAGAGTCCCAGAACATTTGTCAGAGGCACTTGAGAAAGAGTGGGTGTGATGTAATTCCACCTTAAGTTTAATTCACAGGTGATGATTCCACTTCCCAATGTTGTGGCTCTGAGAAGACTCTTGGCTTCCCTGATTTCAGAACTGTAGTCAAACCACAGGGGACAGTAACATCAGAGAGAAATTAGACTCTGCTGACACGTGGGAACTGTCTCCACAGTAAAATCTAGTCTAAGCTGACTGACAGATTCCTGAGTCCCCCCATTATGCATAAGCCCAGCCACATGACCCATCCTGACCAGAGGCCCTGTTCTAGCTAAGGCAGGAACTAGACATAGACTGCCTACCACCTTCACTGTCCCATCCTCACTCCAAAAGAACAGATGTAGAGAAAAATGATCTGTAGGTCTTTCTCCTCAAGGATATGCTCACTTTTTTCAGGATATCAAGAGAAACACAGTGAAGTCATAACTCAGTGCTGACCTTGGGCAATGGGGAGAATGGTAGGATCCTTCACAGACAAGATCCTGTAGATTTGCAGGATATGAGGACAACCAAGGTATAGGGCCAAACACAGAGAATATGGAATGAGCCACAGATGTGCAGTTTCATGCTCTGGAAGTGAATAAGTTTTCCAAGGGAGGAGATTACAGCAAGAAGAAAGACAAGGGCTGATTATAGACATATCTCCAGAACACCCACATTTAAAGGGTGGAAAGAAGATAAGCCCAAGAGGCTGAAAGACTAATCACTGGGAGGAAAAGAACCAGAAAAGCACAGAAACCAAACGCACTTATTTCAAGGAAGAGCAGTCAATAGCATCAAATGTGGAGGAGATCAAGAAACTTGAAAACTTAAAGAAAGGTCACTCACTCTTGCCCCAAGAAACATTCCACAGTGTGAGAGAGCCAGATTTTTTTAAAAAAAATTTTTAGCTGTAGATGGATATAATACCTTTATTTATTTTTATGTGGTGCTGAGGATTGAACCCAGTGCCTCACACACACAAGGCGCGCGCTCTACCACTGAGCCACAACCCAGCCCAAGGGCCAGATTTTAACTTAAAAAGACAAAAATCAAACTGCTAACACAAGAGTAAGAGACAAGGACTGGGCTGAACCACGGACAAAGAAGGAAGACACAGGATAAAGAAAAAGGGAATAACTTGCTTGAGGAGAGGTGTGGAATAAGGAAGGATTACCCTTCAAAAATATAGATGACAAAAGAAAATGGAGGTGGGGGGACATTTGGTGATATGAGCCTGTAATCTGAGCAACTTGAGAGGCTGAGACAGGGGGATTGCAAGTTCAAGGCCAGGCTCAGCAACTCAGCAAGACCCTGTCTCAAAACAAAAAATTAAAAAAAAAAAAAAAAGGGTTGGGGATATAGCTCAGTAATATTACACACGCATACATGCACACACGCGTGCGTACACACACACACGCGTGCGTACACACACACACAAACACACACACAGTTCAGTGATTAGGAACTAAAGGTGTAGCTCAGTGGTAGTCCTGGGTTCAATCCGTAGCATCAAAAAACAAAAGTTCAGGAAAGAAGGACAGTCATTTCAATAAATGATACTGGCCCAACTGAACATCCTTATACAGAGATGAACTTTAAGCCACACCATGCACCATACACTAAAAATAATTCAAAATCTGAGACTATAAAACTTCTCATAGAAAAAATGAAGGAAATATTTGTGACTTTGTATTAGGCAAAGATTTCCTAAATGTGACACAAAAAAATGTGATCCATAAAAGAACAAATTGATATTTTGAATGACATCAAAAGACTTGTTGTTCAAAAGGCAATTTGGGGCTGGGAGTGTAGCTTAGTGGTAAAGTATGTGTTTAATGTGCACAAGGCCCTGAGTTTGATCCCTAACACCACCAAAAAGAGAGGCAATGTTAAGAGAATGAAAAGACAACCCAAAGACAGGAGGAAATATTTGCAAATTATATATCTAATAAAGTATTCATATCTAGAATATACAGAGAACTCTCAAAACTTAGAAAGAAAATGAACAACCCAATTTTTAAAAATAGACAAAAGATTTGAACAGACACATCACCAAAGAAGGTATAAAGAACTGCACTATCATTGCTTATTAGGGAAATGCAAATTCAAACCACAATGAAATACCACTGTGCACCTATGAGAATGTCTAAAGTTAAAAAGACTTAAATATCAAATGCGATTAGGATGAGAAGCCACTGAAACCCTAAAATGCTGGTGAATGGTGGCGTGCCCTGGGCAGAGCCTCCCCTCCTAGGTTATTCACAAAAAAATGAAGCATCCATCCACACAGATTTGTACACAAATGTTCCTTCATAGCTTTGTAACAACCAACAGACAAGTGGATAGAGAACAACAAGAACAAGCCAATAAAAATAAATCACTGGGCAAGGGTTGTGGCTCAGTGGTAGAGCTTGCCTAGCATGCGTGAGGCACTGGGTTTGATCATCAGCACCACATAAAAAATAAAGGTATTGTGTTCACCTACAACTAAAAAATAAATGTTTAAAAAAATGAATCACTGTTATATATAACATGGTTGAATCTCAAAATAATTATCCTGAAAGAAATCAAACCCAAGAAAAGTATATACTTTGAAGAAATATTTGTACACTCATAATCATAGCAGCATTATTCATAGCAACTGAAAGATGGAAGCACCCAATATCCATCAATGGATAAATGGATAAACAAAATATAGTCTATCCATACAATAGAATATTATTCAGATTTAAAAGGAAAGAAAATTCTGATGCATGGATGAACCTTGAAGATATTACACAAGGCAAAATAAGTCAGTCACAAAAAGGCACTGTATGATTGAGTAATCAAATTCACACAGACAGAATGGGGACTGCTAGGGACTGGCAGGGAAGTGAGGTGCTGTTTAGTGGGGACAGTCTGAATTTGGGAGGATGAAAGAATTCTGGAGATGGATGTTGGTGACAGTTGCACAACAATGTGAATGTACTTAATGCCATTGAATGGTACATTTAAAATTGGCTAAAATGGTAAATTTTATGTGCTATGTATCTTACCACCATTTTTTAAAACTAAGTTTTTTCAAGGTGCATTCTTATGATTCTACCTACACAATTCTAGAATACATAAACTAATCTGTTATGACAGAAAGCAAATAAGTGGTAACCTAAAGATGAACATGAAGGAAGCCAGCCACAGAGGGAGCACATGGAGACTCTGGGCAATGGTTTCTTATGCATGTATACACATCATAACTTACCTAATTATTATACTACAAAGACATGCAACTTAGTATATAATACATAAGAAAATAAAACAGGCTAAATTGAAAAGAAGGTGGGCAAAGAGGAAGGACAGAAAGGGGAAAGGAAGTCAGAGCAGTATCTGTGACAGCTAACAGAGTCACCCCAAAAGAAAGAACACAAAAGTATGCACTGTGGATTTCAGCATAACATCTCTTTGTGCAGGAAAAGTATCTAAGGAAAAGGAGAAAAGGCCCAGGGGAGAGAAAATATCACTGACGAGGAGAAAAATGCCTTTCCTGTACCATATGGATGACACAAAATTTTGAGCAGTGTGGCTCAAAACTAAGTAAGAACCAGAGTGAAGGCAGATTCCCTGAGACACGGGTAAGAAGGTTCCAAGGACAAAGACAAAAAAGGTTCTATGACTAAGGTAAGAAGTCAAGACCAGGTATAGAGATGATAGAGGCACAGCACTCCACCAGGACAATGAAGACAGCCCCACACTGTCAAGACAGCTTGAAGGAGCTTCCTCCTGGGGTGGCACAAAACCCAGGAAGTCAACAAAAGAACAGGAGCCGGCTGCAGCCAGGCAAAGGCTCACAACGTTGCCTCTGTACCTCCTTCTCCTGTTTTAGGGAGCAGACAAGCAAGGTTGTAATGTCACTCCTTTGCTATGAATGGTTTGATTAATATAATCGAGTCAGAAGGAGCAGGAAGGGCAGACAGAGAGACTGACCAGGCAGCAGAACTAGCCTTTTGGCTGCCCTGTGGCTCCTCTAAGGGAGAACTCACATACAAACCGTTGATGTCTGAGGCCAGGAATGCAGACTCACTGAACTCTTAAGTCCTTCATATGCTGAATCCCACCACTTTTTGCTGTTCTGGGCAGCTTTGAGAAAGAACCAGCTGTGGGGTTAAAGTGGCATTCCTTTCCCAGTCCAAGAACTCAGTGACTATTATAGAGGCACAGCAAGGTACTGCATAATAGTACAGACTGCTGGGAAGAAGTGATTTTTTAAAAAAAGCTCTATAGAACCCCATGGTGGGCCCTGGGAAGATAAGCTCACTAAGTCACTATGAAGAATTTCTTTCTGGACTTTATTGTCCCTATAACTATAAATCTAACACCATGATAAGTGTAAAGATGGTGCTAAGACTGGCAAGGCCTCTGTGGCTCTGAACAGCAGCACACCTATCCAGCAAGGACATACCCAGGCAACATCTAACACCCACAAGACCATGTGCAAAAGGAAAGGCGGTGCGCAGGAGTATGAACACCCCAACACCAAGAGGCTGGGACTGCCAAACATCTTTAAATGTAGAGAACAAAACTCCCACCTCCAAAAATTTGCAAAGAGCACATGAATAAAATGTATTCTCCACCTCAGTCACATTACTGTTGATCAAATGAATTTGACTCCTTTCACCTGCTTCCTACCCAAGGCAAATAACCACTAAAACCAGCATTCTCCTCCAATGAGGTCTGCCACCACCTCTGCCCTCTCCTTCCAATTCTTTAGCCTCAGAGGTCATTGAGGCCTTAATAGGACTTTCCTATTAAATCTCTGATGCAGAAACCTCCAGACTCACCTTCAATCTGTCCTATCCTCTTCTACAGCTACTCTTCTCAGCCCTCTTCTACCCCTTGTAGACCTCCCTCCTTTGCTCTCCTCACTCCCTTCAGGGACATTTCACTGTCATGGCCACAACCACTTTTTAAGATGATAACTCCCAACTCTAGCTCAAATCTCTGTTTATTTCCCAGAACTTCAGAACCCACTGCCAACTGTCCACTGGAATCTTCCATTTATATCTCCAACCATCCTCTCCTAGCTGAAAACAGACATACATTTCCTATCTGCCTGAAGAAAAAGGATACTAGGGACCAGGATTATCTTTCTATGTATTCCTATATCCCTCAAGCCCTCCTTCCCATTACTGTCCAACCCCCAACTCACATCTCTCCACCAGCCTGGGCCAGGATAGCCACCTCCTATAACAGGGACTTATAGGCTGCTTTGCTAAAAGCACTGTTTTAGCCCTGCAATGTCCAATGGGGTAACTAAAAGCAGAATAAAAACTTGACATCTCTGCCTCCATTGTGTTACCAATCTCCTTTCTATCTTAAACTTTGGGTGAGATTCCTGCTCAACTCTGCACATAGAAATGTCAATCATTTAAGGAGTGTCTGTTTAAAAACTGGTAATGCAAGATTGATTGGCCTTAAAATTTACCTACCTCTCTCGTTCTCCTTTAAGGCTGATGACACCAGATAGGAAATAACTAAGGTATTTTCAAGATGGCGGGGACATCATAGTCAGAAAATTGTCAACTGTCCGCTTTTACAGCATCCTGTTTCAGGTAACTGGAGTAGCAACTGTAAGTTACCAGTCACTGTCCTAAATCTAAAGGAACTAACTCCATCCTGCCTTTCTGTTGTCCTTTTCTCTAAGTCATTCTCTCCTGCAGTCACCTTGGATTTTAAGAAAAGCAAGCCCTACAGGCAGATCACCCCTGAATGCACCCACCCACCCAGTGGAAGCAATTATCCTGTAAGAGAACTGAGGCTGTTTCCCCACTAAGTAGAAGCAATCATCTCGTGATGGGAACAAAATTGTCTCCTCAAGCAGTAACTTCTCCAGGACTTCACAGAACCAGACCTATCATCAATCTGACCAAATTTGATCAAGACCTTTTAACTATACATCTCTCTTGCACCCTTCCCCAATTCCTCCCAAACCTGAAGCTCACGTCAATACCCCTAAAACAGGGCTGAGGATGTTTGGTTCCCTTTTGTCTTCCCAGTATGGCAATACTGAATATTAAATTTCTTTCTTACTTCACCATTACTCTTGCCATTTCATTTTCTTTGGGGACAAGTGACCATACTGCTATACTATATGTACCTGGTATATTGACAATCCCTGACATCAGCTCCCTGCTCCTGGCCTGGGATTCCAGCAACACTCCCAGCCATGCTAGCCTTTCCCCTCTCCTTCCCTCCCAATCCTTCTGGTGTATAATGAAGTGTATAAGAGCATGCATTTTTGTGTGTGCATGTGTGTGAGTGCATGTGTGAACACATGTGAGAGGTTGTATGCAAGAACACTGTGTAAGGGTGAGAGAGCTGTGAGAGCAATGTTGAGTGTATCTGTATGTCCATCTTCTCAACAATGCAACATTGCACCCTTGAATCTAGAACACAATATCATGTAAACAATAATAAGAATCACTTCCGGGGGCGGGGAGGGGGGAGCTTTTGGAAACTAAGAATGATAGCAAAGAAAAAATCAAAACTTCATGCGAGGACTAGAATACACAGTTGAGGAAATCATGTATGGGTTTCCAGGAAAAAGAGCAAAAAAGTCAGAGACACAGAATATAAGAGGAAGAAAGGGAATAAAAGAACTAGTGAACCAATTCCATAATTACAGAAGATCTAGACAGCAAATAAAGGGAAGGAAATTACATGAATTTAAGGGAATCTATAAATTCAGAGATAAATGACAAGACTCTGTAGCTAAAAACTCAGCAAGCACCCAGTACATAGGATTAAATTAGAGCCAAACTCAGATAAAGCATAATGTACTTTTACAACACTGAATGCAGGAAGAAATAAGAGCTTATAGAGAGTAAAGAAGTACATATTATACCAAGAGCAAAATCAGAAATGTATCAGCTACCTAAGAGACATGCAATAAGCCAGAAGAAAGCAGAGCAATGCAGGGAATATTTTCAACTTAATATTCAATTATCAGTGATGTATACATGCAGGCATGTGGCAGTGTGACCAGCTCACCCTAATTTGCCTGGAACCATCAGTCCCAGCTATGGTTTGAATATTGTTTGTCCCTTCCAAAACTCATGTTAAAATTTATTCCCCATTACGAAATTTAAAATTAAGAGGTAGGACAAGGTGATCAGGGTTCTGTCTATATGAATGACTACTCCATTCACGTGATTAATAGGTTAATAGGTTAACAGGTTATGTTGAGAATGGGTCCGCTATAAAAGCCAGTTTGGGTAGGTCTCCATATATTCCTTTTCACCTGAACCATCTCAGGACTCTGTCAACAAGAAGCTATCAACAGATGTGGACCCCTGACCTTGAATCAGAACTATAAACCCGAATAAACCTCTTTTCTTTATAACTTACCCAGAACTGCACCTATCCTGGACAAACCATTTGCTAAGAACTGACTTGGTTTTAAATTAAAACTCCCATGTCCCAAGAAGCCCTCTCTTCCAGGAAAATCAGAAAGATGAGTAGAACTAAATGAGGTCTCAAAAACTTTCTTTCTCATAGTTATTTTCTTATGAGGATACTAAAGGATGTTCTCAACCAAATGATTAAAGCAAACAAAGAATAAAGACCACAGCTTGCCTCACCCTCAATGGTGAGAGACTGAAAGCTTCCTCCCTGAAGACCTAGGAACAAGAAAAAGATGCCTGCGCTCACCTCTGCACCCCCTGGTTGGCCCGCTGTTCTTAACCAGCTGCAGCGCGCTGAGCTTGTCCCTGCCCGGCATGTCCGAGACCAAGAACAACCCTGAGTATGCATCGTTCTTCTTCGAGATCATCAGCGCCTCGTCAGCCGTGATCTTCAGTGCCCTGGCTGTTGCCTATTGCATGCCCAAGAGTGGCATCGGCATCGCAGCTGTGTAAGTCATGAAGCCAGAGGGGATCATGAAGTCCATCACCCCGTGTTCATGGCTGGGATCTTTGCCATCTATGGCCTGGTGGTGGCAGTCCTCATTGCCAACTCCCTGAATGATGGTATGAGCCTCTACAGGAGTTTACTCCAGCTGGGTGCAGGTCAGAGTGTGGGCCTCAGCGGCCTGATAGCTGGCTTTGCCATTGGCATTGTGGGGGATGCTGGTATTCAGGGCACTGCCCAGCAGCCCTGACTATTTGTGGGCATGATCCTGATCCTAATCTTGACTGAGGTGCTTGGCCTCTAAGGTCTCATCATGGCCCTCATACTTTCCACAAAGTAGCCTCTCAAAGTCACCAGCCACAGAACACAATGTAAAGATCACCCCCTCCCTCATTCCAGAGCTAACAGGCTGACACAGATGCACTGGCAATGGCCCCTTCCGCCCTGTGCTGTGGACATTGGGCCCACTAATCTCCCATCCAGGCCCCACCAGTGAGAATGCCAGCCTCCATCCCTACACACACACACACACACACACACACACACACACACACATACTGCCCCAGAGTGCTCTGTGTAAAAGATGAAGTAGAATTGTCAGTTGTGGAGCAACCCTTATCTCCCAACTATATAGTACCCTTTAGGTAGAGTGCTGCCTTGTGGGGTTCCCCTTGCCAAGACTCCTTGGATGGAACTGCCCCCTGTGCCCAGTGCCCAGGGTTGGAGGCGAAAGGTCAGCTACCAGGCCCTGGCTCCAAGCTGTGTACAATAAAGTGTTCAGATTTGGGGTGGGGGGGAAATCATGATGAGATACCAAGATACCAGTTCATACTCACTAGAATAGCTATAGTCAAAAGGATAGATAATGGGGCTGGTGCTGTAGCTCAGTGGCAGAGGGCTTGCCTTGCACGTGTGAGGGACTGAGTTCAATCCTCACCACCACATATAAACAAGTTAAAAAAAAAAAAAGGTTCATTGACAACTAAAAAATTTTTTTAAAAGGATAACAAGTGTTGGTGAGGATATGGAAGCATATCTCATAAAACACCACTCCAGCAGTTACTCAAAATGGCCCAGCAATTACACTCCAAAGAATATACCCAAAACAAATCAAAATATGCCTACATAAAAATATGTCTACATAAAAGCTTGTATATGAATATTTATAATACCATTACTCCTAAGAGCCAATTCAAATGTCTGATGAATTATCCATACAACAAAAGATCATTCAACCAATAAAAGAAACAAAGCACAGGTATGTGCTACAAAATGGATAAACTCTAAAAACATTCTATTAAGTGAAGAAGTCAGACACAAAAGGCCACATATTATTACATTTATATGAAATCCAGAATTGGCAAATCTATAAAGGCAAAATAGATTGGTGATTGTGTAAGGTTGAAAAATTTGGGAGGAAATATGTATGAAGTTTTTCTAGAGTAATAAAAATGTTCTGGAATTGGATAACAGTGATAGTTGCACACTCTGTAAATACACTTAAAAATGCACAATTGTACATGATAAAGGGTAACCTTTAAGATATGTGAATTACATCTAAATTTAAAAACTGTGTGCATGCATCCACACTATACTGTCATTGGCTGCACAATTAGAAGGGACAGAGCAAATGTTTATTTTTACATATTTGTAATTCACTTGTCACATTGACCATGTATTTTCTAATATTAAAATTATCTAATAGCAAATGTAATTTTTTTTAAAATCAGGGGAAACTGAACAAGATACTAGCAGGATCAAACTAGAATAATTTTCTCCATTTTTCAAATTATCTAAAACCTGATCTTATTACTTTTATAATTAATTAAATAACTGCTTCCCTGTCATCCACTTATAATAAATATTGGAAAAGACACAATTCCTAAAAACAACACCAACATTAACTATCTACTAACGCAATCAGGGCACATGAGATTTGCAAACAATTCTGTAGGCAAACTTTTTTTTTGAATATTTTTTAGTTGTTAATGTACCATTATTTTTTATTTATTTATATGTGGCTGAGAATCAAACCCAGGGCCTCACACATGCTAGGCAAGCGCTCTGCCACTGAGTTATGATCCCAGTGCCTAGGGGCTAACTTTTGGTAACTGATTTTAATAGAAGAAAAAAGAAAGCCACCAACAATGGAATGATAGAACTTCTTACAAGGAATATTTAATGAATAAAAGCAATCATATTCTTCAAGTTAATATGCAGTTTTAAAATGATATCCTCAACAGGTATAATATAGAACCTCATCAAGTTCCAGTGAAATTCACTTTAAAGAAATCAAGCAATATTGAAGAAGAGTCTTGAGCCTTTTTGTAGATAATGAAATGGTACATTTAGCCTACAACAATCAAGGAAGAAAATTTTCTAAAATCTTAATATAAATTAAATCACTGAAGACAAAATAGCAAACCAACTAGAAAAAGGAAAGCAGTGAATGAGAAAACATGGAACATTTTATTTGTAAAATTCTATAGAAGAGCAATATCCAGACACTCATGAATGAGTTAACAAAATAGGAAATGCCAATAGTAAAATCAGATAGAAAATATAATTTTTCCTATAAATAAAGGAATGCAAATTAAACTATAAAGTATCATCATAAATGTAAATTTAAAAACAAGGCTAGCAGGAAAGTGCATATGGCTCAGCAGGAAAGTGCATGCCTAGCATGTATGTGGTCCTGGGATCAATCCCCAGTACCACGAAAAAAAAATTTTTTTAAATAAAAATGAAAACATTACCATTATGACCTAGACCTGGCCTCTCCCAAAAAGGAAAGGGCAGAAGACAATTAGGAACTTGCTTCACCAATTATGAAAGTGTTCCACGGCATTAGCAATACGTGGGCAGTTACCACATGACCCTGCAAATAAGATATCAAACTTTATGTACCACAAGCCCTTTTTCAAAACCATCAGCATTTAGAATTCGTACCATCACCAAAATTACATTAGGCAAAAGAAAAACATCTTTCACATGAATTTAACAATACCATGCTATATATGTATATAAATGTCTAAAAAGAATTTCACCTGTATGTATATGTAGAAAATACCAACAAAAACAAATACAAGAGTGAAAGGAAGACCAATAGAAGAGAGACGGCAGAATAGGGGGAAGGCGGGAAAAGAGGCGATGGGGACTGAATAAAACTTCTTGCATGTATTATTTTATCAAAATGAACCCTAATACTATGTATAACTATAATGCACTAATTTTAAAAAAAATCTTTCACCACTGACTACATCTGGGTTTTTAAGCTACCTGAGACTCTAAAACTATCTATGCCTCTATTTCCACAGAAGAAAACAGAACCAGATATCCCTCCTACACCCACTATCCAAAAAAGGAAATGAATGAACCATGAAAATAAAGTTGAAAAGGACTGAATGCTTTAACCTGGGAGTGAGGGTACAAAAACTTAAGTCATGTATTCAGGATTCAACTCCAGCCTACCCTGAATTTCACAAATATCATGAAATAAGGCTCCAAGTGAATTAACTGTATAGACTACACTAGTCAGGTCCTTGCCACTATGCTTTTTTGCAAGATCTGCATTAAGAGATTTTTGGTTTCCTCCATTGAAATATCTTTCAATGTCTTTAAAAACATATTTGACCTCCTTCATAATTCTTTTCTATTATCACACATTTCAGGTGGCCCCTTGACAACAGACCCAAGAACAAGAATGGACCCAATTCTGCTCATTTCAAACTTTCCTTCCAAACTCCACCCCTCTAAGAAAATCCTTAACACAAATCTTGCATCCTTCTCTTCTTCCCTTCTCCTGGTTCCCCAGACCAAGAATTCTCAAAGGCCAGCAAAGGCACCCCCAGTCTAGGAAACATTTCTGAGATTCTAGGGACTGGGTATGATCCCCTCCTCTACACTCATCATGCTAGACTACAGCTGTCTGCCCAAGTCCCCCTAAACTGTCAGTCCCACAAGCATCTCCCACTATGTGTGTGCAAATCCTAAAAACAAGACCTGACACATCACAGAAGGTACTCAACAAACACAAGGAATGGAAGAATGGAAGGGTATATCACATATGAAGAGAAGTCTTCTCTAAAAATTAGTATGATCTGCAAAAGGAAGAGGTCATTTCAAATCATCCTGAAATCCCTGATGCTGGAGATATTCTAATAAGTACTAACAATTTCCCATTCATCATGGATGTTGTGGAAAGCACTGAAAAGCTCCCAGTGCTGAGTGAGATGGCTGTAGACAACCTGCACCCTGCTGCTAAAAGTCAAGCAGTTTTTGAAGAGGCACTAAAGGCAGAAAGAAAGGAGTCCACATGCAGGGTGGCCATGCCTCAGCAAAAGTGATTGTAAAGGGGCAGAAACAAAGAAAGAGGGAAGTCTAGGAGCCAGGCCCTGACCTAGGGCCATGTGAGAGTTATTCACAATTGAGATGAACAGGTGGTGACAGGACAGCGTCCAAGTGCCCAGCTCTACCAAAACAAAATCAGGGCTCAGACAATTCAGCTGTACAAGCAGATGGTCCCTGAACACAGGTAGTCTCCCCAAGGAGATGTTTTATAGTATTATAAATATAACTCATGTAGGCCTATATTCAAACTCAGACACTTCACTATTCTGAGATAGGAATTATCAGGGACAGGTACACACATACACACACATCTTTCATACACACATATAGAGAGAGAGTGTAAGGGAAATGTGTACTACCTATCTATTCTTGAAGATATTTTAGGTAATTCTATCAAGGAGCAAACTATATTTTGCTTACAAACAACATTTTATGAACTGCTTTGAAATTTCATACAAAACACCTAATTTACAGGACTTTAGTTACAGTTCCTGAACAAATGTAACCATTATGCATGAAATTAACATTTCACTATATAATTAGCCAGAACATATGAACACATACAACTTATACCTCTAAAATCCCCTAATGATCATGTCTCCAGAAAAATTCCTAAGTAAGAAAACACTGACCAATATATAACTTAAGTTCTCATAGAAAAAAAAAAAATCATAAAGCAAATTATTCCAACTTTTCAAATGTGAACAAAAACAGAAAATTATGAGGGAATACTGGGTGCCTCCAGGAGTGTAGGGACATGCAGGACAGCAGAGGGTACCCTCAACCACATCACTGGACAGAAGCATGCCTCAGGCATGTAAATAACTATCCTTTGTCCTGTACTATCTTAAGGTGTACTTTCAGACATTCAGGGAGGTGGGAACCTATTCATAATCCACTTGAGCCTGGAAACTAACTTGATTTTACATAAAAACCTTAATTATTTTTTGTGTGGCTTTATTATACTGCGAATTTTCCAGGAATATAACTATTGTGCAAAATTGTCCGATTCTGGCCATTAGTAAAATTTAGTCACATTCTTCAAAAATTTATCACCATTGCAGGACTGCCTATATTTTGAGTTGATCCAAACACTTCCAGGCTTCACATGTAGCATTTACTCACATCTGTCCATAATAGCAAATACCTTGTTAGGGAAGCCAGCATTTATATAATGAAAAAGTGGTTATAAATCCCTGATTTTTTTAAGTATGTGTGTATACATGTATATTATCTGTTACTATAAAATAAGGTATAGGGGCTAGGATTGTGGCTCAGCAGTGGAGCGCTCACCTAGCACAGACGGGACCCAGGTTCAATCCTCAGCACCACATAAAAATAAAGGCATTGTGTTGTGTCCATCTACACCTAAAAAATAAAATTTCTTTAAAAAGTAAAATAAAATAAAATAAGGTATAAGTTATGTCATCTATTTTCAGTTCACGATAGAAAAGAAGGACGCTATAAAATATCTGTTATAAAAATTGAGCACTGCCAGGCACGATGGCATATACCTATAACCCCAGCAATTCAGGAGGCTGAGGCAGGAGGATCAAAAGTTTGAAACCAGTCTTAGCAACTTAGTGAGGCCCTAAGCAACTTAGTGAAACCCTATCTTAAAAATAAAAAAGTGCTGGAGATGTAGCTCAGTGGTAAAGAGCCTCTGATTTCAATCTCAAGCACACACAAAAAAAATAAAAATAAAAATGGAGGATTGGTCTGGGGGCAGTCAAGACAGTGGAGTTTAGGAAGTTTTTACATTTCAAATAAACAGAAACTTGGAGCTCTTCAGTACAATCACTTCTCTGGAGATGAAGTGTTACAGGTCTGAAAAGTAAAACAAGACCCAAGGACAAGTAGAACACTCAGCTTGGCAACATGGCTTCTCACTATAGAAAAAAATAACCTGGATCCCACTGCATTCACCAAGAAAAAAGGCTAGACACCCACAGGCTCCGCTAATTTTCAAGTCAGCCTAGGCCACAACTTGAGCTCCTGATCAAGGTAGAGGCCACAATACTGACACAGTCCTGAAGAATAGGTTATGAGGCATCATCCAAACAACCACTGGCAAAACCTCAAATGCCAGGAACTCTACCACTCAATGAAGTGTAGATAGATGTTCAATACAAATACTGTTTTCAAAGAATTATAGAATTTTTTTAATATTGATTAATTTTTTTTTTTTAGTTTTTGGCGGACACAACATATTTTATTTGTATGTGGTGGATCGAACCCAGGCCGCACGCACGCCAGGTGAGCATGCTACCGCTTGAGCCACATCCCCAGCCCCAGAATTATACAATTTAATGGTTCAAAGGACCCTAGAAATAATCTAAAACAATTCTGTCATTTTCTAAATGAGGAAACTGTGGTATAGCAAGCCTTAAGTGATTATCTTTAAGTATACAGGGCTCTCCCCAGCCTTGACACAGCCTCAAGACACTTTTTTAGGAGCAGGAACTCTATAAATAGTGCCTGCTGACCATTTCCCATGGTATCTGGTGCTAAGAAGTTACAGTCCTCAGTAGCAGGAGCACCACTATAGGTTCCATGGCCCACCCTGTGAACTTCTAGGAAAATCAGTGGACTTCATACCCTCACTGAATCACAAGATCTTAAGTGCACACCTGAGCCAGGTCCCCATCTTCATGTAGTTCAAAGTCTCAGCCTACAGCTCTCTCCGTTTCTGGGGTACTGCCTGAGTCTTCTTTTAAACACAGTCCCTGCATTTTACAATAAATTTTGTTAGGACAACTGAACAGCCATTCGGAAAGGATAAAATTGAATCCATACTTCACAATGTGGGTAAACTCCAAATAGACCAGAAATATAAATATAAAAATTGAAAACTCACAAAGATTGTTTTCACAGAACTACAGGTAAAAAATACAAGCACTACAGGAAAAATGGGTGAAAGCCTTCAAAACCTCAGGAAAGGGAAATCTCTCTGATTCAAAATTCCAGACACCACAAAAGAAAAATATTAAATATTTTATAACAAACATTTTAAATATTAAAAAAAAAAAACTACTTGACAAAAACAAAAACTCAGAAGCAATAAAACAAAATAAAATAAACAGTATTTTCAAAGCCCTAGGTTTGATCCCTAGTACCACCAAAAAGAAACAAAAAGATAAAGTGAGAGAAAACATTAATAATATATATTATAGGGGCTGGGATTGTGGCTCAATGGTAGAGCACTTGCCTAGCAGGTGTGAGGCACTGGGTTCGATTCTTAGCACTGCATATAAACAAATAAATAAATAAAGTTCCATCAATAACTAATAAAATTTTTTTTAAAAATAATATATATTATAGATGAAGTTCTAAAATCCCAAAAGAAAAATGAAAAAGTACTCTTAAGACTGTATATCTTAAAACACAATTAAAACAAAATGTTAAAACATCAGTGCACACCACCTTTCAGATGAGTAAAATTCAAATTTTATACACATACTGGCTAGTGAGCTGTGGAAACAAGGCTGCTCATACATGGTGGAAGGAATGCAAAATGGCACGACCCTCAAGGGAGGTTTGGCTGGCATTATCTACCAAAACTATACAGCCATTTTCCATAGGAATCTGCTTCTGGGGATGTATCCTGAAGATATAAGCCCTGTCCAAATTAAAACACCAGAGAGCACAAGGTTATCACTGTGAAATCATATGTAAAATATAAGACACTGTGTGAATGCCCCTTCACAGAAGATTGCAGGATCAATAAGTGATACACTGGAGGCTGATGCTGCAATCATAATCAGTGCAGATCTCAATAAACTGTGAGGGGAGGATTTCCAGGACATACTCACTGTCAGCTTAAAAAATAAAAAATGTAAGAGTACACAGAATACACTAGCTTATTTATAACAAAGAAGAGGAAATTTTAAAAAACATGCACACATATGATGTAGCATTATTTATTTTTGACAGAAAAACAAGAAAAGTATACCAAAAACTGCTCAAAACTGTTCCTGGTAGGGGTGGGGTCATTGAAGCAGACAGGCATGAACTTGCTCTCCAGACATCTTTTCATAAAACTTTGACTTGTGAATATGAAATGATTTAAAAAATCAAAAAGTAAATTTTTAAAAAAATGTTTTTAGTGGTAGATGAGCACACAGTGTCTTTATTTATTTTTATGTGTACTGAGAATCAAACCCAATGCCTCACACACGCGAGGCAAGTCCTTTACCACTGAGCTACGCCCCAGCCCCAAAAAGCCAATTTTCAAAAAGCCCTGAAATTGAATACAAACTGAAATGAACCTAACTATGTTGCAACCACAAAAAGAATTCAAGTAACTTCTAAGTGGGATATGTTCTAATGACAACAGCAACTACAGAGAAATCCTTAGCCTTTCCTGATAGGTTTGCTGTTGATGACAACAATGGTGCAGGTATAGGAATTCTAAAATACTCTGCATGTACATTAAAATAGAAGAAACAGAACACTGATCTTGGAAACTGGGGTTCTTACTGTGAGAGAAGAGAAGCACAAACCAAAACAGAGAGAGCAGTCCTGTGGATTTGAACTGGAAATGTCAAAAGGAACTTGTGATTCAAAAATATGATTCCTAGCTCTGTCCACTGGAAGGATCTAGAAGTAATTATTCTCAGCTGTGAGCACACTGCCTGTCTGTACATTAAATATCATCCTACCAGAACAAAGCCAGAGCTTCTTGGGAAAAATAACTGGTCCCACAGCTGAGGCAGAGAACACACAAGTGACCCTAGTACATTCCGTGTCAGATCAAGGAGTGCTCAAAGAACAACACAGACATGCCAGACAAACAAGCCAGGCTAAGGAGTTCCCACTGGCCAAACCAATGGGCTGAAAAATCAAAGGAATTAATAACAGTAGAAACAGAATGAAAATCCTTAAGTCCACAGTAGTTTAATATAATAATAAAATAATAATAATAATAGAGAAAGGAATGCCAGCTATTATGGGTAGAATAATGGAATCTTTTTTTGGGGGGGAGGTAACCAGGGATTGAACCCAGGGGCATTTAACCATTGAGCCACATCCCAGCCCTTTTACTTTTTATTTTGAGATGATCTCACCAAGTTGCTTAGGGCCTCACTAAGTTTCTGAGGCTGGCCTTCAACTTGTGATCCTCCTACTACAGCCTCCCAAGTCACCAGAAATACAGGCATATGCCACCATGCCCAGACTAAGGAATCTTTTAAATTATCATTTTGCAACCACCAATAGCATAACTGATACTGGGGGGGAGAACCATCAATGGATACATAAAGCTGTAGTAGTAGCCTCAGATTGTCTCCCTGCAAGTTCTTTATTAATGATGAAGAAAAAACTGTCTTTCCTGAAAAGCAAATAACCAACCCTTCCAAGGGCACCCATCCAGAGTTACAACAGTGGGCTCTCCACCTCAGAGTCCTCCAGTGCAATAAGACCCAGGGCTGGACAAAAATGACTCATCTGAATTTAATCATGGGATGCAACCAGACAAAGACTGGTTTCAACTTCATAAAAAGCTAAGGTCAGAAATAACAGAAAAAATGATAACTATTCTAGTTTAAGAGTCTAGAGACACAAATGCAATATGTGATCTCTGAATTCTGAACAGAAAAAAAAAACAACAATCAATGATAGAATGAATTAAATTATAGCCACAGAATTAAATATTATATGAAAAAGAACTATTGATTCTGTTTGTAAATGAGTCTTACAAGCATAAAAACAGAAGAGGTCAGCAAGAAAAGAGTCCATACCATATGATTCCATATGTAAACTTCAAAATCAGGTAAAGCTACTGTGCGGCTACAGTGAGTTGAGTGGCAACCCACAAAAAAGATATGTCCATGTCCTAATCCCTAGAACCTGTGAACGTAGCCTAATTTGGAAAAAAGGACTCTGCAGATGTAACTGTGTTTAGGATCTTCAGGTGATGTTGTCCTTGTAATTTCATGGGCCCTATCTCCAGAGGCAAGCAACCTTAAAAGAGACAAAGATGATCATGTACAATGGAGGCAGGACAAAGTGATGCATCCACAAACCAAGGAAAGTCTGGAAGTCACCAGGAGCTGAAAGAATAAGAAGGATCTTCCCATAGAACCTCTTGAGAGTATGGCCATGCTCACATCTTGATTTTAGACTTCGGTCCTCCAGAACCATGAAAGACTATATTTATCTTGTTTTAAGCAACCAAGTTAGTGGTGATTTGTTACTACAGCCCCAGGAGTCAGGACAGTTGAGCACCTGGGTGTGGGAGTTAATGACTAGGAGGAGGCAAGGGGCACACTTTCAATTACTGTTTATTTTGGTAATACTTTGCTATGGGTAGCAATTCCATAGATAGTTTATAAAATCATCAAACTGTACTAATGACCAGCAGCAGACCTTGGATGAGATTCAGAAGGTTCAAGAGAAGGGCACCAAAGCACCATGACTATCTGAAGACTCATAATCTGACACTATCATAAACAGGCAAGAGGTGTGTGATGCCTCAGGCTTACCTGGGCACATTCAATTTAGTTCCCTAGCAGGTGGTTCTACTGAGAAGCTGTATTTCCCAGCTTTGTGTTTAACTGGGAACCCTTAGAAGATGGGGTTAATTAACATAGTCCTAAATGCTGTCAGACCTGCAAGAATGCTCACTAACACTACACAGCAGAAAAAGCCAAATACACCAAGAATTTGCGAACCTCCTTCCCAAAACACCCTTAGGCCAATGCACGAGATAAGCCAGGATCCTATAGGTCTGGACCTAGAAGGTTAAGCCCAGGTAAGCCAGTGAACCGCAGAATGGCCAGGCCTGGTGATGCGGAGATATCTAAAGATCACATAATCAGAACTCAGTAACACACAGGGCAACCCTGTAACCTTGGCAGAAATCTCTTCTTTCTCTGGATTTACTGCTGATTGAAGGAGGAGGAAGGAAGCAGAGTTTATTTAACTGTGCCATGCATAGCCTGCTTTCCACAAACAGCACTGTGATGCTGGGGAGGACAACAGGTGCATGAGTGTGGTCAGAGTTTCTCTCCCCCAAATCAGGAAAGCAGTAAGAAACAAGCACAGTTCCATTAGGATGAGATTTTCAGTTTTTCTAACTTTTCCAAGATTTTCTAAAATTTCAGATTTTCTAACATATTTTGAAAAGGGAAAAAAAAGTGAACTGTAGACTTCAAACATCAAGTAATAATGATCCACAGGAGGGATGTGATAGGAGCTGGAGAGAGAGATTACTGGACATCAGTGTGAGGTGCCAAGCCTGGATATGATGGGACTATGTGCGTCCACAGAGTAGGACGGAAAAGAGGAGACAGCCTGTAAGGTGAGGGAAACAGAAAAGGAATAAGGGAGCTAGGAGAAAAATGTGCTAGAAGCTGAGGAAGGAGAGTGCATTAGGCATAAATATGGTAAGAAAAGAAGCAAGAGATAAACATGACTTCAAGAAGCTCAGAGTAAAGGGAAGGGGTGACTTAACCAAAAGCTTTAGATGAAGGAGGAGTGGTACTGGGGTTTCCTGTTATTTCAGTGTACATGTGTGCAGATGAGACTTAAACCAATTTATAAGCTAGAGGGAAAAACAATCCAGAGAGGGAAAACCACAGACCATTGGAGGATATGGGTCAGTTAGAACAAAGTCCTCAAACACCCTGGTCTGAGATATATAAAAGATACATCCCAACAGAGTTGGGAGACAGAGATGGCTAGAAATCCAGTCAACTCTAGTCTGACTTGAGGAATTTTGAGAGTTGATGGAGTTGGGGTATAACTACAGAATGGTTATATGCCCATGCCCATACACACACATAACTCTACACACTGGAATACACACTGAAAGACAAGAGGCATCAAGACCAGGGGGAGGAAAATGGAGAAAGCAGACACTCAGTTTGAAGAGTAAGGCTGATGACAGACACTTCATGAAGACAGGGCCCTTACCTTTCCTGAGAACTAGCAGCTGGTATAGTTAAGTTCACATCAAGTCCCCATCCAAGATCAGCTGCGGAAAGCTGATACAACTTCCAGACAGGCTGACAACCACCTCAAATATAGAAGTGAGCATAAAACTGAGAATCTCTAAACCCTGAGAAGGGGGCAACAAATTCTATACTGACAGAGGTTAATAAGGACATGGAGTTAATAAGCATCTGGGCTTCAGACAGGCCCAACAAATAGCCTCCTGGTGCTGAGAGGGGGCACTGCCCTCATAGGGACGAACAAGTGAGCTTCAACACTAAAAAAACTGGGATTGCTGAAATTTTTTTAAATAAATAAAAGGTGAACCTAAGAACAGAGGTTATTTCTAGGAGGGTTCTAGGATTGGGGGTTGGTCAAAGGGGTCTTGAGGTTTACATGTTTACAAAAGGAGTACACTCTTTCTAAATAATAAATAATGGGGGGCTGGGGATGTGGCTCAAGCGGTAGCGTGCTCGCCTGGTGTGCGTGCAGCCCAGGTTCGATCCTCAGCACCACATACAAAGATGTTGTGTCCGCTGAAAACTAAAAAAATAAATATTTTTTAAAAATTCTCTCTCTCTCTCTCTCTCTCTCTCTCTCTCTCTCTCTCTCTCTGTCTCTCTCTCTCTCTCTGTCTCTCTCTCTCTTTAAAAAAAAAATTAATGGGGCTGGGTTGTAGCATAGTGGTAGAATGCTTGCCTAGCACATCTGAGGCACTGGGTTCAATCCTCACGACAAATAAAAATAAATAAATAAAATAAAAGTACTGTGTCTATCTACAACTACAAGATTTTTTAAATAATAATAATAATAATCAGGAGCTGGGGTTGTGGCTCAGCGGTAGAGCGCTTGCCTCGTACATTTGAGACCCTGGGTTTAATTCTCAGCACCACATAAGAACAAATAAGTGAAATAAAGGTATTGTTTCCAACTATAACTAAAAAATAAATATTAAAAATCATCATCATCATCATCATCACAGGCGTAATCCCAGCAGTTCGGGAGGTTGACGCAGATCACAAGTTCAAAGCCAGCCTCAGCAAAAGCCAGGTTCTAAGCAACTCAGTGAGACCCTTCCTGTCTCTAAATAGAATACAAAATAAGCCTGGGAAAGTGGCTCAGTGGTCAAGTGCCCCTGAGTTCTATCCCCATACCCAAAAATAATAGTAATCAATGAATTGCAGGCTGAAATAGAAGGATCACAAGTTCAAAGCCAGCTTGGGCAACTTAGTGAGACCCTGTTTCAAAATAAAATAAAAGGCTGGGGATATTGCTCAGTGGTACAGCATTTGCCCAGCATGAGCAAAACCTGGATCCAATCCACAGTACTGAGGAAAACACATTAATGAACATTTTCAAAGACATATTTTCCAGAGGAAGTGAGGAGAATTTCAGGTAGTATAAAGGACCAACAAAATTATTTCCTAAATTGGGCCTCCAAATAACAGTCTCTCAAAGGGACAGCAGAAAAACTACCAAGGAAAATGGCTCCATGGCCCCATTAATTTGGATTAAATTACATATTCTTTCACTTCAGGAGCTCTAGGTTAGAATGACACAGCTCATTCACTGAAAACAGTCACAGAAATAGGAACCCTAACCAAGAAACCACCAAATTCTGACATAAGCTTTACTTATTTTATTTTTAAATATTTGTTTTTTAGGTGTAGATGGACACAACACAATGCCTTTATTTTTATGTGGTACTGAGAATCGAACCCGGGTCCTGCCCGTGCTCGGCGAGCACTCTACCGCTGAGCCACAATCCCAGCCCTACTTATTTTTTTATTATGTGGTCAATTATCTTTTAGGAAGGTAACCCCATTCCTTGGCTTTTAGATTAAGACTCCCAACAACACTGGTGTTTACCACATAATTTCCAGCCCTCTATTCCTTATTCTAAATTTCCCATTGTGTTCTTAAAGTGCAACCTCCATCTTTAGGAAGTTGGGGAGTTTGAAACCTTTCAACATGTGACACAACACTACGCTGCAACAGCAACTTAAAATTAGTGTCATTTATTTTGGATTTTCAATTCAAAGTATCTGCAATACAACAAAGAAATTCACATGCATAGAAGTACCTGGGCATATGAACAAAGCCCAGTACAGATGTAGAAGAGTATCCAGTCCAAAGGCAGGTGCCAGCAGAAACAAGACCCGTGCCTATACCACAGATACTCCCTGGAAATTTTCAGGAAGCATTTTAAATCCCCCCTTTTTTTAACCTGTATTTTCAAATTTTCCTCAACATTACTTCTAATAAAATATTTCAGGATTTTTTTTTAAATCTCATAATCATTTGTTTGGTCACCATGGTCCCTATAATTCCACCAGGAATGAGGCTGAAAAGACTAGACACAAAGACAGCTAAAGCACAGTTCATGTAGCATAACATGATAAGGACCATTCTGGTAAAGAATATTAAGCAAAGGAAGAGTAATACAAACAGTAGCTATCATCTGTGAAAGAGATAATTTTTTTTTGGTTGTTTATATGTGGTGCTGAGAATCAAACCCAGTGCCTCAAACATGCCAAGCAAGTACACTACCACTGAGGCACAGCCCCAGTCTCAAGAGAAAATTTTAAAGGTAGAGAATGCAGGGTTTTGACAATGTAAGTTGGGGAGCAGGTTATGAAGGAACTCTACTTTCTGCTCAATTTTGCTGTGAACCTAAAACCACTTTAAAAAGAAATAAGTCTATTAAAAGAATAGTAGGGGGAGAGACATAAATAAGTGCATTTATATTTCCATAAAATACCTCCTGACTAATATATAAGACACTGATCACAGCAGTCATGTAAGGTAGGGGATAAATCAGTCTCTCTATGGAGAACACAGCAGGGACTGGGCTATGGCTAAAAGGACAGTGAAATTCCACTACACACATTCCTGCACTTCTTTAATCACTTCTGGCATGTGTATGTATCATCTCTCAAAAGAATGGAAGAAAAGTTTTGAGGAAAAAGAAGTTCTGGGGTAGGAGGTATCCAAAGAGTCAAGTCTAAATAAAGGTATAAGCAGCAAAATTGCAGATGGTTGGCCCCAGAGCTAAAAAGCCTACCTAAGAAGTACAGTTTAGGGACAGAAATGACCATGGATACTAAGTGTCATGGCCATTCAAAATGAGATGCTTCAGCAGCCTACACAAGACACCAGTTGCCAGGTGCTCCCATATAGCACAGCCTCAATGAAAAGCTCAAAATGTCCCTACAAGAAGAGACAACCACCCAGGGTCAATCTAAGGGAAGAAAAAAAGCTGAAAAATAGAAAATCTAAGAGTCCTCTTCCTCAGAGCCACACTAATGTGAAAATGCTCAGCTGGTGCTAAGTGCCTCTCAAAAAGGCACTACCAATCAATATGCTGGTGGGGGTGGTAATCACATCCTATAACCTGAACACACCTCTGAGGCATGCTCCTGGCTCTTCAGCTCTGGGAGGTACCTAATGGGTTTTATTGCTTCTGTTATTTGGAAAGACTGAGGCTTGTTTTCGTTGCGCTGGGAGGGGGTTCAAAGGTTTCAGAAAGGAGGCTTCCCCCCCCTCACAAGTATCCAGTGAGACCACTGGTCACCATAGTCACCTGTACAGGCCCTACTACCAATCATTCAAACATCAGCCTCAGCCACATGGCTTTAGACTCAGTCACACTACCTGCAAAACTGAGGGGAAACAAAGAATGTGGAAGTTTGCTCTCCTGGGAGAACTTGAGCTTCCAAAGTGACATTTCTCCTACTGTATTCAGTTTCTCACTAGGGACGCCCAAATAATGCTGAAGTATTTTTAGGTCACAGCTAGTCCTACCTACCCACTTACTGTGGAGCTCTGGCAGCAGCGGAACAGGAAGCTCTGGATAAGCCTGCCAAGCAGGAGGCACGCTGGTGGGGGTGGGAGGGGGAAAGTGTGCAAACACTGCTGCTTTCTGAAATCACCAGGTCACAAAGCCTTCAGGAACTGAGGTGGGAGGACAACCAGGATGTGTGATCAAATCAGACACATGTTCCAGACCCTGCTCACAGCCCATGAGAGCACTGACTCTCCCTGAGAAAGGACTCTGGTCCAAGCTACAGTGAGGCCTGGCCACCTGCAGAAGACTGACATCAAAAAGTTTCCTTCCCAGTATCTACTCTCACAGGCTCTGTAGTAAAGAAGGTTGCCTGACACCTCCTCCAGTCCCCAGAGGGCTGATTGCACCTGCTGTTGACTGGTCAGCACCACACCCCTAGAGAAGAATGGATCAATAAAGACACAAGATTGGGCTGGGGTTGTGGCTCAGTAGTAGAGCGTTTGCCTAGCATTTGTGAGGCACTGGGTTCGATCCTCATATCCACATAAAAATAAATAAAATAAAGGTATTGTGTCCATGTACAACTAAAAACTTTTAAAAAATTAAAAAAAAAAAAAAGACACAAAATTTATGCCAGAAAAGGAGGGAGGGAGGAAGGAGGAGTCCCTTCCAAAGTACAACACAGTAATACCACCCACAGATCAGTGTGGGGGTTTGTTTTCAGAAGCAGAATGTGCCCAGACAGAATCAGGACTGCTCATTTAACTTGGGGACAGCAAAACACCCACTCCAAAACTCCTGGTAGTGGGCAGCCAGAAAGAATCCTTCCTTTTTTCCTTCCTGACTCAAACCATACAAGAGCTCAGGGGAACAAAGAACAGAGAAGTAGAGGCTCTTCTCCATCAGCCAGAGGCCAAGCTCTCTGATAGAGGCCAGCAAAGACAGAAGAGGTGACTGGAACAAGCTGGCATTCCCAAACCCAATTTACCCCAAGGGCCTGAAACAAACATAAATGTTTATTCATTGCATAAATATTTACTGAATCCAAGAATCAAATTTAGTACAGTCATGCACCAGACAATGATGTGTCTACCAACAACAAACCACAAATACAATGATGGTCCCAAGAGATTATAATGGAACTGGAACAGGACACAAAGCTGAAAACAAGACAAGAGAAAAAGGAAACTTCAAGAAAGGAAAAAAAGAAGAATTTACAAGAAAACTCACTGTGAAGAGTTCAGCAGAAGTTTTTGCAGACCTCAACGAAGTCCTTAAGAAGTCTTAAAGACATGATCCCAAATCCAGAAGGTTTCTTAAGAGAAACCTTTTAATATAAGAAACCTTCTTAGGGCTAGGGTTGTGGCTCAGTGGTAGAGTGCTTGCCTAGCATGTGTGAGGCACTAGGTTCAATCCTCAACACCACATAAAAATAAATAAAATAAAGGTATTGTGTCCATTTACAACCAATATTAAAAATAAAAAAAAACCTTTTTAATATGAGAGGAATGTTCATGGTACATTATCTGCTTATGAAGAGTTCTATGATGAAAAAAAAAAAAAAAAACAAGCAAACTACCAGAGATATATTTCTGAAAAGTGACAGTTCCCCAAGAAGAGTCCTTCAGGAAGGACTTCAGAAGGCACTGAGTCACAGGAAATATCAGCTCCCTGCATGTTACTGCTTCTGAAGACATGGAGGTGAAAAATAGTGATAAAGATGATCCTGACCCTCTGCAGGCCTAGGCTAATATGTGTGTTTGTATCTTAATTTTTAACAAAAAAAGTTCAAAAATTCAAAAGTTTAAAATTTAAAAACAACAACAACAAAAGCTTATAGATGGGCTGGGGATGTGGCTCAAGCGGTAGTGCGCTCGCCTGGCATGCATGCGGCCCGGGTTTGATCCTCAGCACCACATACAAACCAAGATGTTGTGTCTGCCGAGAACTAAAAAATAAATATTTTTTTAAAAAAATTCTCTCTCTCTTTAAAAAAAAAAAAAAAAAAGCTTATAGAGCCGGGCACAGGGGTGCATACCTGTAATCCCAGCAGCTCAGAAGGCTGAGGCAGGAGGATCGCAAGTTCAATGCCAGCCTCAGCAACTTAGCAAGGCCCTAAGCAACTCAGTGAGACTCTATCTCTAAATACAAAAAAGGGCTGGGGATGTGGCTCAGTGGTTAAGTGCCCTTGCCTGAGTTTAATCCCCAGTACCCAACGTCCACCAAAAAAAGCTTATAGAATAAGGATATAAAGAAAGAAAAAATTTGTACAGCTATACAATGTGTTTGTCTAAGTATTATTACAAGAGTTGAAAAGTTTTAAAAAATAAAAAAGTTTATAAAGTTAAAAAGTTATAGTAAGCTAAGGTTAATTTATTATTGAAAAAGAAAAATTTTATCAACAGTTTGGCCTAAGTGTACAGTGTTTATATAGTCTAGAATAGTGTGATAAACATAATAGGCCTGTATAGTCACTCTCCACTCACTCACGTACTCACCAGAGCAACTTCTAGTCCTGCAAGCTCCATTCAGGGTGAGTGCCCTATGCAGGTGTACCATTTTTTATCTTGCTGTACTTTTCCTATGTTTAGGTCTGCAAATACTTACCATTGTGTTTCAACTGTCAACAGTACTTAGGACAATAACATGCTATACTGGTATATACCCGAGGAGTAATAGGCTTTACCATACAGCCTAGGTTTGTGGTAGGCTTAGCTTCAAGTAAGCACACTCTAAAATGTACACTCAACTCCTAAATCACTTAACGATGTTTTTCTCAGAACTTACCTCATTGTTGAGCAATATGTAACTGTATTGAGCTTGTACTGAAATTTTTAATTAAACTATCTCATTTAACCCTTACAACAGCCTCCTTTTTTATATATAAGAAAATTAAACCCAATGCAATGAAGGAATCTACACAAGGCCAGATTGCTTATCAGAGCCAGAGCTACCAATCAAATGTAGCATTTTCAGACTCCAAGATTTACACTCTATACCACAAGATTTTTTAAAGTAGGCCATGTGCAGTGCCATATGCCTGTAATCCCAGCAACTCAGGAGACTGAGGTAGGAGGATTGCAAGTTCAAGACCAGCCTTAGCAACTTAGTGAGGCCCTAAGCAACTTAGTAAGACACTGTCTCAAAATTTAAAAATTTAAAAAGGTCTGTGGATGTGACTCGGTGTTTAAGTACCTCTGGGTTAAATCCCTGGTACCCAAAATAATAATAATAATAATAATAATAATAATAATAATAATAATAATAATAATTTTAAAGGGGAAAAAAGGCTGGAATCAGAAGATAAAAGATGAATGTAATGATTTAAAAGGTAAAGAAGCAAAACACAAAAAGAGCAGGAGATAGGCACTTTTCTTGCTCATCACTGGGACTGGCTAAAAGTATAAAGGCACATACAGGCCCAGCTTCTGGTTTCTAATCAAAACATCAAGCCTCTTTAGAGAAAAGATCTACTCCACAGTTAAAGTAGGGAAACAACATAAACCTGGAACATCTCATGGGTAAGAACAAAAAGAAGTGCTTTGAAATGATGATTACATGTCTAAAGACTACATCAACTAGGGGCTGGGATTATGGCTCAGCAGTAGAGTGCTTGTCTAGCACATGTAAGGCCTTGGGTTCGATCCTCAGCATCACATAAAAAAAAAAATGTATTTTTAAAAAAAGACTACATCAACTAGAAGGAACAACTTGAGCAATAAAATATGTTAGCAATGGATCATAAACTATGGGATAAATATCAACAAATGTATACTAATATAAACAAACAAACGATGAATGAATAAATAAGTAGAAGAGAAAAAAGAACTCTTCCTTTCAGGACGTTAAACAAAAATTTAAAAATGCCGTTGATTTGCACTGAAGTTCTTACACTAAGTCCCAACAGACCAGACCAAAATAGAGTCACTCATGCTAAAAATCACCCAAACTAAACTCTAAAATGGGCCAGTTTAAAAAAAAAAAAAAAGGCAATTCTAGTCAACCTGAGTCAGTAGAATAAGGAACTCTGACAGTCTATTTTTTGCTCCATATCTGCTTACCTCAGCCATTTTCTATCAAACCAATCCCCTTCTCAGCTCAAGAGAACACTCATTCTATTTCATAAAATAAGGTGTTTCCTGATTCTTGAGTCACAAATAAAAAGCCAATTTGATCTTTAAACTAAATTCATTATAATTTTTTCTTTTGACAAGTATGATTATAGTTAATAAATGCAGAATGGTGAAAATATAAAATAATTTGGCAAACACCAAAGTAAATATTGTTTCAGGCAAGAATAATCAATGGTTGCCAAGATTAGTGGGCAAAAGTCTGTTGAAAAACAATATTTACTTACTCTCAGAGTATCTACCTATAAGAAACTTATTAATAACACTGGGAAACATCGTAACTACATGGTAGAAAAAAGCTGGCAATCACCACCATCAGCAAAGTGATCATAGTTAACATTAGCAAGAATGAGCCAAATGAACATTGTGAGCCTCTTGACATGAGGTGACCATAACATAGCATCAGTTCTGTGGTATTCTTACCCAAAATATGTAACATGAATATAGTCATAAAGAAGCATCAGACAGAACTATAATAAGTTTTGTCCGTGTGCTCCCGGAGCCTATAATCTTAACAACTCGGGATGCTTAGGCAGGAGGATCCCAAGTTCAGGCCAGCTTCAGCAACTCTACAGGATCCTGTCTCTAAACATAAAATAAAAAGGGCTGGTGATGTGGCCAAATGGTAAGGCAATTAGGTAGTTCTCTTTAAAAGTGTCAAGGTTATGAGAAACAAGGACTAAGAAATTGTCCCAGATAAAGAAGGCAGAGGAGACATAACCAAAAATGCAATGACAATAACAGATTGAACCCCAGACCAAGAAAACAGGATATAACTGGAACAATGGGAGAAATTTAAACAAGGTCTACAGATGAGCTAATAGCAGTCCCTGGTTATAAAAGATGCTAACATTTGGGGCTGGAGCTGGAGTTCAGTGGCAGAGCACTTGCATAGTATATATGAGGCACATGGTGTGATCCTTAGCACAGCATAAAAAAATAAATAAAGGCATACTGTCTATCTCCAACTATTAAAAAAAAGGTTAAAAAAAAAAAGATGCTAACAACATTTGAGTAGCCAGGTGAAGAAAGTATGAGGATTTTTAATATGGTTTTTGAAAATTTTTTGATAGATCTGAATCATCAAAGTGTTTTTTTAAAAGCAGATCATCATCATTATCATCAGACACTGACACTTACATTGCTGGTCCGTGGTTAGCCAACAACAAGATGGCTCCATTCACAGCTGCCAGCATATAAGACACATGCTTGACCCTTTCTCTCCAGAACCCATGGCTTCTGCTCATGGGACCAGAGCTCCAGATCTCATTTTGCAGTTCACAGGATAATGAATCAACTGATCTAAGATGCCCTACTCTAAGGGATCTCAAGAACTCTGCAAGAAAGACTTGCCCCCACAAGTGTGCTAAGTTGAAGCCCTACATCAGTCAGATACTCAGATGCTACTTCCACAGTAAGTTCCTCAGCTTAATAAAAACACTGAAAACTCAGGACACTACAACTCTTTCAAGCCTGTTCAAAGTTCAAGGCCATGGGAATGTGGTCTGCTCAGTCATGGGCTGTCACACAAGGGCCACATGCATTAGGGGAAGAGAGAGATGGGCAAAAGTACACACATCAAAAACCAGAGACTCGGGCTGGGGTTGTGGTTCAACAGTAGAGCATTTCACCTAGCATGTGGGAGGCACTGGGTTCGATCCTCAGCACCACATAAAAATAAAATAAAGGTATTGTGTCCACCTATAACTAAAAAATAAATATTAAAAAAAAAAATAGAGCCTCCTCTGACCTCACAGCCTGAGGCTCAGTATAGAGTAGAATGGAGAAATGGCCTCAGGACTCCATTCACAAGTAAAAAACAACTCAGAATTGCTCTAAGATGATGGGAAAGTAAAGAATATGCATAAATATTTAGAAAAATGAAAAAAGTCAAATGTTGGGCTGGAGTTGTGGCTCAGTGGTTGAGTGCTTGCTTCACATGTGTGATGCACTGGGTTCAATTCTCAGCACCACATATAAATAAATGAATAAAATAAAAGTCCATCAACGACTAAAAAGTATTTTTTAAAAAGGTTAAAGATTGCTATATGAAACCATTCATGAGCTATGTTAAAATTCCAAAATTGATCATTTTAAACATGAGTTTTAACTCCCATCATTAACTTGTTCAGCTCTTTACCAAGTGCCCCACTGTGTGCCAGGTGCTGGGCTCTCCAGTGAACAAGTAGATAAAATTCCCACTTGCATGGGAAAGTAAGACAACGCCAAATGGAATGCCTCAGTGGAAAAGACAACGCCACAGTGGAAAAGTCAGTGACATCAGCTTAGGGCCAGTGATGGAGCTGGCTCAGCTATGCATGCCTGACTTGTCTCCTCCATACTCTCTGCCCACAGAAAAGAGCACAGCAGTAGGAGGGGCAGAAAGAAAAGATACAAAGGGCAGTGTACAAATGGACAGATACATGGCGAGTTGGACGTGCACAGCCACCACGCACAGGACAGAAAGCAGAGAACAACAACTCAAGGCAACCACAGAGCAGAGATGGCACAGAGATCCTAGATATGCATCTCAGTGAAAGGGCAACAAAGTCTAACAAAAGCACTCATGAAGACTTCAGGACACATTAGAGCTGCAGCAGCAAGTCTGACCTCAATGGTGCTCTGCTTCCAGGATTCTCTAATCCTGGACCTCAATCCATTAGCTCCCAGGCTGGCTCTCCCAGTCCCCTTCTTGCTCCTGTAAGCAGAGTCTCCCTCCTCACTCTCCTGGCCCCTCCTTCCTCACCCGAGCAGAAAATTCTTGTGTCCACAAAATCCAGGCTCAATCCCAGGACCTCTTCTTTCCTCTTCCTGCAGTCTCTGCCTCAATGATACTCATCCAATCTAAATGCATCTAAATGCTAATGACTTTCAAATGCTTTTCAATTCCCTTTCTCCCCAGAACTCCAAACCCATGTCTACTGGTAACACGACGTAGACTGGTGGGTCAGCTTCTCAGATCAGCAAAGCTGTGTTGCTGGCCAGAAAAACCCACAGAAGTTCCCCCTCCTATGCTTTTGTGATTATCAGATTCATCCTTCCAGCTGCTTGGCAACAAAATTTGAGGGGGAGAAAAATATACAGTTACATATAAAATTTTCTAAGTGTGAAAAACATATAATTTATTACTAAATATAGTTATTATATAGCAATAAAATATCATTTATTACTAAATGTAATAAATACTAAACAGTCTACCTACCTAGAAAATCTTCAGCAACCAGTAAGAGAATTCAGTATTTGGTGTACAGAACCTATTGAATAGAAACATTAAAATTCTACAGAACATCATAAAACAAATTTTGAGTAAATAAGACAAAAACTGTTCTTAGAAAGTATAAAAATGTCGGGGCTGCTAGCACAGGTGAGGCACTGGGTTCGATCTTCAGCACCACGTTAATTAGTTAATTAATTAAAGTTATAAAAAATATATATTTAAAAAAATAAAGTATAAAAATGTCAACTTTGGGCTGGGGATGTGGCTCAAGCAGTAGCGCGCTCGCCTGGCATGCGTGCGGCCCGGGTTCGATCCTCAGCACCACATACAAACAAAGATGTTGTGTCCGCCAAAAAAACTAAAAAATAAATATTAAAAATTCTCTCTCTCTCTCAAAAAAAAAAAAAAAAAAGTCAACTTTCTCTAATCCAAAACAAATTTGATGTATTCCTAAGGAAAATTTCAACAGAATTTTCATATGAAAAAATTAATTTCAAAGAATAGTCAAGAAAAGTCAGGGGGTGGGGGGGAGATTAAACTCCAATCCTATCAAGTGTTAAATGTATTATAAAGCCATGGTAAATTAAAAAGCTCAATACCAACAAACAAATAAATGGTTCAGTATTGATCAATAAACAGAACAGTAAAGGGGAAAAACCCAGAAACATATACAATGCCAAATTAGAATCTAAAATATGTCAAAAGTGAAGGGAAGCCCCGTGTGGTGGTGCATAGTTGAAATCCCAGCTACTCAGGAGGCTGATACAAGAAGCTCAAAAGTTCAAAGACAGCTTGGGCAAATTAGGAAGACCCTATCTCAAAACTCAAAAATTTAAAAAAGGGTGGAGAAGGCTGAGATTGTGGCCAAGCAGTAGAGCTCTCACCTCACACGGGCGGGACCCAGGTTCAATCCTCAGCACCACATAAAAAAATAAAGACATTGTGTTATGCCCATCTACACCTAAAAAATAAATGTTTTTTTAAAAAAGGTGGGGTGGTGGAGGTGTGTAGCTCAGAGGTAGAACACTCCTGGGTTCAGATCCAGTACCAAAACAAACTTAGTGGCATTTCAAAGAAATCCAAAGAAAAAAAGGTAAAAGTAACCCAGAAATGGGTTAGGACCCCTTGCTAGAACTTGGATGGGATCAGGTTTCCTCAGACAAGCTGGCAGTGGGAGCAAACTGGTAGAATCTCTCTGGGGCTAATTTAGTAACATCGATCAAAACTAAAAACCCTTTGACCAAGTAATTCCTGTTCTGGGAATTCATCCAACTGATACTCAATCACATGTTCCAAGAAACACAAGCATATTCACTGCAGCATCAGTTAAGACACTGGCAGATTAGAAACAATTTAAATACACCCCCTTATACTCATTCAAAAATTATGTTAATGTTTCTAGGGTGGAATACTATATGGCAGTTAAGAAAAATCTTGGCAACATTTCAAAGTCACTGGAAAGCCTCTAAAAATCCATACATGACATGCAGCCCTTTTTATTTTGAGACAGGATCTTGCTAAACTGCTGACAGTCTTGCTAAACTGTTAAGGCTCGTCTTGAACTTACGATTCTCCTGCCTCAGCTTCCTGATTCTCTAGGATTAGAGATGTGCACCACCACCCAACAAAGAAATTTTGAGGGGTAAAGAAAAAGAGAAATAGAGGGTTAACTATTAGCTACTGGTGTTTGCAGTCTTATTTGTAGTCTAATTTAAACAACTTTTTAAAATTAGGACACTGAGAAAACTAAAATTTAAGACCAATTAAGTCAGATCTCTCAGGAGAGAGCCCCAATAATCTGCATTTTAAAGCCCCAGTGATTGCAAGGACAACCAACCTGGAGAATCTCAGAGTGAACCATCCTAAGACAAGCCCAGCTTCCACTGCTCATAATCAACAGGAGCATGAGCCATTTTTCTTAACTACAAACTGGTAAGCAAACAATCTACCTCATGGAATTGTAAAGACTGGTAAAAATCCACCTGTGCACAAAGGAAAAGGGTGCCTAGCAACAGTGCTACCTGCTTATCAAGCACAAGTGTTCACAGCACATTTGGGGATGCGGCAAAGTCAATACTCACAGATGTGGTGTGTGTACACATATACTGTATATAATAGTAAAGTATACACAAACACACACACACACATATTTACAAAAGAAGGTATTGACAATGGCTACCTGTAGGAAAAGCAATTCACTTTAATTACACTTGTAACTTTCAAAAAATGTTACTCTCTTAATCAAACTCCAGGAAATAGGGCATAGGACATGTTAAAGCATATCATGGGTAACCATCAGCAAAATCAAAAAAATGGCAAAGCCAACAAACAAATTAATTTCTTTTTCTTTTTTTGTTTGTTTTGCAATGCTGGGGACCAAATATAGGGCCTTGCTTGTACTAGGCAAGAAAGCACTCTATTACTGAGCTATATCCCCAACCCAACCTGATTTCTTTTAAAATAAATTATTTTCTTGGTCTTGGAGATTGAACTCAGGCGTACTAGACCACTGGCTACATTTCCAACCCTTTTTATTTTGAGACAGGATCTTGCTAAGTTGCTGAGGGTCTTGCTAAATTTGCTAAGGCTGGTCTTGAACTTGTGATTCTCCTGTCTCAGCTTTCTGAGTCTCTAGGATTACAGATGTGTACTACCACACCCCACTTAACAAAGAAATTTTGAGGGGTAAAGAAAAAGAGAAATAGAGGGTTAACTATGAGCCACTGGTGTTTGCAGTCTTATTTTGTAGTCTAATTCAAACTATTTTTTTTTTAATTAGGACACTGAGAAAACTGAAAATTTAAACACTGGCTGAAACCATTACCAGATGAAATGGTATAAGGCAGAATTTGCTTCAAAATAACACAGGACAGGGAGATTTGAGGTATTGCTTGACAATGAATACAAAGGAATCTTACACTTTTACATCTACAGTGGTTTCTATTTCAAGTTCTAACAATTTTTTGTGAGGTATAAATATTATCTTTTTAATGTAGAGGGGGAAAAAGCCCTACCATAAAATATAGAAAAAAATTCAAATAAGTTTTTTGTTTTGTTTAGCTTTAAAAAGTATCTCTCAGATAATCTGGTAGTAATTGCTTTTTTCTTCACAAAGCAAAGCAGATCAATCTATGTTCAGCCCATGGATGTAGTACCACTTTAATTTCAACACCTCTAGCCCTACTAACTGTAGGATTTTAAGCAAAGCACAACAGATCTCAATTTCCTCATTTACAAAAAAAGGATGATCAGTGATTCTCAATATTTTGAAATATACATTTTTTTCAGGTGATAGTATCATGCCTCTTCCTTCCTCCCCAACCTGTCTGCTCCCTGAGACCCTCCAACTCTGATGTGCCAGAACACCAGGTCATTTTCTTTTTTCTCCTTAAATATATTTTTTTTTAGTTGTAGGTGAACACAATACCTTTGTTCATTTATTTTTATGTGGTGCAGAGGATGGAACCCAGTGCATTACATGTGCTAGGTAAGCGCTCGACCACTGAGCCATGACTCCAGCCCACCAGGTCATTTTCTTTTCTCTTTTTTTAGTTGTAGAAGGACACAATGCCTTTACTTTACTTATTTTTATGTAGTGCTGAGGATCGAACCCAGTGTTTCACACTGAGCCACAACCCCAGCCCTACCAGGTCATTTTTTAATACAGCTTCAGTACCCAACAAACTCAACATAAACTGATGCTTTCTTTAAAAATGAAGCCAGTAAAGCTGTATTACAAGATAAAAATAAATGAATCGCAAAATAAAAAATAAAAATGCAATGTGTCTGGAGGGAAAAAAGTCCTCTAAACAATCCATATCAAGGTTTAGCTGACCTGTGCTTTAAATCAACTCCTCTGAAGGCCTCTTATGCCTGAATTCCCTTAGAGATGAGGCAAGAGTCCAACTTTCTCCAGTAGTGTGACTATATAAGCAGCAGCAGCCCAAGGCCCAGAATTCAGGCCTCTGTCTACTCTGAGAATCCACCTGAGGAACACCAAGGGGTACTGATGTCAAGATAAGTGATGAAACTGTAAAATAAGGGCTAATTCCCCCTCCCTGCCCCTAGCAATCATCCTAAAGGTGTTGATATTTAGAGGTGGGCCTTTGGAAGATAATTAGGTCATGAGGGCAGAGTCTTCGTGAATGGGGCTTGAAAGAGGCCCCAAGGAGCTCACTGGTCCCTTCTACCACAAGAGGACTCAGCAAGAAGATAGAGGTATATGAACCCAAAACTGGGCCTTCACCAGATGCTGAGTCTCATGGCACCTTGATCTTGGACTTACAGCCTCCAGAACCATGAGCAACAAATGTCTACAGTTAATAAATCATCCTAGCTATAGCTATCATATTTCATTACAGCAGTCTGAAGGAACTAAGACATTAAGTAAATCCAAAGAAACGGTGCTAAGAAAAGAAATCCACCACTAGAGTACTCCCCTTGCACAGGGCTAGGAGATAAGAAAGGATGGATAAGTCTGCCCCCATCACTGAAGACATGGGAATAGCCATTTTTTTTCCCCAAAGGGAAAAAAATGAAATGAGGTGCAAATTCAGAGAAGACATGATTACCTGCTGGGCAAAGCAGAGGTGCACAGCACTGGAGAGACCTTGCTGATGAGGTAGAAATGAGTGCAAGCATGAAGGAGAGTGAAGAGACTGCAAAGACTAAAGCAGGAGGGAAAAAAACAATGGAGATGGAGCATCTGCCAAGGGTGCTATTAGGAAACCCAATCTTTCTCTTCCAAACAATGTCATTCACTTCCCAAGAAGCATGTAGGTCCCTGTAATAGCTGGGCACAAATGCACACCATTAAAAATAAAAGAAAATACCAGTTTATATGGTACGAAATGGTTCATAGGTCAAATAGTTCCATGATACCCTCTTCTCACACTGCCCCTACTTTGCTTCCATGTACAGAGAAGGAAGGATTGCCTGACTGGGCACAGGCTCATGAAGGTGCCCATTCAATAACAGCATGGGAGCACCATGTCTTTCAACCAAGGGACAACAAGACACCCAGTCCCAGCACTCAAGGTGACTATTTCCAGATGATAACTGACATTATTTGCTACTCTTTTTTCCTTCATTTTAAAAGAATTCTGTTCATGTCTTATACAAGGAAAAACTCAAAACTGGCACAGCCTTTCAGATTTTCGTCAGCATCCCAGCACCACCAAATACCACTAACATTCTACTGCCTTGCAGTGACACCTGCAGGTCAACAGCCTGAACTACAAGTACTGTGAAGCTCATGCTGTCAGCCAACATCAAACCTACTGAGATGGAACCCAAAAGGCAGACCCTAACAGGCAACTCTTGCCTGATTATGACTGAGATGTAAGATGCTGCAGACTGTGTGTCCCACTACCTCTGCAGTGCTAGTCATGCCTACAAGCACTGGTCACTGATCAAGTACAATATAAACCCTGAGACTCAAATAGTATTTTCACAGTTTTGTCTATAGACAAAGACAACTCTTGAAAAACTGAGAATATTGTTAAGTACATTCTCCAATACTATCCTGTACAAATAGGAAAATTTTTCTGTGCCAAATTTTTCTACTTTGAGGAATAAGGTAGCAATTTAAGTACTGGGGCATTCTTCAAGGTCTCATTTTATTACTCAAGCTGAAGTTAATCTTGAACCTGTGGGCTGAAGGGATCCTTCAATCTCAGTCTTCTAAGTAACTGGGACGATAAGTATGCACCACCATGCCAGGCTCAGCTCTGGGGCATTTCTGATCTTTCCTTGACGTGTCCAAGCAATGATAGTAGAGCAAGTGATAATAGCAATGATAGTAGACCAAGAATGAAATTTCAGGACAGTTGCAGCTTACTAGCTGGGAAAGTACTAAAATTAGAGTGATGGCAAAATTAAGTCAGACATATTGGCACATGCCTGTAATCTCAGTGGCTCAGAAGGCCCAGACAGGAGGATCATGGGTTCAAAGCCAACCTCAGTGAGGCACCAAGCAACTCAGTGAGACCCTGTCTCTAAATAAAATACAAAATAGGGCTGGGGATGTGCCTCAGTGGTTGAGTGTCCCTGAGTTCAATTCCTAGTACCCCCCCCCCAAAAAAGTCTAATTAAAATTCCCTCACAAACCCCAAATCAAAAAAATAATTGTGATTTTATTATAAAAATACTATATATAAATAAAAATATATACTAGAAAACCTTTAGGGATGAACACTTCCAAGATTGCAGGGCCTGAGGGTTGAGACAAAGAAGCACAGTGAAGTCCAGGATGATGCAATGTCTCTAACATGATTAAGGACTTTCATGACAAGACTGTATTTGCCCAAAGTCATAAACTATATTCCAAAACAGAGTGCACTGTTCTGTCATGTAAATTATACTTCAGTAAAACACAAAAAAGTATACCACAAACAATAACAAACAGCTTATAAAAGACATGCAAAATATAAATACATAAAATCTTTATTATCTCTTGTTAATGTTTATTTCCTGTATGTTCTTTATTTTTTAGTTATAGATGGACAGAGTACCTTAACTTTATTTATTTATTTTTATGTGGTGTTAAGAATCAAACTCAGTGCTTCACATATGCTACGCAAGTGCTCTACCACTGAGCCACAACTCCAGCCCCAAAATCTTTATTATCCTTATTATCATTTTTTTCTCCAGTTTCTATCTGAATTATTTAAATTAAATAAGTACATGATATGACTTTATTGTAGAATAAAAGAAAAGAGTGTCTGCTAAAGAAATATAGAACCAGCAGCAAACATGGGCCCAACAGGGGTTTTAGAAATAGCAATCTAGGACCTAGGTTGTAGGCAATTAACTTTGGACACAGTACCCAGAAGTGTGTTCACAGGAAGACTCTCTTAAAGTATTCAATTGACAGCAGGACAGAACTACCTTGGACACTGACAGAACAACCTGGGGTCCAGATTCAGACAGAATGCAAAAAAAAGATGAACTTTCAAATTCCACCAAAATATGTTTTAGATGCAGCATTCTCTAGATTTGTGCCTCAACTTGCTATTTTGTTCATGAAAAAACAGTAATTGAAGAGAGAGAAGGCTTCAGTCCTTGGTAAGTGCTGGAAAATCAGGATTCTTACCGCAGCAGTCCAATCTGACCCATAGTGAATGCTACCAAGCAGAAATGTTAGTTTCCTGAAACACACCCAAGTCTTCACTTTATACTAGGGCAGAACTCACAAAATTAACCTGAATTTTAACCCAGAACCAAACTCCATGATTCAAGAACAAAAAAGTAGAATCTCTACAGAACAATAACACAGCTATTCTAGTTTGTTAATTGGCAATCAAAAACAAATTTCCTTTGAAAACTATAAATTATAGGGGCTGGGGATGTGGCTCAAGTGGTAGCGCGCTCACCTAGCATGCGTGAAGCACTGGGTTAGATTCTCAGCACCACATAAAAACAAAATAAAGATATTGTGTTCACCTAGAACTAAAAAATAATATAAAAAAAAGTGAAGAAAACTATAAGTTATAAAATACAAAAAAAAACATGTATAAAATATATGCTCACTGTAGAAAATTTTAAAATACAGTAAGGGACAAAGATGAAAACATATTCATAATTTCTCCACTGTGATAACCACCATTAAATATTTACTTCCTTCTAGGCCTTCCTTTCCTCTGGATGTATATAATTTTAAATAATTTTCAAATTTGGTACTAGTTTGAATTCTCCTTTTCTCACTTAACATTATACCCTGAAAACATGTTATCAATCAGGGATCATCCAAAGAAACAGAACCAGCAGCAAGATAACCATCTCCCTTGCTTAAAGTTGGCCAATTATGGTTTTTTTTTTTTTTTAAAGAGAGAGTGAGAGAGGAGAGAGAGAGAGAGAATTTTAATATTTATCTTTTAGTTATCGGCGGACACAACATCTCTGCTTGTACGCGGTGCTGAGAATCGAACCCGGGCCGCACGCATGCCAGGCGAGCGCGCCACCACTTGAGCCACATCCCCAGCCCGCCAATTATGGTTTTACCCATCATTTACAAATCCCTTCACAATACCACTCAGATGAGTGTTTGCATAACTGGGGACTGTCGTCTTACCAAACTGACATATAAAACTGATCATCACAATATCCATGTCAGCAATCGTTTCTTTTTCTTTTTTCTTTTTCTTTCTTTCTTTTTTTTTTTTGCAGTACTGGGAATTGAACCCAAGGGTACTTGACCATTTAGCTTCATTCCCAGCCCTTTCATTTATTGCTGATATCAAGACAGTTCTTATGGTGAAGACAGAAGATCAAACCAGCCATAATATTCCCTTAAGCCAAATTCTAATCCAAGAAGTTCACTGGATTAGACAAAGAGAAATGAAAGAAAAGGAGAGGGGATGGGAATAAGAAAGACAGAAGAATGAATCAGACATAATTTTCCTATTCTTGTATATGAATACATGACCAGTATAACTCCACATCATGTACAGTCAAAAGAATGGGATCCTAATTAGAATAACTTATACTCCATGTATGTATAATATGTCAAAATATATTGTCACATCTACCTAAAAAGAAAAAAAAAGTCTAATCCAAGGCAAGGCTCCAACTCTCTTCACTTCTATGAAGGTTAAGAGAGGTGAGAGAGCTGCAAAAGGAAACTTTGAAGCTAGCAGAGATTGGTTCAGGAGATTTAATGAAAGAAGTTATCCCTTTATCAGAAGAATGCAAGATGAAGTTCCAAGTACTGATATAGAAGCTCCAGCAATTTACTCAAAAGACAATTGAAAAAGGTGGCTACAGGACTGGGGCTGTAGCTCAGTAGTAGAGAGTTTGCCTAGCACATGTGAGGCACTGGGTTCAATTCTCAGCACCACACATAAATAAAGGTTAAAAAAAAAAAAGTGGCTACATTAAACAATAGATTTGCAATGCAGATAAAACAGCCTTTATTAGAAAATGCCATCTAGGACTTTCTTAGCTAAAGAGAAGACAATACCTAATACCTGTCTTCAAAGTCAAAGGACAGGTTGACTCTCTTACACACTGATGGTGACTTGAATTGAAGCCAGTATTCATTCACCATTCAAAAATCCTAGGGCCCTTCAGAATTAAACTATATCTACTCTGCCTGTATTTTATGAATGGAAAAACAAAGCCTAGATGACAGCACATTTTTTTTTATATTTTTTTAGTTTTCAATGGACCTTTATTTTATTTAGATGTGGTGCTGAGAATCGAACCCAGTGCCTCTCATACATGCTAGGCAAGCATTTCACCACTGAGCCACAAACCCAGCCCATGATAGCACATTATTTACAAGATGATTTACAGAATATTTTAAGCCTACTATTGAGATCTACTATTCAGAAAAAGACTCCTTTCAAAATATGATTGAATTCATCAACAATGTACCTAGTCACCCAAGAACTCTGATAATGTATAATGAGATTAAGTGTTTTCATATCTAATACGATGTTCATTCTTTAACCAATAGTCAAGGAAAAATTTCAACCAACTTTTTTTTTTTTTTTTTTTTGCAATATAAGGATTGAACCCAGGCTTGCTTTACCAATGAGCTACATTCAAGCCCCCTTTTAAATTTTTTATTTTGAAACAGGGACTTGCTAAATTGACAAGGCTGGCCTTGAACTTGTGATCCTCCTTTCTCTGCCTCCCAAGTAGCTGAGATTATACATATGCACCACTATTTCCAGCTAATTTCAACTTTCAAGTCATATTATTTAAGAAATAAATTTTGTAAGGCTATAACTACCATGATGATTCCTCTAATGGATTTGAGCAAAGTAAACTGAAAACCTTCCATAAAGGATTTGCCATTCTAGATGCCATTAAAATAATCTGTGATTCACTGCAAGACGTCAAAATATCAATATTAACAGGAGTTTGGAAGAAGTTGATTCCAATCCCCATGCATAACTTCAGGGGTTTAACACTTCAATGGAGGAAGCAACTGTATGCAGATGCGGTGGAAATAGAGAATTAGAATTAAAAATGGAGCCTGGAGATTTTACTGAATTGCTGCAATCTCACGATAAAACATTAACAGATTTGTTTCTTTACAGATTAACATTAACAGGAATTGTTTCTTATAAATGAGCAAATATTCTTGATGGAAATTATTTCCAGTGAATACAACTGAAATGAAATCCAAGGATTTAGAATATCACATAAACTTAGTTGATAAATCAGCAGCAAGGTTTGAGAGGAATGACTTAATTTTAAAAGAAGTTCTGTCTGTAAAATGCTATCAAAACAGTATCACCTGCCACAGAGAAATCTTTCATGAAAAGAAGAGTCAATCAATGTGCAAAACTCACTGTTGTTACCAAGTATGGTAGCACACGCTCATAATCACAGCAGCTTGGGAGGCTGAGGCAGGAGGATCTTTGGCTGAACACTAAACTGCCCATGTGTAGTGTGTGATTCCATGAGGCAAATTCAAACCACCCTCAACAACTTGTCAATGTCCTAAGCAACTTAGTAAGACCCTGTCTCAAAATGAAACATAAAAAGAGCTGGGGGGACTGGGGTTGTGGCTCAGTGGTAGAGTGCTTGCCTAGTATGCATGAGGCACTGGATTTGAACCTCAGCACCACATAAATATAAAATAAAGATATTGTGTCCACCTAAAACTAAAAAACAAATATTAAAAAAAAAGACAGAGAGAGCGAGCTGGGGATGTGGCTCAGTAGTTAAGTGCCCCTGGGTTCAATCCCTGGTACCAAAAAAAAAAAAAACACTGTTACCTTATTTTAAGAAATTGCCACAGCCACCCCAACCTTTAGCAACCACAGCAGCCTTCAACATTACGATAAGACACTTCCACGAACAAAAATATTATGACTTGGGGATGAGGCTGTAGCTCAGTGATAAAGTGCTTGCCTCACATGTGTGAGGCACTGGGTTCAATCCTCAGCACCACATAAAAATAAAGATACTATGTATTCATTGACTTAATGAAAGCTCAAATGATCGCTAGCATTTTTTATTATTTTATAAGTAAAAGTATTTTCTAATTAAGTAAGGTATGTACTTTTTTTAGACATGATGCATGGCATTCATAATATACTACAATATAATGTCAACATAACTTTTATATTCACTGAGAAATCAAAACTCTCCTGTGGCTCATTTTATTGCATTTTTTTCCTCTATTACAGTGGTCTAGAACTGTACTAGCTGGGGCTTCCCAACTTATAGACAACAAATCAAACACCCAATCTCTGAGGACTTCTTCCAAAATTTTTTGATGTAATACTAGAATAAATAAAACTGAAGTGCACATCACTAGAGACTGACTGTCTAAGCCTCCCACACACACCAAATTCATATGTTGAATCCAAACCCCAAAATGGTGTTATTAAGAGATGGTACTCCGGGTCCCGATTAGGTTAAGGGGTTTCCCCATGACTGGGATTAGTACCATTTAAGAAATACTCTAGAGAGCTCCCTTATCCTTTCTACATGTGAGGACATAGTGAGAAGACTAAGATGTATAGACCTTCACTAGACACTGAATGCCAGAAACTTGATCTTAGAATAATGGCCTCAAGAACTGCGTACAATAAACGTCTACTATTTATAATTCACCCAAGCTATTTTATTTTGTTACAGCAGCCTTAACACAAACAACTATGCCTATTCAACCTTCATCTTCTTGTCTGATTTCTTTAAAGAGAAGTACACATAGAACTCCAAAAAATTGCTTAGTGGGGCCTGGGTTGTAGCTCAGTGGTAGAGCACTTGCCTAGCATGTATGAGGCACTGGGTTTGATCCTCAGCACCAAATAAAGATAAATAAATAAAGGTATTGTGTCCATCTACAACTAAAAACATTGTAAAAAAAAAAAATTGCTTAGAGGTCCCTTTAGTCTTTGGTTGAACACTAAACTACACATGTGTAGTGTGTAACTCCATGAGGCAAGTAGAAAATACCTGGGTAAATGATCTAGATGATTCCTAGAGTTCACACAGGGCAGTAAGATGTTCAAGTTTTAACAAGTCAAAATGGGAAGACCTAACTGAACACCCAAAGCATTCCAAAATAGATATTCCAAAATCGCTCCAGAATAGAAGGTACCAAGACATGCCTTAATAAAGCTTGAAAACAAACTTTGAAAGATAATGCTGATATGCAAACAAATTTCCTACAAAAACAAACTTAACACTCTTTAAGGGAAGAAAATGAAATCCAGAGACTCAACAACACACTTCTCCTAATATCTAACATCCAATCAAAAGTTACCAGACATATGCCAGGCGTGGTGACACACACCTGTAACCCCAGTGGCTCGGGAGGCTGAGGCAGGAGGATCATGAGCTCAAAGCCAGCCCCAGCAAAAAGTAAGGCACTAAGCAACTCAATGAAACCCTGTCTCTAAATAAAATACAAAGTAGGGCTGGGGATATGGCTCAGAGATTGAGTGCCCCTGAGTTCAATCCCCTGTATCCCACTCCACTCCCCCAAAAAAGTTACCAGACATGTAAAGAAGTAGGAAAACATGATCCAAAATTAGAAGAAAATTCAGTTAAGAGTAACAAATCAAGAAATGACTGAGATAATGGGATTTGCAGATAGACTTTAAATACCTGAATGGCTGACTAGCTACCCATACGGATAAACAAAAAGATTTAAAGAAAACAATATTAGAAGAAATCAAAGCCACAAAAAAGAATCAAAGAGACATGTAGAACTGAAAAACACAAACCAAAACAAAAAAATGTACTGGATGAATTTAACTAAAGATTACAGACACTAAAGGAGAAAAGATAGTAAACTTGAAGAGAGGACAACAGAAACTATTTCAAAGGAAACACAATGAGAAAAGAAATTAGGGGGTGGGAAGTAAAGATAAGAGCTAGAAGCAGCTCAAAAATCCCCAAACAAAATAAACACAAAGAAAAGCAAATCATAATCAAATTTCTGAAACTCATGAAGTATATGAAAATATATTAAAAGCAGCCCAGTGGGTAGGAATGGGGAATATATCACATACAAAGGAATAAAGAAGTTCCACTCACTTCTCATCAAAAACAAGGCAAGCCAAAAGCAATGGGATGACAATCTTTAAAAAGCTGAAAGAAAAAATGTGTCAACCTGAAATTCTATCTCCACAAAATTATCCTTAGAAGTTAAGATGAAATAAAGGCACTTTTAGACAACAAAAGCAGACAGAATTCATCACTAATAGATATGCACTACAATAAATGTTAAGAAAGGTCTTCAAGCTAAAAGGAAACATCAGAAGTCTCTCTCTACCCTAAACCCCCACTTTTGGACTCCAAAGCTTTATTTTGTACCTTCTCTTCCAGAACTCCATATTCAAGACCTGTTGCCCTTCTTCATCAATGTGGTTTCCCATACAATTTTTTTTTTTCTCTGAACACCATTATTTAGCTTGACCTTTAAAACTGTAGTCTTACACTGGGCATGGTGGCACATGCCTATAATCCCAATAGCTTGAGAGGCTGAGGCAGGAGGATCACAAGATCAAAGCCAGTCTCAGCAACTTAGTAAGGCTCTGAGCAACTTAGTGAGACCCTGTCTCAAAATAAAAAATTAAAAAAGGCTGGGGATATAGCTCAGTGGTTAAGTATCTCTGGGTTCAATCCTTGAAAAAAACTGTAGCCTTACCCTATCCTGTTCTTTATAGAACTTCATATCAAGTCATTACAAGTTTTTCAGTTGCTTCATTAACTAGAAACTAGATTCAACACCCCCCCACACACAAAAATCCTGCCATTGAGTACTACTATAATGCACCAACCAAAAATATGGGGAGGAAAAAACTTCACCCAAAACAGGTTGGAGTGCAAGGCACGGGAAGGAAAAAAAAGAAGTAAAGCAAGAAGCAGTTCTATCAAAGAGGAAAGAGTAAATTTTTCTAAAAACAAAGTAGGTTAGGAAGATCACAACTGTCCTGCAGACACTACCCCAAGTCACACACAAGGCCTACCAGCTCTCCTTACCCAGACCACAAGGAAAGACTGCATGACTCATTGATGTTATATGGAAAACATCTCCTGAAAACTAAGTACAATACAGCACAAGCCTTGATGCAGAAAAACCCAGTGGCATATTCAAGCTCTGTCACTTATTAGCTGCTTGACCTGCTGTTCATTTAAAATTCACAACAGCCCTATGAGACAGGTCCTATTAGGATCACAAGATTACAGTGTTTACCCAAAGTAATGCATTCAGGAAATGGGAGAGAAAGGATGTGAATCTAGGCCTCCTACATTGAACTGCCTCTTCAAGTGTACATCATATCTTGAGCATGTGACACATACCCTAGCAGTGTTCCTACAGGGAGAATGTGAAAATCAAGATGCTCATGCTAAACCTCTACATGTTATGTCTAATTCTGGCCCTGGCCCTCAACTGGTTAAATGATTGTGGAAAGATACTACCCTACAAGGGAGAAAAAGAAAGAAGACAAGTCAACTGTATTCCCAGAGCTAAGTAAATACCGAGATAAAGAACTGGTGCTTTACAAATGAGAACTAATATGGATAAACCCAACCACCAGTTGTTAGGAGAGAAAGAAGGAATCTGCAGAGGAGGATTTCCTACCTGGGGAGCGCTGGTGGTTCCTGAGGGACTACAGCAGCACCAGCCGCTGCTCCTGGAGCTTCTGCCTCCTCCAAGCCACCAGCCACTTCCTGTTCAGCATCCTGTGAACCTGGAGGCTGCACTTTCTGTGTATCCCCAGGCCCACCTAATTCTGCAGGAGAGTCAATCTCTATTTCCTGAACTGGGACTGGGACCGGTTCCTTCTCAGCTGTACCAGTTACCACAGCCTTGGCTTCTTCTTCTTCTTTTCTTCTGATTTTCTCTTCAAGTTCCTTCCTTCTCTTCTCATCATCCTGACGGGCCATCTGATCAAAGGTTTTAAATACCTAAAATCAAACAGTAATCCAGCAGTCAGTTCATTTGCCCAGTACCATCCCACACATCCTGTAGAAATATAGCAAAAATAAAATATAGAATAAAAAAGAAGTAAACAGAAAACTTTTCTTTGGAAAAATGGAAATGTGCTGCAACTTCACCAAAAACCTTTAAGAGTAAAGTATCAAAATCAACAAAATCAAAAACAAGCTAAGACTAACAATATTTACATAGATGATCTTAGCTATCATAATTTTTATAGGCCCCAATCTTAGTCACAATGCAAAGAACATTCTCCTGGTACTGTGGGTCTGTGAAAGTGCCAACAACTCAGACTCAAAAATGAAAGATGAGGGGCTGGGGCTGGGGCTGAGTGGCAGAGTGCTTGCCTAGCATGTGTGAGGCACTGGGTTCAATTCTCAGCACCACATATCAATAAATAAAATAAAGGTTCATTGACAACTAAAAAATTTTTTTAAAAAAATGAAAGACGAAAATATAGTTGAACTTCAATCCTCAAAATGCACCTAGGCTAGGCTGGGGTTACAGCTCAGTGGTAGAATGCTTGCCTAGCATGTGTGAGACACTGTTTGATCCTCAGCACCACATAAAAAATAAATTAAAAAAATAAAATTATTTAGCTGGGAGCCGTGGCACACACCTGTAATCCCAGCAGCTGGGAAGGCTGAAGCAGAAGGATAGCGAGTTCAAAACCAGCCTCAGTAACAGCAAAGCACTAAGCAATTCAGTGAGACCCTGTCTCTAAATACACAATAGGGCTGAGTCCCCCTGAGTTCAATCCCCAGTTCTCTCTCTCTCTCTCTCTCTCTCTCTCTCTCTCACACACACACACACACACACACACACACACAAAGTGTTTAAAAAAAATGCACCTAATCTTACGGAACTGCTGCTACCCTCTTACACTGTGAGGGCTGAAAGGAGGCATGGGCATTCGATTCTACAAACATCCACTGTGTGCCTAACAATATATGAGGAACACAAAATCAACAACTTTCTACGTTTGCAGATCTCGTGTGTAGACAAGTCCTTATCATTTTCTGTATCTTAGTCATACCCCTGAAGATACTCAGACTCCTCCATCAAAAAAGTATAAAGTTAAAACAGATCCACACCCAACAACTCTGATACAAGAGGGGCATGATGGAATACTTGATATCCTGTCAAGACTGCAGGCAGGAATGAGCACTTCTGATGAAAGAAATCAGAGGAAGTAGAAAGGGGATCTCAATTGGACCTGAAAGAAGAGGCATATCTTCCAAATGCTACAGCTCTAAGAAGTAGGCTCATCAAGAAACAGAGCCTCTGTAGTAGCTGAAGGAATAGCTAAGAAACTAACGGGAGAAACGGGTGGGAGTCAGACTCCAGAAGGCTAAAATGCAGAAGGCATTCAATAACAATGTCTGTACACTACACAGGAAGAAAGAACAAAAGACAGGTGCTACTATAGGAACTGTGCTGAACAATTATAAAACACTCTTGAAAATTCTGTGAAGAATGGGCTGAAGATGGAGCTCAGTGGTAAGAGCACTTTCTTAGCATGCATGAATCCCTGAGTTCAATCCCCATTGCTAGAAGAAAAATATTAAATAACACAGGAAGAATACTCCACCAACATTCAAAAAATGAGGACAAATAAGGTTCAGAGGGATCAAGTAACTCACCCACAGTCCTGTCAATAAAAAGGATAGTAAAAAATTACACATGACACAACAAGCAGCAAAAGGTAATGTAAACAGAGGAAAATAATAAAATCCTATAAGGTTAAAAACTGGAGACAATCCTAGACCCATTTCTATTCTGCAGATAAGTGGAAGTCCTGACTCATTTCTCTCCAACATTTCATCCTGACAACAGCTCAGGTCCCTTTGCCCTCAGAGCCACTCCACCTCTCAAAGTCCTAGATCTACTTAACTCCAAAAAGCAAAGTAGCAAAGAATCTCTCTCACAACCTAAAACTTCTAACACAGGACCCCCACTGTGGGGGATCAGATGGTCCTCAGAGTGCATACTACCTCTGCTACTCAGCACATCCAACCTTCTCTGACCAGCACAACCTAGAAGTACTCTCAAATTACAAAGACCTCCCAGCTACCACATGTTCTAGTACTCATTTTAGAGTCACAGAATACTAGATTAAGAGATATACCCGACCTCCAATTAACCTCCTCACCTGACAATAGGTGAAGTGACTCTCCCAATATTTCCCAATAAGCTATATAAGGAACAGGACACAGCAGGCTTTCCCAATTCTTATACTGAGGACTTCTACTTAGCAGCACTTCTCAAACTGAACTCCAAGATAAACACCAAGTTACCAAAAATGGCATTTTCTTAAAACATACACTACCTTATGGAATGGAATACAATTTTCACATATATCATTTATGCTAAGGGTCCTTCAAGTTGTACATCCATACTTGCTTAGACTGGGAAGAAATGTGTGAGACACCCTACACTAACTATACCAACAGTCCTCTCCCCAAAATATCAGAGGAAAGCTTTCAAGTTCCAGAAAGCAGTCCAACAACACTCCCATCCAACCCATCTTTGCCTATGTTCACAGACAGCTGAAGCATCCCACCTCTGGTGAGGGAGTCACAGAAAGGAATCTTATGAGAGCCAATCTAAGAGGCAGATAAATGGAAATGTTCAGGAGATGACCTACCCCCACCCAAAGATAATGCTGTGCTGTTATCAAACCACTTAATCTGATTCAATATTTTATTGTCCTACCCTCAACACCTTTGCCAATATAGTAATCACCTTTACAAGTCTCCTGCCACATGACCTTCTGTGAAAACGATTACACAGAACTCACCCATATTTATCCAACAAAAATGGCCAAAGAATGTACTTTAAAAGTTTCTTGGGTAATGCTAATGTTTGCGAACGACTTCCAGGGGGATAAAAAAAAAAAAAAGACACCCCTTTTAGTCATCTGCTGGAGACTTTCCCCTTGGTTTCTGTGAAACATACTGCCCTTCAATGATTATTTCCCAAAATGTTCTCCACCTCTAGTTTTTCTACTTCAAATCTCTCCAGTCCTCCATCTCCTGCAAGATTTGGTCCCAGGCTGAGTATGGTGGTGCACACCTGTAATCCCAGTGACTCAGGAGGCTGAAACAGGAGGATTCCAAGTTCAAGACTAGCCTGGGCAACTTAGTGAGACCCTGACTCAAAATAAGAAGTAAATAAGGGCTAGTTGTAGCTCAGTGGTAAAGCACCCCTAAGTTCCATTCTCAGTACTGCCAAAAATAAAAATAGAAAGAGGAAGGCGGCACAGTGGCACACACAGTGATTCGGGAAGCTGAGGCAGGAGGATTATCAGCAACTTGTCAAGGCTATCAGCAACTCACCAAAACCCTGTCTCTAAATAAAATACAAAAAAGGGCTGGAGATGTGTGGTCCAGTGGTTAAGTGCCTGTGGGTTCAATCCCCAATACCAAAAAAAAAAAAGGAAAGGATTGTGCATATAGCTCAGTAGCAGAGTGATTGGGGGCAGAGGGCGCAGAGAGATTTGTAATCAAAAAGCAATCTTTTACTGGACACAGTGGTACACACACATAATCCCAGTAGCTCAGGAGGCTGAGATGTAGCTCAGTGTTTAAGTGCCCCTGAGCTCAATCCCTCCTCCAAAAAGAGTACCCCCCAAAGAAATCTATGATGAATAAGCTGTGTGTTCTTATCACATCATTCAACCTTACTGAACTACACATAAAATTCAACTTTATTTCAGAGATACTTTGAAGATCAAGAAACAAGATTTCATTAAACTGCCTTAATGTCCTGCTAAAAACCACCAATGACAGCTCTCTGGTCATTCAGAAGGTACTTGGGCCTCCAATAAGGCTGAGAAATAATGGCCTTTGATTCTGAAACTGAAACCCTAATGGAGTGCCAACCTTACTTCTCACCTGACCATCATTATGTTTGTAGGTACTGGGTCATTCTAAGCTTTGGTTTCTTCCTGGAGGTGCTAAAGAAAGTAAAACCTGATCATCATCCTGGAGCCTGCAATAAGATTTCAGACAGAAATACGAAGCACTTTATAGGTGTTAGAGAACCATGGGAGGTATCAGCAGTATTTCCATCTTCTCAGGTTCCTACACTCAATGCTCACCTGAATACTTCTTTCAATTTTGTCAAAAGCCCCATCTCTCTTACAAAACCTTCTCAATTCCCTATTCCTTTCCTTTCAACCAGCTCTATTGCTTAAGTGGTCCTGCAAGTTCTTTATTATATTCTGTGTTTTATTTTCTTAACTGTAAGCGTCACAAGTAACAAGACCAGTATTTAAACACCCACATCACCAGTGTCTGTGGCAGCCGACTGTAAAACATATTCAGAAAATGCTTATTACTACATTCAAAAGGACCCGGTCAACCTCAGTAAGGTTGAAGCACTCTTAATTCAGTAAGAATTAAGAGTGCTTCAACCACACACACACATACACATTAACCTGGGATGTATAGATTTAAATCCAAATGCAAATTTAATAATCATATCGACCTGGGATATCATATTTGAACAAGCGGCCACACCCACAGATCAACACATTACTTCGGTTATCCTTGCCACCTCTGGTCTGGTAGCTCTGGAACGTGCAAGTTTCTGCTACTGTAAATGTCTTTCCTCTGGTTCTCCTAACACTGTTTTCACCTTATACCCAGCAGTCCCCCTCACTGTATAGGGTATGATCGTAACCGTGAAGCAGGGCCAATAGCCGACTGGCTGCTTCGGACACCCAGGTACCTCCGACATAGGGCCAGAGATGCTCGCACCGCAGAGCAGCCTGATATCTGATCCGCACAAGTTACCCACGGCCATTCGTTCGGGGTCACCTCGGCGATCCCGGGGAAAAGCGGAGGCCTGAGAGGAGCTGCGCGCAGGGTCGAGGGTATGGGACCCTGGCCCCGTGCCGGGAGGTGACCCCACGGCCCACACGTTCCCCTTCTCACCTGCAGCACCAGAGCTTGTGCGGCCCCGGGCGGGAAGCCCATGCGGTCCGATGGGTGGCGCAGCAGGCGGTAGAAATCAGTCTTGCGGTAGAGGAAGCCGAAGAGAACGCGCAGAAAGTCCTGAACATTGCCCACGTGTTGCAAGATGCCCAGCAGGGCCTGGTCATATAGTTCAGCAGCCCCGGGCTCCATGTCTCCGCAGTCCGAGGGACCCCACCACCGGCACCAACACGGACCGGCCAATTGACCACTTCCGGCGTGCGCTCCTAACGGCTCCCCCGGACAGCGAGGCCGTGGAACTTCCGGTCCGCGCCTGTTCCTGCCTTCAAACTGAGTATGCTCTCCGCGGCCCCCGCGGCCCCACTGGGCTTTGCCCCAGAGCAGCATTCGCTAAAAGAGCCTGACGTGAGCCCCCTTGTGGCTCCTACGCACAAGAAAGCCGATGGTTACTGGGCAGAGCGTGCCTGGCGGCCATGTTCGAAGAGGGCGGAAGAGTTGAAGTGAGTAGCATCACATGATCGGTTGGTTTTTGTCATGTGTTGTGGTGTTAACTTCCCGCCCAAATATCTCTAGCCCCTAGGTAAACCTCGGACCGTGGTGCTTGTTTAGTTGGTAGTAGGTCGGAGAAGGGAAGTTCTGTGCTTGTTATTTGTATGAATTTCTTATTAATACAGAGCTGTGGTCAGGCGAGATGGGCATGCCCGTAATTCAGGCAGCCCGAAGGCAGGAGGATTTCCAAATTAAAGGCCAGCCTCAGCAATTTAGCGAGGGCCCAAGCAATTTAGAGAGACCTTGTCTCAAAAATAAAAAGAGCTGGGAATGTGGCTCTGTGGTAAAGCGCCCCAGAAAACCCGCACCCCCCAATAAAAGAGTCTGAGTGAAACTCAGGCCTGTTGCAACAGAAGAAATTAAAGATGACTTTAAAAGGACAAGAAAAAAAACATAGAACGCATCCACTTATAAGTTGGAAATGCCCCGTGCAAAATAAAGAATCTAATATGCTATCATTGTGAAATAAAAGTCTGTTATGTGTACTATGATCTATATCTATGTGTCATATGTACCTAAGTGTGTGTCAAAGTATAATCTCAAAAAAACTTTACCAGAGGTAAAACTGCTTCAAAGAGTTTTTTGAGGAACTGGATGTTTACAGATATCTTAAGAAAATGTTAAATGTAAGATGGTTGGAATATATGCTAATCAGGTTGGTGTTCTACAAGATGATAAAACTGTAGGTAATCATTTCTAGTGGACAAATGACTTACACCTATACTGGTCTAAAATCTGCAAGTTAACATCTTCACAGTGTATGGTCTCTGATGAATTTTAAATTAAGTCACACTGAAGTAAATTGCCCTAGAGCAGTGGTTCTGAAAAGTTTTTTTTTTTTTACTTAGGACCCATTTATGCTCTTAAAATTTGTTGAAGACTCCAAAAATTTTGGTTTGTATTAGTTTTGTTTATCAGTATTTATCATATTGGAAATTAAAATTAGTTTTTCAAATATATATTCATTTTTAAATAACCATAAAAACACATCATATGTTAACATTATTTTGCAGGAAAAAATAATATTCTTCAAAGCAGTGAAAATTTAGTGAGAAGAGTAACAGTTTTACATTTTTGCAAATCTTTTTAATGTCTGGATTAATGAAAGACAGTAAGATCCTCACATGATACACTATGTTATGCAGTTCTTCCAAATGTTCACTAGTTTTATTACACAATGTCAAAAAAAAAAGTCACATTGGGCCAGGGAGGTGGCCCACCCTGTAATCCCAGCAGTTTGGAAGGCTGAGACAGGATTGCAAAAGCAAGGTGCTAAGCAATTCAGTGAGACCCTGTCTCTAAATAAAATTCAAAATAAGGCTGGGGATGTGGCTCTGTGGTTGAATGCCCCTGAATTCAAACCCTGGTACAAAAAAAAAAAAAAAAGTCACATTGGATTAGTTTCCCATTGACCTCACCAGAGAATGTTTTAGTTATTGGGAAGCTTATAGAGGTAGGATGTATGTTTCAAAATTTTTTAATTTTGGCTTTAAAACTTGAACTTTATTATTGGCATTAAATACCATCAATTGTTTGCCTGGAGGTGACAATCTTACTTCATTCTATCATGCAGTAGACATGATAGTCCATGAAAAGAGGTTTAACTCATTTACTGACAACTCAGTTGTCCAAGTGCTTTGCATCGAAGCAACTGCCACCTCAAAATGAAGCAGAAGTATTTTATGTGTAGTTCTCTTTTCATGACACAGAATATTAAGATTTTTTGTCAAATGTCAATAATTAATAAAATTTAAAAATTCAACACTTCATCAGGAGCACTCACAAGTGGAACTATGTATTTTTAATTTTTACCAGAAGTGCAAAGCAGTGAATAATACAGTGCTACAATGCCTACTAGTGGAGTTTGGTGCCTTTTATGGACTGAATGTGTCTCCCCCAAATTCATATGTTGTTGCATTAACCCCATTGTGACTGTATTTGGAGATACAGACTTCAGTAAGGTGATTAAGGTTTAATGAAGTCAAATGAGTGGGGCCCAACCCTATAGAGCTCATACCTTTTCTTTTTTAGAGGAGTGTGTGTGTGTGTTGCCTAGGGGATTAGAACCCAGGGCCTTGTGATGAAAGGCAAGCACTCTAACAATTGAGCTATATCCCTGGCGCCAGGATGATACCTTTATACCAAAAGGAAGAGAGATTAGCAACCTTGTTACTGGCAGCCACTAGGCCTGCCTGCCTAAGAAATAAGCAAAAGATATAAAAAGGAAAAATGAATTTTATGCAGTTTGATCAAACTGGGGAGAAGCAGCTAGATTGTTTCTCTTTAGTCTTATGAACACTGTTGCAATTTATAGAAACAAAAGTAAGGATATACATAGATGTAGATTTAGTTAGACTGTACTAGCCAAGAGGACATGTCACTTTTAGCTCCTTTGTCCCCCATACTTGCCATAGGAATATTTGGTTTGGGAGGACTATTTGAAGCTTTTAATTTTAAAGGATCTCCATTTTGATCTCTACACAAAAGAAAGATCAAATGAGGATACAATGAGATTACTATAAGCCAGGAAGAGAGCCCCCTCACCAGATAACAATCCTGACAGCACCTTGATCTTGAACTTCCAGCCTCTAGAACTGTAAGAGAATACATTTCTGTTAATCCACTTTAGTCTATGGTGCTTTGTTACAATACCCTAGCAATGCAAGTACTTTGATTTCTGCTGAGACAATTACAGTTTTACCTTCGTTGCTTTGGGGCCATTACCACCAATGCTATCATAGTAAAAAGGCAAATAATATTGTTATTTTGACCTTGAAAGCAAACCAACACCACCACCCCACCACCCCACCTCCCGGAGGGTTCACATACTACATTCTGAGAATCTCTGCCCTGAAGAAGTAATGAATTATTGGGTGAGCCTCAATAGACTTTGAAAGGACTTGCTGTCATCTCACTACATTTCAAAATTTTTAATAATTTCTTTAACATCTAAAATTATCATAAGAAATAAAATAGTCTCCTGAGAGGGAAAATCAACAGAAACTGCAGTATAAAAGAGAACAGATGTGACTGTGTGACCAATGTGATGCTACAATATGTATACTCAGAAAAATGAGAAATTATATCCCATCTATGTATGATATATCAAAGTATATAAGTGCATTCTATTGTCATGTATGACTAATTAAAAAAAATAAACAAGAACTTTTTAAATTAAAAAAGAAAGAGAACAGAGACTTACTTTTGAATCTGATACCACATGGTATTACCACATGCATTACCTATTCAAAAAATATATAAAATTATTTTGAAAATACAGTTAATAGAAAGCTAAATATAATCCTACAATACAATCCAGCAATTGTGCTCTTATGTATTTACCCAACTTATTTGAAAATTATGTCCACACAAAAACCTACAATAAATATTTATTGCAACTTTATTCATAGTTGTCAAAACTTGGAAGCAACCAAGATTTCCTCAATAAATAAATGGTTAAGCAAAGTGTAGTATATTCATAAAACAAAATATCACTCAGCAATAAGAAAAAATGAGCTATACAACTACCAAAAAAAACTGGATTAATATTAAATGCATGTTGCTAAGAAATAGAAGGAAGTCAGAAAATCCTATCATCCAATTACATGACATTATGGAAAAGGCAAAATATGGAAAGAGTAATAAGATCAGTGATTTCCAGGCCTCAGTTGTGAGAAAAGATTGAATAGCAAAGTATGGGAATTATTTAGGATGTAAAACTATTCTGTAAGATATTAATTATGGATATATGACACTGTAAATTTGTCAAAACTCAGAAATCTAAGGCGTAGAGTGTTAATATATGCAAAATTGCTTAGGAAATTGAGGGATCTGAGAACAGAATGCAGAATATGACAAATGTAATAATGTAACTTTATTACAAATGTATGAAATGTCTTATCTGAAGGGAGTAGTAGAAAGTTAGTGACCTAAGTAACTTTGGAAATGAACAGAGTCAGTAAGACTGAAGGCAAAAGGAACAGTACACAGACTTTGAACTGTGGCCAATAAGAGTTTATCACAAGGGGTTGGGGTTGGGGTTGTGGCTCAGAGGTAGAGCACTCGCCTACCATGCGTCAGGCACTGGGTTTGATCCTCAGCACCACATAAAAATAAAATAAAATAAAGATATTGCATCTACCTACAACCAAAAAATAAATATTAAAAAAAAGAGTTTAACACAAGTATCCTTATGTTTCCCAGAAGAATATAGATTATCAGTTCTGAAATCACTAGATATAGGGTGGAAAAAACAATCAAGTAAATGGTTGTGGGTAGTAGAAGCCAGATTTTTCACTGTTGGAATAGGAGGTTACAGAAAAGCAAAGGAAAGAGGCTAGAATGATCCATGTGATAATGAGTCTAAGTTGGAGACATTGGTATAAATTTAAGTTTAGCTTACTATAGATAAATATGACTACATGTAGAATCATTTATAGAAATGTGTCTATACTGGTTAGTGTACATGCATATTTCCTTGCTCTCAGCTGAAAGAATCCAGAAGCATTGCCTCAGCATCAATAAATACACCCCAGAACCCAGATCTTGGTTTCTAATATTATTCTCCAATAGAAAACCAGGACTCCTTGGAGAAGTGATTCTAGAATTACTGCAGAAAATATGCAAGATTAGTCTGGGTCATCTTGCAGTGTCTCAAAATAGAAAAGCAGTAAAACACACATTTATAAGGTATGACAAAGGAATAAGAGTCAACTGAAAAAGTGCCCAGTAACCAGAGCTGGAACAAGCCAAGCAACAAACTAAAGTAGCATTATATTAGAACACAAAGTACAAAATGAATATATATGAGTCCATACTTATATTGATTGATATATAAGACACATATACAGATATATAGATAAATATATATGTACATATATATATATATATATATATATATATGTCATACTGAACAAATAAATGGAAGAGAATAGTCAAATAGCTGTTCAGAAGAATTGCAAATAGTGGCAGGCATGGTGGCACACGCCTGTAATCCCAGTGGCTCAGGAGGCTGAGGCAGGAGGATCGTGAGTTCAAAGCCAGCCTCAGCAACTTAGGTCCTAAATCAACTCAGTGAGACCCTGTCTCTAAATAAAATATGAAAAGGGTTGGGGATGTAGCTCACTAGTTAAATACCACTGGTTTCAATCTGAGGTAACAAAAAAAAAAGGATGAGGAGGAGGGGGAGGAAAGAAGAATAATTCCAAATAGTATATGTAGATACTTCCACTCATGGAGGTGGAACATGACTTCACTCCTTATGCTTAGGATACGCATAGTGACTTTTTTCCTAATGGTACAGTATAAAAAGAGGAAAAAAGAGGGTTACTTACCCTTTAAGCAACCTGTAAGTAACCCTTATGTATACACAAAACATACATATATGTGTATATATAACTTAATAGAATTGAACAAATGATAGAGATAAAGAGGCATATTTTGTAGATATTTCATAACTATAAAAGTTTCTATTAATCAAGATGCTATAACATTCCTAAATTAGTAGTCATCTAGTGGATATATTGCAGTTTGGATATGAGGTTTGGATAAGCTCATATGTGAGATAAAACAGGAATGTTCAGAGGTGAAATGATTAGATTTTGAGAGTGGTAATCTAATCAGTGGGTACATCTTTTTGATGGGTTAATAATTTGAATGGAATAATGGGTGGTAACTATAGGCACGTAGGGCATGGCAGGAGGAAGTAGGTCACTGGCAGTATGCTCTTGGGGATTATAGTATCCCTGACTTCTTGAACTCAATCTCTTTCTGCTTCCTGGCAATAGTATTAATGACAAAGTAGTATTATATTAGAACCGAAAACATAAAATGAATATACCTGAGTCCATACTGACATTGATTGATAGATAATATACAAATGCAGATATATATGATTTATTATATATTGATACATAGAAACATGTCTATCATACTGAATAAGTGGAATTCTCATTCAAAATAATTCCAAATAGTTTATGTAGAATGAGCCAAAATAAACTTTTCCTCTTCTAGGTTGTTCATGTCAGGTATATTGGTCACAGCGACAAAAAGCTGACTGAAACAGAATAGGATTTATTTTTGCCAGAATTTTTGTTGTTTTCAATGGGACAATTAGCCACATTATCCACGTAACCACTTCCTCTGTTTATGTAGTCTTGATTTTAATCCCTGTTAAATATGTTACAAATATTTTTTTCAGTTCATTTATCTTTCAGCTTTCTTCACTATTTTTGTGTTGTGCATATATTTATGCAAGTTTTCAACTACAATGTAGTCAAACCTTTAGTCTTTACTTTTATAGCTTCTTGATTCTGTGCTTATGAAAGTTTTTCCACCCCAAGATTATCATATATTCTTCTGTGTTCTCTTCTGACAGCTGTACAGTTTTGTTTTTATTTTTAGTTCTATAATCTATCTGTACTTTTGTTTCATGTGTGGTATAAAGTATAGATATAACTTTATTTTGTTCCAAATGATTCCTCAACTGCTTTCACACTGTTTTGTTGTGTTGTTTTGTTTGTTTAATGTAGAGGGTTTTTTTAACTTTGTTTTTTATCTGTTTATTTTTTTATGTAGTGCTAAGGATCAAATCCAGTGCCTCATGTGCTAGGCAAGTGCTCTACTGCTGAGCCACAACCCAGACCCATAAATGTAGGGTTTTTTTTTTTAATTTGATTAGCTATTGATGATGGACCTTTATTTATTGATTTGTTTATATGTGATGCTGAAAATCAAACCCAATGTCTCACACATGCTAGGCAAGCCCTCTACCACTGAGCCACAACCCCAGCCCTAAATGTAGGGTTTTTTAAAACATTTTTTTCGTTGTCAATGGACCTTTATTTAATTAATTAATTTATTTATTATTTATTTATTTATTATTTATTTATTTAAATGTGGTGCTGAGAATCAAACCCAGCACTTCACACATGCCAAGCAAGTGCTGTAACACTGATCCACAGTCCCATCCCTCTCACACTATTTACTGAAAAGAACTATCCTTTGTCCTGATCTGAAATGTCACTCTTCTCAGAAGCTATTTTGTTCCTCAGATCCCTTTATCTATCTTGCACCTGTGGCATTTTTTTTAAATATTTTATTTTTTAGTTGTAGATGGACACAATATCTTTATTTTATTTTTATGTGGTGCTGAGGATTCAACCCAGGGCCTCACACGTGCTAGGCGAGCGCTCTACTGCTGAGCCACAACTCCAGCCCGTGGTGTTTTTAACAGGGTAACTTATGCAGTTTCTCCACAACCTCTATTCCCTGGCAACTCATCCTTTATCAGACCTCCTTTTTCCTCCTGTCCAGCCTGTGACCTTTGAAAAAATGGACTAACAACACCTGGTGTTTGGGGCTCTTCTGGACCAGAAAGCAAACAGCATGTTCCAAAAATTCTAACTCCTTTTCACTCCTTTGCTCATTCTTCTGTCACAGGCAGTCAGGCCCTCTAAGCATAGGAAGCCACAGCAGCTCCTCAGCCAAGCAAGGGCTGGACACAGAGGGAAGCCAAGAGGCTCAAGGCAGATCTGGATAGTTCCTTGACAGTTTTATCCACTGTCCTGGTAAAAAACCTTCCCAGAAACTGGTATTTGCATATGGGTCTCTCCCTCCTGAACACATCTTTAGGTTCTTCTGCTGGTTCCTCAGGTTTTCCTTACTTACAGACTATTCCTGGAAAGGGATAAGCTGCACCTCTTACCCTCACTGACTCCCAGTCTCTGCACTCTCTGAGAGGTAATTAATCCTACTCATCATAGGCACTCACAAGGCAAGGGCACATCATTGTCTGGTTATTATTTTTTTTTTGGTACTAGGATTGAACCCAGGGGCACTTAACAACTGAGCCACATCCCCAGCCCTTTTTTGTATTTCCCCCACCTTTTTTGTATTTTATTTAAAGACAGGGTTTCACTGAATTGCCTAGGGCCTCACTAAGTTTCTGAGACTGACTTTGAACTCGTGATCCTCCTGCCTCAGCATCCTGAGCGGCTGGGATTATAAGCATGCACCATTCTCCCCAGCTGGTTAATCTTTTTAAAGAGGGAAAGGAAATAGAACTTAACATAAGCTCTCCATAAATTCCTTCACCACATGTATTTTTTATGTCATTTGCAAAAAACAAAAAAAGGCAGCCAGAATACAATATGTGACATTAAAATACTATTTCTGCTCAACAAATATTTATTGAATTCTCTGCTTTCTTTTTTTTTAAGAGAGAGAGAGAATTTTTTAATATTTATCTTTCAGTTTTCGGTGGACACAACATTTTTTTTTTTATTTGGTGCTGAGGATCGAACCCAGGCAAGTGCATTATCACTTGAGTCATATCCCCAGCCCTGAATTGTGTGCTTTCAACAAAGCAAGTCATCTTTTTCTCTCCACTATAGCTTCTGCTTCTGGAGAGTTCTCCATGGAGGCTCATATTGAGCTGACTTGAAGCCAACTAAGCTCTGCTCTAAGCATGAGACTGAGGTGGTAGGACCCGCCTAACCCCTAAAACTCCCAGCCTTCAGACATGCAGTGGCCTCAACTGGAGGAATAGCCTTACTAGTCACTGTAACTAGAGACCAAACCAAACACCATCTTCCAGGTGGGGTCATGACCCATGACCAAAGCATTTGTGAGAACATCATTCTGTGACTCACCAGAAAAAAACACAAGAGGGCAGGTCTGAAGGGATCTGTTTTACCTTGTTTGTTGCCATGTCATAGCCTCCCACCCACATCCACCTCGTGGGTGGTGGAAATGGGGTTCCTCTGGATAGAATGGGCTGGCTGTGAAAAGTAGGGCGGTGAAAAAAACCACAGAACACAGGAAGTAATTTTAAAAGCCAGGCAGGACAGGCTAACCAATCTTAGGAATGGAGCTTCCACACTAAAAAGAGCAAAATGGAGCCCCCCACTTGCTTTATTTATATTGGGGAACATCAGAGGTTTTCCATGGAATGTTCTTTGCCAAATAAGGTAGGAGGTGGGCGTGTCCCATTGGGTTACGCCCAACTCTGGAGCTACAAGAGGGGTCTTCCTAGTAGAGCAGAGATAGAGGTCATGTGCCTTGGGCAGTCTAATGCGCTCAGGGGAGCCTAAGATAGTTCCCAAAATAAAACCTAAATCTCCTTGGCTTTGATACCAAGTGAAGGCCCCCCAAGTAATTCACAGATGCCTTCCTACAATAGCCCATGAGGGGTCAGTTTCTGTTCTCAGGGACAGTGGTGAATGTTAAAGGCTTACACAGAATGGAGACTTTTTTGACAAGAGAATTAAAGGAGGGAAAGTGGGTAAGAAGGAACCCATGAGAGAATTGGGGCCTGACACAAACACAGGATGTGTCTGTGCCCAGCAGCCCCCAAACCTGAGCCTTCAAGTATGAGGTTACCTCACAGGGACAGACACCTGAGTGACATGGACTTCAGGGACCTGCTATAGGAGCAGAGGGGCCACCAGTAGTGCTGCTGGGTACCTCATGACCAGAGTGACAGCCACTTTCCTGGAACAGCCTCCCCCAGACCCTCAGAGGGTGTGAGCTAAGAGACCACTACCACAGGGAAGACCCTCATGGTCCCTTGGTACAGAGTCAAGGAGACTAGATGGGCTCTGACTCCATCAGAACTCCTGCACGTGACTAGGCAAAGAGCTGCTGATGGCACCAGCCCCAGAGGGAGAATTCTCAAAGCCGTGGTTGACATAGACATTGGTCATGTTGGTAGGGAAGGAGTGCTTCCGGCAGAAAGCTGTGTTGGCTGTTGCTGCCTCTTTGATTTGCTTCTGTTCCAGCACCAGAGCTGGGTTGACATCAGGCCCTGCAGAGAGATAGGGACAGAGACCCACACTCTGGTAGGCAGGCAGGGGACACAGACAGTGACACAATCAAAGAGGACCTGAGTCCCCAACCCCTGCACCTCCCCTGCTCCTCCCCTGCACTTGTTCTACCCCGCCAGTATCCATTTCAGCCAGCCTCCATGGTACCCCACCCATCTGCTTTTGTAAGCATGCTCTTAGGGAAAACCCTGAAACCAAATTTCTTTCTCCCTTTCTTCCTGGGACATCTGGTGCCAACATCCATAGCTAACCTTACTCTAAGAGATGCTATTCCTTATTATGTACAACAAACTCAGGACACAAAGATCCCACAGGGTGCTGACTGTTCTTGCCTTTCTGGGTCACTGCCTATGTGGTCTAAGCCTCAAGGTGGGAGGTGCTGACTGATGTGCAAGGGTGGGTTTCTGCAAACTCCTGGCCACCCCTACATCCCCCAGGCACTCTGGGAACCTCCAAGAAGCAGTACCACCTGTGGCTTTGAGACCTGAGTCTTCCCTTCTCAGAGCAGACCTGAGGAGATGGTCTTCCTTGCCCCTTTCTTGGGTATCACCCACCATCCCCAGTGCACATATCTTCTCTTTCAAAGAGGGTCATGAAGTTATTATAAGAGAATATGGTGTCACAGTGGGAACACTGCAGCTGTGGGCTACAACCCTTTCTCATCTGACCAAGTCTGTGATCTGGGGTAGATGTCCCAGTTTCCTCATCTGTACAGTGAGAATGATAATAAAATCTACTTCTGGGGATGACAAGAGAATCACAAATATGTTGATGTACAAACATACCCTTCTATAAATGTTTTCTAATAATATTATATTTCTAATACAGTCTAATGGGGAAGGGGTAAAATTGAACTCCTCACACCTTCGCCACCCTGAGAGCCAGAAAAACCCTCATCCTCAGGGGCTTAGTTTAAATCTCTGTGGGGATTGATTTTTCCCCACCCTTTTTTTTTTTTTTTTTTTTTTTTTTTGGTGAGACAGGGCCTTACTAAATTGCTTAGAGCCTCGCCAAGTTGCTGAGGCTGGCTTTGAACTTGCAATCTCTTGTCTTAGCCTCCCAAGCCACTGAGGTTATAGCCATGTACCACTGTACCTGGTGTAGAACATGACTTTTAATAACCATGTCCATCATAAGGATACAGGGAAATGGGCAATTGCACAAGCTGCTGGTACAAGTTTAAATGGTAAAATTTTCTGAAGGGTATTAATAATTGGTATTAACAATCAACATCCACAGGCCTTCTCTAAAGAAATATTGGAGGATTAGGCCAAAGACTTAGCCACGAGTTCACTCACTGCAGCACTGGTAATAATAGTGTAAAATCAGAAATAATTTAATGTCCAACAGTTGGAAGCTGGTTAAATAAATCATGGTAGAACCATACAATAATATGATGTTTTCAAACTATGGGTTGCCACCCATTAAGTAGTCATGAAATTAACTTAGATTAACACCAGCATTTTTTAGATTAATGACGGGATAGAACCAAAAATGTCAGAATGTTTCACATATAGTAAAGACAAGCATTATTTTATTTGTGAACCATTTGTCTTAGTTCTATGTATCTACCTATTTGCTCACACTCATCACCTCTCAACATAAAATGTATTTCTTGGTTGGTATGTGTAGAGCACTTACCTAGTATGTGCAAAGCCCTTGGTTTGATCTACAGCAATTCAAAACAAAATTGTTGCTGTTGTCATGGTTGTTGAAGATCGGGTTTTTTAAAATCTGACTTCAGTGCAGGGAGTGGGCCACTGAAGCAGTCTTTGAGATACGATCCACTAACAAAGAAGGATGCTCACAACATGTCAAGTTAAAAACAGCAACTTCCAAAACTCAAGGTCTCTGCCATTTCATGCTCCTGACATTTGTTGTTAGTGCTGTGTCTCCCTGAGTTTTTCTGAAGGGCACATACCATTGTTGTGGTTTTTATCATAACTGTAACACCCTGGAAAAAACAGGTCCAGGACTCACCTACATAGCTAAGGATGACTGGCAGGAAGACCAGGCCATGCAGCATGCCCATCAGAGTGATCAGTAGGTTGAGGCGGAAGAAGAAGATCTGTATGAGCTGGGCATCAGCAAAGCCCAGGATGAGGATGCCCGGCAGGTTGGTCATGGCCACCCCAGCAAATACCTGACAGAATGGATCACAGCCAAGTGTTAATTAGGACACAAAGTATTAGGTGGGGCACAGGGAAACCCACCCCATTCCACTCACTGCACTGCCCATGGAAATGGTAGCTTCCTTGGCCCTCTCCACGTGGGTGGGTTTGGTGCTGATGGCAAAGGAGCGGGTGATGTGGGATACAAACTCCACAGACATGCCCACTGCCTATAGAAGAGAGGGGGCTTTGTCTGAGAAGACAGAGGAAGAAGTGGGGAATGAGACAAGAGTGGCAGGCATCAATTCTGTATAGAACTGGGAGTATCCAATGACTCTGAATCCCCAACCACCCCTCCAAGGGTTCTTTAGCAAGTTACCATAACGAGGTTGATGAGAGACACAGCGTTGTAGCTGATGCCCCACAAGGCCATGAAGCCAATGGTGTCCGAGAGGATCATGATGATGGAGAGCAGGTTGAGGAGGCCCGATCGTGTGTCCAGGCCCAACAGGAGGTAGCAGACAATGAATGTGGGCAGGAAGCAGAGGGCAAGAGCAAAGACTCCCTCTGGGAGAACAGTCAAGTACTGCTCGTAGAACACGTTGGTGATCCTGCCAGAGAGCATGGTCACAGCACAGGCCTTGAGTGCCTTTCTAATGGGCAGGATCCCCCCATTTCAGAAGGACAATACTAAGGCCTGGAGAGGCACAAATTGGTATATTAACCAGCATGGGAAATGATCAGGCTCCAGGCCACTACTGGAGCCTTCAGATCTGAAGCTGATCCTTGTCTCTTGCAACTGCTCAAAAACCTGCTGCTCTGACCTCCCATTTCCTACAGATACCCCCACCTTATTTTGGCCCAGCCCACTAGGTCCTCACGTGTAGGGGAAGACCTCAAAGTCTGGATCTGTCCCGGGCACCTTCCGCAGGTCAGCAGTGATGTTGGCTGCCAGCAACTGGGCTGCCTGCAGAGCTTTTGTGTAATCCTGTGAGTTCTTCAGGGGCTTGTGGTAGGCCATGAACTGGGAGGCTAGATGGCCATGGTGCATGGGAGAAGGAAAGTCAAAGGTCATAAGGTAGCCAGGCACGATGGTGCATGCCTGTAATCCCAGCAGCTTGGGAGGCTAAGGCAGAAGGATCACAAGTTCAAAGCCAGCCTCAGCAAAAGCAAAGTGCTAAGCAACTCAGTGAAACCTTGTCTCTAAATAAAATACAAAATAGGGTTGGGGATATCGCTCAGTGATTGAGTGCTCCTGAGTTCAATCCCTGGTAACCCCTCAAAAAAAGTCAAAATTGTTCAGGACACCCTCACAGCACTCTAGGGACAATGACAGGATTCAGAGCTCTGCCACCCCCATCCAAAATTCATGGTAAATTTTGTGTGTAAGGGGCCTGCATTTTCATTTTGTACCAGCCCCAAAAATTCTGTAGCTGGTCCTACCAATGTGGGAGGCCCAAGTCCAGGCCTGACCTTGATAGATAGAACCCAAAGAAATCTCCCTGGTGAACCCAAATCCCTCCCTGTAAATATTCATTGGATTTTTCAAATTAATTGTATTTAAAATTCATATATTCCTATAGGAAAAGACTAGAAAAGAAGACAGAAAAATGAAAACCACTGAATTATAATAGCTGTGGCTTATGGCTCCTGCCAGCAAGTATAATAAAAGTTATTTCTCAATTGTGTACAGTGGCATGAGCATCAGGAAAAGAAATAAGAGATCTATGTAGAGGAAAAAAGGAAAAAAGAAGAGAAGTGGAGGAAAAAAGAAGAGAAGTGGACCTGGACATACACAATCTTCAAGCAGGAAGGTGACTTCAGAGCTTCTCACTAGCCCTCTAAACCACCTGGAAGTGGTTCACACCCAGATGGCCACCCCAAACCAGAGATTTAGGTCTGGTAGGTCATGGTGAGTCCTGGGAACTTGCATTTCTAACAATTTCCAGGTGATGGTGATGCATATCCAGGGTTTTCCCTTTGAGAAGTGTTGCTGTAGAATAACCTAGTGCACACATGAGGAGACTAAGATTGGAGGTGGGTACAAACCTGCCCCAGGTCATGGAATGGAAGAATGGCTCCCTGCATGCCCCCTCCATGACATGACCTGCTTCTCTGTTCCTAACTGAGACATGCCACCCCTTTCTGTCCACACTGACTCTACATAGCCTGTACTGCCCAAGGACCAGGGCTGGGGCAGATGTGGGGGTGCCTTTCTTGGAAGATGGGAATTTCATGGAAGAGTTAATTGGGAAGGTAAGTGAGTAAGCTACACAGTCAATTTGTACCTAAGATTTCAAACTGTGACTTGTTTCACTACAAAGTGAGAGAATCCATTGGTAGCTCCTTCACCCACCCTCAGACCCATCTCCACACCTGCTCCACTGAGGTCCCTATGCTGAGTGTATATATAGAGAGTTAGATACAGCTGGCTTCTCATGCAGATAGCTGTCTGGTTCTACCACCTGCTGTATGAAGCTAACATCATGGTCCTTTTTTCCTGTGTGTATCCCTTTTTGCTGTTGATAGTTGCTGGGATTGCACTATAGCAAGACATCCTAACTTATTCAGCCATCTGCCTTCTGTTGACATCTGGATATGATTTATGCATTTGTGAAAAGGTGCTTAGCCCAGGGTTAGTGTAGGAGGCTCCTAAGTATGACAGAAGCTGCTGAAAGAATGTCACAAAGTTCATGCTGATCATGAACTTGAGGTGGAAGAAAGAGTAAAGTGTGAGGATGTGGACTTGGGAAATAGGACTCTTGCTAACAGGGCCTGAACAATTACAATCTGTCCCCTTCCCCATAGGAGGGAGGAAAGAAGATGTAAGTTAGAAAGGTTATTTCTGGGACCCTTAGGGACCTCTGAAGCAGCTGACTTTGGGTCTTCTCACCAAACAAGGTCATGCTTACCTAAAACCTGGCCATCTGGGCCCAAATTCACAGAGGTGCTGTATGCTGCCAGGCCACTGTAAGGAGGAGGCCAGGACAAAGGATTAGTGGGATGAGGCCTCCTCCTGTCTGTTCATCTCTCTGCACCCCAGAGAGGCTTCACCTTGCCCCCTTGTGCCCCTCTGGATCCATCCCCTTCTGGGGTCCACAGGTCTACCCACCCTTCCCAGTGGAAGCCCCTCTCTGAGCCTACCCTTTGGGACATTTGATGTTGGGCACATCACTCAGGAACCAGGGAAGATACTTGTGGAATTGCTCCACTGTGGGCCGCACGGGGCCCAAGGTGAAGCTCATGCAATTCTTTAAGCAGTTCCAGGAGTCTGTAGAGAAGGGGGACTGTGGGCAGCAGCACCTCAGGTCATGCAGCTCCTGCTCTGAATCCCCTCTCCTCTGCCCCTATCTAAGGCACCCAGCTCCTAGGGATATTTGCATTTGTCATTTCTAAATGTGGGAAATGATCCCCTCAGTTATAGAAACCCTGGCACCTAGGGGCAGGTGGGGAAGGGGAGTTTGGGGTAGGAAACACAGGCTCTCCCTCTACCTACAAATGCAGCAGATACTGATGCAAAATCGTGCACCAGCCTTAGCTCTATTCCTGACTCCTCCACCCAATGCCCATGGTAAACATGCCCCCTGAGCATGGCACAATACTTCTAAGAGACACAAGGGTATAAATGCTGGTGGGTCACACACCCAAGTATTCCTCAGGGACTCCTGAGGCTTACTCTGTGCCCTTGGCCCCAATGGTCACTGCTATAGAGGTTGCGGGCTGAGAGAGAGGCTCACCACTCCTTTCCTTTCTCTTGCTTCAGTTTCCCCAAGCTGTAGTGGGCAGTGAGCCCCCTAGGCCCCACACTTACTCTCGGTTGAGGGGCAGAACTCATCCTTATTGGGACCAGAGATATAAAGGCGGCAGCAGGAGGATGGGGTCAGCCAGTCAATGAAGTCATCCACCCAGGAGGAGGCAGAAATGGCCAGGTAAGACCTGAGGACAGCAGGAGGAAGTGAGGGGCCAGGACTAACAGGGAGGGTGGTGGGTAATTCCTGTAGCTTAACCCCCATGTTAGGCCTCCCCAGGCGTTTGATTGCAGGTGGGCTAGGCAGTAGCAAAGCAGGCAGTAAGAGGGCACAGGAGGAGAGTGGAGGATGAAGACAGGAAGCAGGCTGGGGTTCTGGGTTGGCCTGCACTTACTGATCAGGGAATTCAGTGGCATACTGGATCTTCTGGGTTAAGGAGAAGCTGTCACAGCCTGCGCTGGAACAGATGGCATTCATGCCCGCCTCACTGGAGAAATTGTAGCCTGAGGTGGTAACAAAGTACACCGGGGGCCCCACCTCAAAGTATTGATTCATAAAGAGGAAGTAATCCAGCATGTATGAGTCCTGGGAAGGAGGATCAGAGAGTGTCAGGAGACCTTATGTGCCCCTAGAAGTACATGCTCAAGGGGGGGTAGACCTGTGGACCCCAGAAGGGGATGGATCCAAAGGGGCACAAGGGGGCAAGGTAAAGCCTCTGGCAGAGGTATACTCAGAGGAAACATGCAGGTACTCACAGAGGTACATGCAAAGGTGACACACACAGAAGTACACTCAGAGGTACACATAGTAAATGTTCAGAGGTCACACACAAGGTACACATAAAGAGGGACAGAGACAAGTACACAATCAGAAATATTCTCACAGATGTACAGTGCAGTTACAGAGGTTTCAGGTATACCTACAGATATACATACTCTGATGTTCACGCATATAGGTATAATCACAGGTACATGCACAGAAATATGCTTATAAGGAAGAACAAGCTCAGAGCAACACACCCACCCTACACGACCCCCCCACTCTCAAACTCATGAACATGGACATATATAGCACATAATTTTATCCCTTCCCACTATCTCCAGTCTGCCACAGTCAGTCTAACAAGCTGAACTGTGACTGGCCCATATTTGCATATACTTGTAAATATTTGTGTGCATACACTAGAGGCCACGCACCAGGCATCTTCATGGTCTGTTTCCTTCTATAACGTAAAAACTCAGTGAAAACAGGGAAGATGGCAGAATAGGAAGGACCAGGAAAGGCACTGGCCTATCTAATTAACTAACTCAGGACTCTGAACTCTATTGAGGGATGGAAGCTTCCAGAGTAAAGCTTTCATGGTAAATTATAATTACTTCTGTCAATTTCAGCTCTCAGCACAGTAATAACTACTCATTCTCCACCCCATCCAAGGCATGAATCTGTGTATGCATTCAGAAGCAACTTGCAGAAGTTTTACAGGAGCCAGGATAGGAAATAAGGTCCTTCAGCTATCAAATATCTTGAGTTCTGACCACTGATCTTTGCTTCTATCTTAGTGATGCTGACACAGAGGCAAGCAGTCCTTATTGCTATTCCCACCACCATTGTTGCAACATTTTTTACCTCCTGCTAAAGTGACTTCAAGGAGATTCAAAGAGTAAATACTTGTTTGTTTTTCCTCCCTTATTTTTCCCTTTTTCTCCTTTTGGGCCATACATTTTTTAAAATAACTTTATTGTATTTATTTATTTATTTTTATGTGGTGCTGAGGATTGAACTCGACTCACACATGTGAGGTGACTATTCTACCACTGAGCCACAACTCCAGCCCCTGGGCCATACATTTTTAAACTAAAATATTCAAAAAGATCTACAAAAATGGGAGAATTTAGACACCAGCACATGTGCCCAGAGAAAGTTGCAGGCTCAGAAAATACCTAAGAAGATATTAACTCTACACCTTAGGTAATCCCCAGCACAGAGATACTAACAATAAATAAGAAAATGAACAATTTTAAAAAGCAAATCTTGGGCCAGGTTGAGAGCCTGATCTCCAGAATATATTATAAAGCTACAATGTAAAACTCAAATTAGAGTACATTATAAGACTCAGTGTTCATTTTTCAACAACAAAAATAAAATTTCAAAACATACAAAGAAAAATAAAAATACGGCCCATTTCTACAGAAAAAAATAATCAACAGAAAGTGTCCCTGGGCTTCTACTTGATAAAAGCAGCACTTGGTTGAAAAAATGGTAAGGTGTTAGTCGAAACCAGGACTAAAATCATGTACATGTTGGTGCATACTCTACTTGAAGTAGAGCTACAGTATTCAAAATAGTGTAGTACTGGCAGGATCTATATGACCATAAGGACAGACATATAGATCAATGGAACAGAATAGGAATCCAGGAAAAACTTCTCATATATATGGTCAAATGATTTTGGACAAGAGAGCCAAAACCATTTAATGGGGAAACAGACTTTTTAACAAATGTATCAGGAAAACTGGATATCCATATGCAAAGTAATTAAATTTGGACCTTCAACACCATATTACAAAAATTACTCCAAATGAATTGATACCTAAATATAAGACCTAAAGCTATAAAACTCTTAGAAGAAAAGGTAAATCTTCATGACATTGAATTTGGCAATGATTTCTTGGATACAACACCAAAGGCATGGGTAACAAAAAATAGAATAAATATGACTTTATGAATATTTTTTAAATTCATGCATAAAAGGATACTATAAACAGAATTTAAAAGCAGCCCACAGAAAGAGAGAAAACATTTGCAAATCACATATCTGACAAAGGACTGATATCCAGAATACACAGAGAACTCTTAAGACTCAACAACAAAAAGAACAAGCAACCTGATTAAAAAACGAATGAGTAAAAGACTGAAATAGACATTTTCCCAAAGAAAATATACACATGGCCAATAAGCACTAATTATTAGGGAAATGCATGTCGAAATTACAATGAAATAGATACCCCTTCATTTACACATTAGGATGATTATTATTTTAAAAAAATAGACTGAGGGTTTAACTCAGTAGTACAGTGTTTGCTTAGCAAGTGCATGGCCCTGGGTTCAGTCCCCAGCACCACTGGAGATAACTTAGAAAACAACAAGTGTTGATGAGGATTTTACAAACTGGATTTGTGCTCAGCAAATTGACAATTCACTTCATGTGACCAGCCAACTCATGATCAGCCCTCTGGACTCAGGATATCTCTCTTACTATGGACTGAAGCTGGCACTCAGCTTTTGCACTTTTCAGACATGGATGTGGCTTCCCACTCCAGGTTCACAGAGGATAATGAGCAATTCTGCATGCCCTGGCCCACACAACCCCCACCTGCTGGGTGCTGCTTCCCCTCCCAAATCTCAGGGGACCAAGGGCTTGGAAGATTCCCCAGGCTCACCTTGGGCAGAGCTAGCTCCTGGTCCAGCCCCACACTGAGGTAGCTGATGTAGTAGAGACTCACTCCAAACAGGGCCAGAAACAATACCAGCTGGGGAGAGAACTGCTGAATGAGAACCTCACCACCTTCCACACCTCCCATTTTCTCCCAGAGTGAATCTGGCTGGGGCATTGTGGGAAACATCCTCGAGTTGGGCTGACTCAAGCTCCAGCCACCTTGGCTTGTGCAACCTCTTCACTGTTTTTTTTTTTTTTTTTTTTAGGTACCCAGGGATTGAACCCTGAGCCACATCTCCAGCCCTTTTTAATTTTGAGACAGAGTCTCACTAGGTTGCTTCAAGTCTATGATCCTCTTGCCTCAGCCTCCCAAGCAACCCTTCCACTCTTTATTCTCCTCTCTGGTAATCTACCTGGGTGGTGTGGTCCTGCACCCCTCAACCAACTCACCACAACACGGCGAGTGATCCTGTGCAGCAGGAAGGGAGCATATGTCTTGCGGAAGAAACGTAGCAGGAGCCCCTCACTGTGCTCAGGTGGAGGCAGGTTCTGGGACTTGCAGCAGCAGAGGATATCGGGCCTGGAAGCCTGACAGGGAGGCAACCTCTCAGGATAGCAGACCTCAGGGGCTGCCTACCCCTAAGGACTGCCACTGTCACTGAGACAGCCAGTGTGTTGTTTTCTTTACTTTTGTTATCTGTCTTGATCAAATATCTGAATTTTACACCCATCACAGAACCACCAACTAACTTGTGTTAACTTCTCATTTATGTTTTATTTTACAACCTTGTGTACTTCAGGAGATTTTATCTTATTTCCAAGAGTTACCAAAAAGAAATTATCTTTCCATCGGAAGTTGTAATACATGGCCCCAACAATATCCCCTGTCAGCATAATATCCACCCCCCTCCCACTCTCTGGGCCATCTGTGTGGCAATGAGACCACATCTTGCAGCCAAGGTGGGACCCAGTCAGAGTAGGTCCCTTGGTCCTAACCCAACTGACCCTACCTCCTGCCTCTTGCTGTCCAGGGAAAGCAGGGCCACAAAGGCTGTCATCTGAAGCAGGAAGTCAAGGATGATTGCAAGGCCAGAGGTCAAAGCAAAGGTTTGCACAGCTGGCATGTGAGTCAGGGCCCCTGTGTTAGGGAGGGGATTGTCAGAGTATTCTAGCATCACAGGCAGAGTGGGTGCCTGCACAGGGAAGGAGTCTGCTGGCACCCACTGCCTTCGAGAACTTCTGGCTCCTAGTACCAATCCAGAGGGCTAGCACCTGGGGGAGAGTTTTTCCCAACTCACCTAGGAAGAAGCAGATGGCCTCTGAGAGGCTGCACAGCAGCATGCTGGGGGCCACACTGCCTAGGGCTCTGCCAATGTGGGCCTCTCGCTGCTCCCCAGGCATTCGAGGCAGCCGCTGTGGGGAACAGCAGGCAGAGGGTCCAGGATCCACCAAGGGCATTGGCCCTCAAAGATCAGCAGTAGGCTAGTAGGTTGCTCATAGACTTGACTAGGCCTAAGAATTGGCCTGAGAATTGACCTTCTCAAGTCAGGGACTGACACTGCTAACACTCTACAGAAGCACATTTTGCTTCCAAGGTCTGGCCTGGAGAAATGCTGGTACTTCCAGGATATCAATAATATGCTTATTCCAATCATCCCCATAACCCTAAACATTTGCCTGTAGTGAGTGGCCAAATGGACTCTGATTTGTGCTTACTGTGGTTAATATGCTAACACAGAAAACTTTTCCCAGATGTTCCATAAGTTTGATATAAAACAAGTTCCAAATGAATGTGTACATGTCAATACATGCTATTTTCTAGAGGTATAAACCTGAGTGTTGATGTATAGAAGAGTCTACAAAAATGCCCAGCAAAAAAAAAGAAAAAACTCGATGTGAGGTTCTGTCTGATGGGGATGTTGGGGATGCATGTGGGAGTGGAGAACTCCTCCCTTCTTACCTGGTACTCCAGAACAAAGATGAAGATGTTGTCAGCTCCCACAGCCAGTACCAGGAAAGGTACTACTTGGAGGATGACCAGGGAGGAGGGAATACCCAGGTAGGCGAAGAAGCCCATGGCAGCCGTGACTGCTCCCAGCACTATGACCACCCCACCCAGGCCCAGGGTGGCCTTGGACTCCACCTGCAAAGCAACTAGGTTCAATCTCCTGGACACCAGAGGACCTATCCTCCCCACTCCCTGGGGCTGAGGCAGGCAGGCACCCTTAGTACCCGCAGGTATTCAGTGACGCCTACCTCAGGGAGTTCATGTCTGCATTGATGCCCCTCTGTAGAGCCATACTCCTAAGACAGGCCCACTGTACCCAAAAGCACAGGTACACCTGCCACATCTTGGAGCCCTTGTTGCAAGAAGTTTTAACTATTAGCTTTGCATCTGGACAAGTGGAGATATGTCATGGAGCAGAAGGAAAATTCTTGACCTTTGAACATAAAACACTTCCAAGAAATATCACCCTTTGGGAGAGACTTTTTGGATGTGTCCACCTTACTATTTTGAGGTACCCTGGTTAGGAAGGTTTTAGAAGATTGACTGGAGAGGTCCCAGACTCCGGGACCCCTTGCTGTGTCCATCTGACTCTCACCACCACTCGTTTCCAGTTGGAGTAGCTGCCCAGGGCCAGAGAGATGTACGCAAAGATGACGATGTAGCTGATGGCAAAGATGGGCAGGTCCTTGATGGTAGTACGGTTGATTTCATCCTCCAGAGAACGCTGCAAACATACCAGCCAGCCCACTATCTACATGTTGATCCAGGTACTGGGTGACCTGCTTGGAGCCCAAGTGAGGTTCCAGGAATGGCCATCACAAACACCCTGTCTGGGTGGGCATTCACTTCCTAGAGCCACCCAGGAAGGGGCAGGACTAGAAGGGACATTGGAACTGACCCAAGATCACTGGGATTGTAACTGCAGAGCCAAAGACTCTGAGCTCCTACCTCAGCCATGAAAGCAACTTGGAATGTGCCCGCCATCCTATGCTGGAAGGCTCGCATCTCCTCTATGAAGGCCTCCTCCCAGAGCTTGGCCTGGGCCAGTCGGGGGTCCTCAGCAGGATAGTTGTTGATGGAGAAGGTCATGACCAGGGCCTCTGCCTCAGAAAAGTCCTTACCTGTGATAAGTAACATCCAGCCCTTTTGCAGCTGCATCCCTGCCTTTCTCCACCTCCAGCTACATCCGTTTCCCTCCCTTCCTCTCCACACCTGCTCCTTCCCATTGCTCATGACCTTTCCCTCACACCCACTTCCCTCTCTAAGCCAAATGCAAACTCTTTGGGCATAGGCACAAAACCGGAGCCCCTGAGAAAACGGGGTGACATAGAGGGGAGGCAGTACAGCTCATCTGCAGCCCCCACAAACCAGGCCACTACAAGGCAATTAGAACACCCATCACCCCACCCCCACCAATTGTTCCTGCCCTAATATTGCCACTTCCTTGGCCTCCCAGGGCCCACCCAGCTTACCTTGGTACCCCCCTACAGCGAGGAAAGGGAAGACAGGGGCCCCATAGTCAGCTATGCAGCTCAGGGCCAGGGCTGTGCCATCTTTGAAGGTGAGAGGGGCACTGTAAGGAGACCACAAGAAGAAGGAGCCTTTCCTGGCCCTGCCTAAGTTCATTCAGGCCCACCCCATCCCATGTCCACTGTACCCTAGAGGAACACTGGCTGCTGATTGCCTGGCCCAGTGAGTCCCTAATGGCTCACAACCAAAAATATTGCATTTAGGCCCCAATCTTCAATGTTAAAGCTGCCCTTAAGCACCTTTCTGTGCCAGGCAGGGGCTGAAGGCTGAGTCTGTGCTTCCCACATCCCCTTGCACAGCCAGACCTTCCATGCCTACCATTATCTGATTCACAGATGAGCATAGGGGTTGGGAGTCAAGACTTGAGCCATGGTGTCCTGCACTGGTCTCAGTACCACTTGTTGGCTTCTTTCTCCCATTCAGACCTCAAAACCCTATAGATGCTGTATTAAGATTCTGGGTCCCAGAACCCAGAATCTGTGTGTACAAAGACTATTACCTTTGGGCAGGCCTGTCCCCTTCAACTTTACCCTTTCTGTGGAGTATATTTTTGTGGAAATACAGTAGGATACAAAGCTCTCTACTTGCCTTCTGGGCTCTGAGCAAGTAAGTGTGTAGGTCACCAGCTCCTCCTGGGAGTTCTGGTTGCTGTGTGACCTTGAGCGCACACCATACTCCTCTTAGCCTTTTTTCCTGTCTATGAAATGGGCATAATCAGATCACTCAAGAGTTGCAAGCATGCAAAATTAAAATAATATACAACAGCAGCACATCTGATCATTGACGTCCCCCAAGGCAGAGAATAGCTCCTCTCTGTTCTGCCATTTCTGAGGGACAGTTAGTATCTGGCTTGTGGCATAGACACTCTGGGAAGCAGCCTATACTTGGGGATTGGTCAAGGATAAAAAGCCAGTAGCAGGAAGGAGGAGGCAGAAGCCATTGGCACTTTCATCTAATCCAGTAGATCTCAAATATTGTGTGAATTGGGATCCCAGGAGTCCTGGGGTCTCTTGCCAGAGACTGCAAGGTCAAAACTATTTTCAGGGCTGGGGTTGTGGCTCAGTGGTAGAGTGCTTGCCTGGCATGGGTGAGGCACTGGGTTAGATTCTCAGCATTACATTTTAAAAATAAATAAATAAATAAAGGTATTATGTGCACCTACAACTAAAAAATATTTTTTGAAAAAACTATTTTCAGGGACTGGGGTTGTGGCTCAGCGGTAACATGCTTGCCTAGCATGCATGAGGAGCTGGGTTTGATTCTCAGCACCACAGACAAATAAATAAAATAAAGGCCCATCAAAAACTAAAAAATATTTTTTTAAAAAAAACTGTTTTCGTGGAGCAGGGAGGGGGAACATGGGAGGAATAGATGAACTCTAGACAGGACAGAGAGGTGGGAGGGGAAGGGAGAGAGCAGGGAGTTAGCAAGGATGGTGGAATATGAATGGACATCATTATCCAAAGTACATGTATGAAGACATGAATTGGTGTGAACATACTTTAAATATAACCAGAGATATGAAAAATTGTGCTGTATAAGTGTAATAAGAATTGTAATGCATTCTGCTGTCATTTTTTTTAAAGAAATCAATTAAAAATTAAAAAAAATATTTTCATATTAGCACAAATATACTGTTGGCTACTTTAGCTCTCATTTGTTCTTGAAGTCCACTTTGAGGAACTCTGTCCACTGCCACCTCAGCCTCTACTACTGGGAACTCCTGCTGCTTTTCCTCTGCCCAATGGCCTTGTTCACATCCTATTTGTACCATTCAAAATAGGCGGGGCCAGGGACCAAACTCCAAACAAAATAAAAATGTGGCTGAGACCAGCACTGAGACTCCCTGACCTGTGCCTGTGGCCTGAAACAAACCACAGCTCTGTCCTGTCCTGAGAGCACCTTTCTCTATTCACCCTAAGTCATTCCTGGGCTACCAATGGCCCTGTGAAGCCAGGTACAGAGGCAAAAAAAAAAAAAAAATACATACATAACCATGAGCTGGGCCAATCTGATTCCTTTGAAGACTTAAACCAAGACCCTGCCAAGATCTCCACAGAAAGATCAAGTGGAATTGGAGCTAGAGGGACTGGATAGCCACATGCAAATCTGCTCCAAGGAGCTGGAACTCCAACAAAGGAGAATATGGGTCAGAGGAGTGCAGAATCAGGCACATGATAGCCCAAGTACAGAGATATGAATAGGGTAGGGCTGTGTTGCTAGCCAGTTCCTAAGAGTCTATGGTAGCCCTACCTGCTCCTACCTTTGGACCCATGAAGGACTCACTTGGCACAGTAGAGATAGTGGTCCCTCCAGTCCACCTGGGAAGTCTGGCCCATCAGCGTCTGGTTAGCTGTGAGCAGCAGCAGTGTACGGTTATTCTGGAAGTATTGCAGCAAGCTATTAACACAGCAATCAGAGAGGCTGGCATTGTGTGGATTAAGAGGGGCATAGCAGATGTCCTGAAGGGAGATATTTCGTTGCTCCTCAGCTGACCACACCTGCAGGTGCCTCAGCCTCTCCTGTAGGTCCAGCACCTCCAGCAGCAGGTCCAGAGACAGGATTCCACTGAAGTTCTTGGGCCCTAGCAGCAGGGAGTCATATCTGTAGCTGGACCGGTTAGGAGCAGTCAGAAAAACCTGGTTTGTTCGGAAGAAGGGGCCAAAATGCTGGTCATGGAAAGCCTTTTCCTTCCGGGCTTGGCTTTTGGTGGCTGACCACAGTTCCACAGGATCGGTGGTGAGTTCTAAGAACATCATGCCAGTTGTCAAGGCTACCACTCCCATGATGGATACTGCCAGGATGGTCAGTGGCCATGAAGCTACCCTTGTGCCCCAGCTCTCAAAGAACTTGCCAAGCAGGGTGTGGGGGGAGAGTCTGCGCTTGTGAGAGAGGCTGGGGGCTGCCTGGGGCTCCTCCATCTTGCCTTTGTCCTTGTTAGAAACCACCCGAAGGCGTGCAAGGACAGTGTTAAGCAACACAAAAACAGAGCAGAAAATGATGATGAGGACCAGCCAGCCTGGCATCCGACCCATGTAGAAGAAAGGGGTCAGATCCCTGGGGCGAGCAATGACAGGACAGGATGCAGCACAGTCTTGGCAGGAGCAGGCTGTCATGCCATTGTCCTGGGTCTCATTGCAGGGTGAGATTTCCCCATTCAATGGCTGGATCCCGCTCCCTTGGTCCTGGCCAGGCTCCACGAGGTGGAAGGTAATGTCCAATGGAGCCAGGCCATTGGATACATCTCCCTGGAAGTCGAGCCAGCGCTGAGCATTACAAAGGGCAGAACCATATACACCACACATGCTGCCCACAGCCAGCGAGGCAGCAGCAGGGATGTGCACACGGCTGCAGGACTCATAGGTCTCCTCCGCAAAGCTGCGCTGGTAGAAGGCATCATACGCCACCACAGCAGGGGGATGGTCTGTGCCCACTGGGACAACACGGGTGACATTGATGAAGAGGCTTTGGTTGGGGCTGCAGGTGTTATGGCAGTGCAGATTTGCAAAGTTGTCAGAGCAGGCCGGGCAACGGGTGAGCAGAGCTTTGGTGATAGACATGCTTGTTTCCAGTGACACTAGTTGCTTGGCAGAGCAGCAGGCATAGGTGTTGTTTGGGCCATTGTAGAGGTGGGGACAGATGCGCTGGAGGAGGGTCAAATGGTTACCTGTGACATGGCGGGCCGGTGTGTTGGACAGGCAGGACACATTGGACAGTGATATGAGGCCTCCAGACAATTCTGGGTTCTTTCCACATTCATCATAGAAGGCACAGTAGCCAGCCTGGTGGAGGGGTGTGTACAGCTCACCCTGGACCTGCAGAACAGAGAGACATCATGCATGAACCCTGAGGCCAGTCACTGTCTAGGCAGTGAGCTGCTAAGGAGAGTGTGGGGGAAGAAAGGACACAGAGCAGGGGGCTGTGGGAAGCCTCCTGGAGGCATGTGCTGGACCTAGAGTGTTGACCGAGGTGCAGTCAAACCACTCTTCCTGGAAGTGACAGGGTCACTCAAAGAAAGAGGTAACCCTGTCGACTACAGTTTAGGAAGGTCACACTGGAAGGGCTGATGGAGTCAATTCCAAGGTGTTCATAAACCTGTTGAACTTCCTCCCTATCACGTCAGTGGCTAAGGCTCTTGTGGAGAGTCTGTGCAGGATCTCCCTGTCCCACTCTCTGCTTACAGCCAAATGTCATCACTTACCTCCCAGACTTGAAAGTAAATTAAGACCTTAACAGGTGAAAGCCAGACTTCCTCCCAACCTCTGGATGCTCCAGGTAATATTTTCCAGGACCCCATCCCCTCAATACCTCCTTGACTCAGTTCTCCCTTAATTATAGGCCAAGACTCTACCACAGGGTCATGGACTTTATCCAGCTGCCTCTCCTGACCTTGTGTCTCTTCAATTCTGTTACTGGAGACCTTCTACTAGCAACCCTCCTCTGTGGGGCCTGGGACCCCCTCCAGGCCCTGAGGCCCTCTCTCACTGTCACCCAGCAGCCTCTGCCTGCTACCCAGCTGGCCTAGGCCCCAAGGAAGGCAGTAGGGAGTTGCCATGAGCACTGGACTCACCAAGTGCAGGAGCAGGCCCCAGAGCAGACAGCCCTGAAGGCTAGCCACCATCCTAAGGCAGGACAGGAATTAGCAGGAAACAGGAACAGCTGGAGACAACAGAGGGATGGCCCCTAGGAATATGCATTAAGTCAGTTTCCTATCCCTAAGTAACAGCCCTGGCCTGTCTGATTGGAACCAATAGGACTGAGCCCTGCTGGTTAATGATCTACCTGATTTTATCCCTCCCACCAACTGGCCCTGTTCCATGCCCGCCCCACTTAGTTGAGCCTCTTTGTGAAGGTGCTTGGAGTCCCCACTGACTTTCCAATGCTACTGAAGCCTTAGGAAGACTAAGCCAGCTGGGACAGAGACCCATGATTCATCCCCCACCCTTACTTAGCCCTTGTTGGAGTTGGCACTGGAGCAGGGGGCAGAGGTGGAACCATGAACTGGCCAGGCTCTGGCCTTGGGGCTTAGCACAGCTCCTGGAATGTGTACACGATCCCTGGAACAGCCTCAAACCCCCATTCTGTCCCACTCCTCTTGGAACCAGGGACAACCATGCCTTGAGACACACCCTCTGCACTGTTATCCTTGGCAACTGTTGTTAATTAATATTAAAACAGCCAGATAACAAAGAGACAGTTAAAGTGGCGTGATATAGTGACGAAAGTCCCCTCCAGGCAACTGGGAAAATGAATGGCTCATTCTAGGGCCTGACAGAGGACAGATATTTAAGACTTTCCTCTGTTCACCTCACTGTTCCTCTTCTCCTCCTCTCACATCTCTCCTTTGTCCCTGGACCAGACCTGTCCCACTGGCCAACCCTGGCTGGGATCCCTGGGTGGTGTCCCCCCAAAACCAGGGTTCCGGCACATGATATATACCATCTGTTCCCTACTGATAGGGATCTTTGAGGCCTCCCTTGGGATCCTGCTATCACCAGGATGGGCCAGGACCTTGGCCCCTATTGCCAAGTCTGAGCTGCTGATAATGCTGCAAGGCCATTTATGTGGCCACCTGCCCAAGATAGCTGTAGAGAGGAACTTACTCCTTACTCTTATCACCCCACCTGTCTCCTGTGTTCCATGGACCCTGATTGGAAGAGCTGTTCAGCCTGGGTGTGGACAAAAGAGGCCTGCCTTTGTACAGGGATGACTCCCCTCTAGTACCTCCTGGCTCTCTCTTTGTTCCATGGCTGGCACCATGAACCTAGTCTCTTTCTGTCTGTCTTAGGTGTTATCATTCAGTTCCTCCAGAAATAGAAACAGACCCCGAGACAAAGATCCCAGTGCGAACAGTTTATTTGGAAGATGACCCCAGGTGACAGCAGTAGGTGAAAAGGTAGAGCTAGAGATTGAAAGGAAGACAACTGAAGTGATTAAAGAAGAGCTGCTGTCCCTAGGAACCTTCAGGAGATGATAGGGACCCACTCCATAGTGTTCCTTCCAAAGAACAAAGATGTGGGCATTTTTCCTACCTACACTGGTCACTGATTGAGGACACTCCTAAAAGTTTTAGACCCAAGCACATGTAACCAGCACATGTCTGGGTCAAGAACCTTTGCTAAAGGCAGTTGCACTTGCTTGTGATCAAAACTACTCAGGAGTTTGCTGCAAGAGGATTGCAAGTTCAAGGTCAGCCTGGGCAACTTAGCAAGAATGTCTCAAAATAAAAAGGATGTAACACAGTTACAGAGCACTTGTGGGGCATGTGCAAGGCACTGTTTTCAATTACCAGTGAAAGAGAAAAGAAAAAAATGAGAAAGAAAGCAAGAAAGAACGCTGATAGCAAGAAATCACTCAATTGGCTTACCAGGACCACATGTACTAGGTCACAGGCTCCTTACCTGCTGCAGTAGGTCTTCCATATGTCAGCTCCTATGTCTGCCCATGCCACCAGAGCCTAGCTGCTTCCAGCCCAAAACCACAGATAGATGCAGCTCAAGTTTATGGTCTCATGGGGTCTTTCTTAAAACACCAAAAATGTGAAAGCAGCATGGTCTGACATGGGATATAAAACAACACAAAATCTTACCATCTGCTTGTGCACCTGTCCCTCCAGGTCTCACCCTGGCATATGTGTCAAGTTGTGATTACATGATACGTACACTGGGGCACCCTACTTTCCCCATTTTTTTTTCAGTACTGGGGGTTGACTGTTGAATCCAGGGGTGCTCTACCACAGAGCTTCACCCCCAGCCCTATCTATCTGTCTGTCTATCTATCTATCTATTTAGTACCAGGGATTGAATCCAGGGTCACTTAACCACTGAGCCACATCCCCAGCCCTTTTTCATACTTTATATTTAGAGACAGGATCACACTGAGTTGTTTAGGGCCTCACTAAATTGCTGAGGCTGGCTTTGACCTTGAGATCCTCCTACCTCAGCCTCTTAAATTGCTGGGATTACAGGAGTGCACCACCATGCTCAGCCAGCCCTTTTTATTTTATTTTTTATATTTATTTTGTATTTGTGGATGGACACAACACAATGCCTTTATTTTTATGTGTTGCTGAGGATCAAACCCAGGTCCCACCCGTGCTAGGCGAGCCCTCTACCGCTCTACCGCTGAGTCATAATCCCAGCCCCCAGCCCTTTTTATTTTTGAGATAGGATCTCACTAAATTGCCCAGGTTGGCCTTGAACATGTGATCCCTACTGCCTCTGCCTCCTGAGTTGCTGGGATTACAGGCATGTGCTTCAGTGCCTAGCTTCCCCTTGACTTTAAAAAAAATTTTTTATTTCTTTTAATTAGTTATACATGACAGTAGAATGCATTTATGCACTTTGATATATCATACATAGATGGAATATAATTTCTCATTTTTCTGAATGTACATGTTGCAAAGTCATATTGGTCAGGTAGTCACATATATACATACAGTAATAATGTCTGTTTCATTCTACTACCTTTCCTATCCCCACATCCCCTCCCCTCCCCTCCCATCACTTCCCTCTACCTAATCTAAGGTAACACTATTCTTCCCTAGTGCCCCACCTCTGCCTTATTGTGAATTAGCATCCACATTAGAGAAAACATTTGGCTTTTGGTTTTGTGGGATTGGCTTATTTTGCTTAGCATGTTATTCTCCAATTCCAACCATTTACTGGCAAATGCCATAATTTCACTCTTCTTTATTTTTTTTACTCATTTTTAAAAATTTTTTTATTATTAGTTGTTCAAAACATTACAAAGCTCTTGACATATCATATTTCATACATTTGATTCAAGTGGATTATGAACACCCATTTTTACCCCATATACATATTGCAGAATCACATCAGTTACACATCCACTTTTTTACATACTGCCATACTAGTGTATGTTGTATTCTGCTGCCTTTCCTATCCTCTAGTATTCCCCCTCCCCTCCCCTCCCCTCCCCTCCCCTCACTCTTCTTTAAAGCTGAGTAATATTCCATTGAGTATATATACCACATTTTCTTTATTCATTCATCTATTGAGGGATACCTAGGTTGGTTCCATAGTCTAGCTATTGTGATATGAGCTGCTATAAACATTGATGTGGCTGCATCACTATAGTATGCTGATTTTAAGTCCTTTAACAAACACTCTTTGCTGCTTTAAATCTCTGATCAGCACATTTATCTTATTTTTTTACTTATTATTTTTAGTTGTAGATGGACACAATACCTTTATTTCATTCATATATTTTTATGTGGTGCTGAGGATTGAATCCAGGGTCTTGCACGTGCAAGGAGAGTGTTCTACTGCTGAACCACAACCCCAGCCCTCATTTATCTTATTTAAAAAAATTTTTTTAGTTGTAATTGGACACAAGACCTTTTATTTTATTTATTTTTACGTGGTGCTGAGGACTGAACCCAGTGCCTCATATATGCTAGGCAAACGCTCTACCACTGAGCCACAACCCCAGCCCTAGCACATTTGTCTTTGATTATGACCCACAGTGTGATGGATCTTCTACTCTCCTGATGCTAATAGCTGAACTGGTTTTCAATATTTTATTGTTATAACTTAGTTTTGGTTGACTTCTTCATAACTAATGATGTTTCTTCTTTTTTTCATTTATTTCCTCAATTTTCAGAGATGAGATTTATGAGTCAAATCACGTTTATGATTATGATTCTCAAGTACACAGCTAATCATTTCTTCCCTCAGGCTAATCTAGAATTATCAGTGATTATTACATTCTTAGTTATTGGTGTCTAATTAAGGATAGATACCAACCTTGGATGACAGGCACACAGTGATTTCCTAAGGCCTTATGACTATCTCCACTGATACCAGCAACTATAGGCAGTGTCTCACTCCATCATGTACGATGTTTATTTGTCTTTACTAACTTAATAACTGTAAAAAGGCACCTCATTTTTGGAAAATCTCATGAGGGGCAGAGTTCTTAGTGCTAAGAATTGATCCCAGGACTTTGTGTCTATTAAGCACATTCTCTAATGCTGAATTATACCCCCAATTCCTCATTTTTAACTTTCTCTTTTTGAACATTACAGAAATGTAGTCCAGAGAGTGTCCCAAAGATGCACTCATCACCAAGTCAGGGAACACACCCTGAAGCAAAGTAGCCCTCTGTGGCTGGATCTGGGGTGGATGCTAAGCAGAGTGTGCCCAGCTAATGTGTAGACAGGCCCTAAAGATATAAAGATAGTTTGCTTCTCTGCACTTCAGCAGCATTCAGAGGGTTTGGGGGTCCAGAAAGTAAGGCAGGGTAGGTGGTATTGATAAATCAGTCACTTGACTGGAGCCCTGGTTACCATTACTGGGCATGTGTGCATTCTCTGGCCAGTATGAATCTGAATAGTCGCAACCTCACTTCTGGCTCTTTTAGGATAACCAATTTACCGTAGCACCTTTGTCTTCTTTTCTTTCTTTCTTTTTTTTTAATATTTTTTTAATATTTATTTTTTAGGTGTAGATGGACACAACACAATGCCTTTATTTTTATGTGGTGCTGAGTATCAAACCTGGGTCCCGCCCATGCTAGGCGAGTGTTCTACCACTGAGCCACAATCCCAGCCCTGTCTTCTTTTCTATTGGGACCAAGACTCTATATTTTGTGAAGGACTGTGCTTGCCTACAATTCAAAAGAAAGAGAGGCTGCTCCCTGCTTTCCCAGACCACTTTGCAACTAGCAGTGGCCATGCGATCTAGTTCTGAATATCCTCATTAAAGGAGATATATGCAGCTGTATGGTACTCTAGCCTTCCCTCCTTTTCACTGTTCTAGATGTTGATGGAAAGTCTGGAGCTGTAGCAACTATATTTTTGTCCTGAGGCATCACATATGAGGGAAAAAAAATAAAGATGTAAAATATGCCAGTTAGAAGTGCCATAAGAAAAATGGCAGATTAGGAAGCTCCAAACTCTTATTCATTCCCAGACACATTAACAACACAATCAGAAATGTCATAACAAACTTTGTAGTATCTCCAGAAAACAAAGGTCTATAGCAACCAAGCAATCAAAAAAATGCCAACTTGAAAACACTAGAAAAGTTTTACACGCCCACTTGCCCCACCTCCTTCCCAACATGACAGCAGCCTTGCCCTTAAAGCAATAGCAGCACAGTTCCCACTTCCCTCCCTTGATCCAGAAGGAGCAGGGAAGGACTTTCCTATCCCCACCCCCTGCCACCTGGTACTGAAGATTGAATCCAGGGGTACCTACCACTAGGCCACACCTCCAGCCCTTTTATTTTTTTGAGACAGGGTCTCACTAAGTTGCTGGGGTTGGCCTGGAATTTGCAAACCTCCTGCCTGGGCCTCCAAAGTAACTGGGATTATAGGAATGTGGCACTGTACCCAGCAAGGCAGATTTTTTTGGCAAATTTTTGTTTAAATTTTTCAGACCTGTATCTAGGGGATACCTGTAGGACCAATGCAAACACTGTTTCTCTTTTACCTAGAAGCACGCCAATGCTCAGAAAGCATTCCTGGGTCAAGATAATACAGGTAGAGACATACAATAGAACTTTTGTGAAACAGAAGCTTGAAAAGTAAGACATTCACAAGTAACTATGCTTACAGAGAATTTGGAAAGCCACATGAATACCCAGGGCAGGACACAGGCTCAAAAAAGACTTGAAAAGCCCTTAAGCTTTCACCTCAGGCTGATCCCTGGGCTCAGAGCAAACCTACCTAAGTATTAAAGGTTCACAGACAATCAGAAAAAACTGTGAGAGGTTTGTTTTTTCATTTGATTGTTTTTATGTTTCTCTTTCTTTTTGTGTAAGTGTGTGTGTGGGGGGGTGGGTTTGTTTAGCCCTTGACATTCAAGGCATTTTCTGTAAGTCAGGCATGGTGCCTTGCACCAGTAGACCACATTTTTCTCAAGAATGTATGGAATATTCCCAGGGTAGACAATATGTTAGGCCACCAAAAACAACAACAACAACAACAACAACAACAAAGAAACCTTGATACACTTAAAATGATTGAAATCATAGTAGAAAGTATCTTTTCTCATCACAGTGGAATTAAACTAGAACTCAATAGCAGAAGGAAAAACTGAAAAATTCATAAGTACATGGAAATTTAAGAACATACTTTTTGCTACAAATGGATTAAATAATAAACCATAGGGAAATTTTAAAATATCTAGTAACAGATGAAAGTGAAAATATGGCATAGCACATGCGAACAAAGCTGGGCTAAGAGGGAAATTTTTAGCTCTAAATAAAACATCAGAAAAGAAGAGCTGGGCACAATGGTGCACACCTATAATCCCAGATATGTGGGAGGATTGCAAATTTGAGGCCAGACTTGGCAACTTTGGAAGACCCTGTCTCTAAATAAATAAATAAAACAAAACAAGGTTGGGTGTAGCTCAGTGATAAAGTGAAACTCTACTGCAAAAGAAAAAATAAAAGAAGAAGACTTCAAGTCAATTTTCTCACTGTACAATTTAAGGAAACAGAGAAAGAAAAACTAAGCCAAAAGTACAAGGAAGGAAATAATAAAGATTAGAGCGGAGATAAATGAAATAGAGAACAATAAAGAACAGTAATGAAACCAAATTTTGTTCCTTGAAAAGATCAGCAAAATTGACGGACTATTAGCTAAAGTTACTAAGAAAAATAGGGATAAGACTAAAATTATTAAAATCATAAATGAAAGAGGGTAAGCTACATATGGTTGCATATGCTGGTAGTCCCTGCTATCCTGAATATTGAGGCAGGAGGGTAGCTTGAGTTCAGAAGTTCCTAGCCAGCCTGGGAAACACAGGGAAGCCCTGTCTCTCAAAAAAGAAAAAAAAAAAGAAAGAAAGAAAGAAAGACAAACAAAAATAATAGTTGTCAGTTGGATTCTTAGGGACTGAGGGTAGAGCTCAGTGGTGGAGTATATGCTTAGCATGTGTGAGGTTCTGGGTTGAATCCCCAGCATGTGTGCATGTGTGTGCGCGCACACATAGGCAAAGAGATGAAGTAGCAAATTTTAAATTTTACAGAAATAAAAAACATAAAATAATACTATGAACAACTATATGGCAACAAATTGACTAACCTAGAATAAATGAACAAACTGCTAAACATTCAATTACCAAGGATGACTCAAGAAGAGATGGGAGGTCGGGGGTTGTGGCTCAGTGGTAGAACACTTGCCTAGCATGTGTGAGGCACTGGGTTTGATCCCCGGCACCACATAAAAATAAACAAATAAAAAATAAAGGCATTGTGTCCATCTACAACTAAAACAAAAAATATATTTTTAAAAAAAGAGATGAGAAACCTGAATAGACCCATAAGTAGCAAGTAAATTGAAAGTGATTTTAAAACTCTCCCTGAAAAAAATATTTCAGATGACTTCACTGGTAAATTCTACCAAACATTTGCAGAATTAATATCAATCCTTCTCAAACTCTCCTAAAATATTGAAGAGGAAAGAACACTTTATAACTCATTTGCTATAGTTTGGATTTGGTTTGGGTATGTCCCCTAAGGGTTTGTGTGTTGGAGGCTTGGTCTCCCGTGTGGTGATATGAAATGAAGTGGGACCTGTAAGAGATGGGACCTAATGGGAGGTCCTTAGGTCATTGGGGGAACTATCATCTGAAGGATTCAGGTAATTTTCATGGGAATTCTGAGTTCTCACAAGAGAAAAGTGTTATAAAAGCCTGCCTCTTGCTTGTGTTCCCACCATTCTGATTCAGCATATCATCCATACCAGGGCTGGCATTATGCTGTTTCGACTTAGAGCTTCCAAAACCTCTTTTTTTTTTTTTAATCAAGTTACTCAGCCTCAAGTATTTTATTATAGTAATGAAAACTGACCAATACATAATGTTGTGAGGCCATTCTCGTAAAATCCTGATCATACTATATCCTTATACCAAAACCAAAGTCACTACAAGAAAACTACAAGCCACTATCTTTTATTAATATTGAATAAATGCTCAACAAAATACTAGCAAACCAAATCCAAGAGCACGTTAAAAGGATTACACACCATGACAAGTGGAATTCATTCCTGGGATATAAAAATAGTGTATTTGGGGAAAAAATGGGAATTCATAAATCAAGTCAAATGTATGAAAGATGATATATCATGAGCTTTGTAATGTTTTGAACAATCAATAAAAAAAAAGTTCAACATAGGAAATCAATTTACGTAATATACTACATTAATAGAAAAAAATATATGATCATCTCAATTGATGCAGAAAAGAAATTTGACAAAATCCAACATATTTTCATAATAAAAAATACTCAGAAAACCAGGACTACAAGGAACTTCCTCAGAATGATAGAGGGCATATATGAGGGGGAAAAAACTAAAGCTAATAACATACTTCCTGGTGAGAGACTGAAAGTCCTCTTCCTAAGATTACCAATAAGACAAAGATGCCCACTTCATCATTTATATTCAAAATAGTATTAGAATATCTAGTCAGAGAAATTTGGCAAGAAAAAGAAATTAAAGGTACCCAAATTAGAAGAGAAAAGAGGCTGAGACAGGAGGATTGCAAGTTCAAGGCCAGCCTCAGCAATTTAGTGAGGCCCTAAATAACTTAGTGAGACCCTGTCTCAAAATAAAATAAAATAATCTCTAGTTGCAGATAACATGATCTCAGTTATAAAAACCGCTGAAACATCCTATGATTAATGAGTGATTTTCACTAAGCTACAGGATTCAAAAAAATACACAAAAAAACAGCTGCATTTCTATATACCAAAAATGATAACCAGTTCAAACAGAAAAGAAAACAATTGCATTTACTATAGCATCAAAAAGAACCAAATAATTAGGAATAAATTTAAACAAATATGAAAGACCTGTACACTGAAAACTACAAAAACACCAAAAAAATTTAAAGAAGACACAAAGAAATGGAAATTCCATGTCATGGATTAGAAGACTTTAATATTGCTAATATTGACAATACTACCCAAAGTTATCTACAGATTCAATGCAATCCCTATTATAATCCCTAAAGTGTTTTTTTCTTTTTTAGGGGGTGGGGTAAGGGTTGTCAGGGATTGAACCCAGGGGTGCTTTATCACTGAGCCATATCCCCTGCCCTTTTTATTCATTTTTTTTTTTTAAATTTTAAGTTGCTGAGGCTGGCCTCAAACTTGTAATCCTCCTGCCTCATTCTCCTGAGTTGCTGGAATTACAAGTATGAGCTACTACACCTGGAAAGCTGCTCACTATTGATCTGGAATTTGAATCTACCTCGATGTCCATACTTCCCCTGGCTACCCTGAGAAGTGACAGGGAAATCCCTAACAGTCCTGAACCAGGGTCTTCCATTCCTTTTCAGACTGGAGTCCAACAGACTGAGAAGCTTCCCACATCACACACCACACAGTTGAATGATGATATTGAGCGAAATATTTAATCTAAGGGCTGGGGTTGTGGCTCAGCAGTAGAGCGGGCACCTAGCACACGTGGGGCCCTGGGTTCGATCCTCAGCACCACATAAAAATTAATAAAAATAAAAAAGTTATTGTGTCCATCTACAACTAAAAAATAAATATAAAAAATATTTAATCTAAGCCTCAGTTCGCCCAACCTATAAAATGGGTGTCTGTGATGGATCTCAAATTGTGGTCTAAGGACCAGCAGAAAATACAGAATCCCACCCTAGACTCCAGAACAAGCACCTGCATTTTAAGAAGATTTTTATGTAATTTAGTGTACTTGGGAATTTTGGGGGATGGTGCATCAAGACTCACTCAAGAGTAGAATCAGGAGGTATCAGAACAGAGTTGGGCTGCTTCAGTGATGCATGTATGTGCCACAACAGCCCTCAGTGGGCACTCCAAGGGGCATTTTTACACCCCCACACAAGGGTATGTGCATGGTGTGCTGCCACACTGTGGAAGCAGCTCTTGAGGTTCTCACTTGAAGACCTCTCAATGTGCCTCATTCTCTAGTTCAATTGTGGCCTGGACATCCTTGCCCTTGATGCTTTCTACGCCAACTCTACTGATTCTTGGCAGGTTTGTGGGCAGACAGGTGGGTGAACAGACAGGCTAGATCTGTCAAGTTCTGAAGGTGCTTTGAGAGGAATAAACACTGTACATCTGCCCGGCATGGTGCCTGGCACACAGCAGTCTACTGATGAGGGCACCTCACCCTCTGAAATGAATGACCACTTCTTCTCATAGGCTTCTGTCCTAAGTGGAAATAAAGCCACTCAGTCCATTTCAAAAGCTGTGTAACTCATGGTAATTAACTTTTGTGGGGGAAAAGAGGATGACATTTAGCCAGTGAACCTCTCTGACGAAATAACTTTTTATCAAAATTGCCTCCTGAGGACACTGACCTTGAAGGCCAAGTTCCACAATGAGTTCCCCAAAAGCTGAGTCATTTATCCTTAGCAGATGGGGAAAAGAATTAACTGGGATAGAAACGCATCAGAACCTTCTATGCTCTGGGTCCAGAGGTTTTCAGGCACACCCTGCCCTCCTTCTGTTATCATCACAGTCACCTTGATTATTAGATCAAGGTGCTCCCCCTTACTGAAGACTGAACCCAGGGTCTTGCATATGCTAGGCAACTACCCTACCACTGACTTACAGCCCCAACCCTTTTAAATTTTGAAACAGGGTCTCACAAAATTGCCCAGGATGTCCTCAATCTTGTAATTCTTCTGCCTTAGTCTCCCAAGCAGCTGAGTTATAGGTATGCACCACCTTGCCTAGTTCCTTTCACTTTGTGTGGGTGTTACTGGTAATTCACTCTACCACTGAGCTATAGCTCCAGATCTTTATTACTTTTTGAAGACAGGGCCTCATAGAACTGCACAGTATGGCATTGAATTTGCAATCCTCTTGCTTCAGCCTCCTGAGCTGCTGGGTTACAGGCATGTACCACCATGCGTGGTACTTTTTTAACATGTAATTGTGTATTTCCCAAAGTAAATCAAGTCACATACTTTTGTGACAACTACTCTGGTCTTTTTATCTTCAAATGTGCTAGACTTCCTCCCTGCAGGGAATTCACGTGTGGTTCTCTTTACCAGAATTGCTGCCCACCCTCTTTATATATATGCACTGCCTAATACATTACCTTCACTCCTGTTCCTAGCTGAGTACCTGCTCCCAACAGGCTCAAGTGCTGACAAGACAGATGGCTTAAGCCCCAGTGTGTGGAGCCAACTGGAACTCAGTGCAACTTGATTCCTGGTCTCCATAAAACTCATATGTACACAGACCATGTCTTCCTTACCCAATTCTATACCCTTGCACGTGGCCCAGACACACAGGGGCTCATTCAGGCTTAAGTGTATGGAACTGTGCTAGCCCAGAGTAAAGATGAGACTGAACTCCCAACCTTTCTGCCTGAAGCCTGAGGCTTCAAGTATGTGCTGCCCTCTTCTTCCTTTCTAGGCCTACATGACCCAGTGCCTCCTGGCCCTAGGGTAGCCGCTGGTTCATGGGTCCATCTTGTATATACCCTCATCCCAGGCCTGTCCTGTCCTACTTTGGATACATTTGTGTGAGGTTAAAGACCAAGGCTTCATTCAGAAAACTGAGACTGGTTTTCTTTTCTCCTTTTCATTTTTCCCCCATTGGTAGACTATAATTATACTTAATAATGGAAATCCCTTGATAAGCCCTTATTTCTTCATGACATCAGACATGACTGGGCTGTGTGGGTACTGAATGAGCCCTGTACACTTTCCCTCTAGACTCAAGACACAGGAAGGGGAAGGCCCCTTCCCATTCTCTCTACTGCCACGAATTAATTCAGACTCAACAAAGCACAAGGCCTGTTGCAGATCAGAGAAGAACACAGCACAAGCACAAGCACAAGCATCCCTGATGGCACCCACCCCTGAGATGGTAAAAGACATAAGTAGCATCAGTTACTCCCCCAGGTTGGGCAGCCAGGCCAACTGGCCCTACACTGCCAGATACGCCAGAATCCAAACATTGCCCACTGACTTCACCTTCACTAGGTAACTTCCTCATCCAGATCATGGAAATAGCCACCCCAAGGGCTGCTTTGAGTTAGGAAGAAGGAATGTACACATGAACAGACAATTACCATGCCTTCACCTGAGCCCCTCAGCTATGGTCCAGACCCTGACACAAGAACACAGTAGAATGCCAGCTCCATGCTTGTCCATCTTATCTCCCCCAAAGAATCTGACTAGAGAAACCCAACCTTCTCTCCACCAGGGTGGTTCTGGAACATACACCCTTAGCAGAGTGAATGAAGTGACAAGGTCTGAGACAAAACCCATAGGAACCAGTTATGCATCATCTTAGAGCACACAGTAGCTGCAACACCCAAATTAGCTCACTATTCCCAGCATTCCCAATAAGGCAGAATAGGAAGACTAGGCCAAAGCACTAGAAGACTCTTTGCCTATCTCCCCTTCTATGATGTGGGTTCTGCAGTTCTGACAGTCATCTATTTCCCAAAAGATGCTCATGGAATTGCTCTTATCTGCAGCTCCACTGACTGCTTTTCCTTCTAAATGTATCTGAGCTGTCAGGCTGTAAGAATGCTGTGGTGTTGCCCTGGCGGCTCTTACTCCCATCAACAGCCTGTCCCTATGCCATACACGCTGACTTCCTAGAAATCCTCAGGAGTTAACAGAAGGGCAGAGATTGTGAAGACCCCAAAGCTCAGATCCTGCAAACCCTGTACCACTATACCTTAACCATAACCAAAGCCCAATCTCAGATTCAACACTTCCCTACTTCTCCCAGTTCCCACTCCTTGTCACCTGCCCCCAGCCTACCCTTGTGATGCTTCAGGTAACTATAAGGTTAACACTGTAAAAAGCGGAGCAATCCAGCCCTGAAGCCAGCAGATAACAGAAATTAAGAGGCCCAACCTTCAGGCTGGGAATGCAGCTGGGTACTCAGATGAAGACACAGGAAGAGATGCAGTAGGTATGCATGTTGTACTACCATTTGTGTATCTGAAATACAGACAACAACTGACACATGATTTATCATCTGGGAAGGGAAAGGGAGATAGCTGCCCTGAATCCTGAGGGGTGGGCAACATTCTCCTCTATCTAAATGAGCGTGCATTGGGTAAGGGGCAATCCAAGGCTTGTGGTAAGGAAAATCTGTCTCCTAGGTTGCAGGTACATCTATCAGCCGGAACCACTTGGTAAGGTTGCAGCAGCAGGGCAGAGGCTCTAGGCTGGCCTAGCCCCATGCTGAACCAACTGGACCAGGACAGGCTTTTCTTAGCAGTTGGCTTTGCACAACTGACATCTGCTGGTCATGTGAGGCACTGCATGCAGCAGCAGCTAGGCACCACCACCTTCTGAAGTTTCCCATTGTCCAAGGTTTTGGGAAATAGTCCCTTCCCACATACCCAGAGGCACAACCTGGGGCAGCTGGAACTGTTATTCTATTAAGGGGCAAATTGCAGCTTGGCAGATCTGGAGGGTCCAGAGCCTCCCCAGAGTTCAGTCTATCCAGTTAGCAAGCACAGGAGTGTGCGCACTTGAAGTGTGGGAAACCCACTCCATCCAGGCAAGGAAGCCCAATTCACTTCGAACTCAGGCCCAGGCAATCTCAGGAGGGCATGGCTGTTGGTCTGGATTTCCTTCCTCTGTGCTTGAAGTTGTGCAGTGGGTTCTGGGTCTTCACTTTCTACATGGGCAAAGTAGCAAGTTAGTTAGAGGAATCAGACCAATCATCCAAACACAAACACAAAATGGACAGTGCTGGTACTTGGTAAGGCCCCTGTCAGCCATAAGCCAATGATAATACAAGCTGCTATGGATACTGTGAGGAAAAAGGACAACTGAGGATAGAGAGCAGGGCCTGTGACAGTCAGGGAGGTAACCCCAGCTCACACTCCAGTTTTTGGGAGCACTCTCCCCATCCTGAGGGCAAGGCATCTGTATGTCCTGGTGACAACAAAGGGGAAAGGTGGAGCAAGGGTCCTGTTGCTGTCTCCACAGCCCTCAGGGCACATACCTTAGCCTTCCTACAGGAAGACAGCTTCTTCCGCTTCTTGTGAGGGCGTACTAGGTCACGAAGAGCAGGAGGGACTGGAAGAGAAGCAGGTCTTCAGCAGAATCCTCACCCAACCCACAAACACCAGCCTCCACAGCCACCCCCACCCCATGAAATATGGTTCCATTACTCTGAGAGGCTCTTGGTCCTCCCTCCAGCTTTCCCAGTATTATCCCACCCCCTTTCTCAGCATTGCCTCCCCCGCAAACTCTGTAGCATATTCTTTAATTCTGATCCAAGTAAGAGTCTACAGCTATTCATTATCGCATATGCACTGGGTCAGAGAACGTTAGCACCTTAGACTTTCACTGTCTAAATCACTCTTTTATAGTATTTAAATTCATTGCAATGAACATGTAACAAAAAAGAAAAATAGGGGCTAGGGTATAACTCAGTGGTAGAATATGTGCTTAGTATGTGGGAAGGAGGAGGAAGGAAAATAATGTCAAGAAAAACTGAGCCAAAATTAAAAAGGCTGGACAATTTCTTCACATATGTCCCTTACTACAAATTCACCAGCCCCTACTGCTTCCGTCCCCATACCTGACCTTGACCCTGCCCTCATACCCACTACCCTGGCCTCCTCCTGAACTCCCAGATAGGCCACAACTGATTCCTTCCACTTTCCCCTGGCTTCTGGACTCCTGGCCACATCCTCTTGGTGAGTGACTTTGCTCCTACCAGGCCCCTTAGGTCAAAGCTCTGGCCTCCCCTCCTGGCATTTCAGACCACAGCTGGAGTCTCCTCCAGCTCACTATCCCTTGGAAGCCTGGCTTCTACCCCTCCCTCTAGCATCTCCATGCTCCCATCTCTCCTAGGCCCTTCCTTTCCCACCATTCAGGCTTTTCCACTTCCAAGGCAGGAATATCATACCTGCCAGTTTGCTTCAGTTTAGGCAGACCAGAGCCCATGCATGGGGAGGGCCTATATTCGTTGCCCATGGCACATCCTTGCCACTCTTCTTAAACCCAATTTAAGCATATAATATACTCTCATTATCAAAAATACACACATGGACAATAGAAGCTTATGTGAGATGAGAAGGGTCAGCCAGGATGAATGGCTGTTCCCCATTCCTGTTTCTGCCCTGCAGTGTCTATCTCCCTGTCATCTGCTCTTACCTAGACACTCCACAGGTGTCCAAGCCATTACTTCAGTGCCTGACAATCCAGAGTCTGCTCCAGCATAGGAAGATTTGTCTCCCACCCAGGATGTTCCCTGAAACCTGCCCACTCTCTTCAACACACAAAGCCATTCAACCAACTACTAGCTCATTCTGTCATTCCACCTTGCTCTGCAAGACTGCCTGGCTCAAATCTTAGAAGATCTGCCATCATCTCTGCACTACCTGTTTTCTTATCTCCACAAAGGAGACAGTACACCCTATGGGGTGAAGTGAGCAAGTCTACATGTGTGAACACATACTGTGTACTTGTTTGTGTGGATACATGATGTGCCACCTGGGTCTCTACGTCCTGTTACTTGCCTGTCTCACAAGCTTCCCCAGCACCGAGCATAGGAGCTGTCACACAATGGCAGAAGAACCACTGCCATGTCCCCCAGCCCACTGCCTCCTGATCCCTCAGTGACACTCACCCAAGTAGTCAGGTACATGGCCCAGGTGAGGTTTCACGACTGCAGGGTGCAAGGGCAGGTCATGTCGCAGCAGCTGGAGATCCCTGGGATTGTCTTCAAAGTATGTCTGACAGTGGGCAGAGAGTTTGGCGGAGTTAGTATCTTTTTTTTTGTGACTTTCTTTCACTTAGCATTGAGGTTTTGAGGTTTGTTTTTTAATTTATTTTTGCGGGGGTGGGGAGTTTTGAGAATCAGACCCAGAGCACTGTACACATTAGGAAAGCACTCTACTACCAGCCAATTTTTTTTGTTTGTTTGTTGGAATCTGTGTCTTGCTATATTGTCCACGCTGCTCCTGAACTCCTGGGATCAAGCAATCTTCCTACCTCAGACTCCTGAGTAGCTGGGAGCACAAGCATGCCACCACACCTGGCCAAATGGAGTTTTTTTTTTAACCTTTTTTTTAATCTATCTATTTATTTTTATGTGTTACTGAGGATGGAACCCAGGGACTCAAATGCGCTAGGCGAGTGCCCTACCGCTGAGCCATAACCCCCCAAATGGAGTTTTTTTATAGTTGATAATTTTAATGTAATATTTTATAACTCTAAATTTTTTTAAAATTTTTTATTGATTTTCTTTTTATACATGACAGCAGAATGCATTACAATTCATATTACACATATAGAGCACATTTTTTCATATCTCTGGTAGTATATAAAGTATATTCACACCAATTCGTGTCTTCATACATGTACTTTGGATAATAATGTTCATCACATTCCACCATCATTTCTAACCCCCTGCCCCCTCCCTTCCCCTCCCACCCCTCTGCCCTATCTAGAGTTCATCTATTTCTCCCATGCTCCCCTTCCCTACCCTACTATGAATCAGACTCCTTATATCAGAGAAAACATTCAGCATTTGTTTTTTTGGGATTGGCTAACTTCATTATCTTCTCCAATGCCATCAATTTACCTGAAAATGCCATGATTTTATTCTTTTACTGCTGAGTAATATTCCATGTGTATATATACCACATTTTTTTAATCCATTCATCTACTGAAGGGCATCTAGGTTGGTTCCAATCAAACTACTCTAAGATTTCATCCTACTCCTGTCAGAATGGCAGCTATTATGAAGACAACACTAAGTGTTGGAGAGGATGTGGGGAAAAAGGTACACTCATACATTGCTGGTGGGACTGCAAATTGGGGCAGCCAATATGGAAAACAGTATGGAGATTCCTTGGAAAACTGGGAATGGAACCACCATTTGACCAGCTATCCCTCTCCTTGGTCTATACCCAAAGAACTTAAAAACAACATACTACAGGGACACAGCTACATCAATGTTTATAACAAATAGAGCTTTTTAAAGGACAATATACCCATGTGTTTTAAAATTTATAAGGCATAAGAGATAACACAGTGAAAAAAGTTTCCCTACCATTTTTGTTTGCATCACCCTCCCTGCCCAGAGGCAGCTACTGTTGCTAGTTCCGTGAATTCACCTGAGTCTTAGCACGTGGACAAAGAATCCATTACATGTTCACTCTTACTCCTCTCTGACCACACAGCAGCACCCTGTGCTGCTTTCTTTCAGTTAGCATCATTTTACAGAGTATTCCTAGGTACACACAAATAGCCTCCTCATTGTTTCTTATGTCTGTGTGAGCTTCAGCTGAGGCTGCACTTTCATTTATTTGGTAAGTCCCCTGGAGTCAACTATGGGGCTCCTTCCATCTTCTGGCTCCCTAAAAATAATGTAATGAATGGAAATATACATATTCACTAATATGCCCAGAGGAAGAGAACTTGAAATCCTAATAAACACTGAGTGCCCACCATGAGGTTGTGCCATTTGTCTTCCCAACAGAATGGTTGGCTCCTTTCAAAATCTCTTGGCCAGTTTTCCTCTCCCTACCAAATGCCAACACACAGCCCGGTTCTCTGATTCTTACCACTCAGAGCTAGGCATCCAAAGCACTCTCTTAAGTTTGCCCACCCCATCCTTACTTTAAGTTTCTCTGAATGCAGAAGTTCCTCCTTAATCTCCTTCAGTCTTGCCTCCCGAATGGACTGCTTAGTTACTGAGCGCATGGCATCCTGTAGGCAGACACTGGTGATCAGATGGTGAGATTTCCCAAGTCCTTTTCACACCTGGATACGCATCCATAGGTGTCATCCCTGTTATCACAATCATAGCCCGCCCCAGCCACTCCCCATCCTCTCCCCAGTGTCTAGCTCACCCTGCATCGATAGCGGAAACCCTCGATCTCCTCCATTCGGAACTGGTAGGGAAGCAGGACCGGGGCCTCGCCCTCTGGGGAAGAGACAGCAAAGGGACTCAGGACAGAATCCATTTAAGGTCTTCACTGGCAGTTTCCTACTCCTTCTCCCTGAGGTGAGGCTGATCCCTGAGAGGCCAAACACACAATTTCATTGTTTCATGGGCAGCCTAGTGATGGTATGGACAGAAGTGTATATTCCTAAGTCCTGTGTGCCATCACATCCCTCAGTTCCAGGACCCACTGCCCACTCTCCCTTCCTCTTCCAAAGTTGCTCTGGCCACAAGGCCCCCACAACAATGGTCATGGACAGCAGTCCAGGCACACTTAGTACCTTGGAATGAGCTGTCAGAGCAGTACATCAAATCACTCACCAGTCATGAGGCAGACAGTAAATGTGACTTTGTTTTTAATTTGTTAGTAAACCTGACTTTGAATGGACATATTTACTCATTTGTAAAGGGAGATAGCATCTGTCACACAGGATAGGATGAGGATGAACAGTGGAGGCTGCCTATTGTCATTATTATGAGTTTGTTATGGGAGAAGCCTGGTCCTCACCCAGGCCCATACCAATAAGAGTCAGGACTCTTACCTCCACAGAGAAGTTCCTCGATCTTGCCCAAGTGTGACTGCTCTGTGGGTAGCACAAATGTCAAAACTATGCCTGGGTTGTTGGCTCGCGCTGTCCTGCAAGGGGAGATGACCTAGCTGAAATGTATCTCTGGCATTTAAGCTCTATCTAGCCCACCCCAAGTCCTTCAGCATGCCCATCACCTAGATGCCAGGCCCACCACATTCCTCCCTACCTGCCAGCTCGATGGATGTAGGCCTCCGGGGTGGAGGGGAGATCAAAGTTGAGCACAGCAGACACATGGTGGAAGTCTATGCCCCGGGCCACACCTGACTCTGGATCAGAGGCCCTGTGAAAATAACCCAATGTCAGCCAGACCCACCTGTGGGAGGGCATTCTCAAGCTTAAGCCAAAAAACCCCCTCTAAGCAAAACCTAAAGACCATAAGACCCTGGTATATGCAAGACTATTCTACATCAGAACTATTTCAGGAGTTGTGGCCTTGTGGGTCAGCCTAAAGCTTTGAAATGTGGTCAAACCCTTGCCCTGACCTCAGTTTTGGGGCAATGACAGAACTCTCTGCCCCACAGAGTGGATTGAGAACTACCTCTGGAACAATTCACTCTTCAGGTGGACAGACTAGGGGACTTCCGTTTTTCCCTGGGGGCTGGGGATGTGGCTCAGGTGGTAGCGCGCTTGCCTGGCATGCGTGCAGCCCAGGTTTGATCCTCAGCACCACATACAAACAAAGATGTTGTGTCTGCCGAAAACTAAAAAAATAAATATTAAAATTCTTTCTCTTCTCTCTCTCTCTCTCTCTCTTTAAAAAACAAAAACAAAAACAAACATACACCCTATAAGCCGCAGCCACATGCACTTCAGGCGGGCTCTCTCCCCTGTAGGATAGCACATGCCAATTTCCCAAGCCCAGTCTGACCCTTGGTGCCCTTTATTCCTTGTTACGATTTTGATATGAAGTGTCCTTCAAGAGCTCATGTGAGAGACAATGCAAGAAGGTGTAGAGGTGAAATGATTGGATATGAGTCAACATAATTAATACATTAATTCCCAGATAGGACTGACTGGATGATAACTATAGGCAAAAATAGGGTGTGGCTAGAAAAGATGGGTCATTAGGGTTATGCCTTTGGGTATGCATTTTGTCCCTGAAGAGAGAAGCTTTCTCTTTCTGCTTCTTGGGTGCCATGTTCCCAGCTGCTTTCACCTACCACACTCTTCTGTCATGTGGCTCTGCTCCAAAGAATGGAGCTGGCTCTCTATGGACTGAGACCTCTAAAACCATGAGCCCCAAATAAACTTTTCCTCCTCTAAATTTTTCTGATTAGGTCTTTTGGTCACAGTGGGAAGAAAAAGCTGGCTAAAACACTCCCCTTCTCCACACTAAGCAAGGGCCAGTGGAGCTCTCTGGGATATGCTACCAAACATCTGGAATGTCTGGCATCCTGCTCTGTGTACTCTTAGCTTCAGTCTTCCAAAAAGCTGAAAAACAGGCACCTCTGAAGAAGAGGTCAGAAAAAAAATGCAAACTCACTTGTTTCCTTTGGACCCTCGTCCTTGCCGCTTGCCCTTGGCTGGGGCCCCCAGGACTTCAGCATCTGTTGCTATGACACAGTCATAGAAGCCTTGGTTGAACTGTGAGATGATGTGGCACCTGTAGACCAAGAAGTGGGATCAGCCCAGCAGGGTGTGTGGGAGGCCCACTCCCATCCCTGGCCATCATCATAATGACTGCCCTTTCCTATTTTGTCCTCCTCTCAATCTCTTTCTCCTTAATCTTTGTACCTCAATTTCCTCAGATGAAAATGGAGTAACAGTAAGTATTCCAGAGTTGTCAGAAATAACTACCAGTCAAGCTCAGGCCTAGCCCCACTAATATACTCAAGAAACATGAACATCAGTTGGTTTCCTTTTCCATTCCTATCTTCAACTTATTTCCACCAAGACATGGGCCATGACAAACCTGGAGCGCAGGGGAAGTTCTCCATTGAGTACGCAGGTGGGGATGCTGAACTGCTCTAGGAATAGACGGAGCCGGTAACTCCGCTCTAGGGTATTGACAAAGAGCAGGGACTTGCCCCGAATCAATGACAGCTTGAGCAGAGCATACAGCAGCAAGAATTTGTCTTCTTCAGTCTCACAGACTACCTGAAACTGCTGTAACTGGTCTGATCCTGGAAGCTGAGACTCTTGTAACTTGAGGGTAACCTGAGGAGAGAAAAGGCCTGTAGTAAGGACGAAAAACAGGTATTCTATGGCCACTAACTCACCAACAAAAGCATCATTTTAGTGCAGGGCATGGATATGTTTAAGGATTTCTGGCATGCTAAAATTCCTGTAGTTTTGCAATCTAAAAACTCAAGTGCCCTAACTTTGGGATATACAGAAAGGGGGGAAAAATAAACAATCCACAAAGCACATGATGCATAGGACAAAGAGAAATACATTGATAAATTACAATAGCGAGTATGGAAAGCCTACAGCAACAGGTCTTCTGAAGGGTAAAATTCAGATCTTCTGAAAGGTAAAATATAACATTGAAAGCTTTGGCCTTAGAATTTTGGCTTTGCCGCTCAAAGCAGATGGTGGGGGCAGGGTGTAAGGAAAGAACCTTGCTTAGGCTTTTAGACAAAGTATAGTTTGAACTGGGACACCCAGAAATATGTTGTGATTTTTATTTTAAAATATTTTAAATGTCAATGGACCTTGTCTACAGCTCCAGATATTCCCACAGCATCCCTTACCGGATTATGTAGTACCAGTTCCTTTAATGCTTGTATATCCTCATTAAATGTAGCTGACATGAGAAAAGCCTGGTAAATCCGGGGCAAGTGACTAAAAGAAAAAAATCTAGTCAGGCTCCTACTCCAAGGACCTCTAAGTGTGGTCTCTACTCAAAGACATTTCCACTAGGAAACTACACCACTACCACCACCATCACCATTTCTTCCTCACCAGAGTAGACTCTTCAGTTCTTCCTCAAAGCCAAAGGAAAAAATAAGATCAGCCTCATCCACCACCAGCAGCTCCAGGGAGTCACGCAGTTTCAAGTTGTCTTGTTGCAAGTGGCTTAATATACGGGATGGGGTCCCCACCACTACATCTGGCTTCTCCATCAGTACAGCTCTACAGGTGGTAAGAAATGGGTATCAAGAAGAACTTGGCAGCTGGAACTTCACCCTGGACCTGTGCTCTCTCCTACTACACACAAACCCATCCTACATCTTTGCGTAGCTTCATTCCCTTTCACTCACCGCTGAGAAGCTGAGTCTTCAGCAGCTGAGACATTGGCCACCCGCACATCCCGAGAACAGTAGGCAGACAGCTGCTGAATCATGGACTGAGCTTGCCGTGCTAGCTCCTTGGTAGGAACAAGGACAACTCCCCTTACAGCCTGTTCCACCACAGGACCTGTCTGTAAGACCATAAATTACAGGTTATAGCCAGCAGTGAATATCAATGGATCCAACCAATGCTTTTCTCTATCTTTTCCAGGCAATCTGGTCCAAACACGAGCCTGTCCATACAACAACCTGTGTTCTGATTATCCCCTCATTCTGCCCACCTCAGAAAATAAAATGGAGGGCTTTCCTTGGGTGCTGACAGAAGAAAATAACTTCCTCTGTGTGTAATGAAGTTACTGTGTGTTATGAAGTTATGAACGCTAGGTATGAACCTGTACTCTCACAATAACTCTGTAAGTAGAAAATATGCCTGGCCCCTTTTCATTGAGGAAAGAAAGTGACTGTAATGTTATTACAAGATTACACCAAGCTGGTGGTACAGGCAGCACGTCCTGGATTAGGATCCAGGTAACCTAAAACCCAACCCAGAACGTTTGCCACAATGGGACCCGACTGATTCTATGATCCAAGAGAAAACCTCGTACAAACTGGGCCCTCCCTTCCCAGCCTCCCGTCCGGCCTCTGACTACCCACCGCCTTCCTGTGGAGCAGCAGCTGTAGCATCGGAATAGCATAAGCAGCTGTCTTCCCGGAACCAGTGCGGGCCCGGGCCAGGAGGTCTTTCCCCTCTAGGGCCAGCGGGATAGACTTTTCTTGAATCAACGTAGGTCGCGACCATCCCAGATCGGCGACAGCCTAAGAGAGACAGACGAAGAGTGCGGTTTAAGCGGTGCGGAGGGCAGTGGCGTGCCCTGAGAGCCCTTAAGCCGGATTCTAGGGTCCCCAGCCCTCCCCGGTACCTGCAAGAGCCGGGGATCCAGGCCCATGTGTTCAAAGCCCAAGGGCTCTGAGTCCGCCATGGCGTGGTTCGGGACTGACAACGAGCACGCGCAGCAGGAAGAAAGCAAGGACACGGGCGGGGCGACTCAAAGCAACAACCAATCAAGCTCAGAGAAACCGCCACTTTCCGGAAGTCCCGTCTCTCAGGTTTCCGGTGTTCGGGGGAGGTCGGAAGTAGGGCTGCTGGTTGCTGTCGCTTCGAATCTCGCGACGCAAATGCTCACCCGGATTTTTTTTTTGCACTTTCTAGCTCCCGCGACTTTCAGGAGTAGCGTTAGCGGGACTTTCTCCGCTTGGGTGCTGTTAGAATCCAGCCTTAGTGTGGCGCAACAGTCTTCGCGGAGCCACTGAGGCCATTTGACAGGCTGCGGGCAGATCACTGCAGTAGCGCTCAGGGGAAGGGCGGTGGTCTGGAGATCCCAGACCTGGCTGTCGTCAGGCTCTTGATAGATTATAGTTCTATGGATCACTAGTTTACCACTAGTTTCACAGGGTTAAAATCAAGGTATCGGACTTTTGATCTTCAGAGTTATCAAGATAACGTTTGTTGTTTAAAGCCACTCCGTTTGTGATAATTTGTTACAGCAGCAGTAGGAAACAAATACAAGAAGCCTTACCACAAGCTTTAAACGTGGGAGAGGCCTGGCGGAATGGCTCAGGCCTGTAATCCCAGCGGCTTGGGAGGCTGAGGCAGAAGGATCTCGAGTTCAAGCCAGCCTCAGCAATTTAGCCAAGCGCTAAGGAACTCAGTGACCCTCTGTAAAATATAAAATAGGGCTGTGGCCGTGGCTGAGTGATCGGGTGCCCCCGAGTTCAGTCCCCGGTAACGACAAAAAATGGTGTAAGAGAAGCCGGGCCTGGTAGCGCATGCGTGTAATTCCTGAGGGGGCCGAGCCACCAGTTCAGAGCCAGCCTCAACAATTTATCAAGGCTCTAGGCAATTTAGTGAGACGCTGTCTCTAAATATTTTTAAAAGGGATGGGAGGCAGGGGTTTGATCCTCAGCACCACATAAAAATAAATAAACGTATTGTGTCCATCTACAATTTTAAAAGTTCCTTATTTTTTTAGTTATAGGTGGACCCACTATCTTTATTTTTATGTGGTACTGAGGATTGAACCCAGTGCCTCATGCATGCCAGGCAAATGCTCTACTTCTGAGCCACAACCCCAGCCCCTTAAACAATTTTTCAAAAAAGGGTGAGGGGCTGGGATTGTGGCTCAGAGGTAGAGCGCTCACCTAGCAAGGCGGGACAGGGTTCCATCCTCAGCACCCATAAAAATAAAGGCATTGTGTTGTGTCTATCTACACCTAAAAAAAGGGGGGGGGGAGTGAAGTGCCCCTGGCTTCACTCCCCAATACCAAAAATAAATAAAAATAGAAGAGGCAAGCTGCAGATAAGATTCTAGGACTCAACCCACTAGTGTTGGCTTTGTAGATGGAAATGGGGTGACAAGACAAACTGCCCAAGTGGCCAGGGATGGATTATTTACAAGTCATCATTCATATTAGGTTCACCCAAATGGCTCAGGATAATCTTACTATTTTAAAATCATCTGATTGACAATCTTAATTGATGGGTTAACTGTCACAGATTTCTAGAACTAGGACATAGACACATTTGGGGGGCCATTATTCTGCCTACCATTACACCCCAATACAAACCTGATAAATCAAATTGGATCTTGGCATTTCCCAGGAGTTTACCTTGAGCTTCCAGGGTCATTCTGTGCATCCAGCTCCCCTGACCCAACATTTGAATACCAGAGACAACAGGTTGTTGAGAATAGTTTATGTATCACAAGTACTGAGGCTGAGACCAAATGATGAAGATAGGTACTGCTTAACATAAGGGGAACCAGGCTAGGATAACAGTGAATGTTAAGAATGTGTGCTCCCCAACTTTCTTTTTCCTGGTAAAATAGGAGAGAAGGGTCAGGTGCGGTGGCACATGCCTGTAATCCCAGTGGCTCAGGAGGCTGAGGCAGGAGGATTGCAAGTTCCCTTGTGCTAATTCTAACATGGAAACTGAAAAGCTATTTTAAAAATCTAAAGAATTTTCACTGGACTATATTATGTGGCACCCAGAATTAGATTATGTCAATTTTTTTTTTTTTTCATTTCTTTGCCACCTCTTTGCAAACTAGAATTCTTAAAATGAAAACCCAATAGAGGGGCTGGAATTGTGGTTTAGTGGTAGAGAGCTTGCCTGGCATGTGTCAGGCTCTGAGTTCGATCCTCAGCACTACATATAAATAAATAAAATAAAAAGATCCATTGACAACTGAAAAAAAAAATTAAAATTTTTATAAATTACATATTTTTTAAAGAATAAAACTAAATAACTATTGAATAGTGTGGGACACAAAGAGAAATAACAAGGGAAGAATTTAGTTCTGTAGGTCAGATAAAGTAATTTAATAAATAATATTCCAAATATATTTATAATAAAATTATGAAATAAAATGTCAGGAATGGGTAACTAATAATAAAGTTTTTATACAGAAGAAGGGCATCTTTAGCTGTTCAAATTTATGATTCAGGGGCTAAGAAACCAAGTACATAAGTTTCCTCTCATGTCCTTGCTGAAATGTTCTCTACTTGGTCGGCCTGAGAATGGTTAAGGAACCACTCTGTCCACTCTTAGTTTCCCAGAAAGAGGTCCATCCAAGCCAAGCCCTAACACAATCCACACTAAGGTCCATACCAGATGACCCACCCTGGCTGACCAAGAATTTTTCCTCTTTCCCTTTTTGCCTCTCCTCTGCCCACAACCTCTTATTTCATCTCGAACACAACTACTGTAAGACGTTTTATTTAATTGGAAAAATCTGAATAAAGAACCAAATTTCATTCCCTTGAAGAAAACATTACCACAGCTTAAATAAATTGGGAAGAGGGGGGATAAGAGTGCACTGTCCATACTGGCTTTTCACTGTCTTACCTGACTCTGAGGCCCTATCAGATGGGAATCACAGGTGTCCAAGAGAATTCTGCTAGGCCTTCTAATATGGCCTTGAGAGCAGCTATTAACATCTGCTTCTGGCCCACAGACTGCTGAAATCCTGAGAGCTGCCATGGCAGTTATAAAAACGTGTGAATAAACAGAATGCACAAGGACTAGATTGGTGTTTTCAGCTAGTTACAGGCAGTAACACTTCAACTAGGAAGGAAAATATATAATTTATCAAAAAATAGTTCTAATATATAGAAAAACATCTCGATCCTCTGGGGCCAAGACCTGCCCCTTATTTACATTCACAAAGCCATTGAGTGAACCAAGTAACTGGCTAGGGAACAGTGAGGCAAGGCCTCCTTTGTGGGGTATGCCAGTCACCTACTGTGTAATCAGATGAAGAAAAAACAGAAGGTCATTTGCTCATTTTTTGAGAGGACAGGGGAATCACTGGAGGCAAAAGAGACAAGACTTGTCTTGTATTAGTTTCAATTCCTTATAAGCCCTAAAATAGAATTTGAAATCTTGGACCAATGTCCTGTGTCCATGAGAATCAAGGTTAAACAAGTTACTGATCAGAATGGTTTGTTGCCATACTACCAACATGTCATATTCTTTTGCATTTTTTCCCCCTCAAAATCCAGGTGGTTAAGGGATTGGTTGGAGAAAGTACCAAAGAACTAAAGTAAAAAGGGTCATACAGAGAGGACACTACACCAGTTTCTTGGCCTCAAAGAAGCTCTTGAGATGACGCATCTGCCAAATGCCAGTAAGGATAAGGATGACTGTCTGAGCGATGGACCACCACAGGACCCTCTGATTGGTACTCTCACTGGTCAGACGGAAGCGTTCTTCACGATACTGCATGGGGTAACAGGCATAAGGTTAAACGAGCAGGAGAAATTATCCTGAAAATTGTGAGGTCCCTCCGTGTTAGTGACTGCTTAATTCCAGGACCAAATACCTTCTGGAATATCACCTGTGATTCCATTAGGGGTGCCACAGTCTCCCCATACATAAAAACTGTCTCAAGGAAGGAACAGTGCTGTCGCCTCCACAAGCATCTCTGCTGGGACTGAAATCATGCTCCTTTTACAAGGTCCTAAGCTACTCAGCAAGATCTTGACCTTAAATAAAATATATTTTTAAAAAAGGAGCTGGGGAAGCCGGGCTCAGTGTCACAAGCCTGTAATCCCAGCATCTCAGGAAGCTGAGACAGGAGGATAATAAGTTCAAAACCAGCCTCAGCAATGGCAATGTGCTAAGCAACTCAGTGAGACCCTATCTCTAAATACAATACAAAATAGGACTGGGGATATGGCTCAGTGGCCAAGTGCCCCTGAGTTTGATACCTGGTACCCAGCCCCAAAAAGGGTGGGTGGGTGGGATGTGGCTAAGTGGTAAAGCATGGCTGGGTTCAATCCCTGGTACCAAAAAAATAAAAAGGCAACTAAAGCAAATGGGACCCAGGCAAGGTGGCATATGCCTTTAATCCTAGCGACTCAGAAAACTGAGGCAGGAAGATCACGAATTCAAGGCCAGCAGGGTAACTTAATTAGACCCGTTAAACTAAAAACGGCTGGGGATGGAACTCAGTAGATGAGTACTTGCCGAGCACATGTGAAGCCCTGGGTTCAATCCCTAGTACCACACCCCCTCCCAAAAAAGCAAAATTGGATCATATATGCAATTGAATATTAGTAAAGCTTAAGAAGGAAAGAAATTCTGACAATGCTACAACATATCTGAACCTTGGAGATCTTATAAGACAGTCACAAAAGGAAAAATTCGATATGATTCCCCTTATTTGAATTAGAACAATCAGGAGCATAGACAAAATAGAACAGGAACTGGGGAGGGAAATGGGTAGTTTGTTTTTTGTTTGGTTTTTTGGTGGTGCTGGGGTTTGAACCCAGGGCCTTGTGCATGCAAGGCAAACTCTAGCAACTGAGCTATATCCCCAGCCTGAGTTAGTATTAAATAGGTACAGATCTTCTGTTTTGGAAGGTGAAAATCTATCTATTAAATACTAACTCAGGAGAGTTCTGGAGATGGATTGTGGTGATGGTTGCACAACAATATGAATCTATTTTTTGGTGGTACAAGGATTGAACCCAGGGGTGTCTTAACACTGAGCTACATCCTCAGCCCTTTTTATTTTTTGAGACAGGGTCTTGCCAAGTTGCCCAGATTGTCGATGAACTTGTGAGCCTCTTGCCATGGCTGCCCAATTAGCTGGGATTATAGACATGTGCCACCACACCTAGCCAATGTGAATCTACTCAATGCCATGGAGCTATACACTTAGAAACAATTAAAATGATGTTTTACATTATGTGTATTTTATCACAATTTAAAAAGTGAAGAGGGTGTGGCTCAGTGGCAAAGTGCTTGCCTAATGTGCAGGTGAGACCCTGGGTTCAAACCCCAGCACTAACAAAAAAAAAGTGAAAACAACCTGGGGAGCTATCTAGACTGATACCCTCCATTCCATTCTCAGAAGAGTTGATCTCCCAAGTAGAGAAAGCAGAAACTTCAAGTAGATATAATCTCCAAGGTCCTTACCCTCTGGTAATCCTGCTCCTTCTGGATCTGTTCCACTTGATCAAGTAACTGGCGAGCACGGAGCTGCAGTTCTGTCAGCTTATCCTTAGCTGCAATCTCAGGGTAGTTGTTGGCATGCTCCCCGACCTGGATGTCTAGGTGCACACGCTACAAGGGAACACAGGGTGTCTGAGTGGTGGGGCCTCAAAACCATTTGTGTTCCAGGCTATGGGACCCACTCTTGTCCATGGCTGTGACAGGAGGGTAACATCTGTATTCCCAACTCTAAGGGTGCAACAGTGTCACAAACGACTATGGGAACAGATCAGAAATCCTCTTACCAGTTTGCCACCGGCGAAGAGGGCCATTCTAGTGGAATTGGAGTGCAGACAAATCTGATGTTCACCGGGGGTGTGGGAGGTGAACGTGAAACGGCCCTCGGAGCCATACTGTCGGGACAGTACCACCTGCAACATGGATCAATGAAAGTCCAATCTTTACCGTGACTTCTCAAGGGGCAAGTTCCTTTGCCTCAGGACCAAGGAGGCGCCTTACATCCCCCCTGGAACGCTGATGAACGAACGACACCGCCAAAAGCCCTGCTAGCGGTGACCTTACCTTACCGTCGGGGTCCTTCACCTCCACATGCATGCCCAGGCCAGGGGTCGAGGGAAGGAAAACCTCCTTCTGCTTGTCCCACATCTGGGTTCGATAGTTGCCTGCAGGGCATACACACAGTCATGACCTGGCCCCCAGACGTGCGGCCCGGGGCGCTGGGCAGGGGGCCTGGCGTCCTCGGGGCACCCACAGGCCAGGTCTAGGGGTATGACCTGGCCAAGCTCGGGAGGAGGGGCACTTCCGAGGGCCGGGCGAAAACAAAGGGCCTCTCCACCCTCAGCCCGCCTGACCGATGACCATGGTCTCGTCGGGGATTTCCTCGATGAAGCAACGCTTCTCCGTCTCGCCGATGTGGAAGTAGAGCCCCTGGGCGCGGGCAGCACACATCACGAGCAACAGCAACGCCGGTCGCCCCATAGCCGGCAGGCCCCTACCCACGACACCAGCCATCGTGCCTGATACCCGCGCGCGTGCGCACGTTTGCGGATCGCTCTGCGCTTGCGCGCGGCCCAGGCGACGCCACCCAGCGAGACAGAGAGCGCCTGCGCAGTGACGACCATCTTCTATTTCTCGGTCCCCTTTCTGTCCTCGGTACCCTTAGGGGCGCTTACCGCTCTGCGCCTGCGCAATTCCACCTAACTCTGTCGGAGGGACACAATTTGTGCCTCTCAGCACCAGTGTGCTGCCCCAGCTAGAAAGCGCCTGCGCGGTGGCTCCCGCCCATCGTCTAGATTGGACAATCTCTCCAAACTTTCTCTTTTTGTGGTTGGAAGAATTGAACCAAGGGGCACTTAACCACTGAGTTACATCCTCAGCCCTTTTTGATTTTATTTAGAGATAGGGCCTCGCTAAGTTGCTGAGGCTGGCTTTGAATTTGCGATCCTCTTGCCTCAACCTGCTGGAAGTACTGGGATTTACAAACGTGCGCCACCGCGCCAGGCTACCCGAACCTCTTCACCTCGCACATGGCAAGAAAGCGCGACTGTCTCTGCAGAGTACCCCCTCTCTGCATTGCTCTCTGTTCCTATCTGCTGTCCCACCCTGATGGAGTGGAAGAGGGTGCCTGAGTGGGGTTCTTAGGGGTCCTGGGGCTGGGTGGGGACGTGGGACAGCGCCCAAACTAGCCAGGTGACTCCCATGGTTTCATTCGTGCGTGTGTTGCTCCCGATGTGGGCTCTCCGTGCCTTCTATACCAAAAAGGCAAGATCCCAGGATGTCTTTCTTGGTGTAACTGGTGTTTTTGCCGCCACCGGTTCACCTCTTAAGAATGTGACTGAGGGGACTGGGGATGTGGCTCAAGCAGTAGCGCGCTCGCCTGGCATGCGTGCGGCCTGGGTTGGATTCTCAGCACCACATACAAAACAAAGATGTTGTGTCCTCCGATAACTAAAAAATAAATATTAAAATTCTCTCTCTCTCACTCTCTTTAAAAAAAAAAAAAAAAAAAAAAAAAGAATGTGACTGAGCAGCCAAGGATCCCATGTGTGGGATCACAGCATGTCTGTGATCCCAGAGACTCGGGAGGCTGATGCAGGAGGACTGCAAGTTCAATACATAGCCTCAGCCACTTAACTAGGCCCTAAGCAATTTAGCGAAACCCTGTCTCAAAATAAAATAATAATGATAGTAATAATAACAACAACAATACTACTAATAATAATAACAATAAAGTTCTTAGGATGTGGCTCAGTGAGCCGGTGCAAGGAAAAAAATGAGACTGAGCAGACACTCAAAGTCCTGTGAGACTGCACGTTTGGCTGTGACATGAAAATCTCCTGGCTTTTAGATATTAGCACTTAGCTTATCTTTTCTCTGATGGAATACACAACAAAGCATGGTGTAAACCAGCATTCAGCCTTTCCGGTGGGGACACTCTCCAGGCTTAAGTTACTTGACCTCCAGGTGAATTCTTTTTTTCTTCAACCAAGAGATTTTATTGGGGGGCTGCCCGAAGAGGAAGAAATGGAGAGGCAGAGAGAGGAGAGGAGGAGAGCAGAGAGAAAGAGAGGAGAGAAAGAAAAAGAACAGGGCAGAGAGGAAGAAGGCAGAGAGCTTGCAAGCTTTGGTTTATTGGGGGGCTGCCTGAAGGAGAAGAAAAGGAGAGGCAGAGAGAGGAGAGAAAGAAGAGGAAGAGGGCAGAGAGGAAGAACCAGGTGAATTCTTGCCAGCTCATTTCACAGCATCCTGCCTCCTTCTGGGGATGGGGGTGGGGGTGGAGGAAGGTGCAAGATGGCCCTGAAGGGCTGGGGATGTGACTCAAGGGGTAGCGCGCTCGCCTGGCATGCATGCGGCCCAGGTTCGAACCTCAGCACCACATACAAATATGTTGTGTCCGCCAATAACTGAAAAATAAATATTAAAATTAATAATAAAAAAAAGATGGCCCTGAAAATCTGGATTAAGAAAACAGGAAAAGAGAAGCAATTGGAATGAGTAGGATCCTGTGGAATGACAGAACATCCTGCTTGTATACAGAGGCAAATGAAAAATCAGGAAGTTACTTATTGGGCACAAGGAAGGTTGGCACTTTGTTTTACAAAGAGAATTTTCACACAAGTAGATTAGTGACAATGAACTTTCATATACTGATTATTTAGCTTCAACAACAACTTTTTGCCTTTCTTGTATCATCTATCTGGGCATTTTCCCTCTGAATTATATTATAGCAAATCCTGTAACAGGGGTGACTTTCTTGTAAGGAAAGTCCACTTCATGTTTTTTTTTTTTTTTTTTTTTTAAAGAAAGAGTGAGAGAGAGTGAGAGATTGGGAGAGAGAGAGAGAGAGTTTTAATATTTATTTTTTAGTATTTGGCGGACACAACATCATTGTCTGTATGTGGCGCTGAGGATCGAACCCGGGCCGCACGCATGCCAGGCGAGCGGGCTACCGCTTGAGCCACATCCCCAGCCCCACTTCATGCTTTTATATAAACCTTGCTGCTCAATCACTGGTGGTTTATTTGAAAATTGATGTTTTTTTCTTTCTTCTTCCCCTCCTTAATTAAGGGGGAGGTAAAGTTAACATTCTTCCTGTTCTAAACTGAGTTATGCTCACTACCCACAAGAATAAAAGAGTCCAGACCTGGAAACTGGTATAAGAGCACTCACAAGGATGTAAGTTGAACATTAATTAGATCTACTGATAAAGTTACTTGGAAAACAGCTCTTGTATCCCCCTTTTTAAAGCCCTTTGTTTTCCCCTAGCAATTAGAATGGCAGGCAGCCTTTGTGACATGAATCCTTTGCCTTCTCTTGATGGTAAATCAATAAAATTTATTTTTTTCTCAAAACCTCATCCTTGTTATTGGATTGATACCTGGGACAAGGACCATATTTCACCTATAAATACTTCAGTATATGTCTCTAACAGATAAAGACTTTATTTTTTTAAAGGTTTTTTTTTTAATATTATTATTATTATTTTTTTGGTGGGGTTCTTTTTTTTTTTTTTGTCTTTTTTGGAACTGGGGGTCGAACCCAGGGCTTGGCGAATGCAAGGCAGACGCTTTGCCACTGAGCTACATCCCAGCCCCAGATAAAGACTTTAAAAAATAGCATTAGCACAGCTGGGCACTGCTAAGCATGCCTGTGATCTTTTTGTTGTTGTTGTTGTTGTTCATGCCATTAAATGAGTCACTGCATGTGATGGCCCTCGCCCATAATCCAGTAGCTCAGGATGCTGAGGAAGGAGGATCCCAAGTTCAAAGCTAACCTCAACAATTTAGCGAGACCCTATCTCAAATTTATTTTTTATTTTTAATTTTTTTTAATTTTATTTTTTTATTGGTTATTCAAAACATTACAAAGATTGCAGAATCACATCGGTTACACATCCACATTTTTACATAATACCATAATAGTAACTGTTGTATTCTGCTACCTTTCCTATCCTCTACTATCCCCCCTCCCCTCCCCTCCCATCTTTTCTCTCTACCCCATCTACTGTAATTCATTTCTCTCCTTATTTTTTTCCCATTCCCCTCACAAACTCTTATATGTAATTTTGTATAACAATGAGGGTCTCCTTCCATTTCCAAGCAATTTCCCTTTTCTCTCCCTTTCCCTCCCACTTCATGACTCTGCTTAATGTTAATCTTTTCCTCCTGCTCTTCCTCCCTGCTCTGTTCTTGGTTGCTCTCATTATATCAAAGAAGACATTTGGCATTTGTTTTTTAGGGATTGGCTAGCTTCACTTAGCATAATCTGCTCTAGTGCCATCCATTTCCCTGCAAATTCCATGATTTTGTCATTTCTTAGTGCTGCGTAATACTCCATGGTGTATAAATGCCACATTTTTTTTATCCATTCATCTATTGAGGGGCATCGGGGTTGGTTCCACAGTCTAGCTATTGTGAATTGTGCTGCTATGAACATCGATGTGGCAGTATCCCTGTAGTACGCTCTTTTGAGGTCTTCAGGGAATAGTCCGAGAAGGGCAATAGCTGGGTCAAATGGTGGTTCCATTCCCAGCTTTCCCAGGAATCTCCATACTGCTTTCCATATTGGCCTCACCATTTTGCAGTCCCACCAGCAATGTATAAGAGTACCCTTTTCCCCACATCCTCGCCAGCACTTGTTATTGTTCGACTTCATAATGGCTGCCAATCTTACTGGAGTGAGATGGTATCTTAGGGTGGTTTTGATTTGCATTTCTCTGACTGCTAGAGATGGTGAGCATTTTTTCATGTACTTGTTGATTGATTGTATGTCCTCCTCTGAGAAGTGTCTGTTCAGGTCTTTGGCCCATTTGTTGATTGGGTTGTTTGTTTTCTTATTGTTTAATTTTTTGAGTTCTTTGTATACTCTGGATATTAGGGCTCTATCTGAAGTGTGAGGAGTAAAAATTTGTTCCCATGATGTAGGCTCCCTATTTACCTCTCTTATTGTTTCTCTTGCTGAGAAAAAACTTTTTAGTTTAAGTAAGTCCCATTTGTTGATTCTTGTTTTTAACTCTTGTGCTATGGGTGTCCTATTAAGGAATTTGGAGCCCCACCCCACAATATGTAGATCGGAGCCAACCTTTTCATCTATCAGACGCATAGTCTCTGATTTGATATCAAGGTCCTTGATCCATTTTGAGTTAACTTTTGTGCATGGCGAGAGGAGGGGATTCAGTTTCATTTTATTGCATATGGATTTCCAGTTTTCCCAGCACCATTTGTTGAAGATGCTATCCTTCCTCCATTGCATGCTTTTAGCCCCTTTATCGAATATAAGATAGTTGTAATTTTGTGGATTGGTTTCTGTGTCCTCTATTCTATACCATTGGTCCACCCGCCTGTTTTGGTACCAGTACCATGCTGTTTTTGTTACTATTGCTTTGTAGTACAGTTTGAAATCTGGTATCGCTACACCTCCTGATTCACACTTCCTGCTTAGAATTGCTTTTGCTATTCTGGGTCTTTTATTTTTCCATATGAATTTCATGATTGCTTTATCTATTTCTACAAGAAATGCCGTTGGGATTTTGATTGGCATTGCATTGAACCTATAGAGAACTTTTGGTAATATTGCCATTTTGATGATGTTAGTTCTGCCTATCCATGAACAGGGTATATTTTTCCATCTTCTGAGATCTTCTTCTATTTCTCTCTTTAGGGTTCTGTAGTTTTCATTGTATAAGTCTTTCACCTCTTTTGTTAGGTTGATTCCCAAGTATTTTATTTTTTTTGAGGATATTGTGAATGGGGTAGATGTCCTCATTTCCAGTTCAGAAGATTTGTCGCTGATATACAGGAATGCCTTTGATTTATGCGTGTTGATTTTATATCCAGCCACTTTGCTGAATTCATTTATTAGCTCTAGTAGTTTCTTTGTAGACCCTTTTGTGTCTTCTAGGTATAGGATCATATCATCTGCAAATAGTGATAATTTAAGTTCTTCTTTTCCTATTTTTATCCCTTTAATTTCTTTCGTCTGTCTAATTGCTCTGGCCAGTGTTTCGAGAACTATATTGAATAGAAGTGGTGAGAGAGGGCATCCCTGTCTTGTTCCAGACCTATCTCAAATTTAAAAACAATAAAGGGCTGGGATGTGGCTCAGTGGTAAGCACCCCGGGGGTTCAATCCCCAGCAACCTGTAACTATAACCAATGTGTTTTTTCCCAGGAGAAGGTGCAGTGTTATCATAAACGTACAAATTTTTAAACTGTCTGATAGTTTTTAGTTGTAGATGGATAACATGCCTTTATTTTATTTTTATGCCATGCTAAGGATCAAACCCAGTGCTTCACACATGCCAGGCAAGCACTCCACCATTGAGCTACAGACCCAGCCCAAATATCTGATTTGTTTTAACCCATCATAGTCATTGTCCTTTTTAAAATGTTTATATCGTCTCATCAGACATTCAGGTAGGGCTGGGGTTGTAGCTCGGTGGTAGAGCACTTGCCTAGCATGTGTGAGGCACTGGCTTTGATTCTCAGTATTGAATATAAATAAATAAAATAAAGGCCCATCAACAACTAAAAAAATATTAAAAAAAAAAAAAAAAACATTCATGGGGCTGAGGTTGTGGCTCAGTGGTAAAGCACTTGCCTAGCCCGTGGGGGCCCCTAGGCTCAATCCTCAGCACCACATAAAAATAAATAAACAAAATAAAGGTATTTGTCCATCTACAACTAAAAAATATATAAAAACAAAACACATTCAGGTGGGGCTGGGGTTGTGGCTCACCTATCATGTGTGAGGCCCTGGGTTCCATCCTCAGCACCACATAAAAATAAATAAAATAAAGGTATTATGTCCAACTACAACTAAAAAATAAATGTAAAAAACCCAAACCAAACCAAACATTCGGGTGCTTTTTTCTTTTGACACAATTCTAGTAGTCTTAGGGCCTGTCTTACTTTCCACTTTACACATTTCCTTAGACACAAAATAACCATTTCTGCACTTTAGTGAAAAATGGCATTTTTATTTATTCTTTTTTTTAGAGAGAAGAGGGAATTTTAATATTTATTTTTCAGTTTTTGGCGGACACAAACATCATTGTTTGTATGTGGTGCTAAGGATCAAACCCAGGCTGCACGCATGCCAGATGAGCATGCTACTGCTTGAGCCACATCCCCAGCCCCCAAAATGGTATTTTTATCAGTAACGTTGTACTTTTTCTTAAAGAGTATCCTGAAATTTATCCTGATCGAGACACTTTTTTTTTTTTTTTAAAGACAGGTTCTCACCAAGTTGCTCAGGATCTCACTAAATTGCTAAGTCTGGCTTTGAACTTGGGATCCTCCTGCTTTAACCTCCTCAACTGCTGGGATTACAGGTATGCACCACTGCACCTGGCCTAATGGATAATCTTCAAGAGATTCCCTTCTTCCTTACTGTAGAAAATTTACTTTAGGCCAGACATGGTGGCACATGCCTATAATCCCAGTAGCTCAGGAGGCTAAGGCAGGAGGACCATGGGTTCAAAGCCAGCCTTAGCAACTCAGTGGGGTCCTGATTAACTTGAAGACCTTGTCTCAAAATAAAAGGGCTGGGGGTGTGGCTCAGTAGTTAAGCACCCCTGGGTTTAATACCTGGTACCCCCCACCAAAAAACAATTTACTTTAGATAATCTAAATCCCCAGAATCACCAGATCCATAAATTTTCCACTCAAAGGTGTTAGGGAAATTTCTGCCAGTGTTTATCTAGGCTCTTTGTTTTAACTGGCCATCCCTTTCGTTGCTCGTTCAACTGATATGTGGTGTACAGCCATTTGGTGGCATACACTCTTCTAAGGGGAAAACAATGTTAACAAAACACAAATATCCTTGTTCTCATGGTTTTATCTCAATTATTGTCTGCCAGAAAACAAAGTAAATATACATCAGGTTAACTGGAGATAACTGTCAAAGAGAATAATAAAGCAGGGAAGAGACGGGGACTGATAGGTTAAATGGTGTCTCATCCCCTCTCCTACAAGATATGTCAATGAATAAATCCCTGGAACTTTTGAAAGTGACCTTACTTGGAGAAAAAGGACTGTGCTTTAAGCTAAGGATTTTGAAATGTGATAATCCTTGAATAATTAGCTGAGCCTTAAATCCCACGTCAAGTATGCTTACAAAGCACACAAAACACCTTACACCCATTATGATAGTTACTATTTTAAAAATTAAAACAAAAACAGAAAATAACAAGTGTGAGAAAATTAAAAATAGAACTATTATATAATCCAGGAATCTCGATTCTGGGCACATATTCAAAGAAATTGAAGTCAGGATCTGGAAGAGCTATCACATTATGGTCTAATAAAATTCACCTGTCTTATTGATATTGCACATCTTTGGTCTCTTTTAAGCTAGTAGATTTCCCCACTTCCCCCCCCCCCTTTTTTTTAAGAGAGAGAGAGAGAGAGAGAGAGAGAGAGAGAATTTTTTTAATATTTATTTTTTAGTTTTCGGTGGACACAACATCTCTATTTGTATGTGGTGCTGAGGATTGAACCCGGGCTGCACGGGTTCACACGCAGTCCAGGCAAGCGCGCTACCACTTGAGCCACATCCCCAGCCCTCCCCTTTCTCTTTTTGCCTTTAGTTTTTGAAGTTTTAAGAACAATTATTTTATATTCTGGATTTGCCTTCTTGGTTCTTCTTTGTCCTGTCTTCTGAATCTCCTATAAACTGCAAGATGGGACAAAAGACCTCCTATTTTCACAGCAGCATTATTCACAACAGCCAAGAGGTGTAAGCAATGTAAATGACCATTGATGGATGAATGGATAAACAAAATTGTGTGAGAGCATGCGTGAGTGTGTGTGTGTGTGTGTATATATATATATACACACACACACACATACACACACACACACACATATACATTCACACCTGGGATTCATACGGACGTATCTTATGAGGGTCACAATTTAAGCAGTTACCCACCTTTTTTCTTCTTTGCCTTATTTTTATCTCGACAGTTCTTTCCCCTCCAACCTCGCATGCGCACTCGTGTGTGGCACACACACAATGGAAAATTACTCACTTATAAAAAGGGATGAAGTTCTCATCTATGCTACAATAGATGAGAATCCTGAGGACAACAGAAAGACAAATACTATGTGGTTCCCTTTATATGAGATATTTAGTCAAAATCAGAGAAGCAGAAAGTAGAATTGTGGTTACTAGGGTTATAAGGTAGTGGAAATCAGAAGTTGCTTAATGGATGCAAACTTGAAGATCTGCAAGATGAAAAAGTTCTGGAGATCTGTTTCATAACAGTGTGAATAGACAATACTAAACTGTACACTTAAAATGATTAAGATGATAAATTTTATGTTATGTATTTTTTACTATAATAAAATTTTTAAAGTAAAAAGGGAGAGACAGAGAAAAGAAGTTATGGTAACCATGGAGGCAGACAGTGGAGTGATACTTCCATAAGTTAAGGAATGCCTGGAGCCACCAGAAACTGGAAGAGACAAAGATCAAAATCTTTCCTAGAACCTCTGAAGACAGTGTGGCCCTGTCCACACCTTGATTTAGGACTTCTGTCCTACAGAACTGTGAGAGAATGTTGTCTGTTTTAATCTGCCATGTTTGTGGTAATCTATCACAGCAGTTTACAGGAAACTAAGGGAGTTCCGGAGATGACAAGAGTACAGTTTTAGATCAAATGATCAGGTAAGGTGTTGATGAGAAGGTGTGAGAGATTCCTAGGGAGGGGCAAGTCACCTGAGCAAAGGCTAGCCTGTGTCTGGTGAGTAGAGGGAAGAAAAGGCAGCTAGTGCACCAGGAGAGTAAGGGACAAAGTTGGAGGAAACAGGTCATAGATGAGAGTGGGAGGGTAAAGTGGTCTTTCACACCATTTTAAGGACTCTTTAAAAAATTATCCTATCCTAGCAAGACATGATGGCTCCATAACATAAGAATCATCAAGAGATAACAAGGTATTTTTCACAAATAATGTTTTTTTTTTTCAATTTTAGTATTTATTTTTTAGTTGTAGTTAGACATAATACCTTTTTATTTTATTTATTTTTATGTGGTGTTAAGGATTGAACCCAGGGCCTCACATGTGCTAGGTGAGCATTCTACCACTGAGCCACAACCCCAGCCCCTCACAAATAATGCTTAATGTGAATCTAAGCAGGTTTTTTGTCCTATCTTGAAGTTTAGGAAGTTCAGGAGACAGAGGACAGAGTTAGAAGAAACAAGAAAGCAAATCCAGAATATGGAATAAATAAACTTAACTATTCAAAAACTAAAGGCAAGAAAAGAAAGGGGGTTGATGTGGTGGTGCACACTTATAATCCCAGTGGCTCAGGAGGCTGAGGCAGGAGGATCCCAAGTTCAAAGCCAGCTTCAGCAACATAGTGAGGCCCTAAGCAACTAAGTGAGACTCTGTCTCTAAGTAGGAACAAGGGCTGGGGATGTGGTTCGGTGGTTAAGTGCTCCTGGGTTCAATCTCTGGTAACTGCCCCCTCCAAAAAGAGAGAGAGAGAGAGAGAGAGAGAGAGAGAGAGAGAGAGAGAGAGAGAGAGAAGGGGAGGGGAGGGGAGGGGAGGGGAGGGGAGGGGAGGGGAGAGGAGAGGAGAGGAGAGGAGAGAGAAAAGAGGACAGTGGGGAAACATACTAGCTTAAAAGAGACCAAAGATGTGCAATACCAAATAAGACATGTGAATTTTTTTTGGATCCTGATGTGCCAGATTGTGAAGGCTACTTCCAACAATTCCTCCAATTCCTATTAACACACACTGAGAACTGCATTCTGTTCCCCACCCGCTTATACATAAATGTGGATTGCTCTGGTCAATTCAATGAGTTGGTGAGAAGCTGTATAGCTTCTGGGACACAGACCATAAGAAACCTTGCAGGTTCCATTTTCATTCTCAGAATCCAGCTAACATGAGGTATAGACCACATAATTGGACAAGTCATTGGAGTGAAGCAACTGTGATTCTCCAGACCCAGAAGAGTTTCCCCAGGCAATACCACATGGAATACAAATGAACTACCCCACCCAAAACACACAATGCAGTTATGCAGCTGGAAAAAAAGTGAGGATTCTATCTATGATCTGACATAGAAAAATTTCCAATAACATTTTGAAGCGTAAAAGCAAGACACATGTGCAATGGCACATGCCTATATGTTGTAAGCCACAGCCGAAGGGGCCCCAGCAAACTTCCAGCTGCCAGCAAACTTCCAGCTGCCAGCTGATGATTGGCTCACAGAGGCCCCAGCAAAATTCTAGCTGCCAACTGATTGGCTCCTCTGCGGTGAGGCTCATTGGGCTGTTTACCCACCCTTTCAGACCACGGAGCTGCTCATTGGGGGACTTTTTTTGGCTCCACCCATGCGACCCAGCTAATCGGCCTCAAGAGCAGGAGGAGTGGTGGGGGGGTGGGTTGAGAGGCTTGTGGGAAGCCAGTGGTGGCAGTTGGGCTCTGAGGGAATTCCTGAAGAGCTGTGTGGTGCGGTGTGTGTTCTAAAAATAAAGTTCGTTTCTTTTGACAAGTGGCTCCTGAATTGTGCCCAGCCAGACTGCGGCACCTATATTTCCAGCTACTTGGGAAGCTAAGGCAGGAGGATTGCAAGTCTGAGGCCAGCCTAGGCAGTTTAGCAAGATTCTGTTTCAAAATAAAAAAAAAAAAAAATCAAAAGAAGTGGGGCTGGTGCTCTAGCTCAGTGGTGGAGTGCCTGCCTTGCACGTGTGAGGCACTGGGCTCAATCCTCAGTACCACATAAAAATAAATAAAGATATTGTGTCCATCTGCAACTAAATGAAAATTTAAATTTTTTTTTTTTAAAAAGAACTGGGTGTGTAGCTCAGTGGTAGAGCACTTGCCCAGCTTGTATGAGGCTCTGGTTTCAATTCCTAGTACTGCAAAATAACATTAAGAACAATAATAGTATTTTTAAAAAAGCAAGGCACAGACATAAAAAACTGTCTTTAGTGTTTGTACTTACATGAAAAACAATGAAAATATTTAAGGGCTAGGGACATAGTTCAGTTGGTAGAGTGCTTGTTTCTTATGCACAAGGCCCTGGATTTAATCCCCAGCAAAAAAACAAAAAACAAAAAACAAAAAAACAAAACAAAACAAAACAAAAAAAACCTTAAGAAGCCAATTGACTATTTATAGCTAACATGAATATTTAACTGGTATGGTTGTGCTGATTTTTTTTTTTCTTTTGAGTGGTTCTGGGAATTGAATCCAGAGGTGTTCTACCACTGAGTTGTATTTCCAGCCCTTTTTAATTTTTTTTTTTTTTATCTTGAGACAGAGTCTCATTAAGTTGCTGAGGCTGACCTTAAATTTATGATCCCTTTGCTTCAGCCTCCTGTGTTGCTGGGATTACAATTGTATACCACCATACTCAGCTGATTGTGCTCATTAAAATGTAGAAATGCTGTAATCTTGGTTAGTAAATGGCCTCTACCCAAGCCCCTCAACTCCCTCTACTTCTGCTCTCATTTCAGGATACCTGATTGAGGCATGATCCATCAAATAAAGACTTAATCTCAGCAGGTAAGGAGTCTTATCAGGGCAGCATAGGATGAGGCAGATGGTTACCCAGATGGGAGTCTTTGTAAATAAGATCTTTAAATATGTTTTAGATCTCTGAACTGTATGACTATATTGCATATTTAATGAAATAAAATGAAGAAATAAAGCAGTGCTACTGCCATTCATTATCACAGTATCCTGCTTTTTGGATTTCAAACCATCAATTGCTATCTTGTTTATCCTAAGATGTCAGCTCCATTAGAGTACCAGCCCGGCCTGTCTCTTGTGTTCATCTCTGTGCCCCCAGCACCTAAAATTAAACTGGTGTAAATATTTTCGGAATTAAGTCAAGTGCAATGGCACATACCTGTAATGCCTGCGACTTGGGAGGCTGAAGCAGGAGGATCATGAGTTCAAAGCCAGCCTCAGTAACTTGGTGAGGGCTTAACCAACTCAGTGAGATTCTGTCTCTAAATAAAATATAAAAAAGGGCTAGGGATGTGGCTCAGTGGTAAAGCACCCTTGGGTTTCAATCCCTGGTACGCCCCGACTCCAAGAAAAATGTTGTGGAATTAATACAGATTGTACCCTTTTCTTTTTCTTTTCTTTCTTTCTTTTTCTTTTCTTTTCTTTCTTTCTTTTTTCTTTTCTTTTCTTTTTTTTTTTTTTTTTTTGGTGCTAGGAATCAAACCAAGGGCCTCATGTATACTAAGCACATACTTTACCCCTGAGCTACACCCAGAGCCAAGAATGTATCCTTATTTATTTTTATGTTATTTTTTGAGATGGGATTTTCTATGTTACCCAGGCTGACCTCATACTCCTGGATTCAAGCAATCTTCCCAGAATGCATGCTTAAATAAAAGAGTACCCTGACAAAAAGTTATAGGACATAAGGAATGTAGTTCTTGAAGGAAAATCTAGAATTGTAAATGACTACATTTGAAAAAGAAATGTATCAAGTCAATAACTTAAACTTATACCTTAAATAACTAAAAATTTAAAAAATTAAAAAAAAACAAACAGCACCCCAAAATAGCAGAAGGAAGGAAATAGATTAAATAGAGATAAATACAGAGTAGAAAAACAAGCCAGTTCTTTGAAAAGATCAACAAAATTGTCAAACTCTAGTTAGACTAATGAAATAGAAAACAAAAATAATATAAAATATGAAAGTAGAAGCATTACCAACTTTACAGAAATAAAAAAGATGGCCAGGTATGGTGGCACACACCTGTAATCCCAGCTGCTTGGGAGGCTGAGGCAGGAGGATTTCAAGTTCAAATCCAGCCTCAGTAATTTAACAAGACCATCTCAAAAAATAAAAAGGGTTGGGGGTGGGCTGGGGATGTAGCTTAGTGGTAGAGTACCCCTGGGTTCAATCTACTGTACAGAAAAAAAAAGGACAGAAAACTAAAAAGAATTAGAAAATACTATGAATAATTGTACACTAACAAAGTAAATAATTTAGACGAAACACACAAATTCCTAGAAACACATAAATTACCTAACATGACAATAAATACAAGTCCAGGAATGGTTTATTAATTAGTCCATTTTTCATTGCTATAAATTTTAAAAAGAGGCTCATTTAGCTCACAATTCTACAAGTTCACAGCCCTAGCACTGCCTCTGTCTGGCTCTACTGAGGACATGGATGGTGTCTGCTGCAGTCTGGCTGGGCACAATTCAGGAGCCACTGTCAAAAGAAACAAACTTTATTTTTAGAACACACACCCCAAACCACACAGCTCCTCAGGAAAAACCCTCAGAGCCCAACTGCCACCACTGGCTTCCCACAAGTCTCTCAACCTCCCCCACTCCTCCTGCTCTTGAGGCTGATTGACTGGGTCACGTGGGCAGAGCCAAAAAAAGTCCCCCAATGAGCAGCTCTGTGGTCTGAAAGGGCAGGGAAACAGCCCAATGAGCATCACCGCAGAGGAGCCAATCAGTTGGCAGCTAGAAGTTTGCTGGCAGCTGGAAGTTTGCTGGCAGCTGGAAGTTTGCTGGGGCCCCTTCGGCTGTGGCTCTCAATATCTCCCCCTCTCTGTTTAAACAACAAGCATGTGGCTTAGGGACTGTGCCTGCCTTAGGTTGTCCAATAGTACATATGGTCCTTACCCGTCATCGGATGAGCTGACCTCAAGGCGTCAGCCTCCTGTCTTAGGTTGGTACATTGCAATTGGATCTCACCTGTTATTGACTACCGGTCCAGCATACAGTCACACCTGTGGATAGGTCTTTGTACCAGCGGGGGGGCGGGTGAGGTTCTTTGCCTCACCTCTGTTGGCCCCCAAATTTTAGCTGAATGACCATGACAAGCAGAAGGGAGGAAGATACACCAAGCCAATTGACAGCTCCTTTTGGAAAAATTGTACCACTGATGACACCATCAGCAAAAATACCCCAACACTACCACAAGTTGCTGAACCAACAGATAGTTCACAATGCATACAAGTGAGTTCACAATGCATACAAGTGATACATAGTCCAGGCAAGTTCTGCAAGCAGTTCAGTGATGGCTATTGCAGAAGCTGTAGATTGGTTTTATCTTTGTCTTCACCAGCACTGGGATGAAGATAGGAATTCTGGCAATAATGGCTAAAGAAAAAATTATGTAACATTCCAGAAGGAACTAAAAGAAAACAATTTTCTTAACAATTTACATTATCTTGAACAGAATTATTAAATATAATGAAAAGGAAAGGTGAAAGTAAACAAACAGATCTGTTTACCTCCTTTTTTGTTTTAAACAATCCTCAACAGCTGTTACCCAATTTAAATTAAACCATTTAAATCACGTGAATAAAAAACAATTTGGATCCATTTTTTCATGAGCGCTCATCATATATGATATATGGACATATGTACATACAAACATACAACATAAAACACAAGTGTGCACACATAATATAATACATACAACACATAACATAATAGTAAAGGCCTTATAACTTTTTACAGGCGAAATCTCCATTGCAATGTTTAAAAACTCTATTGTCAAAAAATAGAACTGATCAGCAAAACATTAACCTAGGTCTGTATGAGCTCAAAAAACAAAATAGAACTTCATGATGTGGGAAAGGGTAATAATAAAATAGATATTGAAAAAAGGATCCTGGTTCTGTCACAGATGTAAGGATAGCCAAACTGGAGTTTTGGATATCAGATGTTATGGATTTGAGCCAAATCATTTTCTTTTTGGTCTGTAGAAATTGCTTTAGTTAATCTCTCTGGAATCCAAATTGGCTGCTATTCTCCCTGTGGAAACACACAAACAGACCCCCGACTCCAGACAATTACTGGGTCAGGACCTTTCCATTATCCTGTTAGAATATCCTTCCAAAGTACCTTGGGCTTATGTACATTTTTTGGACACATATGCCTTTCCGCAGCACTAAGTCCTGATGAATCCAAGTTTAAAAAGTTTAGAGTAAAAAGGGTTATTTTAAGTTTATCTTTGGGGAATATATACCCCTTCCCAATTCCCTCTTTTTGCTTTAATAAGTACATTTTAATAGTTTGATGAGCTCTTTCAACTATGCCTTGTCCCTGTGGATTGTATGGGATTCCTGTTATATGAGTAATGCCAAATGATGAGCAAAATTGTTTAAAAGAGGTTGAAGTATAACCAGGGGCATTATCTGTTTTTAACTGTTTTGGAACACCCACAGTGGCAAAATTTTGTAAGCAATGAGCTATAATATCTTTAGTTTTTTCTCCGGCATGAAGGGAGCCCATCAAAAATCCAGAAGAAGTATCAACTCTAACATGCAAATATTTTAATTTTCCAAATTCTGGCAAGTGTGTGATGTCCATTTGCCAAATATGGTTAGGTATCAGTCCTCTAAGCTTGACTCCAAGATTAACTTGTGGTAAAAAGGTCACACAATTTTGACATTGTTTTATTATTTGTCTGGCTTGTTCCTTAGTTATTTTAAAACGCTTTTGTAAAGTATTAGCATTGACATGGAACTTTTTATGAAAATTTGTAGCTTCTTCTAGTGTAGAGAAAATATGTATGTCATGTGTAGTTTTATCTGCTAAATCATTGCCCAAAGGGCTCCAGGCAATCCTGTATGTGCCCTGATATGTCCTATAAAGAATGGATCTTTTCTGTCCCAGATTAGACTTTGTATAGTGGAAAGCAAAGAGAAAACAGTAGAGGAAGGGGAAATCCTACCAGCATCTTCAAGGGATACTATAGCATTAACTATATACTGACTATCGGAAAATAAACTTCCAGCTGCCAGCTGATGATTGGCTCACAGCTGGAAGTTTGCTGGCAGCTGGAAGTTTGCTGGGGCCCCTTCGGCTGTGGCTCTCAACAGGTGTCACAATGGTGAGAGCTCATGTGAGAGAAAGATCACATCTCTAAGCAGGAAGCCAGAAAGAGAGGGATGTGCCAAAATTCCTTCTGAGGGCAGTGCCCACAGATGATCTATGGACCTCCCTCTTAAAGTCCTTCCTCCCAATTTTGTGACCCAGAGGACCAAGCTCTGAAACTCTGGGGGACAAACTACATCCATGCCGTAACAGTTTAACTGGTGAGTTTGACAAAACATTTAAAGAGGAATTAAATATCAATCTTCCAACAAATAGAAGAGGGGGGCACTTCCTAACTCATTCTATGTGACCAGCATTACCCTGACACTAAAGCCACATAGGGATACCACAAGAAAGGAAAGATCAATATTCTTAAAGATGTATTTATAATAATCCTCAACAAAGTAGTAGTAAATAAAATCCAACAGCATGGTAAGATGATTACACATGATGATCCAGAGGGATTTATCCCATGGACACAAGGGTGCTGATGTGGAGCAGACCCACTATGCACTGGTTACATCAGCCCACTGCATCTTGGGGGGCTCCTTTACTACTTGCCTGAACCCAATGAGGCAAAAAATTCCAGAAATAAGTTACATGAAACAGGTTTATTATTTACAGAGAGGCACCAAGTGACAACAGAAGCTGTGTCTTTGGGGCAAGGTCCACCAAGGCTCAGGAAAACCATCTGGGGCAGACTGAATCTTGTCTATACTTGTCCCACTTGCATTGCAGCTGAAGGAGGCCAGAAAGCAGTCTGCCCCAAGGGTTTATAACTTGTGAGCCACATGACCCACTTGGCTAAGCATTGAAGGACGTCCTGTTTCTAGGGAGGACTGGAACACAGCCGAGGTTCTTTTCCCTCCTATCTCAGGTTGTTGCATTCTCAGCACATTCTACAGTTATTCTTGAAAACTATAAGTGAGAATAGGGAGAGAACTAGGCCAGTTCAAGGTCACCTGTGTCAAAAATATTTTTTTAAATGTTCTCAAAGTCACCTGGAAATCTGTCCTGTTGGCTCAATCATAAGAAAATTCATCAATGTAATTTACCAACTTAGAGAAAGAAGGGTGAAAAATATAAGATTTTCTAAATTAATAAAGAAAAAGCATTTGACAACAATCCAGTGCCCTTTCTAGTTTTTTTTTTACCCCCTCACCTGGTTCTGGGGATCAAAGGTGGAGTCTCAGACATGAGACATGCATGACAAGCATTTCACCACTGAGCCTTATCTCAGGTCCTCCAACACTCTTTCATGATTAAAGAATACTCACAGCTGGGCATGGTGATAAACACCTATAATCCCAGCTATTTTTTTTTTTTTTGTAGTTGTAGATGAACACAATACCTTTTGTTTATTTATTTATTTATTTAATGTGGTGTTGAGGATCAAATCCAGTGCCTCACACATACTAGGCAAGCATTCTACACCGAGCTACAACCACAGCCCCCCAGCTTCTCTTAAATCCAAAGTAAGAAGATTACAAATTCAATGCCAGTCTGGGAAATTTAGCAAGAACTTGTCTCAGAATAATAAATAAAATGGGTTGTGAGTGTAGCTTAGTAGTTAATGCTCATGCTTGAGTCTGGGTTCAATACAGCCTCATCAAAAAACAGCAACAACAAAAAAACAAACAAACAACAACAACAACAACAAAAAAACAGGGGCTGGGATTGTGATTTGGTGGTAGAGTGCTCACCTAGCATTAAGGCACTGGGTCTAATCATCAGCTCAGCACCACATTATAATAAATAAAAATAATAGCAGGTGGAGTTAAAAAATAAAAAAAAACAGACAACAAAAAAAATAAAAATAAAAACCCACTCATAAACCTAGGATTAAAGGGGAATTTTAGCCAGATGCAGTGGTACTTATCTGTAATCCCAGACTTGGAAGGCTGAGGCAGAAGGACCAAAGGCTTGAGGCCCGCCTGGGCAATTTAGCAAGAACCTATCTAGAAATAAAAAGGGCTGGGGATAGTTCAGTGGTATAGTGCTCTTGCGTTCAATCCCCAGTATTGGAGGAAAATAAAAAGGAATTTCCTTTGCAGTGCTGGGGATTAAACCCAGGGCCTTGCACATGCTACACAAGTTGTTACATCACCGAGATACACTCTCAGTTCAGGAATTTTCATAACATGTTAAAGCATATCCTTGAATATTTCATAGAAAACAGCATTTTCCACAGTGAAAGACTGAAAGCCTTCCCCTTATATTTGAGAACAAAATGAGCATGCCCACTTCACTACTGATATTCGACATTGTACTGGATGTTCTAGCCAGAACAATTAGATAAGAAATGGAAACAGAAGGCATCCAAACTTGAAAAGAACAACAAAAACCATTTCTATCCACATATGACATGAGCCTATGCAGAGAAAATTTAAAGAATCCTAAAGAAAGCTACTAGAACTAATATATTAAGTTGCAAAGCACAATTTTATACCCCCAAATCTATACACTAGTGTGATAGTTCAGCTTTAGAATATCCTCCAAAGGCTCTTGTGTTCAAGGCTTGGTTCCTAAGGCAGCAATATTGAGAAGAGGGGCTTTTGAGAAACAATTAGATCATGAAGGCTCTGATCTCATGAATTAATCCACTGATATGTTCTTAATTGAATGGACTAATGAGAGGTGGTATAAACTATAGGAGGTGGGGTCTAGTAAGAGAAAGTATCTCACTGAAAGTGTGTCCTGGAAGTGTATTCCTTGTCTTGGGCTCCTTCTTCTCTCTTAATTCCTGGCTGCATGCAGTGAACACCTTTGTTCCAATACATGCTTCCCACCATGATGTTCTGGCTTGCCAAAAGCCCAAAGTGACATGGCCAAGTGACCATGGACTGAAACTTCTGAAATTGTGAGCTAAAACAAATCTTTCCTTCCCTTAAATTAATTTTTCTTCCTTTCTTCTTCTCCCCCACCCCCCAACTCCTTTACTGGATTGGACCCAGAGCCTCACATAAGCCAGGCAAGTGCTTTACAATTGAGCTACATCTCTCTCTCTCTTTTTTTTTCTTTTTTGATGGTGCTGGGGATTGAATCCAGGGCCTTGTGCACATGAGACAAGCACTCTACCAAATGACCTATATCCCTAGCCCCTGAGCCACATCTCCAGCCCTTTTCATTTATTTTGAGACAGGGTCTTGCTAAGTTGCCCTGCCCTTGAACTTGCAATTCTCTTGCATCAGTCTCCCAAGTAGCCGGGATTATAGGCATGTGCCACTTCACTCTGCTTTAAGCTGATTTCTTTTTTTTAAAAATATTTAATTGATTTTTTTTGAGAGAGAATCTTTTTTGTAGATGGACACAACATAATGCTTTTATTTTTTTTTTTATGTGGTGCTGAAAATCGAACTGGGTCCCACCCGTGCTAAGTGAGCGCTCTATTGTTGAGCCACAATCCCAGTCCTAATTGATTTTATTTTTTAAATACATGACAGAGAAATGCATTACAATTCTTATTACACATATAGAGCACAATTTTTCATATTTCTGTTTGTATATAAAGTATATTCATACCACTTCATGACTTCATAGATGTACTTTGGATGTCGTCTATCAAATTCCACCATCATTGCTAACCCCCTGCTCCCTCTCCCTTCCCCTCCCACCCCACTGCCCTATCTAGAGTTCATTCCTCCCATGCTCCCCGCTCCCTACCCCATTATGGGTCAGTCACCTTATAGCAGAGAAAACATTCGGCATTTGTTTTTTTAGGATTAACTATGGGGCTGGGGTGCTGGCTCAGCAGCAGAGCACTTGCCTTGCACACGTGAGGCACTGGGTTCAGTCCTCAGCACCACATAAAAATAAAATAAAGGTATTGTGTTAAAAAAAAAAAGGATTAGCTAATTTCACATAGCATTATTTTCTCCAAAGCCATCCATTTACCTGCAAATGCCATGGTTTTATTTTCTTTTATTTCTTTTATTTTATGAGTAATATTCCATTGTGTATATATGCCACATTTTTTTAATCCATTCATCTACTGAGGGGCATCTAGGTTGGTTCCACAGTTTATCTATTGTGAGTTGTGCTGCTATGAACATTGAGGAGCACAGTCACATCAATGTTTATAGCAGCACAATTCACAAGAGCATTAAGCTGATTTCTGCCAAGGTATTTTGTCACAGTGACGGAAAGCTGACTAATACAATTAGTGAAGAGTGAAGATCAACCCAAAATGGAAATGAATAGAGCAATTCCAACTACAAATGTATTGGAAAGAATAAATACCTAATATATATATATTTGCTATGGTTGGGATCAAACCCCGTGCAGGCTACACAAGTGCTCTACCACTAAGCTATAGCCCCAGCCCTACTAGGAATAAATTTAACCAAACAGGTGAAAGATGTGTGAATTGAAAACTATAAAACACTGCTGAAAAAAACTGAGGACCTAAATAAATGAAAGTGGAAAGACATATTCATGGACTAGAAGACCTACTATTGCTATATAGAATCCCTGTCAAAAAACCTTTTTTGTTTTTGGTAGTGTTGGGGATTGAACCCAGAAGTGCTCTACTACTGAGCTATATCTCCTTTTTTATTTCTCTAGCTTTTGTTTTTTTTTCTGAGACAGGGTTTCACCAGGCTTCCCAGGCTGACCTTGAATTTGTCATCCTTCTGCCTTGGACTCCAGAGTCACTGGAATTATACCAGTGCATCATTATTCCCAACTCCTGTCAAAATTCTAACAACATTTTGCAAAAATGGAAAAGCCAATCATCAAATTCACAAGGAATTTCAATAGGTCCAGAATAACCAAAACAATCTTGAAAAAGAATAAAATTGGAGAACTCATACATCCTAATTTCTAAAATTACCATAAAGCTACAGTAATCAGAGCTATGCTAATGGCAAAAGGACATACGGACCAATAGAATAGAATCAAGAGTCCAGAAATAAGCTCAATGTCTATGGCCAGTTTATTTTCAAAAAGGGTACCAAGTCCATTCAATGGGGGAAAGTAATAGTTTTTCAATACATGTCACTGAGATAGCTAAAGTCCAAATACAAAAGAATGAAGTTGGATTCTTACTGCGCATCATATACAAAAAATTAACTTGAAATGGAAATAAGCCAGTTGTGGTGCCATGTATCTATAGTCCTAGCTACTTAAGAGGGTGAGGCAAAAGGATAACTTGAGGTTAGGAGTTCAAAGTCTGCTTGAGCAACTGCAAAACCTCATTTCAAATAAATAAATAAATAAACTAAATATGGGGTAAAACCATAAAACTCCTATATGCAGGGTTAGATTTTCATGACTTTGGATTTGGCAATGGAGTCTCAGAAATGACATGAGCAACATCAAGATTATAAATTTTTGGCCTTTTGTGGGTGAGATCAAGTGCAGAGAGGCCACAAAAAGCCTTAGAGTGAGTAGAAGAGATGCTTTCTGTCCACCTCCAAAAGCCACATACCAATACTCTATTGTGAATCTTTGCAACTCTAGTCTTTACATCTCAAAAGACATATGAATAAGTCTTCCCAGAATATTGTCTCTAGTGAGCAGGTGCTGAAGAGCCTCCTGTGGTAAGAACTTGGGTATATGGCGGCTATGCATGTGCTCTCTCTCGCTCACTCACTCTCTCTCTTTTATTTATTTATTTACTTTTTGTGGTGCTGGGTATTGAACCCAGGGCTTTGTGCATGCAAGGCAAGCACTCTATCAACTGAGCTATATTCCCAGCCCGGCGGTGCTCTCTTGAAGCAGCATATACAACCTTGCTCAATGACAGGTACCTCATTCAGTCCATCTAGATCATAAAAAGAGGAGATCACCACTGGTCATGGTTAAACAGTTTCACCACTCTACCATTATGTTCTTATTGACCCCCTGGTCCTGTGATGTCATCAAAGTCATACTTCACTACCAAGAGACCCATCAGTTTCTTGTAGGTCCTGGGCTGTCCAAATACGCTTCTTAAGAACAAGAGCAGCAAATTAAAAATTAGCTGGGTATGGTGGTACATGCCTGAAGATCTAGCTACTCAGGAGTTTGAGCACAGCTTGGGCAACAAAGTGAGACCCCCACATCAAACAAAACAAAAAACGATTTTGTTCATCAAAGAACATTAGCAAGAAGGTAAAAAAAATATAGAGAGAGGGCTGGGGATCTCGCTCAATATAGAGCACTTGCTTAGCATGCTTCAAGCCCTGGGTTCACCACTACCACCACCAAAAAAAAAAAAAAAAAAAAAAAGAAAACATACAATGCCGCAGTCTGGCTGGGCACAATTCAGGAGCCACTTGTCAAAAGAAACTAACTTTATTTTTAGAACCACACAAACCAAAGAAAACAGCTCCTCAGGAAAAAACCCTCAGAGCCCAACTGCTACCACCGGCTTCCCACAAGCCACACTCCCCCAACCCAGCCTCTTCCTCCCACAATCCTCCTGCTCTTGAGGCCAATTGGCTGGGTCGCATGGGTGGAGCCATAAAAGTCCCCCAATGAGCAGCTCCGTGGTCTGAAAGGGCAGGGAAACATCCCAATGAGCATCACCGCAGAGGAGCCAATCAGCTAGATGTTGCTGGGGCCCCTGTGAGCCAATCATCAGCTGGCAGTCTGAAAGTTTGCTGGGGCCCCTTCAGCTCATCAGCTGGCAGTCTGAAAGTTTGCTGGGGCCCCTTCCGCTGTGGCTCTCAACAATACAAAATGTGAGAAAATATTTGTATCATATATCTGATAGGGTTTGATATCCATAACATATAAAGAACTTCTACAATTCAATAACAAAGTGACAAACAACCCAATTTAAATATAGGCAAATGACTTAAATAGTTCACAGAAAATATGCAAATGGTTAAGAAGCACATGAAAAGATACTCCATATTTTAGTCATTAGGGAGATGCAAATCAAAACCAAAATGAGGGCCTGGGGTTATAGCTCAGAGGTAGAATGCTTGCCTAGCATGGGTGAGGCACTGGGCTCGATTCTCAGCACCACATATAAACAAATTAAAAACAAAAAGGTCCATCAATAACAGAAAAAAAAAAATGAGATACCCGCTCATACCCACTGGGATAGCTATAATAAAATATTATTATAGTATTCTTTTTTTTTCTTGCAGTACTGGGGATTGAATCCAGGGCCTCTCACATCCTAGGTACACACTCAACCACGTCAGCCAGATAGCTATAATAAAAGTTTAAAAAGAAAACAAGTGGGGGCTGAAGTTGTAGCTCTGTGGTAGAGTGCTTGTCTAACATGTGTGAGGCATTGGGTTTGATCCTCAGCATCACGTAAAAATAAAGGCATTGTGTCCAGATACTACTTAAAAAAAATACATATATATATATATATATGTATATATATATATATATATATATATATATATATATATACATACATACATACACACATATATTTATTTATTTGAAAAGAAAATAAGTATTGGTGAGAAACTTTATTCTTTGCTGATGGGAATGTAAAATAGTGTAGTTGCTCTGTGAACATTTATCACTTCCTCAAAAGCTAGACAGAATTCCATTATGATCTGAAATTCCACTCCTAGATATACATATACAAAAGCATTTTAATTGGTACTCAGATATGTACACACCTGTGTTAATTGCAGTATTATTCTCAATATCCAAAAGGTAAAAATGACCCAAGTATTCATCAATAGAGAATGGATATAAAAATTGGTATACCCATACAAAGGAATGTTATCAGCCATAAAAAGAAAATAAGTTCTGATCCATGCTACAACATGGATGAATGCTAACATTATGCTGAGTGCTCTAAGTCACACAAAAAGGTCAAATACTGCATGATTCCACTTACATGATATAACTAAAATATTCAAATTTATAAAAAGTTTAAAGAGCTGATAAGGGAGGGAAAGAAGGAGGTAAATGGAAAATTATTACTTTATGGTTACAGAGTGCAATTAATGTCACTGAGTTGAATACTTAAAGTGCCAATATTTCCCCAGTACTAAGCATTGAACCCAGGGGTACTCTACCAGTGAAGTATATCCCCAGCCCTTTTTATTTTTTTGTTTGTGACAGGCTTTCACTAAGATGCCTAGGCTGGCCTGGAATCTCCAGTTCTCCTTCCTTGGCTCCCCAAGTTGCTGGCATTACAGGTGCCTGTCACTGTGCCTGGCTAAAATGCCCAATTTTAATATATACCATGATCTCTTATAAAAATTGGGAAAACTGCATATTGGTGTTTGTTTTTTGGTCCTTTCACCTTATCCTAGTCTCTAGATCTTTGTCCCATACATCTGCTTTACTTTGCTCTCAAAAGTACTTATACTCCCCATTTAAACACAAACAAAACAAAAAAAAAATGAATTTTCTTTTCCATTTAGAAATTGCTCTAAGTCTATAACATTAATAAGTGGTTGTAATACTGGCTCAGAATCAGATATTTGTGTTCTCCATGGAACTATCCTGCTAGTCATAGTCATGCCCTTTGTGACCCCAATATCTACTACTGTACTACAGGACACAGTCCTTAAAGTAGTTCATTATTTTGTGGGGAAAGTATACCTAAGAGAATATTCAATATAGCCTGGAACATTGTTTCCTTGTTTGTCATTTGGGTGTGACCTTTCCATACTAACATCTAGTTAATATATTCTTTTTAAAAAATTTTTAAATTGTAGATGGAATATATATATATATATATATTTATTTTATGTAGTGCTGAGGGTCGAACCCAGTGTCTCATGCCCGTGAAGCAAGCGCTCAACCACTGAGCTACAACCCCAGCCCTAGTTAATATATTCTTTAAATAGAACCACTTATTACAAAATAAAACTTTATAATTAATGGAAATACCAGTATCATTGCCACATATATCAAAGATAAACTGTCAAAAATCAAGACAGCCGCCTGTAATCCCTGCGGCTCTGGAGGCTAAAACAGTAGGATCACAATTTCAAAGCCACCATCACCAACTTAGTGAGGCACTTAGCAACTCAGAGAGATCCTGGCTCTAAATAAAATACAAAACAGGGCTGGGGATGTAGACCTGGGTTCAGTTCCCGGTACAATAAATAAATAAATAAAATAAAAAACAAAGCACTTTAAGGAACAGCTTTATATTATTGTCCTCTAAAATCTCTGAACCCAACGTCTGATCTGTCAAAAAGGAAAGAAGCTTGAAGTTAAAGACATAGGCACGAAATGAAGCTTTTCCAGGCTTGTGGTGAAGACGAACTGCAAAGGACACGTTATCCGTACGTAATTCAACATAATTTACTGAATCACATTAATTCTGAAACAACTTTTTCCAAATTTCAACTTTTAAATTGGGAGCGTCTTACGATCAATAGGGTTCAAGTTGCGATAGGTTAGTGGCGTTTTCCCTCTCTCGGTAGTTGGGTATGGAACCAGGACAAAACGGGCTGGGTCCCGGCACTATCTTTTGTCACGTGCAGACTGCGGCTGTTACACAATAGCGCAGGTTAAGCGCTCGTCACAAAGCTTCACGCAAAATGAGAGGTCGACGTAGATTTTGATATTCAAATTATTTATTTTTGTTTAGTGATAAATTTTACATCAACCTCACTATCATTTAGCGGGCTCCTAACAGATATTGAAAACATCTTACTTTTATTTAACTGTCATCACCAGTGAAGAGCTGGAATTCTCTAGGTGCGTACACAGGTAGGATCCTACGCTGCAGCTTCTGCAATAGCGCGGTCGGCGCCGTGACGCCAGTAGGCTTTGTAGAGTCACGACCACGCCCACAACGAGGGGCGGGCCTCCCCGAGGCCAAGCTGCGTGCTGACGCCATACGCTGGGGCGGGGCCGAGAGTTTGGTGCCCCGGAGCGGGGTGTAGGTGTCTCATTCGGGTGGAGCTGAGCCGGAGAGAGGTAACTGTGCGCTACCGCTGGGCCCATCCCCGCTCCGGGGACCAAGCGCTTGCCAACCGCGGGTCGCGGCCGAGAGCGAGGTCGCCGCGTCCTTGGAGCTGCGGGAGCGGAGCTGCCCGGAGCTGAGCGGACGGAGAGGGCTGATTGAGGGCGGCGGTAGTGGGAGGGGACGGGGCCTGACGGACGGGCTTGGCAGCCAATGACGTGGCGGGGTCGCCCGGCGGGCGGAGATTGGCGGGCCCGGCTGGCGCCGGGGTCGCGCGGGGCGCAGTGCCGCGCGCCATTGGCAGCGGGCGGTGTCCCGGGTGACCCCAAGGTCGCGTTGCCGTCGCGTGACGGTCCGTGTTAGCCGCGGCCTCCAGTGTGCTGTCCTTTGTCCAGGGGCGCTGGCCTGTCGGCCTCACTTCGCGGCACTCACGGTTCTCTTTGCCAAGCCCACTGGCTGCCAGGTGCTGTGTAGATTTGGCCGAAGTTCGGTTCTATAGATACTGTTCGCGCTCCCTTCCCTCGGAAAGGGTGTGCGACGTGAACTTGGAGAGTTGCCTGCGGAGAGTTAAGGGGACTTCTGCCGCGGTTCCCTCACCCTGATTGCTGCAGCGCCAGGCCTCCCTTGCCCACCTGGTAGTCTGCCATCACTGAAGTGATACGTTTTGCAAGAGTCTCTTAATGTGGCGGCTAAGCTCTGATGACAGGAGATCTGGCGCCAAATCTGTGCCTTGGGAATAGAGGTTAGGATACTTATGGAATAAAGAAGCAGGTTGGTTTGGCCATGCGGCAGCTGATTAGAGATGAGGGAAATGCGGTAATCAGTGGTTTCGCGCTGGCATGATCAAACTTCTGGCTCTAAATTGGACGCACATTCAGAAAATGGCGGCGTTAGCCTCATCTAAGGGTGGAGATTTCTTCACTCTGACGTCAAAAGGTCACTTATCGGACACCTGTGCAGGCTTAAGTATAGGGTCGATGCTTTTAGCCAGTTTCAGATACACAAAAATTCCTGAAAACATTGTAGGCTTCGTGACGCATATGTCAGATGTTATGTAAGTTGATAGGAGTGTATTGCTTCAGCTGCATGACCTTTGAAGTTGGTGATAAAAGCATTAAGTAAAAGCAAGTGAAGTTAAGGGTTTTTTCCAAGTTTTTCCTTGGTTTCATGACCTTGGCATGTCCCACCTCTGTCTGTGGGCCCCTTTGCCTTGATATACTAGTCAGAGGGAACATACAGTATAGGGATTTCCTTGTGCCTGGTCTTATAGTCCTGCACTTGGAGTCTATTCAGTTACGTTGCTCTCAGGAGCCTACATTAGGTTGAGTGACACTAGGTGCAATAGTCAAAAATAGGTAAATATTTAACACTATAGTAGCTTTGTAAAATAGTTCAAGATTGAATCTTGGGAAGTTGGAACAGATCAGAGTATCCTCATTATTATTATTATTTTTTGAGAGTACTTTCAATATTTCACTCCCCTCCTTAAATAACAGCTTTATTGAGGTATAATTCACTTGATATAATTTACATTTACTACATTTTACCCATTTAAAGCACACAGTTCAATAGTTTGTAGTAAATTCACAATTATGCAAGCACTGCCCCAATTCAGTTATTTTTAACGTTTTTTAAAAAAAATTTGACACAGGGTCTCATTAGAGTTCCTGAGGCTGGCCTTGAACTTAAATCCTCCTGCCTTAGCCTCCTGAGTTGCTGGGGTTACAGGCATGTGCCACCACTCCTGACCTTCAGTTAGTTTTAAAGACTGACTTGAGTCTCAGAAATTCATACTCATATGAATTTTTGTTGGTTTTAAATTTGAAAGCATAATTTATTAAGTGCCAAATATTTACCATGTTTATATGTCTAGTATGTGCCCCTACTAGGGCATGAGGAGTGAGATCAATTAAAAGTGACTCCTTTGAGTGCTGTTTTACAGTATCATTTTTAGTTTTTGAGATGAGTGTACCAATTATTGAAAAATTTGAGTAATATGAAATTTTGAGAAATTATACATTCAAATCTATTGTACATAGTCATAACAAATAGTGCATAGATCCTGCACTATTGTTTTTCCCACTTTCCTCCATTGGTAACATTTTGCAGAACTACAGTAAACATTTTAAGCTGATATTGACATTAATAAAATTCAAGATACAGAAGTAACAAGGATTTCCCCTCTTGCCTTTTTATAGCCATATCCACTTTTCTGCTGCCCTCAGCTTCTGGTAACTAGTTCACTGTTTCTATAATTTTGGTGTGTCAAGAATGCCAAATAAAGGCACTAATACAGCCTTTTGAGATGGTCTTTTTTTTTCACTGGGCGTAGTTCCCTGGAGTTTCATCCACACGATTGTGTGTTATTGGTAACTTCCTTTTTCTGGCATTCAAGCTGTAGATATACCACAGTTGGTTTAACTGTTCATCCATTGAAGGACATGTGGGCTGTTTCCATTCCTTGGCTAGTACAAATAAGTCTGCTATAAACATTTATGTACAGGTATTTATGTAAATGTAAGTTGACATTTTCTGAGAAAACACCCAAGTGTGTGTGCAATCACTAGATCTTTAGTGCCTGCTTAGTTTTCAAAGAAATGGTTAAATTTTTTCAAAATGGTTGTACTATCTTCCTTCCTTCTGTCTTTCTTTCATTCTTTCTGGGAATTTAACTCAGGGGTGCTCTACTATTGAGCTATATCACCAGCCCCTTTTATTTTTTATTTTGAGATGAAGTTCTCCCTAAATTGTTGAGTCTGACCTAGAACTTGCAATCCCTCAGCCTCGGCTCTGAAGTACCTGGGATTATAAGTGTGTGCCACTCTGCCATCATTTTATATTTCTGCCAGCAATGTATGTATAATCCAATCCATTTTCTTCACAGCCTTGCCAGCATTTGGTGATGTTACTATTTTTTATTTTAGCCATCCTAATATATATGTAGTAATGTCTCATTTTTGTTTTAATTTGCATTTCCCTGATGGTAAATGATATTGAACATCTTTTCAGGTGTTTACTTGTCCATCTGTATATACTTTTGTTTAAAATGCCTGCTTTATCTTTTGCCCATTTTGTAATTGAATTTTTTTTTCTGATTTTAAAAATTAAATTAAAATGATATTTATATTATCTTTGTTTTTGTTTTGTTGATGCTGGGGATTGAATCCTGGGGTGGAAGTGACCTACCACTGAGCCTTATTAAATTTTGGGGAGAACAGGGTCTTGCTAAGTTGTCCAGGCTAGCTTTGAACTTTGCCTCCTGGGATCCTGAGGTCAAATGTGTGCCACTATACCTGGTGACATAATTTTTGCTTCAACTGTCAAACATAGTTTAGGAAACTCAAGGATATTGTATTTACCTATGTATTTGTTCTTTTCATTGTTCTTTCTCCTTTCATCAATGTTTCAAGGTTCTTCTTTTCAGTATGTGTATATGTGTTTGTGTGTGGTACTAGAAATTGAACCTGAGGTGCTCTACCGAGCTATATCCCCTATCACCAGCCCATTTTACTTATTTGTTTGTTTATTTCAAGTTTGTCAAGGCTGAAGATTCTTTCATCAGTTCCTTTCTGTTCAGAGAGCTTATTTTAGCCATTCATTTAGAGTAAGTCTGTTGATGACAAATCCTTAGTTTTTCTTCATCTAAGAATGTCTTGATTCCTTTTTCATTGCTGAAGGATATTTTGATGGGTACATGATTTCAGATTGACAGTTCTTTTCCTTTGGCACTTGAAAAATACTGTGTCAAGCTGAAGGTGGTGGTGCTTGCTTGTAATCCCATGACTTGGGGGCTGAGGTAGGAGGATCACAAGTTAAGGCTAACCTAAGCAATTCAGCAAGACTCTGTCTCAAAATAAAAAATAAAAAGGGCTGGGGATGTGGCTCAATAGTAAAGTATCTCTGGATTCAATCCCTAGTACCCCCCCCCCCAAAAAAAAAAGGAAAGGAAAAGGAAAAAAAAATACTGTTTCAATTCCTCTTGACTTCCATAGTTTCTGATGAGAACTATAGTCATTCAAAGTTAATTTTAATTTTTAATTTTCTGGTATATAATGCATTCTTTTTCTTAATTCTCACAAGGTTTTTCTTTGAGTTTTCAAGTTTGGTTATATATGTTTCTTTGGGGGGGGGTCTGTTTCTTGAATGTCCTAAATTTATTCCTTTTGCCAAATTTAAGGAAATTCCAGTCATTGTTTTTTTTAGCCTCTCTTTGGGACTCTGATGATACAAATATTAGATATTTGTTATAGTCCCATGTTTTCTGAGGCCTTGTTCATATTTTTTCAGTCTCTTTTCACTGATCTTCAGATTAGGTAATTTCTTTTGCCAGTTCACCAGTTACCTTCTGTCCTCTCTATTTTGCTGTTTAACCCATCCATTATTCCATTTTTTCAGTTGTGAATTTGAATTTGTTTTCTTCCTTATATTTTCTCTCTCTTTGCTGAGACTGTTTTCCCTTTGTTTCAGTCATGTACATAGTTGTTCATGGAAGCACTTTGATGGTAGCTCATTTAGAATATTTGCCAGATGATTCTAACAGCTTTGTCATCTTGGGGTTTGTGTCCATAGATTGTCATTTCTTTAAGTTGAGATTGTTCTGGTTCTTAATGAGAGATCTTTGATTGCTGCTGGGACATTTAGGGAGTCAAGTTATGAGACGCAGTTTTATTTAAATCTCTCAGCAGAGTAGAACTGCTTGGAGGGCAAAACTGCCTCAGTTTTGCTCTGTAGGGGTATCTGTACAGAGCAGGCACTCCTTGTTACTGCTCTGGATGAAAGTTCCCCACTGATTGCAATCTGCCTGGGAGGGTAGGGTGCGACCTCATTACTCCTGGGCAGGGTTGGAATAGGGTTCCCACTGATAATATTGTGGGGGCAGGGAAGGGGATGAAAGTCTCTGGTTTCTAATCTGACATCACTTGAGTGGGTGAGGGTGGGGCCCCCAGTGTTTTCTCTGGTGTTGGAGCAATTAAATTTTCCACCTTGCTGCCCCTTTCCTGGTTCTTTGGCTAGAGAGAACAGGTTTTTGTTATGGCTATTTCTACACCTGTTGGCATTTTTGGATTTCAGGCTTCTCTAGTACTTGGTCTGGGACATAAAGTAAAAAGAAAACTGGGAACTCACTGCTCTGTCCCCCTCTAGGGTGCCACAATCCCTAACCAATCTGCTTCCTTCTATTCACCTTCTAGAGTCTTATTTTGTTTTAAATGTAATATCTCATGTTTTTAGCTATATTTATCAGAAAGGAGCAGTCTTGAATATGCTTTAATAAAATGTTGACATATTATCTTACTTTCCATAAAGATTTAAAAATTTGTACTCTTTCAGCACCTTTAAAAATTACCTCTCTACCTCCCTTCTCACAAGTTAACCTCTTCAGACACCTGTAGCCCTTGACACCTCTAAAGCTGCAGGGCCATACCCAGGTACTGAAGCTCATTCGGGGGACTCACTTTGGAAGTCTTCCTGTGATAAAGGAATGTGATTTGGTGAGCTAGGTGGTCTTCTGTGCTAAATGATGGAGATAGAGTACAAATGTTTCAGAAGTTTCAGATGTTTCAGAAGTGGCTGCTATACTAAATTAACTGATGTTTAGGTATCTTAGAACTTTTAGCTTTTTAGAAATATCACTGGTTGGCCCTTTTTTTCCTGGTAATTTATAATACTTTAATCACAGAAACTTTGAAGTTTGAAAAGTGTTTTAATGTTTGTGTTATAGTTACAAACACATACACAGTATGAGTTATGAGATTAGAATAATTGCTGTCTCTGCTTTGTGACTCAAAGACACTGAGCACAGGCCATGTGGTATTAAGGCTCACACACTGAATTGGTGTCACACTGATAAATTTTCCATTCAAATGTAATTCTTTCCATCTCCTATCCCCCAGTTTGTCTTTAATAAGAGGTATTATTATCACTAGCAGAAGATGTTGAATTGCTTGAGATTCTCAGTCAGTAAGGGAGAATTGATAGTTTTACTCTGTACACATAATGTTCTTTGTATCACTGCTCAAACTATAGTAATTACAAACATGGAATAACAGCCACAGATATGAAGCAGGTATTTTGTTCTTGAATCATAAGAAGAATGAGTCTGAAACAAACATACAAGAAAAGGGAATATATTTTCAAATTGTTCTTTAAAATGGTTGCTAGCCAATACACATAGATGGTAAGCTTGTATGCTTTTTTTTTTTTCGAAGACTCAGTTGATAAGTTATTGCACAAGCTGTTTTCCCTAGACATTGCCTTTTCAGTTATCCCTCTGTAATGTCATGTTGATAGGCATCAAAATATTTCTCCTATTCCCCCATTCTGCAGTAGGAACTTAGAGGTGACCCTTGGATATAGAGGAAATTCTAGACACAGACCTGGAGGGCTTTATACTCAGAAAAAAATTACATTTAAAAAAAATACACACACCGCGCGCGTGCGCGCGCACACACACACACATATATATAAAATAGATGGACATAATACCTTTATTTTATTTATTTATTTTTATGTGCTGCTGAGGTTCAAACCTCATAAAAATATGTGGTTATTACTAAGTGTAATCTTTTCAGGGTTCATCCACATTGTACCATGCATAAAATTCATTTGTTTTTATTACATGATATTATATTGTATGGATATACCACAATATGTATTCCTCAATTAATAGATATTCAGATTAAATTTTTTGCTTTTATGAATAGTGTTGCTATTCAAAAAATACTGTACCAGTTTTTTTGTGGGCATATGTTTTCATTTGTCTTAGTTATCTGTTGAGGCATGGAATTGGTCATATGGTAATTTTATGTTTACCCATTTGAGGAACTTGCCATTCTTTTCCCAAAGCAACTGTACCATTTCATGTTCCGGCCAGAAATGTAGGAGTTTCCATTTTCTTATCCTTGCCCAAACTCGTTATTTCTTTTTAATTATATCTAATGAGTATAAAGTGGCATCTTGTGGTTTTGATTTTTCATTTCACTAATGATTCATGGTATTGAGCCATGAACATTTTTTCATGTGCTTACTAGTCATTTGTATATCCCTGGGGAAATAGCAATTCGAATTCTTTGCCTCTTTTTTGATTGGGTTATTTGTCTGATATATTCTGTGTACAAGTTCTATATCAGATAAATGATAAATGATTTTCAAATACTTTCTTCTAGTCTGTATTTTTTTAAAAAATATTTATTTTTTAGTTTTAGGTAGACAAAATATCTTTATTTTATATTTATGTGGTGCTGAGGATCAAACTCAGTGCCTCATGCATGCTAGGCAAGCACCTTACCACTGAGCTACAACCCCAGCCCCTGTCTTTTCTTTCTTAATAGATCTTTTGAAGCACAAATATTTTGATCAAGTCTGTTTTTTTTTTTTTTGTGTGTGTGTGTGTGTGTGTTCTTTGTACTTTTGATGTCTTGACTAATCTTCTATTGGTAGAAGATTTACTAGAAGATAGACTCCATCATAACTTGAAAGTTATAAAACTTCAAGTGTCTGACACTTTTATCTCTTGTACTTAGGACTTTGATCCATTTTGAATTAAATTTGTATGTGATGTGAGTTAGGGGTCATTCCTGTACATGTGGAACTACAGTTGTCCCGGCACCATTTATTAAAACTATTTTTCCCCATTGAATGAACTTGGTGCACTTGTTAATCGAACTGTTTTTTTAAACAGGTGCTCTACCCATGAGCTACATCTCCCACCCTTGATGTATTATCATTAATATTGACTAGTATCACTCAAAAGAATGTTAATATTGTGACTTAAAACCTAAAGTTGATTGGCCGGTAGTTTTCTTTCTTTTCATATTTAGTATCTCCTTACCACATTATGTAAGAGAGAAGGGTGAAGGACAGGCTATTTACCAGAATTGGCAGTATAAATCTAGTGTCAGCTCTGTGGGTCTGTCAGAATATAGACAGCAAGCAACTTTCCTGGCCATTCCTGGGTGGAGAACGGGGTATTGCGCCATCTGCTGAAGGGCAACTTTCCGATGAGTCATCATTGTAAGGGAAGTTGAAGATCTGTGGCTGTCCTGTTGACTGCTGGGTAGCACTAAACTATCACTCAGTGACTACAGGGGAAAAAACCTTATATTAGAGGTAGTTGGATATCTCTTGCTGCCTGGATAATAAGGATGTTAGATGAATGAGTGTTTTCTTCTGGATCTGAGTAATAAAAATATGTAGCAACAACAGTAGTATTTTTGCTACTAATGTTAGTAGCTGTTTGCCTTAAATTTATTAGTGGGAAAAATTAGAGTATAATGGGAAGTAAGAAGAACTACTGTTGAGTTAACAAAAAACTTTTGATTTCTAAAGTAAAAGAAAATGCAGGAATTAAGGTCACATGCTGTAATTAACCTAGAAATATATTGCTTATTCACCATTAATTCAGGAGGAGCAAAATTTTTGCTTGTTTAGTTTGTTTGTACACAATCTATTCTGTTTTCCTTTTTACTGACCTTTTTTTTTTTTTTTTTACTCTACACTAGAGCAGCCAGAGAAGGACATGTTATATTGTCATTGTCTCTATGTATAGTCTGAGTATATCTGGGCCAGGAAGAAGGCTCTAATAAAAAGTACAGACAATTTTGGGAGTAACATTTATTTCCATACATTTTATAATTTCAGAACTTCGATTATATCAGGTACATATGAAATGAGGTGTATTTGTTATTGTTTTGGTGCTGGAATTGAACCCAGGTCCATGAGTATGTTAAGTGCATGCTGTACCACAGAACTACACCCCAAGCTCTGGACATTGTTTGTAATTTCAATTTTACTGTCAGAGAATCTGCTTTGAGCAGAATCATGAGCAAACAATCAAGCATTGAGTCCAGTAGGACCCCACAAACACACACACACACCCCCCCTATCTCCCAGCCCTCTTAGGCAGTGTCATTTCATAGAACTTTCCTCTTTGTCCATTGATGTTTCAGCCTCTTGACCCCGAGACCAAAGCTCTCCCAGGGTCCCTTTTGCTGGGACTGGTTGCCCATTGGCAGCTAGAACTTGGAGGAAGAGAAGCAGTCTTCATTCTCTTGGAAGAGTGTCACTGTCTAGAGGCAGCAGGATTCCTGGGAGTGGCTGGAAGCCGTTTTTGAGACTCTTTGGGAACAGTATAATATCCCTAAACTCTTTCAAGTTCTGGTGGACATATAACTACTTTTATAAAATGACTATTTTGATAGAGGATTATAAATTAGATCAAGCAAATCAGTAGATGAATCTAAATCTCTCCTTCCTCTCTGTGCCTTTCTTCCTGTCTAGTTCAGACCTCCCTTGCCCCTGGATTCAGCTTCTCCCTCTCTCTAGTCCAGTGGATATAAGAGATTGGTGGGCCTGGCAGGTTGTTGTAGAGCAGAAGAGGATTCCACTGTTAAGAGGGTTGGATAGGGATCCTGGTTCTACTACTGGTAATCCTGTGACATTGATAAGATGTAAGGAACACCCACTCAGGCTATCTGTAGAGTGTGTGGGTTTATGCACAGTTTTTGCACAGATTACTTAACTGCTCTATTATTTCAGTTGTGTAGAGCCCTTGTGCTCATTTGCTTAGACATCTGCCTCCACAGGATTTAAAGATGGGCTAAGTGCCAGTCACAGTCTGATTTTTCCTCATTCTTCCTTCCTAGCACCACAGATCTGGCTTTTCTCTCAGTCTCTTACCACTTTTTTACTTCTGTCTTTTTGTCTGCAAGTCCTGAGTCCTTCCACATGCAGTGCCTCTCTTCCTTCCTTCTGGTCTATATCCTTACTGTCTGAGACACTTCTACCTGGAAGGAGCCCAACCTCAGAGGGTTTTCTTGGCATGTTCTGTGCCACTCAAGTACGCAAGGCTTTCTTTATGCCATTTTTATGTCTCAGGAGTAAATTACTTGAGTGTAAACAAAATATTTTTTCTAATTTCCTTGAATTTTCCAGAGCACTGTGAGGATAGCAAGTATTCAGTAGGGTCTTAATAGATTAGAAAATGTCTTTCTCATCTGCAGTTAATCCTTATCCTAAATTAATTAATCCTTGTTGCCTTTTTTTTTTTTTTTTTAAACCAGGGATTGAACCAAGGGGCACCTGACCACTGAGCCACATCTATAGTCCTTTTTATTTTTTTTATTTTATCAAGATAGGGCCTCAGTAAGTTGCTGAGTCTGGCTTTTAACTTGAGGATCCTCTTGCCTCAGCCTCCTGAGCTGCTAGGATTATAGGTGTACACCACCATGCCTGGTCCTTGCCTTTTTTGTGGTTGTTTTATATAATATATAAACATAAAGTCACTTTTGTTAAACCCCTCAAACTAGTTTTGAACTTTTTCAATGCAGATGATAACATCTACAACTGTGTACCCACCTCCCTTGGGCTAGCCCATGCCTCCTAGTAGGTGTTGCAGGCATGTGTGTCAACTTGACATAGTCTTGCTCTGTCTAGCTCTTTGGCTGGTGGACTCAGGCACTGAGCAGGCAGAATGCTATTGCAAATGCATTTATAGATCAGGATCTTTGTCCAGAGTAGGGTAAGGGATTTTTGATTTTTTTTGTAGCCTAAGTTTCTGTAATGCTGTTTTAAAACTTTTCTTTCTTGTTTTTTTCCCTACAGGTAGTCGGGAAAGATTTCAGGACAAAAATGTTTCATTTAAGGACTTGTGCTGCTAAGTTGAGGCCGTTGACGGCTTCCCAGACTGTTAAGACATTTTCACAAAACAAACCAGCAGCAATTAGGACGTTTCAACAGATTCGGTGCTATTCTGCACCTGTCGCTGCTGAACCTTTTCTGAGTGGAACTAGTTCGAACTATGTGGAGGAGATGTATTGTGCTTGGCTGGAGAATCCCAAAAGTGTACATAAGGTAAGTTTCACAGGATGGTCTTCCATATTGGTGTGTTCTGGTGCTGACTGGATGCCCAGGTAAGTGTGCGCATCCTGAGCAGTCATTGGGCAGACAGACAAGCAACTGGAGCCCTGCACCGACCACCACACCGTTTGCATTAAACCAGTGTGGCCTCAACAGAATTCGTTCCCTTGCTTGATGTACAGTAGTTGACAACAGGATCAATCCAACTAGCAGATGAAGAAGCACATGTATGGCCCTATGAGGATAAAGGATGCTCATGTATACCCCTGCAAGGATGTGAAGAAGCACTTGTATGGCCCTACAAGGATAAGAGAAAGCATGTATGAAGCCCTGCGAGGATGTGAGCAATTACATGTTTATTCTATAAAGACTTGAGGAAGCATGCATGTGGCCTTCCAGGATCTCCCCCATGACTACTTCAGGATGAAGCCTTTGAGGAAAGAAAGGATATGGGAAAGAATGGGACCTCAGGAAGCTCTTCCATCCTAACTGTTCTGAGAAGACACTTACATATGACTTAAAGTCGCTTAATGTAATTTCTGTATAAATGACCTTCTATTTATTTATTTATGGTTGCCAATGGACCTTTATTTTATTTATTTATATGTGGTGTTGAGATTGAACCCAGTACTTTGGACATGCTAGGGACGCCCTCTATCATTGAGCTATAACTCCAGCCCCTAAATGACCTTTTAGATCATTGTGTTTCTGTTTCTTTCTAATTTCTCTGTTACTTATAGGGGCATCTTCTTCTTAGATCACTTTCTTTACATGTTTGCTGATATAAGTTACACCTGGAACAATGTGTTTATTCAGTTTGTGGCCAGTGAATATTTATAGGTGCCAGTAGCCATTTCTTTGTTTTTGGGTAAGGCTGCCAACTTGATGGGTGGGGTTGCAGTGCAGTGTGGGTGGAGGGTAGATTCTATAGTTCCTCATCTGTGTCTCATCTGTCTGGTCTCTGGAAGAGTAGAAGGAAATGAGAGGCATGGTGCTCAGCATTTACATGGAGGGCATGGTCAGCCAGCATTGTTTATTCATACGTGAATTGTGCCTTTATCCCACCCTTGAATCATGCATGAGGTTATCTTACCAATAGTATGTGCCCATTGGCCTGTGAATATGTTTCACCTTTAGGTGTCAGTGACATTGAAGAGTGAAACTGTTTTTGAGATAGCTGGATCCACCAGGCCCTGGATTGGCAGTAGCACCCCTTGCTTAGCCCTTTCCCCAAAAAGAAGTGTCCTATGAAAGTGCTTCTGCTTTAGTTATGTTGAATCCTGGAAGTTCCTGATGACAGCAGGTACAGATTGTGTCTGACATAACATTTCAGAGTCAAAGACTGACATCTTGTGCCAGTCTTTTCTCAAATAACCTTTTTGTGACCAACCAACTCATTTTAAGTTGTGTTAGGATGTAGAGATTGCAGCTCCAGAATGACAGCACCTTGAATGTGAGAGAGATAAGAAGGACCTGGTTGTGAGCTATGTGCTCATGATGCCTATCCCTGAGTGGCCTCTGGGTGGTAGGACACACAGTAGCAATGGTCACAGTTTTCTCCACATGGGACTGATATTGGTGTAGCTGCTATTGATGTAGCTTTTAAACAGAATTTTGTGGAGGCATGGTGGCTTTGTGTTCTTTGGATGTGTAAATGACAAGTTCTTGAAAATTCTTTTTACCACATGGTATTAGAGAAAGCAGAATGTGATGGCTAGAGAGTAAGGGAACTGGTTAGGATACCTGCTGTGTCCCTAAGGTGGGATAAGAGTACCCAGTTTAGCTTGAGCCAAGGGCCCCCCCCCCACACACAGATAACGGCTGCTGGGGAAATGATCACATTCAGGAGAGGTCCACTGTAGGGGTTGTGCCTATAAGGGATTTTGTACTTTAATCAGAAGGTGTGTGTAGGTCCTTGGCAGATTTTATGACCATTTCTGAGTCTCTGAGGAACTCTTTCATTATCAGGTATGTGCTCTGTGCCTCTTAGCCTGAGAATAGAAGGAACACTGATTCAGGGATCCTGGTGGGATTTCATTTTGATCTAGTGGGATTTCATTTCTCTTCTACTTTGCAGATAGCGAGGTGGATCTATTCAAGCTGAATTAAACCCATATCTGGTGCATGCATGTTTTTCAAGCAAGATATTCCATAATTTCTTTCAGATTTTAAAAAGCATCTGTGATCCATAGAGGGTTAGGATTCACAGCCTAGAAATGCTTTACTTTATTAAGAATGTTTAATTTGTGCCCTTTTAGAACACATAGTTTAGGTAGAGATAATACAATTACTATAAGATTTAGATCATCTTTCTTATTTCCCACTTCCGCTTCAGAAATGTCCTGAGGCCAGATTCCATATACATTTTTAGAAAGCTCAACTGCTTCTGGCATTGACCTTTCACATCCAGTAGAAGCAGAACAAACTCAGTGTCTCCCTCTTCTGCCCAGCACTGCTTTTTTATTACTAATTTTTGAGCTTCATATCACTGTGTCTTCAAGTACAGGTAATAAAGAGGAGTATAAAGGAAGCACCTGAGGAGACCCATCTTCAGCTTCAGTAGCTCCACCCTGTGCTAGTCTGTTAAAACCCAGTCTGTGACCCACTTACTTTTTGTTGATAGATTTGTTATGGGTGGGGGTCCCACTGGAGTTTTTATAATAATGGGGATTGAACCCACGGTGGGGCCACTTTGCTACTGAACGACATCCTCAGCCCTTTTTATTTTTGTTTGAGACTGGGTCTTACTAGTTGCTGAGGCTGGCCTCAAACTTGGGATCCTCCTGCTTTAGCTTCCTGGGTATATGGGATTATAGGGTGTGCTACCATGATTAGCCACTGGATTATATTAAGGCAAATCCCAGACTTGTGTCATTTCTGGCATGAAATGCATCACTCTGACTGATAATGAGATGTTTTCATAACCATACCAAATAAAATTAATAGGGTATTTCTCTAATTGAATCTCATCTTTGGTCTGTATTTAAATCATTGTAATTTTGGGGGTGAGGGAAGAGGTATTGGGGATTGAACTCAGGGGCACTTGACCACTGAGCCACATCCACACCCCTGTTTGTATTTTATTTAGAGACAAGGTCTCAGTGAGTTGCTTAGTGCCTTGCTTTTGCTGAGGCTGGCTTTGAACTTGTGATCCTCCTATCCCAGCCTCCTGAGCCACTGGGATTACAGGTATGTATGTGCCACTGCTCTTAACTGACTAAATCATTGCAATCTTAAAGCTGCCCCCCATCCCATCCCTACCCTGTTTTTATTGTTTGATACCAGAGATTAAATCTGGGAATATTTAACCATTGGCTACATCTCCAGTCCTTTTTTGTTTTTTATTTTGAGATAGAGTCTCATTAAATTGCCTAGGACCTTGCTAAATTGCTGAGGCTGGCTTTGAATAGGCGATCCTCCTTCTTCAGCCTCTCTAGTTGTTGGGATTACAGGTATATGCTACAATATCTGGCTTAAAGTTGCCATTTACATTTGTATTTAAACTTTATAGTTGGTTGTTGTATCCCTGTTTTCTTGTGTGTGTATGTGTGTGTGTATACACACACATACACACACATTTTGTTTTGAAATGGAGTCTGTGTTCCCCAGGCTGGCCTCTGTTAGGCTCAAGTGATCCTTCTGGTTCGGCCTCTTGAATAGCTGGGATAACAGGTATATATCACCACACCTGGCTTCTATCCCTGCCCCTCTTCATTATTTATTTATTTATTTTTCAATTATAAAACGTTTGGTGCTTGGGATCAAACCTAGAGCCTCAAGCATGCTGGAAAAGTGCTTTCCCACTTAGCTACACCCTTAACCCATTCTTCTTTTTTAAAAAAAACTTGTTTTTAAAATATTTAGGGATGGGAATGTAGCTCGGTGGCAGATGTTTGCTTAGTATGCTTGAGGCCCGGTTTGATCCCCAGATTGCAAGAAGAAAAAGGAAGAAAGAAAAAAAGAAAATGTTTACTTGCAAAAATTTTATCTGTCATAAAGTATTAGAGCAAATCAAAACTGCACATTCCTTCTTCCTCTGGTTCTGCTCCCTAGACAGTACTGTCAAATGGCTGAGTCTTCCTCTGCACCTGGCTCACTGTCCTGCCATTTGTTTCTGAATTTGATCTTATCCAAGACTGTTTTCTCTGTTCTAGGCTGGCATCTGCACTCCTCACTGAACTTTCTTAGGAAACTTTGAGGGTGACCTGTACCTCAGCAGATCAAGTCCTGCTTTTTGAGGGTCTAAGCATGTTGAGGACACATGGAATGGTGACTATTTGTATTTTTGTCTTAAAAACAGTCAAAACTGCCAGGCATTGTGGTACATGCCTGTAATCCTGGCTACCTCAGGAGGCTAAGGCCAGGAGGATTATAATTTTGAGGTCAGTCTGGGCAACTTATCATAGATACCCTGTCTGAAAAAAAAAAAAAAAAAAAAAAAAAAAACGGAAAGAGCTCAGAGATAGCTTAGTGGTAGAACACTTTCCTAGTATTTGTGAGTCCCTGAGTTTGAGTCCCAGATTATAAAACTAAAAAGAAAAACCAAAAAAGTCAAATGAAACAGTTAATGTTTAAGATAAAACAGTTGGGAACTGTTAAGCCCACACTGGTTTGGATATTGGTCTCATTTTGTTTGGTAGGGACAGGGGCCAACTCCCAAGTTTGGAATAGCATCTAGTTATTCCCAGTGCATTGGTCAGCAGGTTCTGACCTTTCTAAGGAGGACTGAGGTTTGGTCCTGAGAGGGTGGAAGGAACTAGGGCAGTTGTCCTCTCTGCTGTGCTCCAGTACCTGCTTTGAGAATTCCAGCCATTGGCTCCTCTTTCCTTCTTTGCCTGATTATTTGGCTTTCCCATAACTTTTCCTGGACTCCAGAGCTCTTTCCCTGTTTTGTGTCTTGTTGGAACCCCTCTCTACTTCTGAAGGCCTGTCTTCTGGTTCTTGTTAATTGATGCCCATTTCTTGTTGACTTTTTCTTGTGCCTTTTGCTTATCCACTCCTAAAGTGTGGTAAGAACTCTGGTTCACATGTGGTTGCTGCAGGAGTAAGGGCTCTGTGTATTCAGGTCACAGCTGCTGGGCTGTCATTCTCACCTCTGCATTTGGCCCTTTGGCTCTTCCTTCTATGTTTATGAAACATAATCCTCCTATGTTCTATGAATGAATCAGCTGAAAAACATACACACAGTCCCTATCATGCAGTGATATGGGTCTTTTTACTCTGTAGCAGTGAAATTGACTTGGCTGCACTTACGAGAATAGGAGCCTGGCATGCCCTTTTCTGTACTGATCTGAGGCTTAAGTTACCCTTACAATGGCTTTGCTCTTGGTGCAGGGTGGTGGTTTTCCACAAGGAGCAGCTGTGTTGGAATATCTGTGGAACACTTTGATGCTACTTCAATGATTTATTTTTGGGAGAAATTCAGAAGGCATTTTGGTTACTGTGTAGTGCTTGGAATACGTCTTAGAGAGTTTTGGGGTTTTTTGGGGGGAGTGATGTTAGGGATTAAATGCATGAATTTATGATTTAACATTGAGCTACATCACAATATTTTACTCTTAATGGGTTTGCATTTATGGTTCAATTAGTGAGATAAATTAAAAACTTTGAAAGCAACAGCATAAAGCAGTATATCCACCTGTCTAAGTGAGTAGTTTGCAGCTTTTTTTTTCTTTTTTCTTAGTGCCAGGGTTTGAACCCAGAGGCACTTAACCATGAGCCACATTCCAGCCCTTTTTAATATTTTATTTAGAGACAGAGTCTTGCTAAGTTGTTTAGGACCTCGCTAAGTTGCTGAGGTCAGATTTGAACTTGTGATCTTCCTGCCTTAGCCTCCCAAGACACTGGAATTACAGGGGTGCACCATTGTACCCAACCAGTTCACAGCTTTTGACATTTTTGTTCGAGGCCTGTGTTGAGTGATGACTGTGCACCATTGTTGTGCAGCATGGGAGGGAAAGCAGCTCTGCCTCTCTTGCTCAGGGTGGCAGTGAAGAGAAGTTTCTAAAAGAGCCAGTGCCACGGGGCATAGTGGCATACACCTGTAATCTCTGCAGCTAGGGAAGCTGAGTCAGGGGGACTGCAAGTTGGAGGCCAGCCTGGGCAACTTAACGAGATTCCCCCTCACAAATAAAACATAAAGAGGATTGGGGGTGAAGTTGCACACTGTGGCAAATGCCTATAATCCCAGTGACTCAGGAGGCTGAGGCAGGAGGATCGCAAGTTCAAAGCCAGCTTCAGGAAAAGCGAGGTGCTAAGCAACTCATTGAGACCCTGTCTCTTAATAAAATACAAAATAGGGCTGGGGATGTGACTCGAATCAAGTGCCCTGAGTTCAATACCCGTTACCCGCACCCAACTCTACCCCCCCAAAAAAAGAGTTGGGATGAAGCTTAAGTGGTAGAGCATCTCTGGATTCAATCCCCACCACCTCAAACAAAACAAAATTAAAAAGTGCCAGTGCTTTAGGAGAAAAAAGTCATCACATTGTATAGACACCTTGTTTAGCCTCTAGGTGCCCTGCTCTCTGGTTCTCTTCTCTACCCAAGGGTGCCTTGTGGGAGATCTTTGGGCCCTTGGAACTCTTTCCTAGCACTGTGCATCTCTGTTTTGGCTGTGAGGAGAGGAGTTTGTGATTGAAAGATAGAGGCATTGTACTTAAAACTCTGAAGCAGCTGCTTTGTGGAGCTGGACTAAGGCTCCTCTTCAAAGGGCTGCTGAGTCATTGCAGTGGAGGATAGAAAGGGTTGATACTTGCTCAGTGAGCCCTAGTCAGATGACCCCAAGGTGATTGCTGTGGTTCTTTCTGTCTGGCCTCCCTGGAGAATTGCCACTCTGGGAATATGCAGATCTAGGGCAGAGGTAAGTGCTCTCCTTTTCTGAGGAATGTCACAAGGCTGCTTAAGAGAGTAGTCTTGGGGTATCTTGGATTCCCCCCCCCCCTTACAGGAAAAGCCTGTTTCCTGAGAACATTGGTGAAATAACCCACCCCAAACTTAAAATGGCGCCAATGTGGTATTTCTCTTGATTCTGTGGATTGTCTGGCATCCCCCTATTGACTCCCAGGGCACCTCTGTACATCTGAGACTTAGCTGGGCAGGGGCTATGAAGGTCTTTGTTGTGCTGGCTGCTCAATGGGCCCTGCCATCCTCTGGGAGATCAGAACTACCCTTGTGCCTAGTCTCAGGTTAGCTCTAGGGAGAAGTGATTACTGCGAGCCCTCTGAAGCCTGGGCCCAGATTGCACATTGCTGCCTGTTACATTGGTTAGAACAGCTTGAAAGCTTTCTCCAGACTCTACCCCTGATACAGAGGCAGGACATCTGTATGGAGTGGGAGACTGTGTAGGACTGGATGGCACCCCCAGCCTCTTCACAGGGATCTGATAGTATGGTTGCCTTTAGTCTACTGTAGCAGTCCTGATACTAGTGAATTCCATACAGCAGAGCTAAGGCAGTTTTTCTATGATAATCTTGGGTGTGTATGGGTGTAATTTATATACTCATTCAGAGAGAAGATAATAGAAATTGTTTTAAAATATCCTCTCATCTATACTAAATGGCAGCATTAGTGATAAGGGAGCACGCATACATCAGTTTCTTTAACTTAGAAATACCTAAATAGAGCCAGGCACCTATAATCCCAGCACATCGGGAGGCTGAGTCAGGAGGACTGCAAATTCAAAGCCAGCCCCAGCAATGGCAAGGCTCTTATCAACTCAGACTCTGTCTCTAAATAAAATACAAAATAAGGCTGCGGTTGTGGCTCAGTGGTTGGGTGCCCCTGAGTTTAATCCCTGTTATCCCCTCCAAAATACCTAAATAGAACCCCCAGTTTTGTGTACAACCAGAGATATGAAAGATTGTGTTCTGTATGTGTAATATGAATTTAATGCATTCTGCTGTAATACATAACAAGTTAAAATTGACAAAAAGGAAAAAAGAACCCCCAGTTTTAACTGGCTTAGTATAAATGGGTTCACGGTAGCATAATAGCAGACCTGGATCTTGGTGCACCCTGAGGTTTTGCTTCATTGGTGTAATGGTGGTGGGCAGTAGTCTGACCCAGGTCATGAAAAAGCTGTTCTACCCGGTAACAGTCTGGATGAGGCTTGTGTGGATTGTGTCCGAAGTCTAGCTCTCCCATCCTAAGCTCTGTCTTTGGAGAATTGTGTTTAGCTCTCTAGCAGGAGTTAGTCACTGCAGGCTCTGGAGGTAGGCAATCCACCCACAGGCCTCCCATTAGGGAGATGATTCAGAAAGCCAGGGCAAACAGATTCACATTTGAAATTTATTTCTAGGACATTTTCAGGAAGGGCTTGGGGCCCACAAGTCAGAATAGATTTATGGGTAACATTGGAAGGAGGACATAGAGAGTGATCATGCTGCTGGCACTGTGTGTGAGCAGGAAAGGAATTGGAAAGCCGAATGCTGGCTGACTCTCTGCCCTTCAGAGTAGCCTCCCTCCAGACAGGGTAGTCATAGAGTACCAGGATGCTCAGGAACTAACTGCCTTTTTATTGATTTTGCTGAATAAGAAAGCTTAAAGGAGGGCTGTGCTATTATTAGTTGTTATTGGTCATTCGTTGTCCTGTAGTTCACATTTATAGCAATCATAAAGCATTGTTAGTATCAAAATTTAATAGGTGAGGCTATATATGATAGCCTTGTCATGGCCTTTGGAGCCTGGGCTGTGGCTTGTCATGGGCTTTGGAGCCCGGGCTGTGACTCCTTGAACTGAGGAGACCAGAACCTGCCCTACCCATTCCCCTGGGTGATTGTCACATGTCCTTGGTGAGTCCTTGACTAGTTCCAGCTGGAGACAAGATGGCACTAGCATAGTGACCAAGATTGGTCACATGGGAAGGACAGAGGCAAGACAGCTGCAGGATTGGGTCTTTTGGCTCTGAACAAGAAAAGGTGGCCAGTTGATGAGGCCCATCACAGTCAGAGTCTGGGCCCTCAAATAAACTTTAGTGACACATGACTAAATTCTGGCACCTCCTCATGTTCACCATCCATTTCTTGAACAGATACAAGTGTAGATGCAGGTGCTTTTTACTCTATTCTATTTATTTTATTTTTAAAATATTTATTTTGGGGCTGGGGATGTGGCTCAAGCGGTAGAGTGCTCGCCTGGCATGTGTGCGGCCCGGGTTCGTCCTCAGCACCACATACAGACAAAGATGTTGTGTCTGCCAAAAACTAAAAAATAAATATTAAAAAAATTCTCTCTCTGTCTCTCTCTCATCTCTCTCTCTCTCTTTCTCTCTAAAAAAAAAAATATATATATATATATATATTTATTTTTTAGTTATAGTTGGGTACAATATTTTTATTTTATTTATTTTAATGTGGTGCTGAAGATCAAACCCAGGGCCTCACACATGCTAGGCGAGCGGTCTACCACTGAGCCACAACCCAGCCTCTGCTTTTTATTTTTATTTTTTTAATTTATATTTTTAATAAAAATATATTTTTTAGTATATTTTTAAAATATATTTTAAAATATTTATTTATTTTTATCCACTCACTGGGGATTGAACCCTGGGGTGCTTAACCACTGAGTCAAACTCCCAATTCTTTTTGTCTTTTATTTTGAGACAAATCTCACTAAGTTGTTTAAGGCCTTACTAAGTTGATGAAGCTGGCTTTGAACTTACGATCCTTCTGCCGTAGCCTCATGAGTCACTGGGATTCCAGATGTGCAACACTGCATCTGATACAGGTGCTTTTATGTGTGTGTGTGTGTATACTTTTTTTTTTTTTTAATTATAGTTGAACACAGTATCTTTATTTATTTTTATGTGGTGCCGAGGATCGAACCCAGGACCTCACACGTGCTAGGCGAGCATTCTACTGATGAGCCATAATCCCAGCTGGTACCGGTGCTTTTTAAAATTTAAGAAGCTGAAAAGATAGATACAGAGCTGTCATATTAAATAGCTGTGCTCCTTGCTCTTATAGATTAGGAAAAAGGCCAGAAAACTGAAGTGACATCCCTGATCTCATACAGCCTAAGGGAAGCATACCTGGGACCTGCCTGTAGCTCTTAGTAGAACAATCATCAGGAACTGGAGAGGATCATCCCACAAGAAGGTCTGTGTCAGAGACATTTGTGGGAAGAGTTGTCAGATGGTCTGTTGGCTGCCCCTCAGAAGTAGAAAGTCCTCCATGAGCGTTGTCTTTTTGGACTTAACAACTGAGAACTTAGAGGGGAGCTTGGCCCTGAGACTCCTAAATCTTCAGACTTAGATATGCCTCTCTTGAGCTGTGGATGTGTAGCAACACACAAGTGCACCTTGTTCAGAAGCTTGAACCTGTTGAGGTCAGTGCTGAGGCAAGGGGGAACCCCCTGGAATTATATGTCAACTGCCCCATCCTTAGGACTCTTCTGATAGAATATACCACCCTTGCCAGGCTTTCCTACAGAAAGGAGGTTGAGTCTCTTCTAATTTAATTTGGCAAAGGTCAAAGTTGATCACTTGCTCATGCAAAGCACTAACATGCCTTTAGCCTTTGAAGAGCATTCTCTCTTTGGGAGAAAGAACCCTACCACTGCAAAGAAAGTCAAGGTCAGGTTAGTGGGAAGCATGGGCAGCAACAACTTTAGGCAGGAAATGGTTAAAAAGCTTCATGTATTGCAGTTCAGTGCTTTTAGTTTCAATTAAATAGGAACTCTGGTTTCATTTCAGAGTGTCAAAATTATTTATGTTTTGAAATCTGTTGTGTTTTGATTGAAGTCATCTGGAAGTAAGGTGATGACCTTAAGTCCACTGTGAGAAGTTCGCAGAGGACTTGAACTCCCTGTCTGTGAGCCTCCCTTCTCTTGGTAATAATAGTTAGCCACTGTCCTGGTCCTGGTTCCCAGAGCGTGGATAACCAGGTTTCTCCCATGTCCCAGGACACCTTCCCAGTCTTTTTCTTACACATCCTACTATATAGCCACACCATGGTCTCAGTACCTGATGACAGGATGGGACTGGGGACTTTTCTGTCCTTTCCTCCCCTCACTTCTTGTGACCTACCTGTTCTTGAGAGCTCAAGCAATAGGCCACCTGTTGTAAGTGCCCTTGCCTCCTCAACACATGTCCATTCTGTGAATTTGTTTGCTTGTCTTACTTCTTGAGAGTAAGAAGCTTATTTTAGTTGCCTTCCTTGTCCCATACCTTATGGAATGCTGTGTATATTTAGCCTTTTATAGATACTTGTTAATTTAGACAGAACTGGCTTTTGAGCTTTTGAGAAATAATGTCCTCTATTTTTTTCACATGGTATATTCTGCATTCCTGATACTCTTTTAGGAAAAACAGGTTATATTAAGAACTTAACAGGATTCCCCAACCCCTTAGCAGGTGCAGAGTTTGTTGCCCAGAACTCCTCTGTCTTCCAGACTCCCCTTTCCTGGCAACTGTCCCTTCAGGATCACTTGCATCCTTATTCACCTTATTAAAATGCTGTAACATTTTAACCTTTTTCCTCTTATCAATGATTTCATCCTCTGGTGGTCAGAGAATTGAGTGTATATATATAACCTTTTTGCATTCAAGACTAGGTAAGGAGACAGGTTTTCCTTATTACTTATGTAACAAGCCAATTAAGAGGTTGAAGAGACTAATGACTTTAGTGCTGGGTGTGGTGGAGCTGGGAACATAGTGTATGTCACTGTGACTCAGAAATCTTCGCCACCAACAATCTCCCCCAGAAGCCAGAGTCCAACTTCATCTCTGTGCTTCAGGGTGAAAAACTATTCCTATTCCTTAGGATTTCCTAAGGAAATTTTTGTCTCTTGTACTGTTTGGTTTGTTTGTTTTTGGTGGTACTAGCGATGGAATCTAGGTCCTTTCTAGCCAAGCGCTTTATTACTGAGTTGCATCACAATCCTTTTTTTTTTTTTTTAATATTTATTTTTTAGTTGTAGTTGGACACAATGCCTTTATTTTATTTATTTTGATGTGGTGCTGAGGATTTTTTTTTTTTTTTAAAGAGAGAGTGAGAGAGGGGAGAGAGAGAATTTTTTTTTAATATTTATTTTTTAGTTATCGGCGGACACACCATCTTTGTTTATACGTGGTGCTGAGAATCGAACCCGGGCCGCACGCATGCCAGGTGAGCGCGCTACCACTTGAGCCACATCCCCAGCCCCTGGTGCTGAAGATTGAACCCAGCATTTTGAACGTGCTAGAAGAGTGCTCTACTGCTGAGCCACAACTCCAGCCCCTTATCACAACCCTTTTAAATTTTATCTTGAGACAGGATTTGACTAGGTTACCCCGATGGCTTTGAATTTGGAATTTCTCGTGCCTTAACCTCCAGAGTAGTTGGAATTACAGGTGTGTGTCACCACACCTTGCCCTTTCTATGTGGTTAAATCATGCCTTAACCTCCAGAGTAGTTGGAATTACAGGTGTGTGTCACCACACCTTGCCCTTTCTATGTGGTTAAATCATCTCTTTCACCCGTGAGCCAGTTCCTGCCCTCTTTTTCTTCCTTGTCTCTGGAAATTTTTTTTTTTTTTTTTTTTTTTTTTTTTTTTTGTGGTCCTGGGAATTAAACCCAGGGCCTTGCACATGATAGGGAAGCAACATTCCCAGCACTGGAAACTTTGGAAGTAGAAGTTGCTGTCCCTGTCTACACTGAGCATGGGTTCTGGGATACTCAGACAGTAACGGGATAGTTAGGAGTAAATTTGACTTGGAGAAACAGAAAACTCAGCTTTGCAGCTTAGATAAGCTTATTTCCTCACCCACCAAGAGATTGGGGTTGCACAGATAGATTCTCAGTCATGACGCCAGTGCCAGGTGCCACCTTCCTTAATGGGTGGGCTGTTGTCTCCCAGGTGTTATCTCACACTCAGCAGGAGCAAGGGAGTTCAGGCGCTGGCATTCTTTTTTTTTTTTTTTTTTTTAAGCTTTTCCCTTGTGCTAGCTGATCACTGACTTGTCTTAGCCTAGACACAATTTATCCTCCAGAATGGAAATGGATGCTTAGTTCTGGTAGCAGGGGAAGACCAGTAGTGAATACACAAATATCAGGTTGAGATAAGTATAGGAAGAGACAAATAAGCCCTGGGATTAGGAATAGGGGAAACTTTAGTGACAAAGCCAAGTGTTAACACTTACAGGGATCAGCCATTTTGAGGTAAGGCAGAAAGGACAAGGGATGAGAAGAGGAAGAAAGGCAACTGTCTGGCCTTGAGGGAGGGACAGGCAGAAGGGAAGCACCAAGGCAGGTGGTCAGGGGGCTCCGAAGAACTTAAAACCAGAGGGTTATGGAAGACAAACAGCTCTCGTGTCCTCGGCAGGATGATGTAGACAGGGCTGCAAGCTGAGAAACCAGGAAAAGAGTTGTTTCCTGAGGAATGGGATCCCTGGGAGAGATGCAGGATTGCAGTGAAACAGGTGGAAGGAGAAATTGGGATGGGCTATGGCCCATTGCCCCTGCCCAGAATTAAGTGAGCTCAGTCTGGTGGGGAAGACTCAGGCACAAGTGGGGTGGGGCAACTGTTTTTTTGGTTTCCTGCTGTGCATGCTAAGGGGAGAAGTCCGCAGGCCAAAAGATGACCTTCACATTTATAGTCCTTTTTTAAAAAATCAACATTTTTGAGGTATTTTTGTATTTAAATTTAATCCACTTCAACTATGCAGTATGATGCCAAATGTGAGCAGTTGTTTGCTGGATACAGAACCTCTGTACCATCAGAAAACCTTTTAGTGTGACACCAGATCATGATGCAAACGATCATGATGCACACTGTTGGGTGTGCAGTTCCATCCAGTGCAGGAGCCACCCTGTCAGCGTGGGCCCTTGTCTGTGTACCCGGCTGACTCTGGAGGGTTGAGTTGGGGCATGTGGGCTAGGGTGGAGAAGAGGAGAATTTCATCTGTGCTGTTGTCCGCAGCCATTTGAAAATCACCTGGAGTTTTATTCCAAGCACAAAAGAATGTTAGAGGAGACCTGCCCAATGATCATGATCATGGCCATTCCCGCCTTCTCTGCAGGACCTGGACTGAGAGTCCTGTAGCTTTTATATTCTCTGGGCCTTGGCCCTAACCTCCCTGACCTCAGGCCTGGGCTTCAGTGGGTGCAAATTCCTTTCATTGTCAACCCTTGAAGTTTAACAGTGTTGTTTTCCCAGTTTGTTTTGGAGGAGGGTAAGAGGTCTGTGGCACTTTTACTAGAGAGGCCAGAGTTCTTTCTCTAAGAATTGTTCTGTTATTACAACTCAGTCACATTAACACTGTCTGGCAGTTGCTGCCTGAGCTGAACCTTCTACCAGGAGAGAAATTGGAAATCAATTAGAAACGCCTGCCCACAGAGACCATCAGTGCAACCCGCTGATGCTGATTATTTTACCATTTTTATTGTTATTCAAAGCGAATTTTATCACAGAGTGAAAGTTATGATTTTTCCCATCTATGATTTTTTTTTTTTTGGATTTCAAAGTGCTGCTGTTCCCCAGGACAAGAAAATCGAATCAGTATAGCCTGGAGGAACCCTCTCAATCCAAGGTTTTTATTCTTGGATGACTTTGTCCTGTGTTTCTGGACACTTTTTAGTGTGTTCTGGAAGTTAAAAGAAAGATGGAGCTGGGTATAGTGGCTCACACCTGTAATCCCAGCAATTCTGGAGACAAGAGGATTGCAAGTTCAAGGCCTACTTCAGTAATTTAGTGAGGCCCTAAGCAACTTAGACCTGTCTCAAAATATAAAGGGCTGAGGATGTGATTCAGTGATTAAGTGCCCTTGGGTTCAATCTCTACCCACTACCCCCCAAAAACGGGAGCCACAGCAGAAGAAGAAAGATATATTTAAAAATTTTTTTATTTGTTTTTTAGTTATAGATGGACAAAATACTTAATACTTTTTATTTATATATTTTTATGTAGTGCCAACAACCAAACCTACTGCCTCACATATGCTAGGCAAATGCTGTATCACTGAGCTACAACCCCAACCCAAGAAAGATACATTTTAAGAGTTAAGGGAAGTCTGGATTGTGTTCCTCTCCAGAAGCTGCTTGGTTTAAGGATCACACTTTGCCTGTACTCTTTTTTTGTTTGATTTTTGGTTTTTGCAGTACAGGAGATTGAACCAAAGGGTGCTTTATCATTGAACTACATCCCCAGGCCTTTTTATTTTTTATTTAGAGACAGAATCTCACTAAGTTTTCCAGGCTCACCTTGAACTGGCAGTCCACCTGTCCTAACCTTCTGAGTAGCTGTAATTACAGGCGTGTACCACTGCGCCTTGCATAGACCTTTTTATTTTATTCTGAAACAGTGTCTTGCTTAGTTTCCCAGGCAGTCCTCAAACTTGGGATCCTTCTGCCTTGGCCTCATGGGTAGCTGGGATTATAGGTGTATGCCACCATTCCCAGCTTCCTCCCTCCACTCTCTATTTTTTTAAAAAATATTTTTTAATTGTAGATGGACACAATACCTTTATTTTGTTTGTTTATTTCTTTTTATGTGGGGCCAAGGATCCAACCGAGTGCCTCACACATGTTGGGCAAGCGTTCTATCACTGAGCTGCAACCCCAGCCCCTCCCTTCACTTTTTTATTTTTTATTTTTTTGAATTATACATGGACACACTATCTATTTTGTTTATTTATTTTTATGTGGTGCTGAGGATTGAACCCAGTGCCCCACATGTGTGAGGCAAGCGCTCTGCCACTGCACCACAACCCCAGCCTCCCTCCCTTCACTCTCCAGGGCCATGAGTGTCAGGATTAGACTGAATAGGGGTGCTAGTGCTAGAGCAAGTTTGGGGTAAAGAATTTTGATTTGGGTTTTGTGTAGCAGGAGCAGTTTTCTCTTAGTTCTGCTGGGTAAGGATGAGATATGGTTGGGTTGACTCTTGTCTAGTTTGATGCTGTATTAGAGGAGTTTTTGCCTTCAGGCCAGGCCTTCAAGTCCTGGAGACCAGGGAGAATTTCAGGGGAAAGCCATGTGTTTGAGAATGGATGACTAAGGTATGTGGTCCCTGGTTACCTCTGCTTCTAAAATAAGAATTGACAGCCAAGGTGTGCTGTCCCTAATCATGCCGTTTTCAGAACAAAGATGAACACCAAGGTGTGTGGTCTCTAGTTATCTCTGTCTTCAGGAGGATGGACAGCCAAGGTGTGCTATCCTTAATCACTACAGCTTCCAGAATATAGGGAACTCCCTTGAGTCTGATGGAAAACCTCAATGAAATTGAAAGTATCTGGAGACATCAAGTATATACATAGCCACCTTCTAGATCCCTTGTCCTTGCACAGAACCTGTTAGGGGATAAGTGGGAGGCATGCAGACCTTCCTAGCATGTCAATGCTTGAGGGGGTCCTCTGTTTCCTCTCACAAAATAGTTTTTTTCCCTGGTAAAAATACTGCCATGGAAGGTACCAGAAGACAACCTCAGATTGTTCTTCTTCTGTCAACTGGCACACTGAAATTTAACCAGAAAGATTAATGATTGTTAAAACATCTAAAAATTGTCACTGAGATATAATTCAGTAGCATAAATGTCAATATTTAAAAGTATACAGTTCATTGGTTCTTAAAATATTCAATGTTGTGCAGTCATATCCCCCCAGTAGCTTAACTTTTTAAAAAGTATTTCATCTTAATTCAAAAGGAATATATTCTTATTGTAGAACATTTTAAAATTGAAACACAAAACTCCTTCACAGAGTTTTTAGTGAGAGGCCAGAATGCCCTGTCTAAGGCTGAAGATGGAGCTGCACATGGTGTTAGGGAGCTTTCTAGTTTGTGGCTGGCTGCAGCATATAGTGTGCTCTCTATAGTGGGGTCCTTCTGAGTCAGGTATGTCTGTGTCTTGGTGTTATAAAAATTCCATGTCTGAAAAAAGCCAGAAGAACTTAGGGACCAGTGTCACTTTTTTTTTTTTTTTTTTAGCCATCTCTACCCATTCTGTCTCTAGACACAAACAGACCAATTTGATATCTACCCAAGCCCCAGACAGGAACATATGTGGGTATCTTGGCAGGGCTTCCTAGAAGGCGAACACAAAAGTCTAATGAAATTTCTCCTGAATTTTTCAATTCAGTCCAATCAGAGTTTTTTGATGAAAGAATCTTAGAAACTGAAAATTTTTTCATCTTTCAAATTTTTCAGTTTTGGGTTTTTTTTTTTTGTTGTTGTTGTTTTGTTTTTTTGCAATGTAATGGAATTTTATCAGTATCTCTGATCTCTAAAATATTAAAATTCATCTTTGAATAAACTATTATAATTCATAGTATCTATGCAACTTATAGATCAAATAATTTACACATGAAATAACCAAACATAATAGGAATTCAAGGAAAGTAGTCAGTTTTTAGTAGAACAGAGGAAATTGAAGTGCTGGTATTAACACCTGGCTTTCCTAAAGTACTTGCTACCTACTAGACTTTGCTAATGATTTTAGCTATTCTGTTTAGTCTATACAAGCACACCTGTGGAGAATATATATTTCTGTCCTCATGGATGACAGAACTAAGCACAGCATGTTAAGTAATTTGTCAAGGTCACAGAGCTCTCAATTTTAATTTTAATCTCTGACCCCCACATAGGAATGAGATTACTCTGAGAAAAACTGCCTTTTGTAAAGGATCAGATTCTGGTTTGTATTTAGACGGTGAGAGGGTGTGATCAGGGGGCCCTGGACCCCAAAGGCTATGCTGAGCCTCTGGGATCTCCCCCCCACCCCCGCCCCCAGAGTTGTAGATGGACACAATACCTTTATTTTATTTTTGTGTGGTGTTGAGGATGGACCCCATTGCCTTAAGTGTGCCAGGCAAGTGCTCTACCACTGAGCCACAGCCCTAACCCCAAGCCTCTAGGATCTTGAAGGAGGTGCTCAATCCCATTGGTGCTACCCAGGTGCTTCTGGCAATGTGTGCACATCTGGCATACCTAAAGAAGAACTGGCAGGGTTTGCAGAGCTACAGACAAATGGGGCAGGGGCAGGAAGCATGTACCTTCTTCCTGAGCACTTCTGTCTCCAGGTCTCAATACCTGGCCACAAGGCCTGCATGTACCATGAAGGAGAGCCATATGGTTTGGAGCCTTTGTGTTGATAGAAGGAGCACTCTGAGGGCAAAGTGAAGGATTGAAAGTTGGGATCCAAACTCAGAACCCACCATTTGGTGGCAGATAGGGACCTAAGCTGTCCAGAGTAGGAGGAGATGGGTCTGGCCAGCTTGTAGTATATGTGACTAATTTTGGAGAGCAGTTCTCTGGCCACTTAGGGGAGCAGCAAGGTAACCCTGTACCTTTTTTGTCTTTAGTCATGGGACATTTTTTTCCGCAACACCAATGCTGGAGCTCCCCCGGGCACTGCCTACCAAAGCCCCCTTTCCCTGAGCCGAGGCTCCCTGGCTACCATGGCCCACGCACAATCCCTGGTGGATGCACAACCCAACGTCGACAAGCTTGTAGAGGACCACCTGGCGGTACAATCTCTCATCAGGGCATATCAGGTGAGCAGGAGCTGACCATCCATGTGGAAAAGGATGCAGTGTTTCTTGGGCCTTTCTGAGTGTTTATAGTCATTTTCTTTTACCTCCTCCAGGTTCTAGGTGCTTGCTTCCTGCCTTTGGGTCTTAGGGAGGCAAAAGTCAAGTATATGAAAGAATGGGAACCAGGCTAACCAAAGTTAAGCAGATCCTCTGCCTCTCATAATAGCTCTTTATTTCTTTTCATAAATTGGCATGACAGATTTTTGGGCAGAGAAACTGGGATCTTCCCCCCATCCCCCCAGTGTTGTAGGTGGACACAATACCTTTATTTTATTTTTATGTGGTGCTGAAGATGGACTCCATTGCCTCAAATGTGCCAGGCAAGTGCTCTACCACTTAGCCACAGCCCTAACCCCAAGCCTGGCCATTGAGAAGAAGTGCTACTCACCCGGCAGGAGGCATTGGCTGGGAAGGGTGATGCTGTTGAGTGGGTTGATGCCCCCTCTCAGTTGCTAACAACTGAATACTATAAGAAATCTATAGTGCTTGGAGACACAGAAGCAGGGAGGAGAAGGGGTAAGGGCAGCTGAGCCCTTATCAGCCTTGTTGAGCAGAACTAAGCTTTTCCTTTCATTTTTTTCTCTGAACACAATAGCCAAGAATCTTGCAGCAACCACCTCATGTCAGCGAAAGCCCTTAAAATTTGATCTATGAATAGTTTTAAGAAGAGAAAAGTACCTCTTGAGAGCTTCCATCGGATCCCAGACTTCACTGTCTCTTATGTGGCTGCAGCATTAACAACCAGAGAAATTATGCCCTGAACTCTCCTTTCTGCCCATGTCTCTCTTTGTTGGAGATGATGATTCAGATATATCCTGCAGACATGCCTAAGGTGTATATGTGTAATAAGGCAGAATTGGGAGGACCCTGGATCCTCGGGTCCTTCTGGCCATGATCTTATAGAAGAGTTCTCTGCCTGGAGCACACATGTGCTGCCTGTAAGGAGATGGGCAGGATGCTGTAAATGATATAGCCCCAACCTCTAAGGCACTGTTCACAGCACACCTGTCCAGAGGTAAGAGGCACAGCTAGTCCTTCTTGACTATTGTCTTCATGTAGTTGGCCTCAGTAACATCTTTACTATGATCTTGTAGTGACTTCTCAGAATCTGCTTCCCTCTCAAATTGCTAGCAAGAAATTTATGAGTAAAATATCCAAAACTGAAAGAAATTTAAAATTGGAATTCTCTATTTTTCTCCCTTGTTCTGTAGTATTGGGTTTGAACCCAGAGGCTCACACACAAATGCTCTACTTGCTACATCCTAAGCCTCTCCTTTGTTTTTTGAATAGTTCAGATCAAATGCTTTAAGTCCATGTTGTTGTGGGCTTTTTTGTTCTGACTACCATGTGTGTGCTGACCTGTATGCAGCATCAGGGCTAGCATCCTCACTCCCTATGTAGATATAATAAAGGCAAATCTCTTAGTAAGATGCCTCATCTGTACCCTTCCTCAACTTTATCCAACACCCAAGCCTTCATTTCCTCCTTAAGGAAATCTTTATATTCTACCGAAAGGAAGCTTTCACACTGGGCTAACAGTTTCCCAGCATATATCATTTTTGTTGAAACCATAAGCTCCCACAAAATAGATCTTTTCAGACTGTTCAAATTTATCATAACCTGAGAATCTTATATTTCCCACCTTTTTTTTAATAAAAGCGATTTTATGCACAATAATGCTTTTAAAATAAGCTGTTCCAAGATTGACTTCTTAAAATTAATTTTGTTGTATGGGTTTATTAGTGCTATGTTCCCCTCTGGGAAAGATTTGCATGAAGTATAACTCTTTTACCCCTCCTCACAGCTCATTGGATCTGCTTAATGACTTGCTTGTGTTATTATTCCAGGTCAGGGGTCACCACATTGCAAAACTTGATCCTCTCGGAATTAGTTGTGTAAATTTTGATGATGCTCCAGTAACTGTTTCTTCAAACGTGGGTGAGAATTAATATGTAAATGCTAATTTTAATGTAATTTTACTTTTTTTTACCCCTTCCCTCTTTTTTTTCTCCTGTCCTTTTGTGTGTGTCCTTCCCTCTCATCGTTGGCCCACTCATAGATACGAGGGCACCATGTAGCACAGCTGGACCCCCTGGGGATTTTGGATGCTGATCTGGACTCCTCCGTGCCCGCTGACATTATCTCATCCACAGACAAACTTGGTGAGGGTCTGAGAGCAGTCAGCTGCGTTGCTTGAGCTCCTCTCGCTGTGCCACAGCCTGTGGCAGCCAGGATGTCCAGGCAGGAGGGAAAGGCTCTTAAGTTTCCTTCGTTCTGATCACTTGAAATTTATTGGTAATACAGCCTTAGTGTATTTTGGGCATGTTATTTTTATCCCATTTTTTCAGCCAGGTTGTCCAAGTCTCAATCTTGGCCCACCTGGGCAGGTGAATTGGAAGCTGCTTAGAGAACAGCTCTTTTGGCTCCACCTTTCCATATCCCTGTGCAGTGCTGTCTTCCACAAGGCCACTGGTGAGCCTTGCAAGGGAGCGACTATCACAACTGTCCTGTTCTGATGCACGGTGGGGCCCACCTGTGGCCAGAGGCCACTTGCGTCCCATAGAGTGAATTTTAGAGCAAGGTGTGTAGTTGGGGGTCTCCCAATTCTTAAATGCTGGTGATCACACCGAGGAAACTTTGGAAGGCATTCCCACAGCGTCCGGAGGCCAGGGCCTTTGGGAGGTGCATGTGTGGAGTACAGATGGGTTTTTGTCACAGTACCAGGTGTACCCGCCTGCACTCTGTCCTCCTTGAGAGGTGAATGGGTGTTGTGGCTGGGCACTCACCTACAGTTGCTTCCAGAGTTAATCTGCTTTACATCATTGTGCTGCTAACCTGTACTAAAGAAATGATGATATGACTAATTGTGAAATGGCCAGGGTGTTCACAACAGGCACTGTGCATGCTAATGAAATTGATGATCACCTATTGCTAATACTGCTTTTGGGGAGGGAATGGAATTAGCCTTCTTGCAGACATTTGTAGAAGGGTTGCAGAGAAATGGTCCCTAAGGCCAATTGCCCAGTTCCCCTACAGGCATTATCAAGTTGTGCCTGGCATTAATCAGGTAAAGTTATATGTCAAATATTGTTGATTCTGGAATTGATGTTAGCAGTTTGTAATTGCTCTTTAAAAACCTTCCTAGATAAGGTAGGGTATCCTCTACATTGTACCAGCCCTTTGGCAAATTTAGGAAGTATGTAAGAAAAACAAGCCATCTTCCCCCTGCCTTGACACCAAAACAATTAACACAGGAGACTTCTGTGATTCCAAATGGTGTGGGCATTTCTCCCAACCACAAGCAAGCAATTGCTTCTTTAGTGCTGGTTACCAGGTGGGTGTCCTCTCATTTAATTCAGTTCTGACACCATCAATAAGGACATAGCATCAGATCCCTAGGTTGAGGACTCAGTCCCCAAGACTTTCCCCATTTCAAACCCAGTTGCAAATCTGGACCTTTAGAACTACTGTCCAATTGGCTCCAAATTGAAGTTCCTTCAGCCTTCTTGTTAGTTTTGATTGATTTGCTCACAGAACTCAAATTAAGTAACTCAAAGAACTCAGAGAAGTTTACCAGTTTATTATAAAGTATATTTTCAAGTATACAAGTAAGTAGCCTGAAGAGAGATATAGGCCAGGTTCTGTAAGGGTCCTGTGCAGGAACTTTTGTCCCTATGGAGTTAGAGTGTACTACCCTCTTTGATGTGGATGAGTCTTATTCACCTTCCTGTGAGCTTACATGTGTTCAGCTGTCCAGAAACTCTTAGCACCGCATCCTTGTGAGTTTTTATAGAGACTTCATTCAGAGACATGACCAAAGCATGGACAGTCATGTAGAAATGTGATGGACTAAAAGGGTATAATCTAGTGATAATAGACTGAGTGGAGAAACCCAGCAAGGTCTGTCTGTCCAGATTCTTCAGCATTCTTTCCTCTTGAGTATGGGGCATGACCCCATCTAAAATGAGAGTTATATCTGTTATCAGACAAAGTAGGTCAGAGAATTCTTTTATGGACAACTCCAAAACAGAAAATTCTTCTTTGAGGAAGAAATGCAGTTTCTATGGCTTGCCTTATGGAGGAAATTATGAACCAGAAACCCTGATGAAATTAAAAAAAAAAAAAATATATATATATATATATCATAATATCAGAGGAAGTTTAGAGAAACCTTTGAATCTTAAAGGCTAGTTGGCATGAGTTGAACTTTGTTCCATTATTCAATGGTGAAAAGTGTGTGCTTCCAAGAAGTGGACCTCTCCTTATGGTGTTCCCAGGAGATCTTGGAGCCTTTTTTCTCTGCCTCATCCTTAGTATAGAAACCCTCCCTTCCCATTTATCAGTTTCATTATAGCCTGATGGCATCAAGCCCCTCCAACTTCCTCTTCTTGCTGTTCCATCAGTGCAGTGGCTGCTTCCAGAACCTTCCAAAACTATTGAGTCTCCTCCAGGTGCTCAGAAATGAACTCCTGGATGCCAGGCTCACTGTTCCCTCATAAAGAAGTTGGGAACCTTCCAGGACCCCTTTCTTGTGAGAGAAGCACCTCCCATAGCATTAGTCAGGGTGGGGACCAAAAATGCTAGTTTTCCATAAGCAGCAAAACTTTTGAACCAGAGGGAGCAGGTGTGGGGACCATATCCCCTCTCCTGTCCAAATTTGTATTGTCTCAGCTAGTGGCAGCACAAGTTGCCAGTTGTTCAGTATTTTAAAATGGACCTTTCTCAAGGTTTTCACTCTGTACATTTAGAGTTACCTAGGGAGCACTAAAACTATTCCCTGTCTTGTTCAGACTAATTTATATCAAGGCAAGTTGGAAGGGATATCCCAAGGGCTTTGGTCAAACCCAGTCTCTTAAGTTCTTATACGATTAGTCGCCGAGGTGGGGCTAGAATCTGGGTATCATTCTCCATCATTCTTCTAGGCCATCCTGAGGCTTCAGCTTGTAGTCTAACCTGGGATAATGGTCTAGGCAGTTGTGCTCCTTTGAGGTTTGTGATTCCCAATTCAGCAAAGACACAATGAGCGTGAGTGGTCCCGAGGACTTTATAAACTATGAAGCTAAAATGCACAAGGTGGCCCTGAAGTCCTTTGAGGAATCCTATGGAACTACTAGGAAGAGTTAGAATGTAGTTCCTATTTGTAAATTTGAAATAGTATGATTTAAAAATAATAAACTCTTTAAGTACAAAAGATAGGAATAGCATAAACATGTTAGATGTTTGAGTCTGTAGGAAAATTGATCTTGAATGCTTACCTTGTAAACAGGTCCAGTTGACCACTAGAAAGTTTGCAGAACATCCTGCATCAATTCTTAGCTCAGTGAACCTGGCTCTGAGGGCACAGTCCCTGGGTTAGAGTCCTGCTCTGTGCCTCAGTTTCCTCTTCTGTAAGACAGAAGTGATGGAATCACCTCCTAAGGTTGTTTAAACCTTAGAGTAATGCCTGGAATTTATTACCATGCTCTGTGTGTGAGCTGTATATGCCCTGAACAGTCCTCCAGATGAGTAGCTGCTGGACTCACTGGTAATGAGATGAACTCAGAAACTGAGAGGTCAGGCAAGGAGCCCAGATCGCACAGGAGTTAGTAGTGGAGAAGCTGAACTGCACCTGAATTATAAGAAGCAATGGAGCATCGAATGTAGAAACTTACAACCAAGAAATGAGGACTCAGGCACCATGGTGGAGGTTTGAGGCCCAGGAAAACTACAGCAAATTCCACCCCCACTGCTCAGTAAGAACGAGGTGGGATAAGGAGCCACAGAGTGAGTGTGTGTGACTGGGTCAGGGACCATGTAATGAAGTTGTCATGGGCTGTATAGTGTGTGTGACTGGTCAGGAACCGTGCTAATAGCATATTGTGTCAGGGGACCATGCAATGAGCATATGTGACCTGGGTCATGATCTGTGTGGGAAATGTCACAGGGCCATGTGGTGAGTATGACCAACTAGATTAGAGACTGAGTGCAACATGTCCTGAGTTGCATGCATGCTTTCCCAGAGCTGGATTTGCTCCCATTCCTCTTATTAGCTGTCCTTCCCTGCTGCCTTTGGACAGTTTCTTCTTCTCTTTGGGGAGACTGAGGCTCAGAACAGCAATCACAGACTGCCTATGAATGTGGTTCTTCATGCCCCCATGGAGCATATTATTCATGATGAAGAAAGGAGAAGGATACCACTTCAGAAGCCCCCTAGATTAGCTGAGTATCTAGGAAGGTGGAAGGTGGTGCAAACAGGGCAGTGTCCACCCTGAATTTTTTTAATTAGGTGGAATTTATTTCTTTGAGTTTCATTTTTAAACCAATTTTGAAAAAAACTGGGAAAGCTAATTTAGGGCACAGCACCTAGCCTCACTTCTCAGAAATTCCCCAGGTCTCCAAAGTAACAGAGAGTTAATAGTCACTCTTACAGTTCCAAGAACCTCAGCAGACTCAGGGCAGGATAGCGGGATTCACCATCAGATAATTGTGTGCACACAGAACTTATTAATTTGTGCCAGGTTGTACTGTGGACCATACTTCCCTTGGAAAAGAGGGTTGCATTCCGATATGAGATGCCTTGACTACACATTTTCCATCACCCAAGAATCAGGGTGAGATTCTGTAGATTTTTCTCCTGTATCCTGTGTGGGCCCTGTTGAGATAAGGATTGGGCACCCCAAGGTCGTCTGGTAGGAAGGTTCATAGGGAGAAATTTGCCAGCTGGACTTAATGAAGGATCATGGGTCAGGGTGCCAAGTTAGAGATGAGAGTATATTGCAACATGCCAGCTTGGAGTGTTAGGAATGGAAACTTCCAGACCGTGAGTCCCAGGGGTTCATTGCCATTTTTGGCAAGATACTGCTTGTTGGAAACAGATTGACTTGTAGGCATGATTACACACTGTTGCCTTAGGGTTTGTATTCTATGCTAGTCATCTCTTCCTTGCTCAGTTTAAGATGGGAACAAGTGGTGTCTTATTCCCATTAACTCTTTTTTTGTTTTTTTTTTTGCTACTGAGGATTGAACTCAGGGGCACTCAACTACCAAACCACATCCCAAACCCTATTTTGTATTTTATTTAGAGACAGGGTGTCACTGAGTTGCTTAGCACCTCCCTGTTGCTGAGGCTGGCTTTGAACTCATGATCCTCCTGCCTCAGCCTCCTGAGCTGCTGGGATTACTGGCGTGTGCCACCATTAACTTTCCCATTAACTCTTGCCTTGAGTTTTCTTTGTCAAGTGTAGTATTTGAATTAAATTCCTACTTAAAAATACCATAATTTGTGGTTTTTATTCAAATTCTATGTAATTTTTCACAATGACAAAAAATTGAGGTTTTCTTTTACTGTGAGATTCAGACATTATTAAACAAGAATCCCAGATAACAAATTTTATAAATATTTCTGAGGAAAATGACTCTTTTTCCCTTGGATACATTAGTGTGTATAAATTCCTAAAACAGTTTTAGGAAATGGTTTTTTTCTTTTAATCTTTTTGAGATGGAATCTTGCTGTGTTGCCCATGCTGGCCTTGAACTCTTGATTCTCCTACCTTAACCTCTGGAATAGCTGGGATTACAGTTATGTAATCCCATACCCACCCAGTTTCAGAAAGTGAACTTGAATTAATAGTTAAAAAGTCAACTTAAAAGTTCAAAAATGAAGCAGAATTTTAGCTACTTAGATGAATTAGTTCTGCCCCTGTGTCATTACCAGTCTATTGAATGATGACAACATTTACATATATCCTCTTGACCTTCTTGGGCTCTCTTGTTTACTCTTTGATGATAAAAAAATATTAGCTAAAAATAAAGTTGTTCTTTATAATTTCAAGTGATAGCAGTTCATATAGCAAACATTGCTTCTTCTGTGCAGCTTTAGAGAACTAATGAGGCGTACCAGGGGAGCTTTCCCCAGTGTCTTGGGAGACAGGCCAAGCTAAGGTCATACCCAAGGGGGTTGAAATCATAGATGGGTGTGGTACCTCTCGGGTGAATGAGTCCTGGCCACGAAGACATCCCCTCCCCACCTTCTAGGGATTGAACCCAGGGCTCTTTGCATGCGAGACAAGCACTCTACCAACTGAGCTATTTCCCCAGCCCCTAAATTTTTTTTTTTTTTTTTTTTTTTTTTTGATACAATCTCTAAGTTTCCTACACTGGTTTTAAAACTTGACAGTCGTCCTAATTCAGCTTCCTGAGTTACTGGGATTACAGTGACAAAGGACTCAGCAACTCCTAATGTTTAAGAAGATCTTTGACTTAGACACCAGGAACTGGTAAACCTTGTCACACTAGCTTCCAACTTCACTTCCCTGTGCTTCATTTGGAACTGCCATAACTACATCCTCAGCAGCTCCATCTCCTCCAGCTCTGATACACCTGTACTCTTCAACTATTGTTCACTACTAGCATGAAAGGAAGCATTTAATTGAGGTTTCTCTGCATGCCCAAGGTCGTGAGCATTCACAGTGTCAGTGACCATGGCTCAGAGCTGAATCATCAGTCCTTCTATGCATCCATTACCACCTACCTTGCTGACCCTTAACCACCAGATCCAGGATGTGGGTCAGGTGTTTTATGTATCTAGATAAATATCTTGATTTTCACTAATGGTATAGAAAGGGTAGAAATATGCTGAAAAGCTCACAGGTAGAAAGAAAATGTGCAGCTATGCCCAGTTGTGTATATCTGGGACTCTTAGGATATTCTCAACTACCAATTTCTCTATTCCAGTTTTGCCATCTTGTGAGGCAAAACCAAGGACTCTCTTTGTTCTTTAGAATCTTTCAGAATCTTAAAGTTTCAAGTCTAGACAGCTGTCTGAATTCTGTTCTGATAGATGGCTACCCTACAAATCAGTCTTTTTCATTTTTCTTTTCCTCCGTTTTTCATCCCACAGTTGCCTAGAACAGGAGTGTATGTAACTTCCCAGAAAAGCACTGTGTTCGCACCTTCTGCAGGCTAGGAGAGGAGATCAAACGACGCTGCCTGATGGCTTCCCAGTGTCAGTGGAGGGGGTGCCCCTCCTAATTCACCTTGTTCCAGCTGTTCTATGAACGAGTCCCATGTTTACCAAAACAACTTTCAATGTTTGATCCCCCGACTACATAACCCACCCTTGTCTCCTTCAGTGTGTGTGTCCCTGTGGCTGTGTCTGTGCTACCTGTTAACTGTGATAATGGTATAGGGTTTGGTGTTTGGGTTTTAAACTAACTTTCACCTGTCTTTTTCCTTCTGCGCTCACCCATGCTACCCCACTCTGCCTCTCAGATCTTGCAGTTTTCAAGGAACGACTTCGAATGCTAACAGTAGGAGGTATGAAAATAATGAGCCTTTCACCTTTCTGGAGTTCAGGACTTCATTTGAATAGGATGTGCAACTTTTCCTAGCATGTCATTTGGGGAAAGTTGACACAACTTCTATTAGCATTTTAAAGTTTATTGTTTGGAAATACCTTTTATCCCCCCTTTATTTAGTTATTAACCAATAAGTGGAGCTATGTATCTGGTGTCATTTATTTCTGTTCAATTTGTGTTTTGAAGAGCATCCTTCATCTAGACTTGCATTTCTTCATTGCTTCACTGTAAGCTTCCATCTTCAGCATAGTTCACCTTTAGCTCCTGCTGCAGCCAGCTGGGAACCTGAGGCTATATCAGCTCTGCATGGTGGCTTGTCCCGTCCTCCACATTGTGTATTGTGGCTTTGGCTGACCCTGGATTCTTCCAGATTCTGTTTTCTGGGCATTTTAGACAAGATTTCCAAAATGTTGCATGTTTGAAGGACAAGAAAAGTATTAATAAAAACTTTCTAGGAACCCTTTTCATATGACCTCCTTGGTTCTGGGCAGAACACCCTTGAGGAATCCAGAGTTGAAGTGCTGGAGCCATTTGCCTGCTGTCATCTCCTCCCACCTACCCTCCCCACAACCTGTGTCCAGTTTCTTCCTTCCACTCTTGTCTTCCCTTAAGATGTTCTCTTTTTCTTCTGTCTTAGACATATATCTGTGAGATGCTATTTTTTAATTCAGCTTTTTATTTTGAGATAATTATAGATTCATGTGCAGTTCTGAGAAATAAAAGAATGATCTTATGTGCTTTAGCCAGTTTGGTGCACTCAGTGGTGCTAGCTTGTAAAACTGCAGCACACATTGCGGCAGGACACTGCAGATCCCTTCCTTTCCACCCTACACACCATGCTTAACCGGTAGCAACCACTATTGTGTTCTCCATTTCCGTAATTCCATCATTTTCAGATGCCATACAAATGGAAACACGGTATGTAATCTTTTGGGATTGGCATTTTTCAGTCAGTGTACTTTTCTAACGATACCCTCAGATTGATGTGTATCATGGTTTGTTCCTTTTTGCTGCTGAGTGGAATTCCATTGTATGGATATAATGCAGTTAACTTTTAACTCTTCACCCACAGAAAGACCTCTTGATTGTTTCCACTCTTTGGCTAATAGAGTCTTTTGCAGAGCAAAAATGTTTAACTTTGACATCTAGGTTGTCAGTTTTCCTCTTAGGTATGGTGCTTTTGTTGTCAAGTCTCTTAGCCCTAGATACCAAATATTTTTCATCGAGTTATTTTTGTATCTTTGTCAGAAATCAGTAGGACTCATATGGATCTATTTCTGGGTTTTCTATTTTCTCTTACTCTTGTATCTATCCTTCCATGGTATCACACTGTCTCAATTATCATAGCTGCTGAATTTTATTTTCCGTTTTCAAAGTAGTTTTGGCTAGCCTAGGGCTGTTCCCTTTCTATGTAAATTTTAGAATAAGTGTCTGCTTAAAAACTTGCCCTCATTTTGATAGGAATTGTGTTAAACTTACTGATCCATTTAGGAGAAGTTGAGAAGTGTTCCTTGTTTCCTGGAAGATATTGTATAGAATTGGTGTTATTTCTTTGAATATATGAATTTTCCAGCAAAACCATCTGGATTTAGAGATTACTTTTTCGGAGCTTTTTATTTATGAATTATATTTCATTTTTAGTCATAGGCCTGTTGATATATTGGGAGTCTGTGGTCACATCCTCTTCCATTCCTCATATTAGTGAATTGTATCTTTTTCTGTCAGTCTTGTAAGGAATTTGTTATTTTCAGAGAACTTGTACTTGGTATCATTTTGTGCTTCTGTGTTGCTTTGTTCTTCAATTTCATTGATTTATGTTCTTTGTTTGTTTCTAGTTTGTAACCCTTGGTACTTCTTATTTGACCCTTGGGTTATTTAGAAGTGAGTTCTTTAGTATTTAAGTGTTTGGGGATTTTTTTGGTCATCTGTTATTATCTAGTTTGATTTCATTATGGTTGGAGAATGTACCCTGTATGATTTCAGTTCTACCACATTTGTTTGTTTGATCCAGTGTAAAACTTTTGTCATATATTCCATGGCAACTTGAATGTTATTGTTAGTTGGGGGTATAGCTCAATGATATAGCACTTGCCTATTGTGCATGACACCCTGGTTTGATTCCCAGCATAAACAAATAAATGTCAGGTTTGTTTTAAGGTTTTTTTTTTTTTTTGCGGTGGGGTGGAGGTGGGCAGCAGTACTGGGTATTAAACACAGGGCCTCAGGCATGCTAAGCAAGTATTCTGCCACTGAGCTAGATCACCAGCATTTTTTATTTAATTTTGAGACAGGGTCTTGTTAAGTTGCCCAGGCTGGTCTCAAACTTGCGATCCTCCTGCCTTAGCCTCCTAAGTAGCTGGGTTGTGCTCCCGCACCCAGTTGTCAGTTAAAACTTGTTGGTTGATAAGTTTTATCTATATCCTTGCTGCCTTTCTGTATAGGTTTTTTAAACATTGGTTGAGAGAGGTATTGAAGTCTTCAACTATAAACGTGGGTTTGTCTGTTTCTTCTTTCAGTTTTTGGTTCACATATTTTATAGCTCTCTTAATTGATATATACACATTTGGGATTGCTGTGTCTTCTTGTTAGATTGATCTTTTTTCATAATGTGATGTCTTCTGTGTCTCTAGTAATTTTTATCAGACATTAATTGTTGTTCTTTCATTTCATTAAGGTTTACATAGTATATTTTGTCTACCCTTTTATTTTCATACTGTATCATATTTGATACAGTTTTATTCTTTGTTTTCTTTATTTTTTATGTATTTATTTTTTAGTTTTTTTTTTTTAGGTAGACACAGTATCTTTATTTTATTTTTATGTGGTGCTGAGAATTGAACCCAGTGCCTCATGCATGCCAGGTGAGCGTGCTACCACTTGAACCACATCCCCAACCCTATTCTTTATTTTCTTTAGTTGTTTAATAGTTTATTTTCTTTTTGTTGGTTTTCATTTTTTGCGTTTATTCCCTGTCTTCCTATGGCTTTTTATATCTGTATTTTTAAAATTTTATTTCTACTTATTTACAGATAGTGTTTTTTAAAAATCTCTGTAGCTTTTCTAGTTGACGTGGGTATTACATTACATAGACAAAACTTATCACTAACTACTGATGTTAATTTTACCAGCTCAGATTATGTAGAAACCTTACCTCTTCTTATAGTTCTACAGTTTTTTATCCTTCACAATTTGTAATATAATATTTCCTTAAATATTTCTTATGCATGCTTTTAGGTCACACCAGACTGTTGTACATTTGCTTCAACCACCAGACATAATTCAGCACTCCCAATAAGAAAAGGAGCCATCTTTGTATTTACCCACATTTTTTTCTTTCTTTTTTTTTTTTTTTGTGTGTGTGTGTGTATTTAATCCTTTCTACAATTCAATTTGTTTTTTTCTTTCTAAGTAATTTCCTTTGACCATTCTTTTAGGGTAGACCTAATTTTCCTTCGTCTAAGAATTTCTTGATTTCTTCTTCATTCCTGCAGGATATTTTTGGATATTTTCTTTCAGCTATTGAAAAGTGTGCTACTAGTCTTGTGTGATGGCACACACCTATGATCCAAAGTGCTCTGGAGACTGAGACAGGAGGATCGAAAGTTCAAGGCCAACCTGGACAATTTAGAGAGACCCTGTCTCAAAATAAAATAAAAAGAGCTGAAGATGTAGCACAATGGTAGAGTACTTTCCTAGAATGTGCAAGTCTCTGGATTTATTCCCTAGTACTACAAAGAAAACAAAAGAAAAAAGCCCACCATACATAAATAAAAATGGAATTATTAAAAAAACATTTAATTCACTCATGCCTGTAATCGCAGCAGCTCAGGAGGCTAAGGCAGGAGGATTCCACATCAAAACCAGCCTCATCAACTTAGGGAAGCTGTCTCGAAATCAAAAGTGCTGGGAATGTGATTTAGAGGTAAAGCACTCCTGAGTTCAATCCCTGATACCAAAACCAAAAAACAAATAAATGTTTAACCCACCTACATGAAGGCAGGGGGAAAGGCAGAGAAATGAAAAATGGAACAAAGAATTAAAAATAAAATGGCATACTTAAGTCCCAACATAGTATCAACTATATTAAATATAAATCATCTAAATGCATTAATTAGAAGGCAAATATATGTGAGTAGATTTAAAAAATATATGATCCAATCATAAATAAGACAGCCGGTCACTATTTTAAGATAATCACTTTAAAAATAATGTGCTGAGGGGCTGGGGTTGTGGCTTAGTGGTAGAGCGCTCACCTAGCAAGCGCTCACCTAGCACATGCAAGGACCTCAGCAACACATAAAAATAAATAAATAAACCAACTACAACTAAAAAATATTTTTAAAAAATAATGTGTTGCTGGGCTGGGGTTGTGGCTCAGTGGTAGAGTGCTTGCCTAGCCTAGTATGTCTGAGGCACTGGGTTCAATTCTGGCACCATGTAGAAAAATAAATAAATAAATAAAATGTGTGGAGTCTGTGTTTAAAAATAAATAAAATGTTGAGGTTGGTGGTATAACTCAGTGATAGAGCATGTGCTTAGCATCTATAAGGCACTGGATTCAACCTCTAGTATGTGAAAAAAGAAACACTGTAGATAAATGAAAATGAAAAAGATGTTTGGCCCACAGGAAGGTAGGGGAGAAACACATAGAAATGAAAAGTGGAACAGAGAACAAAAATAAAATGGCAGGGCTGGGGATATAGCAGTCGTAGAGTGCTTGCCTCATATGCACAAAGCCCTTGGTTCAATCCCCAGCACTACCACCAAAATAAATAAAAAGATAGATAGATAGGTAGATAGTCTATATACTAATTAATATTTATTAGAAGAGTAGATTTAAAAACTATATGACCCAATCACATGCTATCGGTAAGACTGTCGCTTTAAAAATAACATGTTTTGGGGCAGGTTGTACAGCTCAGTGATAGAAGATGTACTTAGCATGTACAAAGGCACTGGGTTCAATCTCGAGTACTACCCCAAAAAGGGGGAAAAGGATACCACTTCCTTTTATGTTCCAAGGTTTTCTGTCATTCAAATTGGCTTTTTCTTATAGTTAAGGTGTCACTTTATTTATGATGGCTGCTATCAAGAGTTTTTCTTTGTTTTTAATTTTCAGATATTTTAACTATGTTGTGTATTGGCATGCATTTTGGGGGGATTATCCTATGAATTCACTCAGCTTCTTAAATCCATGGATTTAAGCTTGCTGTTCTAGCAAGTTTCCATGTACCTTTTTAGCCACCCTTTCTTTCTCTTCTAGAATTTGATCCATATGTGTATGCAGTTTTTTTTTTATTAGTGTGTCACATTTCTTTGAGGCACTGTTCACTTTTTGTTTTCTTTGTATTCATTAGTTTCTATTCCTCTGACTTCACATTCACTGTTCTCTAACCCTTGATTTTTCTGTTGAACTTCTCTAGTGAGTTGTTTTTTACAAAACTGAAATTTTTCCTGAGACTTTGTTTTGTGACTCATTATCTTTTTGTCACTGTTATGTTTGAAAGTGCTCATAGAAATCATTTTATGATGGCTCCATTAAAATCTTAGGTAATTCTAATATCTTCATCATCATGATGTGTCTGTAGGTTATCATTTCTCATTCAATCCGAGATATTCCTGATTCCTCTTGTGATTTTTTTTAAAGTTGAAACTGGGATATTTCGGGAATTATAAGCATTAGAATCTTATATATAAATCTTCTGTTAGTAGCAGACCTCCTCTGGATATTGTTCTGCTGGGAGAAAAAGGAGGCACTATCTTGTTCCTGTAGGTCAGCTTGGAGCTGCTGCATTATCTCCCAGGGAGGAAATGTGGACTACCTTGTGGACCATTTTTTAAACCCCCAGGTAAAGGTTGGAGGTTGGGCTCATAAGAGCCTCGTGAGTGTAGCAGTAGGACCATAGTGTTTTCTGAGGGGTTTTGGCTGATGAAGAGCAGTAATTGTCTAAAAGGTTTTTGTATTGCTAGGCTGTCCCACTCCTGGCCTTTTGGATAGAGAGCAACTTTTTTGGGTGTTGGTTATTTGTACGTCTGAGAATTTCTGAGATGCTGGTTCTTCTGCTTCAAATCTGGGATACTGGAGCAGAAGGAAACCCAGGGACTTCCCTAGCTGTTTTGCCCTTTTCTACCTTTCAGGGGATTAAGTTTGTTTTGCATGTAATGTCCAGGGTTTTGAATTATACTTAAGGCGGGGATAGGGGAAAATATGTCACCTTCACCTTCCCAAAGCAGCCATTTGTAGGTTCGATTTCTCAAATGGCTGAAGCACTAGAAATGGAGCCAGTGGTTCTGAAGCTCATTACACAGCCCAGAAACTGTGAATTCAGAGTGTTAAAAGTAGAAGATTGTCATTTGCTCAGTCCCCTTAATCATTTCTTTATGTTGTGAGAGTGCAATAAATATGCAGTTCTCACCTAGGGGCATGTACTTGACTGGTTAATTTTGCAATCCAGTTAGTTTCTAAACAAACTATGCACTAGTTTAGCTGGGTGCAATGGGGCATGTCTGTAATCCCAACTAGGGGATTACTGGAGACTGAGGAAGGCTGGATGCAAGTTCGAGGTCAGCCTCAGGAACTTCTCAAGACCCTATTTCAAAATAAAAAAAAAGGGATTGGGATGTAGCTCAGTAATAGAGTGCTTGCCTAGCATGAGTAAGGCCCTGATTCCTGATTCAAATCCCAGGAAAGCAAAACAGAAAACACTGCTTTGATACTCTATTCCCTGGCCTGAGTTTTTTCATCAGCTAGAAGTTTCTCAAAAATAATTTTGTTTTTCCTCCATAAATACCATGAGACTATTACTTGCAAGCTGGGCTATAAGTGGTGAGAGGTGTTTGTTTCACTCAGGCACAGTGATTGTTTTGTCCTTATTGTTGGTAGAGTTAACAGGAGGAAGCAGGTGGATAGACTTAACTAAGCCGTTTCTACCATCTCTATTCTCCAGGTTAAAAAAAGTAGATTGACTTTTGTTTTAATAAAGGGGGAGGGGGGGGACACTCAAAAAAGAGCTTGCTTTTAGGACTTAACACCTACCCTAAAGCTGGGCTTGGTGGTGTCCATCTGTATTCCCAGCTATTCAGGAGGCCTAAGCAGGAGGATTGCAAGTTTGAGGACAGCCTGGGCAACTTAGCAAGGCACTGTCTCAAAATTTAAAAAAGGGCTGGGTTATGTAACTCAGTGGTAGAGCATTTGCCCAACATGTGTGGTGATCTGGACTTGATCCCAAAGATTCATGTCCATAGTTGTGGATGTTTGTTTCACAGCAGCTCTTATTTACACTTAATTTGGCCAAGAAACAGAATATTTCATCTCATCCATTTAGTAGTTGGAGACTCTGCAGAGTCCTTGTTTTCAGGTTCAATTTTCATTTCCAGAGCCTCATAAAGTGCTGGTGTGAGGTATGCAAGTGCTTGTAACTCTTATAGTGTGTTCTTGCCCTTTTCTAGTCAATAGATTATTTCAGAGTAGATGTCAAATTGGAAAAAGAACCTTTGGTACCATTTTACAGTCTCTTTCAATAATGATGAAACAAGCATGGAATGCCAAAAATAGAGCCCTTTTATTGTTGCTCTCTATCAGAAAAAAATGCTTTTGGATGAGGAGGCATCTTCCCCATAGAGAGTACTCCAGTGAACATTAGTGAGTTTTGCAGAGTGATTGGACTGGGAGAGAAAGGGTACGCCTGTGTTTATGAACACATTCTGCAGAGCATCTTTAGGACTTCAGTTTGGGAATTCCAGGAAGAGGCCCATATTTAAGTCTGGTGGGGGCTTATTTACCCCTTTTCTGATGCCCTGTATGGCTATGACTGGCAGTTCTTCCATAGGCTGCTTGGCCCCTGGGTGACTGTTTCTCCCCCATTTCTTAGTCCCCCAGCTCTTTCTCTCACCATACACACATATTATTGTTATGTAACTCATATATGATGTGCTGTTCTCTATCAATTCCTCATTTCCTACTTTAATTCCCTTCTTAATTCTGCTTTTTGATTGACTTTCTCAATGCCTTCTCATAGCTCTCTGTTCCCACTCTCAAAACTGGTTTTTATTTTGGGGACTTTGAAATAAATTTATCTCGAATTGTAAATAATTGGTACACTAATTATAAATAATTGGACTAATACATGAATAATAAGAGCTTTATTCTGGTTTACCTGTGACACCCAGTAGTAGTCTCAGCTCCCACTTACTGCTAAAGTTTCTGTTTCTGGCTGTAAAATATTACTTACTTTCATGTATATCAGGGTTTTTTTAAGATTTTTTTTTTCTCTTTTTGCTCCCCTGGGGCATCCCTTCCCCTTTCTATGTGAACTGTGGTCCCTGCATGGCTGTGCCTTGTCCCTCATCATCTGCAGGGTTCTATGGCCTGGATGAATCTGACCTCGACAAGGTCTTCCACTTACCCACTACTACTTTCATCGGGGGACAGGAGTCAGCACTTCCTCTGCGGGAGATCATCCGTCGACTGGAGGTAAGAACACCATACAGTTTTTAGGAGAATATAGCAGACTTGCTAAGAGCCTGCATTGGTTGGGTGCCCTCAAGACTAGTTTCCCTTTCCCTGATTCCATATTTTTAAAAACTGTGAGGTAAAAGCCAACTATTTTTTACTATTTCATAGATAGAAACCCAATGGTTTTGTTTGTTTGTTTTGATTAGCCATAGAGGAAAAAAAAGAAACCCTGTATTTACAAATTCCAGTAGGAGTTTATTTCAGACATGTAATACTTCCTAGAGAGTCCTGTCCACCCAAGAAACAGGCTTGGAGCAGAGATCACTTCCCATAATCACTGGTCCCAGGAGAGTTGTTGATGACTATTCATTTTCTGCTCACTCCCTCTATTTCTCTGGTCCCCCACCCCACTTCTTTCTGGACTTTGTTGGTATTCTGCCTCCTCAGGGGACACCTTTACATGCACATTATAGATAGCAACTAAGAGTCTGGCTCTGGCATCAGGCTGCCTGTGTCCTATTCTTCCCACCTTGGCTAGTGGTTGCCACTGTCATCTGTAAAAGGGTGACTGCTGTGCCCATTTCAGAGGGGAGAATGGATTGTATGAGAGGCCCCCATGCCTAGTGTTAACCATAACTGTTACTTAGTGCTGCCCCTGGTGTTTATAGTTGTGAACCCATTGATGGCACCTGATGTCCTTAACACTCCAGTTTGAGTCACACTTGCCAGCCCACTCCCTGAGGGGCTTCTGTAGAATCAGCCAGGGTCCCCTCTGCCAGAATTCTTCCACTCCAGATATTAACCCAGATTCTAGCTAGTGAGGCTTGATTTAAAATTCTAATCAGTAGTTCCACACTGGGTAGAAAAGATCTGAATGTCAGATGAGGCACTTTCTGTAGTTTGTGACAAGCCTTTTACAACTGTACAAGTAGCTTAGAGCTGCTTCATTCACTTCTCAGCTTGTGGGAGAGGAAGGGGTAGAAACCATACTTCAGTGCCAGCATCAGGAGGGAGTAGTCATCCAGAAAGAGTGGTCAATGGAGGGAAAGTGTAAGGCTCAGCTGAGGTGAACTGACTTCGAGTCCTCCCATTGACTGGTACTACCATCACTGCACTGACCTTACACTCTGGTCCTGTCCTGTTCAGCTTGGGAGTCACAAGCCACTTATAACTATTGAGTACTTGGAAGGTGCAAAATATCTGAATAGTTTTTTCAGTATTAAAAAGATAATATGTTTAATATATTGGGGGAAGATAATATGTTTAATATATTGGGTCAAATAAAATAGAAAAATTCATTCCATTTGTTTCTACCAGGAAAACTTAAATTACTAAGGTTTTTAAGTTGTTTATTAAGCAGTGTGTAGTTCACATTATTGCTGATCTGGAAGTTCTCCTGTCACCTAGTCCCCACAGATAGTGCCCCATACACCAGTCATCCTCCAAGTGACCTGCCCCCTAGTACCTTGGATGCACACATGTCCCACCCTATTCCCTGTTGTTCCTGTTGATCTGGTCCTCTCAGGACAGCAGTCAGATGATAACCATCTACACCAAGAGTTCCCTTCTCTTCCCAGGAGTCTGAATAAGAAGCTCAGTGTCTGCTCCTTAGGTATGCTCTGTGGTTGGAAAGCTATATCCCAGAACAAGCCATAGTGTCTCCATTTCCTTCTAAGGCCCCTCAACACCTTCCTTTCCAAGAGCATAATCAGGGATGGGAGGTTGTAAAATCCCCTATAGTCAACTTCCACTGTATCCTGAGCCCTGAGTAGTTCTGATTCCATAGTATGAAGGAGTAGAGATCAAACAGCATGTTCAAAGGATGCCTTCCTTTCTGCACAGCTGATGAACAGAACTCTGGTGTTAAGCTTTTTCCTGTCTGGGACATTTCAACCTGAACTCCAGAAGGTCCAGTCCACAGCAAATATTGTCCCCAGAGTACACTCAGCATAGAATATGGACATGTGCATAAACCCTTCACCACCTTGCCTGATGGTGATGCTTCATTTACATTGATATGAGAGTGCGTGTGCGTGTGTGTGCGCGCGCGTGCGTGTGTGTGTGTGTGTGTGTGTGTGTGTGTGTGTGTTAGGTTGTGATATAATCTTTGGTCATCTTGCAACTTTTGAAAAAAATTAGAGGAAGTCCTACTTCTTGGCTTCCTAGATTTGTCTAACTGGAGAGTAAAAGTAAGAATTAGTGCCCAGCACTCACCACCCTTGACTCCAGAGTATTAAACCAAAGACATTGAAAAACACATGATCCATTGGCTAGAATCTTTTCTAAGTTAAGAAAAGTGGTGCTGATAACATCAAAGAGAGACCAATTTCTAGAGGTGTGTATTTTTTTGTTTTGTTTTGTTTTTCCTTTGCACAGCACTGGGAATTGAACCCCAGCCATGACTACCACTGAGCTATACCCCTACCCTTTTTCTTTTTTTATTTTGAGATAGGGACTTGCAAAGTTGCTAAGGTTAGCCTTCAACTTGTAATCCTCTTGCATCAGCTTCCCGAATAGCTGGGATTACAGGTGTTTGCCACTGCACTCAGCTAGAGATTTTAAACAGCAGTTTCCTCTGAGCTTTTAATTGTTCAGTAATGGAAATCATGCCTGTTGAAAGAAAGAAAGGGGCTTGAGCAATGCCCTAAATATGATTCTGTGTTGTTTTTTTTTAATATTTTGTTTTTTAATTGTAGTTGGACACAATACCTTTATTATTTTTTTAATGTGGTGCTGAGGATCGAACCTAGCACCCCGCCTGTGCTAGGCGAGCGATCTACCACTGAGTCACAACCCTGACCCATAATTCTGTTATTTTATGTGAAGGTGGGTACAGAAGTGACAAAGGCAAGAGTTCTCCCTCCGTAGCACTCAGAATGAGGAAGTGGACAGGGAGCTGGCCACCAGCTGGCCACTCAGAATGAGGAAGTGGACAGGGAGCTACTTGCTAGGTGTGCTGTTCACATGGACCCCAGCAGAAGAAAGCATGCCTATGCCTTTGTGACAGTTGGCATTAATAGCCTCTCTGGAATTGTTTCTACAAAGGCACACTTTCTTCTGCTGGGTCCCCTCACGTCTGCAAAGGTGAGATGGGACAGTGGATTGATGTCAGTTCTAAGATTAGGGATAGCATCTCATTCAATTAGAAGTTTCCAGTTTTATCATCTTAGATGTCATTAGAAGGTATGGCTTGGGATTAATCAAAGTCCCTTAAAAGCCATCCACTGTGGTACACACCTGTAATCCCAGCTATTCATGAGAATTGGGCAGGAGGATTCCAAGTTCCAGGTCAGCCTAGGCAATAGTGAGAACCTGTCTCAAAGTAAAAAGAGCTGGGGGGTGTAGCTTAGAGGCAGAGCACTTACTTATCATGCATAAAGCCCTGGGTTCAATTTCCAGTACCAAAACAAACACCATAAATAACCAGGGTTTTTCCCAGCATCATTTTCTTTTGATTTCTAGGTATGATTTTCCTTCTTTTCACTTTGGGTAATGACTAGAATATTGTGGGTGGCCTTACTTGTGAGTTAAGACCGTCTGGGTTTTTTTCTATTTCATTTGTTAATGTTACTGGGAATTGAAGCCTCAGGTGCGTTACCACTGAGCTGTACCCCCAGCTCTTTTTATTTTTTATCTCATGATAGGGTCTGCCAGGTTGCTTAGGTAAGTTGCATAGGCTCGGTAAGTTGTTGAGGCTGGCCTCAAACTTGTGATCCTTTTGTCTCAGCTTCCCAAGTCACTGGGATTATAGGCATGCATCCCTGCACCCCACCAGGCAGTCTGTTTTTGACCTCCACCCTGAAGAGAACAGGCACCTGACCCCATATCCAGCAAGTCAATTTTAACTGCCTGTGTCAGCCAGGTTTTTTTTTGTTTGTTTGTTTTGTTTTTTAATGAAAACCATATAGGGTCAAAGCTGTGAGCCACTGACCCAAAAGTTGGGACTCTCAGTGCTAGGGCCATAATGGCTATTGTGAAGACATCCAGGAGGGAAGGGTTTTCTGTAAAGTCTCTCTGGCCATATTAGGGCCTGTTTGCTTTGCTGCTCAATAACTATACCCACTCTACCTTTGCCTTCTTGATCACACCAGCTCCTCCCCGGTTTTCTGGGTGAGTGGGCAGTTGGTACTCATCATCCAGCTATGTGCTTGGTTAAACATGCCTTTGCTGGGGCATAGGAGGGTACGCAAATGACCTATTCAGCACAGTGGTATACAGTTCATGTTCATTAATGACTGTGTATCCCTTGTTTGTGGTGGGGGGACAGATGGCCTACTGCCAGCACATTGGAGTGGAATTCATGTTCATTAATGACTTAGAGCAATGCCAGTGGATCAGGCAGAAGTTTGAGACCCCTGGAATCATGCAGTTCACCAATGAGGAGAAACGGACCCTGCTGGCCAGGCTTGTGCGGTCCACGAGGTATGGTATAGAGCATAAGCTCTCAGGGTATCTATGGCCCATCTGTGGGGTGTGGGCCTTTGTGGGCCTTTCCACCAGGGTGGGCAGATGTGGGGGTGGTAGCCACAGCTGCATGTACATGAAAGGAAATCCAGGCAAGTATAATTGGCTTCTGAAGGACTTTCTGATTATTTAGGAAAGTGTGACTTTGGGACTGACCCTGGGGACATTGCTCTTCAAGGTGCTTGGTTCCCTGTCCAGGTTTGAGGAATTCTTGCACCGGAAGTGGTCTTCAGAGAAGCGCTTTGGTCTAGAAGGCTGTGAAGTGCTGATCCCTGCCCTCAAGACCATCATCGACAAGTCGAGTGAGAATGGAGTGGACTATGTAATAATGGGAATGCCACACAGGTACTTCTGGGCTCTGTGGTATGTTGGAGGCACAGAAGTGGGGACCCTAAGTGAGCAGCTGCTTCCTCCTCAAGTGCTTGTCAGTGAGCTGAGGATGCATGGGATACATGAGAGTGTCTTGGTCTGTAGGGTTCTTGCACCCCTGTGTCAGTGTAACTAGAAAGTCACTCTCACAGCCAAGGCCACATGTGGTTCAGACTGATGTTTGGCTTTGTGTTGAATTTTATAAAAGTTAAACCCCAGTGCCCTTGGCAGGGTCTAGCTTGAAGAAAAGACTGCTGTCTAATGTGACGATAGAGGGGAATGTGGCCAGAGGTCAGAGGCATTTATATACTTTCTGCTGCCCATGTAGAGTGACCTTGCATGCCTAGAGGCCAGGGGCTTAGTTCCCATATTGGCTCTGGATCACAGCTATTCTTGGGCTGCAAACCAAGGAAGTGCCTGGTGCTGGGTGAAAAGAGGGGGTGGAGTAGCTGTGTCCTAAGGATCTACTCACATTGCCCTGTGTGCCAGGGGACGGCTGAACGTGCTTGCGAATGTCATCAGGAAGGAGTTGGAGCAGATTTTTTGTCAGTTTGATTCAAAGCTGGAGGCAGCGGATGAGGTGAGATTCCCACATGACAACACATCCAGCATGGTATCCTGAATCCACATGGGATCTCCTAGCTCCAGTGGTTTCTCAGGCTTAGTGGAATCGTAGCTCTTTGGAATCATTTGCAGTTTGCCTTCCTCATTGGAAGGCAATGCTGCCACCCCACCCCAGCCCTGGGCAACCCCACATTCCTCTTCCTGAGGCTGAGAACATCCCCTCTGATTGGGGGGCCCTCTCCTTGTGCCCTGGGTGGGATAATCTTGGGAAAAGGATGCCTCATTCTCCCATAGTAGGGTCCAGGTTGTAGAAATCCATCTGAAGGGCTATCATGACAAGTGACCATTTCCTGGCCAGCATCAGACTTATTTATTGTTTGCATTGTCAGGGTTCTGGAGACATGAAGTATCACCTGGGCATGTATCACCGCAGGATCAATCGGGTGACTGACCGAAATATCACCCTGTCGCTGGTGGCAAACCCTTCCCATCTGGAGGCTGCTGACCCTGTGGTCATGGGCAAGACCAAAGCTGAGCAGTTCTACTGTGGAGACACTGAAGGGAAAAAGGTGAGCCCCTCCCCCCAAGACCTAAGAGGCATGTCCCTTGAGCCCAGCATTATACACACAGCTCCGCTCACCACTGTAGCTAGAGACCTGGACATGTCTCACACATGCCCCGTCTCCAAGAAACACAAGTTTCTGGAATTTAAAAATACTATAAACCAATTTTTTAAAAAAGAGTAACAGTAGTAAATAAAGCAGTTCTACTATAGACATACTTTCTCCCAAGTTATAACTATCAGAACTTGACAAGAAGTTGGCCTATGACTTCGCCATGTCTAGAGGAGTCAGTGTTAGTTACCATTGATGGAAAAAGGCATTTTCACTGAAAAGAAAAGTCTTTGAAAGGAAAATGTGTGGGTGAACCTAAAGGAGAAAGTGTAGGACTGACAGATATCAGAGAGTGCTCCATACAACATTGGAGGTGGATATAGCTCTAAGGACAGGTGGGGTCCTGCCTTGGCATTTCCCATGGGTGACAGTGAATACTGAATGTTGGCTGGCCAGCCTGCTCTTGTTGAATCCTTCCATAGGCAACTGTTTGCCTTTATTTAAACTCAGGATAAAATTCTTATTTGTAACAAATTGTATAGTTCTTATTATTTAAATGATGATCTGAAAACCAAGTGTGTTAGACAACTCTCTGTTGCTGTGACAGAAATACCTGAGATATACAACTCGTAAAGAAGAAAAGTTTATTTTGGCTCGTGAGTTCAATCCATCACCACACAAGGTAGACAGAAATGGTGGGAAGCACGTCGTGGCAAAGGAAAGCTGTCACATCATGGCAGCTAGGAAAAAATGAAGGGTCCAGGATCCCAACATACCCTTCAAGGGCACTCCTGCACTGACCTGCTTCTTCTAACTAGGTACCTACCACTCCTGAAGTTTCCACTATTTCCCCATAATACCTTCAGCTGGGAACCAAGCCTTCAACACATGAGCTTTTGGGACACCTTAAGATCCCAACCAAAATATCAAATAATCAGAAAAATCAAATATTTGTAATATCTACTATGTGCTTTCTTGTGGATATGTGAAGTAGTACCACCAACGTGCTCTCAAGGATCTCTTGTATTTTTAGAAAAAGAATATGTATCAAGAAGCTAATAGAAGAATGCAATGTGAGCATGCACCTGTACACACACGGAAACACACATACATGAATCTACTTGCTCTTGGGTAGTAGGATAATGGGGTTTTTACTTTCTCATATATACCTTTCTATATTTTAAAAAGTGTTCATAATTTTAATATTGCTTTTTTAATCAAATATATATAAGAAATTAATGCTGGAAGATAAAAAAATGCAATGTGAAACAAAACTGCAGAATAACTGTGAAAAACTTAAGAAGATGAATAATAGCAGTGGACTTTAGTTGGATAAGGAATAAAAGGCAGTCAGATTCCTTATTGATAGAACAGGTGTTTGTCCTGTTTAGTTGAAGCAATGGCAGAATTTAAGTAAGAGGGAAGGGAAGAACATTCTGTTGAAATGAGAAGTGCAAGTAGAGGTGGAGGGTAGATTGGACCAGAGCAGCAGGTCAGTTAAGGTGCCTAGGAGGGAGGAGAGGCCTTTTGATAGAGTGAAACCAAGGATTAGTTTCCTAGGGTTCTGCACTTTAAAATACTGTAAATCTATTAATGTTAAGCTTGGAAGCTTAGAGAATGGAGGTAGAGCAGGCTGAGGTGATTTTGAGAGCTAGAAGCAATTACTCATTGATGATATTTGCTGTCATAGGAACCCAGAGATTATTCTATGGCTTCAGGCTCAAGGTTACTCATGGTCTGGTTGAAGCCACAGGAACATGGAGACAGAGAGGCCTCAGCTCTGTTGAGAGACATGCAGCCCTCACATCCACTTTACAACACTGGGATGTCTGGTGGGGGGCTGGTCCCAGGAGAAATTAGCATGGCAGACCAGCATTGGGGTGACCAGTGTCATTTCCATGACCTTGCTAGCATGCTGAGTAGTGGAACAAGTTTGCAAAAAGCTTTGTGTGCTAGAGATATCTTGAAAAGGAATCAAATAACAGAAAAAGTGACAACTGATATTTAAAATTGCTACCTGTGGTCACAGTAATTGGTCCTTTTGTGATGTCAGAACAAGGAGGATAGCTAGCCCCCATTCGGTTGCACACCTACATGTATCCAAGTCTGAGCTATCAATGCCTGTGTTTTAGGATGTGGTACTGTCTATATGCATGTTTTGTCTGACCTCAATGTAGTTGGCCCCAGCTTTTCTTCTGAGTTGTGTCCACCTTGTCCCAAACCCTTGCATGTCCTCAGTAGCATCAACAGAAGTCTCATCCTCCTGCCTATTCTCCCTGCTACTAATAATTCAATTTCTGTTCAATTCACAACTCAGGAAACTAGTGTGTGTATTATATAACCCTCAGTGTTGTGAAAAATTACATACTTTGTGTAAATGGGGCCTAGTTTGTTCCATAACCTTGTGCACTATTGTGAAACTCACCTGATTTGACTCCCAATACTAATGTGAACTTTGGGATGTGTGTCCATGGATGCATGTCTTCAGTGCAATGGTGTGATCTATGCAAAAGGAGAATCCAGAAGTATAAGTCAGGCCTCTAGACCCAAGGAGAGTCCTCACCTGTGTACAGGGTGATTCTGTTTGGTTGCTGCTGCATGGTAGAACATCATGTGAAGGAGACTGACCTCAGGTACCCTCGTCAGCAGAGATGGAGTTTATACAGAAAAATATCTGCAGGAGGAAACAGCACTCTTGGGAATCAGGAGCAAGTGAAATTTAATACCAGCTGCTTTTACTTTCAACAAGAACAATCTGGACGTTGTGACAAAGTTATACACTCTCAAGGGAACCTTGAGCAAACCGGACACTATGTGCATTGTCCAACTATCTTGTGACCATCCACTACCTCCACCAAAACATAGAACATATGCCATTTTGCTTAAAAAATTTCTAGATTTTTTTCCCTGGTAATCAAATAATGGACCTTCCCTTCCTGGCAAGGAGAACTTGGCAGAGTGCTGATGATCAGGGTAGTGATGGAAACTCTAGAGGCATAGGTCCATAGGTCATAGGCAGAGACACAGCATGAGAGGGTGTGAGGGGGCAGTGTCATGTATGTGTCACTTATTGGTCAGACACCCATCACTTTGCCCCCACCACCACAATGCTAGGGGCTGAACTCAATGCCTCAAGCATGCTAGGCAAGCACTATACCATTGAGCTACATCCCCAGCCCAAGATTCACATTTAAATCAGCAGACTTTGAGTAAAGCAGATGATTCTCCACAATGTGGGTGGGCCTCATCTGCTCAGCTCATAGTCTGTGAAGAAAGACTGAAGTTCCAAAGCAGGAATTCTGCCTCTAGTTGGCAGCCTCCAACTGTATCTTCACGTGGGTCTTCAGCCTGCCCAATCATCTGAATAACTAATGGTTTTGATCTATTACATACAACCTGTCAAAATAGGAGACATAAATATGTATTAATACAGATAAGTATATGAGGGAGAAGGGTAAGCTCTTTCTTGCAAAGAATGCCAGTATATGTAGGAGTAACAGAACTCAGCGGTCGCATCAGTTAGCCACCCAAGGAGCTGGTGGCTTAAGTAGACCAGTCAGTGCTGCTGAAGCTGGGATGGGGGTGTGAGGTATGAGGAGGACATGTTCTGTATACTGTTTGCTCCTTATAAAATACTACCATTGTACTCACTGCCAAGAAGTTGGTGAGTTAAGGGGAAATGGCAGGTAGTGACTTGATTAGGTGACCAGGATTAACCCATGTGCTGCTTCAGCAGCCAAAGAGGTGTTGCAACCAAGTATATGAGGGAGAAGTGTAAGCCCATCCTCCATGGGGTCTGAAGTAAGTGGGTGTGGCCATCATTGCTCTTGGGAATGGGTGGGTCTAGTGGTATGTAGGAGAATGTTCTGAGGGGGTGCTGAGAGTTGACTGGCTCTGTGGCTCTTCCCATGTTCAGAATAGGTGATGACAAGATTGAGGGCTCTGTGGATGTGTATCAAATGTACCAAGGTGTTAGGAAGGTGGGTGAATAAAGGACTGGAGTCCTTTGTACTCTCCTGCCACTTTCTAAGTTTTAAAATATCTCAAAACATTATTTTTAAAAAGCAAATTATGACTGATTTCCTCCACTTACCTTGTGAGTTTTGTGGTCAAGATGTGTTACATTTGGAGTCTGCTTTGCAGGTAATGTCCATCCTCCTGCATGGGGATGCTGCCTTTGCTGGCCAGGGCATTGTGTACGAGACCTTCCACCTCAGCGATCTGCCATCCTACACCACCCATGGCACCGTGCATGTGGTCGTCAACAACCAGGTACCTACCAAGGATCTAATCAGTCTCTCCTGAGGGTTCTCTTGGTTGTTTAGAATATTCACTATTTCTAATTATAAAGATATGTCTGTTGCTACAAATTTGGACAACACAGAAAGCTACTTTTTATTTTTAATTAGAGAGATTTTGTTTAAGATGGCATTCTTCTTCTAAAAATGTTTCCTTTTTAGACCCATAGACTCTCAGGCGGCTGTTTTTCTCTTTGTTTAAGGAACTGGGGTCCTATAACAGTTTATTATCCATTCTTATTTACCATAGTATATGATGTCTTATTTCACTAACTATGATGTTTTCAAGATCCGTTCATATTGTAGCATGTGTCACAATTTCCTTCCTTTTCAAGGCTGAATTTTTTTTAATATATATTTTTTAGTTGAAGTTGGACACAGTATCTTTATTTTTTAAATTTTTTTTTATATGGTGCTGAGGATCGAACCCAGTGCCTCGCATGTGCTAGACAAGCACTCTAACGCTGAGGCACAGCTCCAGCCCCCAAGGCTGAATGATACTCTTGCATAAATATACTTCATTTTGCTTATGGAGTCATTCATCAGTGGATATTTAGGTTGCTTCCATGTTTTAGTATTGAAAATGATGCTACTATGAACATAGATATACAAGCATATCTTCAATACCCTGCGTTCAGTTCTTTTGATTATACAATCAAGAGGTGGGATTTAATAGGCCCTTCTTTTTTTTTTTTTTTTTTTTTTTTTGTGATACTGGGGATTGAAGCCAGGGCCTTGTGCATGCAAGGCAAGCATTCTACTAGATGAGCTATATTCCCAGCCCTAGGCCCATTTTTAACTTTTTGAGGAACACTATACTATTTTCCCCTGTGGCTGTTTCACTTCACATTCCTACCAACAGTGCACAAGGGTTCCAGTTATTCATATTCTCATAAAGTGTTTTATTTTAATCTGGTTATTTTTTTGTCTTTGAGTTGTAGGACTTTTAAAAATTTTTAGATGCATATACCTTTATTTTATTCATTTATTTATATGTGGTGCTGAGAATCGAACCCGGTGCCTCACACATGCTAGGCAAGTGCTCTACCACTGAGCCACAGCCTCAGCCCCTATTTTATAGATATTAATCCTTTATCAGATATACAATTTACAGACCTCCTATTCTGTGAACTTTTTACCCTGTTAGTGCCTTTTGTTGCACAACATTTTTGTCATGAAATCCAGTTGGTTATTTCTTTTGTTGTCTGTCTTTAATATAATATATAAGAAATCGTTGTCATATCTAATGTTGTGAAGTTTTTGCCCTATTTTCTTCTAAAAGTTTTATAGTTTTAACTCTTAGGTTTAGGTCTTTGAACTATTTCCAGTTAGTTCTTATGTATGCTTGAGTCCAGATCCATCCTTTTATAAAATTTATTTATTTATTTGGTAGTACCGGAGATTGAACCTAAGAGCTCTCTATCACTGGGCTGCATCCCCTATCATTTTTTAAATTTTATTTTAAGACAGGGTTGTGCTCTCTTAAGTTGCCTAGGCTGACCTCAAACTTGCAATCCTTCTGCTTTAGCCTCCCAGATCACTGGGATTACAAGCATGCCTTACTATTCTAGGCTCAAATTCTATTTAGCATGTGGATTTTCATAATTTGTATATGTATTGAACTCTGTATTTTAAAGAAATAAACAAGAATAGAATAGGTAGAGAAATCTTAACAGGAGAATGTTTAATAAGGAAAATGGTCTTTAATCTGGAAAAAAAAAAAACAATAAAAGAAAGCCAGGAGTGGTGGTGCATGCCTATTATTCCAGTGACTCATGCGACTAAGACAGGAGATTGCAGATTCAAGGTAGCCTGGGCAATTTAGCAAGACCTTGTCTCAAAATAAAAAATAACAAAAAGGGCTGGGAATATAGCTTGTGGTAGAGTGCCCCTAGGTTCAATCCCCAGTACTAAAATAAAAAAGTAGTAGTCAAAGAAGAAAAAATAAAAGATAATACAGATGGATTGGAAGCCCTGGAAAGAAGAGTAAATACAGCTGAAAAATAAATAGAATTTTCCATGAGTCTCTAGACTCAGGTAAATCCCAGGAAACTATGATAGCAGGATCTGTTTAGTAATCTCTTCAAGTTCAAAAAATAGGAGAGGCACCAAAGACTTTAAATACTTATTTTAAGGAGTAGGAAGCCAAAGACCAATGAATGCATGTCAATCCCTGAAAAAGGTTTGAGTAAATTCTTAGCCTGGATGAGGGGGTGGCCCTGGGTTAATGTATAACCCAGGCCTTGGACAAGTCCTCATTATAATATCTTTGGCACATACAGTGGAGAAATGTGATGTGGTCATGGTGTAGTTATGTGGTTTCTCATGTAATTTAAATATTCTACTCAGAAAGCTTTGCTTCACAGTCTGGTGGCTACAATACATGGCTCTCCCTGGGGTCCTGTTAGGTACTACAGTCTTGCCAGTGACAGATGAAAGCACTGAAAAAGCCACATCTGTAGATAACCCAGAGTATTGCCCAGGCTGGTCTTAAATTCCTTGATCTCAAGTAATCCTCCTGCCTCAGCCTTCTGAGTAGCTGGTACTACTGACGTACTACCATGCCCAGCTTTTGTTTTTGTTTTTGAGAATACTTTGGGATTTTCTGTATAGATGAGCATATGGTCTCAAATAGTTGTATTTCTTACTTTCCTGTCTATAGACTAGAAATAAAAATACACTTTGTGTTTCTGTTTTATACCTTTTTGCACTGGGGCTAGGGGCCTCAACACAACATTGAAGTGGGTGAAGAGTCAACAATCCTTCCTTGTTGCTAATTTCTAGATAAAATATTCAGTTTGGATTATGAAATATGATGGTAGCTATAGGAATTTTGTAGATGTCCTTTACCAGGCTGTTCCTAACTTGTATAGTATTTATTATAAACTTAAAGTTATTTTTATCAGATGCTTTTTGATTTGTATTTCTCTAATGGCTAATGTTTACCATCTTTTCAAGTGTTTATTGGCCATTTGTATATGTTCCTTGGGTAATTTCTATTCAGTGTCCTGTTTTTCTCTCCCCACATTCTTCTTCCTCTTCTGGTCTTCCTTTTACTTATTTATTTATTTTATTTTTCTGGTACCAGGGATTGAACCCAGGGGCGCTTAGCCACTGGGCCACATCCCCAGTCTTTAAATTTTATTTAGAGAAGGGTCTCGATAAGTTGCTCAGATCCTTTGCTTTTTTGGAGGGGCAAGGCAGGTACTAGGGATTGAACCCAGGGACACTGTACCAGTGAACTATATCCTCAGCCCTTTTTATTTTTCATTTTTAGACAGAGTCTTGTTAAGTTGTCACGCTTGACCTCAAACTGGCAATCCTTCTGCCTCAGCCTCCCAAGTGGCTGGGATTACTGGTATGCACCACCACACCCAGCAGATGCCCATTTTGAATTGTATTATCTTTTTATTATTGCATTGTAAGAGTTTTTAATATAAACTGGGCATGGTGGCTCATTCCTATTAATCTCAGTGACTTGGGAGGTTGAGGTAGGTGGATGTCAAGTTTGAGTCCAGCCTGGGCAACTTTATAAGTCTCAAAATAACAAAAGGACCAGGGATATAGCTCAGTGTTAGAGCACTTGACTATCATATGTAGATTCCTGGTTTAATCTCTAGTTCTCCTGGGGGTAGGAGAAGAAGAATTCTTTATATATTGCAGATATAACCCCATTTATCAGCTATATGATTCACAAATATTTTCTGCCATTCTCATAGATGTTTTTGGTGTCCTTTGAAACATGGTAGATTTTATTTTGTAATACCGGGGATTGAATCCAGGCCCTTGCACATGCTAGGCAAGCACTCTGTAGTTTTATTTTTTATCAAGTCCAGTTTATCAGTTTTTCCTTTTGGTGTCATGTCTAAAAAGGTGTTTACTGACCCAAGATCACAAAGATTTACTCTGATGTTTTCTTCTAAGAGTTCTATAATGTTTATCTGTTACCTCTGTCTTCCTTTTTAAGTTAGTTTTTGTGTCTAGTACAAGTTTTTGTGTGTTTTGTACATGTATACCAGTTGTTCCAATATTATGTGTAGAAAAGACTGTTTGTTCCCTCATTGAATTGATTTGACACTAATCAGCATCTTAAATATGTAGTTTTATGTCTTGATTAGTATGGAAAATTTTAGACATTTGTCCCATCTTTCTAGAACTCCAGTGACTAGAACATTAGGTCTTTTGTCATAGTCCCATAGGACCTGTGGCTCTGTTCATTTTTATTTCTTCTGGTCTGTAGTTTGATTTTCTATTGCTATGTCAAAATACTTGAGGCTGGATACTTTTGGAGAAAAGAAGTTCATCTAGCGCACAGTTGTTGTTTTGTGGGTTTTTTAATGCATTATAGTTATAAATAATAGGTTCATTTTGACAGAATCATACATGTATGGAATTTGATTTACTCCATTTCAATACTGGTATCCCTGTTTTTCCCTCCCCACATTCTTCTTCCTCTTCTGGTCTTCCTTTTACTTATTTATTTATTTTATTTTTGTGGTACCAGAGATTGAACCCAGGGATGCTTAGCCACTGAGCCACATCCCCAGTCCTTATATTTTATTTAGAGAAAGGTCTCGATAAGTTGCTCAAGTCCTTGCTAATTCCTGAGACTGGCTTTGAACTTGTAATCCTCCTGCCTTAGCCTCTTAAGCCACTAGGATTACAGGCATGTGCTACCACACCTGGTCTTCATTTATTTTTGATTGGTACCTTACAGATGCACATAAATGTGCTTCATTACTCTTTCCGACATGGCCTTATTCTTGCTGGGCAGTTGTGCAATCTCTTCTCAGCTTCCTCTAATACCATCTCATACTAGTGAGGGGTCTTGGGACCTAATGACCTGATCACCGTTGATCTGGGCTATAGTAGGCCTTTATGTCAATTGTGAGACCAGTTTGTTGGGGAGGGGTTGATGGTTGGTTTTTTTGGTTTTTGTCATGCTTGGTTGGAGCATGGTTTTTGTCTAAACATTTCATGTCTTGATAGACTGTCTTTTCCCTGGCCCTTTGTCTATTCCTGTTGGTGTTTTCAAGTCACCCACTTCTCTAGTGCTCAGTGGGAGATATTGAGGCAAAAAGAAAACCCAGAAAACTGAGATCCCTAATGAGCTGCCATCTTCTGGCCAACTTCTAAGTTGTATATTTGTTCTGCATATGATGTCCAGGGGTTTTAGCTATGTTTAGCAGGAGGAATAAGGTAAATACATATGTTTCATCTAACAGCCATGAAGATCCCTGTGAGAACTTCATACAAGTTTACTTTCTATACTAAATAACAGGACTGTGTAGGCTGGCTTTTTCTTTTTCTTTTTCTTTTTCTTTTTTTTTTTCCTAGTAAGCCCTGATGGTTTTTATCTTTTGGAAAGTGAATCCATTTCCTTTAGGCTACAGGATTTATGAGCATAAAGTTTGTAATAGCCTGTTACTGGAATCTGTAGGATCTGTATGGATGGTATTCCTTTTCATTCTTGATTTGATTCATTTGTGTCTGTCTTTTCTTTGTAAGTCTGTTTATAGATTCATCTTCTTTTCCCCCAGGAACAGTCTTGGTCTCATTGTATTTCCTCCTTTGTTTTCCTGTTTTCTATTTTTATTTTTGTTCTTTGTTATTCTGTTCCTTCTACTAGTTTTGGGTTTGATTTTTGTCTTCTCTGTATAGTTTCCTAGATCATTGATGTGAGACCCCCCCCCCCTTTTTTTTTTGCAATATTAACATTTAAAGTTTATATAGTCAGGCTATGCAAATACATGCAAGGCTTTAGGTTTGTCCATCTTCTTATTTTCTTTTTCTTTTTTCTTTTTTTTAGCTGTAGATGGACACAATATATTTATTTATTTATTTTTATGTGGTGCTGAGGATCGAACCCAGTGCCTCACCACGTACGAGGCAGGCGCTCTGCCACTGAGCTATAGCCCCAGCCCTCTTTTTAATTTTTCAAAATTGCTTTAATTAGTTATACATGACAGTAGAATGCATTTATGCACTTTGATATATCATACATAGATGGGATATAATTTCTCATTTATCTGAGTATACATGTTGCAGAATTATGTTGGTCATATAGTCACATATATGCATACAGTAATAATGTCTGTTTTATTCTACTACCTTTCCTATCCCCACATCCCTTTCCCTCCCTTCCCATCACTTCCCTCTACCTAATCTAAGGTAACACTGTTCTTCCCTGATGTGCCCCCCCTCCCTTATTGTGAATTAGCACCAACATATTAGAAGAAAATATGCGGCCTTCAGTTTTGTGGGATTGGCTTATTTTGCTTAGCATGATATTCTCTAATTCCAACCATTTACTGGCAAATGCCATGATTCCACTTAAAAAAAAAAAAAAAAGCTAAATAGTATTCCATTGAGTATATATACCACATTTTCTTTATCCATTCATCTATTGAGAGACTCCTAGGTTGGTTCCATAATCTAGCTATTGTGAATTGAGCTGCTATAAACATTGACATGGCTGTGTCACTATGGTATGCTGATTTTAAGTCCTTTGGGTATAAACCAAGGAGTAGGATAGCTGGGTCAAATTGTGGTTCCATTCCCAGTTTTCTGAGGAATCGCCATACTGTTTTCCATAATGGTTGCACCAATTTGCAGTCCCACCAGCAATGTATGAGTGTACCTTTTCACTACATCCTCACCAACATTTGTTGTTGCCTGTATTCTTGATGATTGCCATTCTGACACAAATGAGGTGAAATCTTGAGTAGTTTTGATTTGCATTTCTCTAATTGCTAGAGTTGTTGAATATTTTTTCATATATTTGTTGATCTATTGTATTTCTTCTTTTGTGAAGTGAGTGTCTATTTCTTAGCCCATTTTTTATTGGGTTATTTGTTTTTTTTTAGTGTTAAGTTTTTTGAGTTCTTTATATATCCTAGATATTAATGCTTTATCGGAGGTGCATGTGATAAAGATTTTCTCCCAATATGTATGCTCTCTCTCTCTCATTATTAATTGTTTCCTTTGCTAAGAAGCTTTTTAATTTGAATCCATTCCATTTATTGATTCTTGATTGTACTTCTTGTGCTTAGGAGTCTTATTAAAGAAATCAGATCCTAGGCTGATGTGATGAAGATTTAGGCCTGTTTTTCTTCTGTTAGCTTCAGGGTCTCTGTTCTAGTGTCTTTGATCCACTTTGAGTTGATTTTTGTGCAGGGTGAGAGATAAAGGTTTAATTTCATTTTGCTATATATGGATTTCCAGTTTTGCCAACACCATTTGTTGAATAGGCTATCTTTTCTCCAGTGAATGTTTTTGACATCCTTCTCTAATATGAGTTAACCATATTTACATGAATTTGTCTTTGTGTTCTCTATTCTGTACCATTGGTCTACAAGTGTATATTGGTGCCACTACCATGCCATTTGTGTTACTATAGCTCTGCAATATAGTTTAAGGTCTGGTATTGTGATGCCTCCTGCTTCACTTTTCTTGCTAAGGATTGCTTTAGCTTATGGATCTCTTATTTTTCCAAATAAATTTTATGATTGCTTTTTGTATTTCTAAGAAGAATGTCATTGAGATTTTAATAGGAATTGCATTAAATCTGTATAATGCTTTGGGTAGTATGGCCATTTTGACAATATTAATTCTGCCTATCCAGGAGCATGGAAGAACTTTCCATCTTCTGAGATTTTCTTCAGTTTCTTTCAGTAGTTTTCATTGAAGAGGTCTTTCACCTCTTTTTTAAGATTGATTCCAGGGATTTTATTTATTTTGAGGCTATTGTGAATGGAGTCGTTTTCCTAATTTCTCTTTCAATGGATTTATCGCTGATGTATAGGAATGCATTTGATTTATGGGTGTTGGTTTTATATCCTGCTACTTTGCTGAATTCATTTGTTAGTTCTGAAAGCTTTCTGGTGGAATTTTTTGGATCTTCTAGGTATAGGATCTTTTCATCAGCAAATAGTGATAGTTTGAGTTCTTCTTTACCTATTTGTATTCCTTTAATTTCTTTTCTTTCTTTTTTTCTTTTTTTTTTTTTTTTTGTCTAATTGCTCAAGGATGATGTTGAATAGAAGTGGTGAAAGAGAACATCCTTGTCTTGTTCCTGTTTTTAGCAGAAATGCTTTCAATTTTTCTCTATTTAGAATGATGCTGGCCTTGGATTTAGAAAATATAGCTTTTACAATGTTGAGATATATTCCTACTATTTAGTTTTTCTAGTGTTTTGAACATGAAGGTGTGTTGTATTTTGGTCAAATGCTCTTTCTGTATCTATTGCAATGATCATATGATTCTTGTTTTTAAGTCTGTGAATAGGATGAATTACGTTTATTGATTTCCATATGTTGAACCAACCCTGAATCCCACTTTATCATGGTGCACTATCTTTTTTGATGTTTTTGTATGCGATTTGCCAGACTTTTATTGAGAATTTTTACATCTATGTTCATCAGGGATATTGGTCTGAAGTTTTCTTTGCTTGATGTGTCTTTGTCTCGTTTGGGTATCAGGGTAATATTAGCCTCATAGAATGATTTTGGAAGGGTTCCCTCCTTTTCTATTTCATGGAATACTTTGAGGAGGAGTATTGATGTTAATTTTTCTTTGAAAATCTTGTAGAACTCGGGTGAGAATCCATCTGGTCCTGGGCTTTTCTTGGTTGGTAGACTTTTGATGTTGTTTTCCATTTCATTATTGATCTGTTTAATCACGTATGACCTCCTCGTTCAGTTTGGGTAGGTCATATGTCTCTAGAAATTTGTCAATGTCTTTGATGTTTTCTATTTTATTAGAGTATAAATTTTCAAAATAGTTTCTAATTATCTTCTGTATTTCCAGTGTGTTTGTTGTGGTATTTCCTTCTTCATCTTGTATTTTAGTAATTTCAGTTTTCTCTTTTTCTCTTTGTTAGCATGGCCCAGGGTTTATCTATTTTATTTATTTTGTCATTTTTTTCCAATTGTTTCTTTTGTTGTGATTTCATTGATTTCAGCTCTGATTTTAATTATTTATTGTCCTCTGCTTTTTGTGTTGATTTGTTCTTCTTTTTCTAGGGTTTTGAGATGTAGTGTTAGGTCATTTATTTGTTAACTTTTTATTCTTTTAATGGATGCACTCAATGCAATGAACTTTCCTTTTAGTACTGCCTTCATAGTGTCCCAGAGATTTTGATATGTTGTATCAATTCTCATTTACCTCTAAGAAATTTTATTTCATCCTTGATTTCTTCTATCCATTCATCATTCAATTGTATATTATTTAGTCTCCATTTGTTATACTACCTTCTATTTTTTATTTTATCATTGATTTCTAATTTCATTGTGATCTGATAGAATGCTCTTTTTTTTTCTCCCTCTCTCTTTTTCTTTTGTATTTACCAAGAATTGCTTTGTGGCATAAGATATAGTCTGTTTTAGAGAAGGAACTATGTGCTGCTGAGAAGAAAGTATATTTGCTCATTGATGGATGAAATATTCTATATGTTAAGTCTAAATTATTGATTATTTAATTCTATAACTTCCTTATTTAGGTTTATTTAGGAAGATCTGTCCAGTAGTGAGAGAGTTGTGTTAAAGTCATCTAGTATTATTGTATTGGGTCTATTTGACTCTTGAAATTGAAAAGGATTTGTTTGATGTACATAAATGCTCCATTGTTTGGGGCATAAATATACTTCCCTTGAGAAGTATAAAATGTCCTTCTTTGTCTCTTCTGATTAATTTTGGTTTGAAGTCTACTTTATCTGAAATGAGAATGGAAACCCCTGCTTATTTACACAATTCATATGAGTGATAAATTTTTTCCCATCCTTTCACCTTAGCCTGTGGATGTCTTTGCCCATGAGGTGAATCTCTTGAAGAGAGTATGTTGTTGGGTCTTGCTTTTTAATCCAATCTGCCAATCTGTGTCTTTTGATTGATGAGTTTAGGTCATTAACATTCAAGGTTATTATTATATTTTAAATATTTATTTTTTAGTTATAGGTGAACACACAATATATTTTTAAAAAATATATTTTATTTTTTAGTTGTAGTTGGACACAACACTTTTATTTTACTTATTTATTTTTATGTGGTGCTGAGGATTGAACCCAGGGTCTCACACGTGCGAGGCGAGTATTCTACCGCTGAGCCACAATCCCAGCCTCAACACACAATATCTTTTTTTTTTTTTAATTGGTTGTTCAAAACATTACAAAGCTCTTGACATATCATATTTCATACATTAGATTCAAGTGATTCTGCAATCTGTATTTGGGGTAAAAATGGGAGTTCATAACACACAATATCTTTATTTTATTTTTATGTAGTGCTGAGGGTCGAGCCCAGTGCCTCACGCATGGTAGGTGAGCGCTCTACCTCTGAGTCACAACCCCAGCCCCCAAGGTTATTATGGAGATATGTTTTGTATTCCCTGTCATTTTGGTTTATTTCTGTTTTTTTATTTGTCTTAGTTTCTCTATTTGGTTGAATGTCCCTTTAGTGTATATCCTCCCTTTGCTGATTTTCACTTTTTTTTCCCCATTTCATCCTCATGGAATATTTTGTTGAGAATGCTGTAGTGTAGGCTTTTTGGTTGTGAATTCTTTTAATTTTTGTTTATCATGGAATGTTTTAGTTTCATCTTCAAATCTGAAACTTAATTTTGCTGGGTATAAAATTCTAGGTTGGCATCCTTTTTCTTTCAAAGCCTGAAATATATTATTCCAGAACCTCCTAGCTTTGAGAGCCTTGGCTGAGAAATCAGTTGAGATCCGAAACTGTTTCCCCCATACATAATTTGATTTTTTTCTCTCACAGCCTTCAAGATTTTATCATTATTCTCTGTGTTAGTCATTCTCATTATAACGTGTCTTGGTGTGGGTCTGCTGTAATTTTGTACATTTGGGATCCTGTAAGCCTCTTGTATTTGATTTTCCATTCCATTCTTTAGGTTTTGGAAATTCTCTGCTATTGATATCATTGGAAAGATTGTGCATTCTTTGGTTTGTATCTCTGCTCCTTCATCTATTCAAATTTGATCTTTTCATGTTATCTCATAATTCTTGGATGTTCTGTTCATGGTTTCTTACCATCTTCTCTGCATGGTCAACTCTACTTTCAAGATTATATATTTTGTCTTCATTGTCTGAGGATCTGTCTTCCAAGTGGTCTAGTCTGTTGGTGATGCTATTATAGTTAAAGCTTCGTCCCAGGGTTTCATAAACTGACTTCCAGACAACTCACGTATAATCGAATCAAGCCTTTATTGAAGCACACCGGTGGCGGCTGACCAGAACATAAAGCTGTTCCCCTGATCAAGAACAATTGCAAGGGCACTCCTTATAAGCCTGAAAACCACAAAAGGGGGATGTTCAGGGGGTCTAGCCAATGCAAGCAAGCCAGGTTACAGAAGCCGGACAGTGCAGTCAAGCGGAGGGAAGCCTAACCAATCAGTTAGCCCAGTCACCCCAGTTACAGAAACAGAGCCCCGTTACCCTAGTTACAGAAACAATACCCCATTAGGTACTTTTGTGTTCTTAAAGGTTTCTTTAGCAAAAGGAAAAGAACATCTTGCCCCAGTCATGACTCTTCTACTTGGCATGGTTGTTTTACAGGATGAAGTCATAAAACAAAATGGAGTCACATTTGCTCCTACTATCACAATGCTTTCTATTGAAATTATAATTTGGTTTACTGATTCTTTCATTTTGAGGATTTCTGCTTTTTTTTTTTCCATCATCTCTCTTTTATGAAGTGGTCTTTCATTTCCTGTATTTTTTCTTTGATTTCACCCCTTATACTATCCTTTACTTCACATATCAATTTAACTATATACAATCTGAACTCCTTGGGCATTTCTTCTACTTTGTTATCAGTGGCTTCTGTTGTTGAAGCATCTTGGTTTGTTTGGGGCGCTTTATTCCCTTGTTTTTTCATGTTGTTAGTGTGTTTTCCCATCGAAAAGTATGGGTCTAAGGCAGGATAAATTATAACCTGTAGACTATAGTGTCTCTGAAGGTCTCCAGAGCTTCGCCTTTATTGGTAAGACCAATATCAACAGCACCAGTGAACACAATATATAGCCTTAAACTTAATAGCTTCCACTAAGGCATCTACTGCTTTCTTGCATTAAACCAAAATTCAATAAGTACAAACAGAATATTTGTTAAAACGATTTCAATTTCAAATGGTAGATGAGAGAACAGAGGTAGTGGAGTATGCAGTATTCATGAGGGAGGAAGAGAGAAGCTAGAAACAAAAATTCACAGGAAGAGTGGAAGAGGAGCTGTCAGAGATTGGCTGTTGATTGGAGAAAAGTTGGAACGAAAATAGACAAGAGAGGAAGAATACAAAGACAAAAACTTAAAAACATAAGAATACAACAGAACTGCAAAACACTGTTCATGTATCATTGTCCTCCATACACTGATGTGTAAAAAAAAATCCTGTTCCAAGTATGGTAGAGAGATTAGTGAATCAAAAAATAAAATAAATCTTTCTGGAAAGTCGAACTGTCTCTGTCAGTGTTCAACAGTTCTCTGCCCTGTCTCTGATGTCTCTCGGGATCACCAAACCCAGATTAATCCTTGCAAACCCAGTCTCTATCCCACTGATCTGGGCTTAGATACCTCAATCTTGGCCACACTGCAGTCCCAAGATGTCAATGCTGCTCCTAGTTGCAGAGAGACCACCAGGGGATACACTCATGCAAAGGAGCAACCCCAAGATGCAGCAGCAAGACCAGGGCCACCAGCACTCTCAGCAGGAAGACCTCAGGTTCCTCCAAACCCACAAGCACCCCCACACTAGACCTGCAGGTCCCAGCTGGAGTCCCAGTCAGAGGCTCTTATGGTGGTAAACCTGCTGACACCAAGGCCCCAGGCCCTGACTAGCGTCCCAAAATGGGTGCAACCAAACCTGGAGTCTCCCTCGCAGCAGTCCTCTAGGCTGTGGTAGCAGAGGTAGTAGCAGTGGTTGTTGGCAGCAGGCAGCTGTAACTGTAGCTGTGGGGGCAGCGTCACCAGGTGATCTCTGGGGTTCAGCAGCAGTATTGGCTTCAGTTGCATCTGGGGCAGTGGTTTCTTCTGTGGCAGCAGCACCCAGAAAGAAGACCTTCAGGCGATCTCAGGCTGGCAACAGCAGAATCAGAGGCAGCAGCAATGGTGGTAGCTTGCAGGTTGGCGGTTGATTGACAGGAGACTTCCAGATCAGCAGCAGTGACCACAGAGGTAGCTTCGGAATTTGCATTTGATGTAACCAAGGCTGTGCCCAGAGAAAAGACTTCCGGGCATGGCAGCAGCTTTTGCAGCAGCCCAGAAAAAAGACCTCCAGGCAACCTCAGGCTGGCAGCAGTGGAATTAGAAGCAGCAGCAATGGCTGTCCACCTTCTTATGATAGCAAGTTATATCTTTTGGTTGGAAATAATTGAGACCACACCTTAGGATGGCATAATATCCAGAAACTATATAAGTGGGAATGACAGAAGCTGGGCATATGTAGCCTAATTCTAACATACATGAAAGCTGTTCTCAAATACTAATGATTCATATAGTAAAGAATATGATGAACAAGGTCATTGCCAGTGGGTGGCAGTTACCTCAAAGCAGATTTCAGTTGAATGAGAGGAAGAACCTCTCAGCAGTCAAACCTGTTCAATGGAATGTTCTCTTCCTCCTTGGAAGTGTTGGAAAACTAGTGAACAAGTTGTCAAGGTGAGGCAGGTGGAGCTTCAGCTAGGGTTGAGAGAGGGTAAGTCATTTGGTTCTAAGGTTCTTTTAGGTCCAGAACCAGCAGTTCCACTTAGCAAGATTTACCTACCAGCATACCTCGAAAGTATACTAAGAAGTGTTAGTAATGTACTTGTAGTGGCAGGAAGGACAGAGCAGTATTTAGAGAACACTTTCATTATCTGGGTGTATGCAATCTACTGTATCTGTGCTCATGGGATACTCCTGTATCATCCATGTGTGTGTGTGTGTGTGTGTGTGTGTGTGTGTGTGTGTGTGTGTATATATATATATATATATATATATATATATATATATATATGCTTGAAAACAAAAGCTCAGAACACTGGTAGATATTGGGGAGGGATTCTGGGCCCTTATTCTCACCCTCTCAGAGCTGTTTTCTCTTCTGTAAGTAAGGCATATTGTGACACTAACTCTCCTGCTATAGGCCCTTCTTTCCCTAAGTACCAAGACCCAGATGAACGATGGTGGCTCTGGTACCAGCTGAGATTGTTCAGGCTCTCTTGCATGTCAGAATCTTTGCATTTCTTAATGTACTTGTCACTGTGTAACTATTGCTAATCTTTTCTTCATTCAGTATGAGAAGGGAGAGTATTTAAAAACAATTGACATGACTGTAGACCTTTCTAAAGATCAGTTTTGTTTTAATATAGTCTTTTTTCTCTTTTTGCAGTGCTAGAGATTAAACCCACGACCTCACACATGTACACTTTACCCTGAGCTTCCCCCACAGCCAGCACATTAATATTTTCTCTCTCTCTTTCTTGCTTTGACTCATTGCTTGTGGAGTTGTATGGGATTAGGAAGATCCATAGCAGGAGAGGAAGTAGCTGCTTTGCTGAGGTTCTTGATTTTCTAAAAACATACATAGTAATTCCCCTTCTAGAAATCTCTTCTAAAAGCTATAGATCAGACACTCAGTATTCTTGTAGAAGAATATTGGTCAAAACCATAAATTGTACTACCCCAAATGTGGTAGAGCCACATTGTTTGTGGTAACCACATTGCACTAGTAGGCTGTTATTTGTTTTGTTTTGCTGGTACTGGGAATTGAACCCAGGGGCTCTCAACCACTGAGCTACATCTTTAGCCCTTTTTTACATTCTGTTTAGAGAGAGGGACTCACTAAGTTGCTGAGGGCCTCACTGAATTGCTGAGGCTGGCTTTGAACTCATGATCCTCCTGCCTCAGCCTTCCAAACCCCTGGGATTACAGGCATGCACCACCACTCCCGGCACTAGGCTGTTTTAAAGGATATAGAGCTAAGTTTCAACCTGGACAAATCATAAATACATATGTTGTACTAAAAGCAAATTGCAAAGGATTTACACAATATATAGAGTATGATACCATTTATAAGGAACAAGAATTTATATTTGTGTAGTTTTGAAAATGCAACTACTCTTTAGAAATGTCAGTGCTATGAAAGAACAAAGGCAGCAAAGGAGCCTTCAACATTAACATGGAGTAGAGAGAAATGACAACTAAATACATCTTTTTTCCTCTGAACTGAGGAAAAGAAGGCAATACTGCAAACATTATTTGGGATGATGGAATGTATGTTTGGACTATGAATCAGATGGTGTTCATGTGATACCACATGAGACTGGTTTGAATAATGATACTATATACTATAAATTGCTTGAGACTGAGCTTCTGACTAGGTTAGGAAATGTTCTTGTCCTAAATGGTTCAGGGGAAAGGGGGATATTTGTGTGAGGAAAAGAGCATGAATAATAAAGCAAAGGGCAAAATGTAGACTTTGGCAAATTTAATGAAGAGTATATGGGAGTTCTTTGCAGTTCTGTTAAGTTTTTTCATGAGTGAAGTAATAAAAATTTCAGTTACCAACAAGTGAAAAAAGATGCTTTGTGCTGTTTATTGACATACGAAATATAAAGAGCAACTGATGGAATGTCCTCTAATTTCAGTGGAGAAAGTCCTGTGGTCCAGGCTCCAGCAGCCTGAGCAAAGGCCCAGAAGCCAGTATGGCAAAACTGTTAAGATTTATGTTGGGTGCTAGGTTCATGGGTTATTAATATAGTATTCTCAACTTTATGTTTGAAATAAAATTTTAAATGTAGTTACAAAATTATGAAAAAAATATATATATATCTGAGTGGTAGTATTATGAAGCCTTTATATTTTCTTTTTTAAAGAAAAAGTGTTCAGGGTTGGGGTTGACTCAGTGGTAGAGTGCTCACCTAGCACATGCAAGGCTCTGAGTTCAATCCTCAGCACCACATAAAAATAAATAAAAATAAAAGTATTAAAAAAAAAAAAAAAGAATGGAGCCAGGAGGTAGGGAAACTACCATGAGCATTTAAAAAAAATGTTCATAATATTAAATAAAGTACAAAATTATGGAAACAAGATGCCACACTCTAAAAATTGTGGGGGGGGGCTGGGGTTGTGGCTCAAGTGGTAGCGCGCTCGCCTGGCATGCCTGAGGCACTGGGTTTGATTCTCAGCACCTCATAAAAATTTTAAAAATAAAGATATTGTGTCTACCTAAAACTGAAAAGTAAATATTTTTTAAAAATTTTGTGTGTGTGTATGTATACTTATGTTGTTAATCTGGGAAGGACAGTGTCAAAAGTATTTATACTCTAGGGCTGAGGTTGTAGCTCAGTGGTGGAGCACTTGTCTCATACATATGAAGCACTGGGTTCAATCTTCACACCACATAAAAAGTAAATAAAATAAAAGCTTGGTTTTTTTTTTTTTGTTTGTTTGTTTTTCTATGTGGTGCTGAGGATAGAACTCAGTGCCTCGCTAAGCAAGCACTCTACCACTGAGCCACAACTCCAGCCCAAATAAAGGTATTTCTAAAAAAAGTATTTATACTCTAACCTATGGAATTATAAGTAACTTTAATATTTTACAATGTGTCTTCTAAATTCTTCAGGTTGAACATATATGAATTTTGTCATCCCAATAGGGAAAAACAACTTAAAGTTAATGGCCATTTGGGCTCATTCAAACTAGCCAACTAGGAAATGTAGACCATGTCCAGCACTACCTGCCACCCTCTGGGTCCTGTGCCACCCATGCCTGGTGCCCACATGACAGGTCATGTATTCCTTGCAGATTGGCTTCACCACAGACCCTCGGATGGCCCGTTCCTCCCCCTACCCCACTGATGTAGCACGTGTGGTGAATGCCCCCATTTTCCATGTGAACGCAGATGACCCTGAAGCTGTCATGTATGTGTGCAAGGTGGCAGCTGAGTGGAGAAGCACCTTCCACAAGGATGTGGTTGTTGATCTGGTAAGTGATGCCAGGGTGAGAATGTCTAAGGAGAGCATTGCCTGCCCCCTTGCTATTAGTATCTAAATCTCCTCAGGGCCCTCTAGAGTGCCAGGCTTCATCTAGCTCCAGAATGTTCATGCCAAGCCCCATACCCAAATACTCTCCAGGTAGGAGCTGTGGGGATGAAGAGAACTATTTATGGGCCCATCTGGTCCTTTCATGGGACAGCATGGTGAATAAAGAGTTCATACTCCCAAATCACTTTCCTTTTATCTCATTTGATAGTCAGAGCAACTCTTCTGTGTAAAGGAAAGGTTCCTATTCTAGAGGAAGTACACTCAGGCAGAGTAGACACCTGACATGTTGGTATTACATAGTAAGATAGGGCAATTGCCCCTATAGCACTCTTTCTTGAGACTAGGCATGGTGTCTCAAGTCTTCTCTTGCTGCTCTAACCAGGTATGTTACCGGCGCAACGGCCACAACGAGATGGATGAGCCCATGTTCACACAGCCTCTTATGTACAAGCAGATCCGCAAGCAGAAACCTGTGCTACAGAAGTATGCAGAGCTGCTAGTGTCCCAGGGTGTGGTCAACCAGCCTGAATATGAGGTGTGTCCTGGCAGGCCTCACACTAGGACCCAAGTGAAAGCATGTGAAATATTTACTACTGTAACATTTCAGTGCATAACTTCTTGGAGCATCTAAACTACCAAAATTCTTTACAAAGGAGATGAGCCCTCAAAGGAGTGTTTTGGGGAAGAGAAGGGTATTCTAGAGGTGAGGTAGTGACTGTCCAATAAATTTTCTCAGTTGATACAGATTATGTGGGTGAGATGCAAGTGAATCGTTCAGTTTGGTGAAGGGCCCAATGTGATCTGGACAGGGAATTCTGGCAAAGTAAGTGAGGAAGCCCCTATAGGACATACAAGAAACTGTGAGATGGTAGAGCAGACCAGAGTCCATAAAGGATAGTTGCTAGCAACGTAGATCTGGAGCCCAGTCCCCTCAGGGCAGCATAGGAACTGTGTGAATTGAACCAATTTTAAGAATGTAGGGGTCAGAGCTGGGCTTAGTGGCACACACCTATAATCCCATCTACCCCAGAAGCTGAGTCAGCCTGGGAATTTAGCAAGACCCTGTCTCAAAATTAAAAATATAAAAAGGACTGGGGATATATCTCAGTGCTAAAGCATCCTGTGAGCAATCCCTAATACTCAGAAACAACAGCAAAAAACAATTAGGGTAAGGGACTTAGAGTCAGCAGGATCTTCAGCCAACAAATATAGGGAAGAAACTTATCAGGAGCAAGAAGAATGGAATGTTGTAGATGCTCACAGACCTTAAAAAGGCTGTGCATTTTGTGGAGGAGCTGGCTTGGAGGCCGGTGAGTCTGAGGATATGCAGGGGGGTGTAGGGGTGTGTGTGGCAGGGGTACAGTGTATGCCAGACAGGGTGTGGTGGGCCCGTGCAGTGGGGGTGTGCTGTGCTCACTTGATTTTTCTGTGCCTGACCCTCCAGGAGGAAATCTCCAAGTATGACAAGATTTGTGAGGAAGCATTTACCAGATCCAAAGACGAGAAGATACTGCACATCAAGCACTGGCTTGACTCCCCCTGGCCTGGTGAGTGAGGAAGCAACATCACAGATAGACTCCTTTGAGAATCTGATGGGACCATGAAACCTCTTCCCAGCAAAAAAACTCCCACTCCTGCTGTGACCATAACATACAGTGTGTCTACCGTTGCAGCAAAGCCCCCTGTGGGCCCCAGAGTGCTCTCTGGGGAACATCATCCAGTCTTCACTATCTCTTACTCTGGGTCTCTCTATAGTCATGTTTTTGTCATAATTCATTTCCTGGAAGGGAGCAGCACTTCTGATCTGCTCTACAGACGTCCCTTCTAAAGCAGGTGGTGTGCCTTAGCCTGTCCTTGCTCTCTTAGGCTTTTTCACACTGGATGGGCAGCCCAGGAGCATGTCCTGCCCCTCCACTGGCCTGGAGGAAGATGTTCTGACCCATATCGGGAATGTGGCCAGCTCTGTGCCTGTGGAGAACTTCACCATCCATGGAGGTAAACAGTGCTGCACTTGGCCCAGGCTAACACCTCTGGTGCCCCACAGAGACCCACAGCATGCAAGGCCTCTGGGGTATGATCCTCCCACTACTCTCAACAAAGTCTTGCACTTGCTATGTAGCAAAGTAGAGACTGCATAGTCACCACTTGCTCAGCAAGTCAGGAAACCTTGACACTGTGTGTAAAGAAGGTTCTATCCTTTCTTACTGGAGCATAGGAAGTGAGGTGACCTGAGCCTGAAGTTTTGTGAATACTATATCTCTCCAGGGCTGAGTCGGATCTTGAAGACTCGCAAGGAGCTGGTGACAAACCGGACTGTGGATTGGGCTCTGGCAGAGTACATGGCATTCGGTTCACTCCTGAAGGAGGGCATCCATGTCCGGCTGAGTGGCCAGGATGTGGAGCGGGGCACCTTCAGGTACCATTTAGAGGCTTTTTTACCTTTAAAAGTCAGATGGAATGGAGGGGCTCTGGTGTTTATTTTCCAGAAGAAAATTGTTGCCAGCAAAGTTACTGATTCCTGGCTGTTTAGGCTGCCTTACCTTTTCCTAGATGTATTATGGATGCTCCTGTTAAGTACTAGGCAGGGTGCCACTTGCAGTAGCTGGCAAATACCAGGTTGCTGCTGATGAGTCTGTTGGTGCTGCATCTGTCAGTTGCCTGATAGATCAGTTGCTCCTGTTTATTAATCCTAATGTTCTGCTTCAGCCACCGCCACCATGTGCTCCATGATCAGAATGTGGACAAGAGAACCTGCATCCCCATGAACCACCTCTGGCCCAATCAGGCTCCCTACACTGTGTGCAACAGCTCACTGTCTGAATATGGTGTCCTGGGTGAGTGCCCACCACCCCCCTCATCCACAGTCCTCATTGCCTGGTGGCTGATGTCTCAGACGTGTCTTTCTTTTGTGTCTGCATTATAGGCTTTGAACTGGGCTTTGCCATGGCTAGCCCTAATGCGCTGGTCCTCTGGGAGGCCCAGTTTGGTGACTTCAACAACATGGCCCAGTGTATCATTGATCAGTTTATCTGCCCAGGGCAGGCTAAGTGGGTACGACAGAATGGCATTGTGTTGCTTCTGCCTCATGGCATGGAGGGCATGGTAAGTCCCTACTTTTTCTCACAAGACCCAGACCTGGGGAAGGACTTGCCTAGGACCCCCACCCCAAAGACCCAAGTGCTCTCCTGGCATTTTCCACCCATCTTAGTTGGAAATGCCACTTTGAAAGACAAGAGCGACTCATTTGGATGCAAGCAGCATGTCCGTGCCTTAATGAACAATAGTGATATTGATGCAGACCCTTCCCTCCAATGCTTGCAGGCGTCCAAGGGACACTTGCTTTCCTCACAATCCCCACCCCCACCTCCACACCTTGTAGGTAGGAGGAAGAGAAATTGAATGAACTCTGCCCTTGGCAGAGGAAAAAAACAGAAATAAGCTAATAAAGGAAGAGAAACAGCAAGTATAGCAGATATCGGCATGCAAGAATTTCCAAACTCACTTGTATCTGTGGTTTCAGGGTCCAGAACATTCCTCCGCCCGCCCAGAGCGTTTCCTGCAAATGTGCAATGACGACCCAGATGTCCTTCCAGTGAGTAGAGTAGGCCTGCTTCCTGGGACATTTGGTGGGGACCTTGGGAAGGAAAGTTCATCTGGTTGTTTTGAGGTGTCAGACCTTGGTTTGGTTGTCCCTTCTTTGTTCTGGGAGCTTAAGTGGGTAAACCAGTGTGGCCTCATGCCTATTGGTCTCCCTGAAATGAGTGGCTTTCTAAGGGCACAGAAAATAAAGATGCAAGAGCTACTTTCCATTTGCCTCCTTCTGTTGCTGAAACCACAGAAATTGCTGTGTAGACAGACTTCAAAGGGGAAAATTTGGGGATAGTGTTAAAAAGCTCAAAGAAGGGCTGAGATTGTAGCTCAGTGGTTGAGTGCTTGCTTCATATGTGGGAAGCACTGGATTCAATCCTCAGTAGCACATACATACATAAATAAATAAATAAATAAATAAATCAGACAAATAAATAAATAAAACAGACATGGACACAATCATCTACATCTAAAAAAAATTTGACAAAAAAAAAATTTCAAAGAAAGGACTGAGAGTACATACAGTGGTAGAGTGCTTGCCTAACATTCATGAAATCCTGGGTTCAGTCCCTAGCATCACCCGCTCCAAAAAAAAATGCTCAAAGAAAATTATTGAAAGTCAATTGTAAGGAATGTTAGAATTGTCTCCTAAAATAGCATCAGTTCCAGGGGTTGGGGTTGTGACTCAGTGGTAAAGCGCTTGCCTAGATTCCCAGCACCACATTTAAAAAAACAAACAAAATAAAGGTCTTGTGTCCATCTACAACTAAAAATATTTTTAAAAAAAAATAGCATCAGTTCATGCTGGGCCTTCAGGTGGCTACAAAAGGTTAAATGGGACTAAGACTTAGGATGTAGAGATAGTCCTGCGAGCTTGCTTGCTCCACTGTACTCATTAGTGTCTGCTTGAGCCTCCAGGTGAGTTAGGTACCTGAGGGTGGAGCTATGAGGCCTCTCTGCCCCCATGTGGTCCCAATCTCCCAAGCAGAATGTGCAGTGCTACTGCCTGACCTCTCATTCCTTCCAAATTGCAGGACCTTATGGAATCCAACTTTGACATCAATCAGCTGTATGATTGCAATTGGGTAGTTGTCAACTGCTCTACTCCGGGCAACTTCTTCCATGTGCTTCGACGGCAGATCTTGTTGCCCTTCCGGAAGCCGGTCAGTGGCGGAGTCCCCCTACTTTGACCAAGTCTGGCCTCAGAATGACCCAGGGCCTTACCCCTGCTATATTGACACAGAGAAGAAGGGCTCCTCTTACTCTGAATTGGTTAGCTGGTGCCTATAAAGGGAGTTATGGACATGATGTGGTGTCAGGGAGCCAGATCTCCCACACACATACATATACACAGCTGGGTCTTCACATGCTGCTAAGCACAACATGCAGAGATCAGAGGAGAGTGTAGGCCCCAACATATTGGAGAGAATAGATGTGTAAGCAGGTCATCATAGGTAGTGTACTGAGTTCTAGAATAGAGATGAGCCCCTTTAGGATCCAAGGGAGTAGAGGGACCCCAGGAAGTAGTTCCTGAGCTGGGTGTCAAAGGGTGAGTAGAGCTAGGTAAGTAGGGCCAGTGGGAAAAGTGATCCAGGTAGAGGAAGGAGTGTGACGAAAGGTCCAGGGAGAACCCTGCTGTCCTGGGATACTTCAAGGGTGAGGAGTGTAGGGGGCTTACAACTCATGTATCACCAGCAGCTTGCATCCCAAGGGACAGGATAGCCTCGTGCTTGGCCTCTCATAACATTAAATGGGCTGTGGGTATATTTGCTCTGTGACTACCAAGGAGAGGCTCAGGGCTCTTTCCAGTAGGCCTGAGGGCTCAGGACTGGGTCAAGACTGCCCTGGAGAGAATGGACACCCATTGAGGGGAGGTGAATAGCAGAGAATGTGTCGTCTGCTTTTTCCTCCTCTACCTCTTCTGATTGAGGCTCTGTTTATTACTGGAAAGGCAGGCTGTGTTATCCGTCTTGAGGTCATAGCTTAGGTGGCCTTTGCTTTTTACCTTCCTTCTAGAATTTTCGTTTTTGGGGCAGGGCCCCTGAGAATTGAATCCAGGGGCACTTTACTACTGAACTACCTCCCCAACCTGTCTTTTATTTTTATTTTGAGAGAAGGTCTTGCAAAGTTGCTTTAGGGCCTAAGTTACTGAGACTGGCCTTGAACTTGTAATCCTCCTGCCCCAGCCTCCAAAGTTGCTAGGATTATAGGCGTGTACCACCATGCTCAGCTTGCTGTAGAATCTTTTAAGACCCAGTTCATCATGAGCCTATTCTGTCTTTCAGTTAATCATCTTTACCCCCAAATCCCTGCTGCGCCACCCTGAGGCCAGAACCAACTTTGATGAGATGCTTCCAGGTAGGTGTGAGGGGAATGGGCATTTCCTGGGAAGGTTCTTTGCTATTCTGTGGGGCTTGCAAAGCTTTTATTTATGAATCTCCCTGAGGTCAAGACCCAGTGCCCCAGGACTACACTTAAGTGAGTCTAAGATTATTATAAGTTAGGGCTGTTGCCCATGGTGTCCTCCAGCAGCTCACCCCAGACTCAGAATTCCAGGTCTCCTAGCAAGCCCTGTGGGATAGAAAAAGACATGGGAGGTGGTTCTGTGAGTTCTGGTGTGAAGTGAGGCCAAGGCTTGAGGTTTTATGGACAGTGGCAAGCAGGGATTGACAGCCTGCAGCTGCCCAGATATCCCCAGGGTCCACAGCTCCTCCTGGCCACCAAGTTACCTTATGTGAGTAGAATCATATAGTACAGTGACAATATAGAGGAGAATGGGACCCAAATGTAAATATGAAATATATGTTTCACAAATGAATTGTATCTTTCATCTGTACACATGGCCTTGAGGGTATTTTTATTAATACTTTCAGCGAACCCGCATTTTGATTGCAACTTATCACATGAGGTCAGATGTGGGATTTTCCACTTTGGGCATCATGTCAGCACTTAGTTTTCAGATTTTGGAGTTTTTAATATTAGGGATGTTTTCCAGGTATGGTGATGCCTACCCATAATTCCAGCAACTCAGGAGGCTGAGGTAGGAGGATCTCAATACAAAGATGGCCCTGGCTCAGAATACAAAGGGCTGGGGATGCAACTCAATGGTAGAGAGCACCTGGGTTTAATCCCCAGTACCAGAGCAGAAGAAAAGAATATTAGGGCTAAATGCAATGCATGTACCTGTAATCCCAGCAGCTGAGGCAAGAAAATCCCAAGTTTAACACCAGTCTGGGTGACTTTGTGAGACCCATGCATAAAAAATAAAAAGAACTAGGGATGCGGCTCAGTGGTAGAACACCCTTAGTTTCAGTCCCCAGGCAAAAAAAAAAAAAAAAGATAGGAGTGTTTCCCTGTATTTGTGTGGGTGTTCATTCCTAGTACTATACTGAATCCAGAGTTAGTTATACATACTAATACAAGCACTCTACCACTAAGGTACATCACCAATCTTTGTTGTTTTGTACTGGGGATTTAACTCAAGGGCAATTAACCACTGAGCCACATCCCCAGCTCTTATTATTTTTATTTTGAGATGGGTCTCACTAAGTTGCTTAGGCTGTCCTCAAACTTTCAATCCTCCTGCCTTGGCCTCTCAAGTCACTGGGATTACAGGCATGCTCCACCACACCCAGCTCAAGTCCTTTTTAAATTTTTTTCACTTTAAGATGGGATCTCGCGGGCTGGGGATGTGGCTCAAGCGGTGGTGCGTTCGCCTGGCATGCGTGCGGCCCGGGTTTGATCCTCAGCACCACATACAAACAAAGATGTTGTATCCGCCGAGAACTGAAAAATAGATATTAAAAATTCTCTCTCTCTCTCTCTCTCTCTCCTCTCTCACACTCTCTTTAAAAAAAAAAAAAAGATAGGATCTCGCTAATTTGCCTAGACTTCAAATTTGTCATTCTTCTGCTTCCACTTCCCAAGTAACTGGGAGTATGGGCATGTACAATTTCTTTTCTATTAAAGGGTAAACAATATTCCATTCTGTGGCTAAACCACATTGTGTTTATCCATTCATTGATCAATGGATACTTGGGTTGCTTCCATATTTTAGCTCTTGGGAATAATGCTGCTTTGAACATGAGTATACAAATATTTCTTTAAAGCTCTGCTTTCAGTTTTTTTGGGTACATACCCAGAAGTGGCATTGCTAGACCATATGGTAATTCTATTTTTGAGGAACTGCCAAACTCTTCCACAATGGCTATGCCATTTAGCATTTCCACCAGCATTGCACAAGAGGAATTCAATTTTTCCACATCTTTCCCAACATTTCTGTTTGTGTATGATTAATTTTTCAGTTTGTTCATTTGTTGTTTAATTTTTGTCCAGTGTGCTGTATACTTGTTATACACAATGTGTTTTGCAAAGCACTTATGGTCTGAGCAGATCCAGGCATCAGAGGCTGGTGAAGTGGAAGCACCTCAAACCCTCAGAAACCATCTGGGGCATTATGAGCATAGCCCTATCTCATGGATCCTCCCTTCACCCACAGCAGTAATTCCCTGTCCATTGGAATTGTCTTATAGGAACCCACTTTCAGCGGGTGATCCCGGAAGATGGCCCTGCAGCTCAGGCCCCAGACAAAGTCAAGAGGCTTCTCTTCTGCACTGGCAAGGTGTATTATGACCTCACCCGAGAGCGCAAGGCAAGGGACATGGCAGAGCAGGTGGCCATTACAAGGATTGAACAGGTAAGGACAGGAGACATGGCATCTGAGTGCTATTATCCGCCCTCTGGACTATCAGGGATCTCGTGCCTTTGTAGAATATTATTTACTGAAGTTGGGAATCCTTAGTGCTTGACCTTTCTCACCTAGAACAATGACTGCCCTTTCTGAACCTCCAGCCTCCCTCCTGACCCTGCATGCCCTTTGAACATCCCTTTCTTGATCTGATCTGACCTTGCTCTCTCCCAGCTGTCACCATTCCCCTTCGACCTCCTGCTGAAGGAGGTGCAGAAGTACCCTAATGCTGAGCTGGCCTGGTGCCAGGAAGAACACAAAAACCAAGGCTACTACGATTATGTGAAGCCAAGACTTCGGACCACCATCGACCGCGCCAAGCCTGTCTGGTGAGCAAGAAGGGCCTATAGGACCTTCCCTCAGGCTGATGGGCAATATGGGAGTATGCTGGAGAGGGAAAAGTACCCACTGTGACCACTGCCTTACTGCTCCTTCTCAGGTATGCTGGCCGGGATCCAGCAGCTGCTCCAGCTACTGGCAACAAGAAAACCCATCTGACGGAGCTGCAGCGCTTCCTGGACACAGCCTTTGATCTGGACGCCTTCAAAAAATTCTCTTAGACGCTCCAGGGGTTACTTGGGCCACAGACCCCCCCACACATCCATGATGCCCATTGCTTCTCAACTAAAGAATAGTGCCTCAGCGCTGCCCACACCTCTGCCCCTCTCGCTGTGCCGCACACCACCACCCAGCCCTGCTCTCATAGGAATTAGACTGTTGGCCCCCTTGAGTGCTTTGCTGACCCTCCCCCACTCCAGATGCTGTCCAGCCTGTGCAGACTTCTCAAGCTGAGCAGTTTTTGTGGAGGCAGGGGGAACAGGACAAGGAAAAGGAGCCCCACAGGATGGTCTTGGGGAGGGTCAGCTCTAAACAGCCCCTCCCCACCATATCATCTCCCAAGCAGAAGCAGGACCTCAGGTGACTTCCCAGGGTGCTGGAGTCTTTGTCACCCAACAAGGCACAGATCCTGCACTGGAACCAAGGAGTTGTTTTGCTTACTCGGGCCTGGCCTAATATATTAAGCCCCAGAGGAATCATAGCTGGCATGGTAGGCCTCAGCCGTGGGGTGAGATGAGGATAACAGGAAAGTGGGGGAGCCCTCGACCTGACCTGGCACAGTGGGGTTAGGTTCAATTGTGCAGTGACCATCTCGGCTGCCTTTCCCTTCAAGGGTTCTGGGCTGTGCATGGGGGTCATGCCCCATCCATGCTGCCCGGGGCCAGGCAGCCCCTGGAGCCCACAGACACCCTGTAGGGCCAGTAGCCCTCTTGGGTCCCACAGTCAGGGCACTGACTGGCTGTAGCTGTTGGTCTTGCTGACCCCAACTTCCTTCTCAGACCCCCCCACCCCAACCACTCCACTTTTTTTTCTGCTCTTTCCCTTAAACACAATGGAGACTTTCAATGCATCCTTTTCTTTTCTGTGCCAAAGCAGGTCAGAGGCAGGAGAGAGGGATGGGTGAGGGCTGGGTGGGCCAAGGGGCCAGCTGCCCTTTGTTCCTTACTTTGACCTTCACAGGGACAGATCTGATTTATTTATTTTGGTTAAAAAAGAAATAATAACTTTGCATTGTACTGGCTTGACCCATAAACTAAGTTATCCATGAACTATCTGCTGCTGTTCTGTGTGCTCCAACTTCTCCCCAGGGAACAGGCTCAGCCAAGCCTCTCTTAACCTGCCTGGGTAGCAGCCCCTCCTTAATGGATGGGGAGTGCCAGCCACCACCTGCTCTGCTTCACAGTGCACCAGTGGCCCTGTACAACCCCTCACATGAGTAAGGTGTAGATTATTGCAGCCTCTTTGAGCCTTCTCTTCCTTGGGTCCACCTAAACAAAAAGTGCTCTGGGCATCTGTTTCAGTCAGTATGCCTGGTAGGCTTATCTTATTGACAGTTATTAGCCCAAGCAGCTCTTCCTACCTGAAGGTGAGATCTCATACCAACACAAATTCAGGGTTCCTCCTGGTAAAGAGCCCAGTCTCCAGCCCGTACCAAGCAAGCCAAGCCCTGGCCTGCCATGGGGTCCTGGACCCAGGACTTGCTCTCTAGGTAGTACCTGCCCTGACCCTTGCCCTGTCACCTCTTCAGAATCTTATTTCTCCTGCTATCCTCTTGCAGTGTGACTCAAGAATCTTGCAATCACAGCATGACTGGCAACTGTACCAGGAAAAACAGGTTCCTGGTATGGGAACAGCTGCCCTATCTGCAGAGCTACAAAGGTCAGGGTACTCCTTTGCATCTGGCTGTGGTCATCATACACTCTGTGTATCTGACATGGTCCACAGACAAGGGTGGATCAGATGTACATAAGCTGCCCTGGGCCTGGAAAGATTTCTGGCCTGAGTCCTACAGAGGATCATGACATTCACCAGACTCCATTCTCTGTCTGGGTGTTGGGCCCAAGGCAGTTGCCACAGCCAAGGTGGGGCTCACCTTTCAGGCTGGCAGGGATGTAAGACATCACATGAACAGAGCCTAGACTGATTCTGAGGGCCTGAGAACGTTTCTCAGAAAGGGGCTCCAGTTGATTATTGAAGCAGCTCAGTGTGGTGACCCTTAGATCACTGACCACAGGCCCTTCCAATTGGAATTACTGGAGTAAGCAGGGGAATCTCAATGAGTTCTCTACATGTGGGTCTGCAGCCCTGAATACGCAAGAAGAGAACTTGGTAAGAGCTCCGGAAAGACCAGGGACAGTCAGGCCATACAGTCAGATGCCATTGCTGATGGATTTTACTGCTGAACAGAGTACTCAACATTACCAATCAGATGGTTCCCAGTTGATTTTGTTCTGCTTCACTTTTTTGCCATTCTGGACCAAACAGGGTGCATATGTTAAGCAAGCACTCTACCACAGAGCTACACCCCAAGTCCTCTGCTTCAGTTTTCAATTGTCCTCTTCCCCAAAATGGGAAAAGAACAGTTGTTAGAAGGAAGAAATTCCATGTAGTCTTGGAAGCATTCTGCATGTTAGATGAGACTAGCGGGCTGGTATTGGCTTTTGTGTGTGCAAGTGTGCTATGAAGAGAACAGTAATGACACAGGGCAAGGCCTTGGGACAGCAAAAGATAGGGTGGCGGTAGGCATGAGGGGTGTTATGTGTGAGGGGCTGAGGCACAGACACACTGCCTGGACCTGATGCCCACTTACCTGCACCCACCCTTTGCTTGAACTGAAAGTACAGGGAGGCCTCACCTCAGTCTCTGAGGTGTTCTCAAGGCTCCTGAATTGTTGCCAGTGGGGTAGGGCAGACAAGGATGCTAAAAACCTGCCCTACCTATGTCACTGTTAGGACCAGAGTCCAGACCTGATATGACTTCCTTTTTCTTTTCTGGATTCAAAGGCCCTTAATACGTGGACCAGATGCAAGTCAGTGAGATTATCAGCTTGCTCCGTGAGAATGGGGGCTTCAGAACCAGGCCAGAGATCTTGTAGTACCCCATTGTGTAACACCTGTTAGATGAGCTAGCACCTTGCTGAAGAAGAGCACCACTTGTTCCATTAATTCAAGTGTGGTCCAAGCCCTAGTTGCCTGGGGGCAGCCAAGTGATAGCTTAGGCTTCACTCTGTCCCAGTTTGTCCACAGTTGAGGAAGAAGGATGCTGGCACCACGAAACTAACTGGGAGGCCTAGCACCCTAATTTCCTTTCCTTTAGTGAAAACGGTCAATTGCAATGAATATTCAGTACTCCTTAGTAGTACTAACTTTGGTGTTAGTAAGTTCCCCATTGAAATAGAATTCAATCAGGATTGAACTGAACAAAGACAATAGATGATTGCCGAGCACAGTGTTGCACTCCTGTAATCCCAGTGGCTCAGCAGGCTTAGACAGGAGGGTCTCTTGTTCAAAGCCAGCCTCAGCAAAAGCTAGGCCCTAAGCAACTCAGTGAGACCCTGTCTCTAAATAAAATACAAAACAGGACTGAGGATGTGGCTCAGCGACCACATACCCCTGAGTTTGACTCCTGCTACCTAAAAAAAGGGATTCTGTGATCTTCCCACCAGCGATTTTCCACACAAGTATCCTTTTTGCAAGATCCAGTGTTCACACTATCATACCTGGCTTACTTCATCCCCAAAACAAATTACCAGAGGCTTCCACAAATGAGGTATCCTCTCCAGCACATCTGCAGGGGTTGCTTTACCTGAAGCCCTATGTCCTCACCCTCCTCACACACCTCTTCATGTTCCCCCGCCACCCTAGTCTATGGGCTCAGGGCCACAGTCTTGGTGTCAGGTAGCCATGGGAACCACTGAGGTTCCCCAAATGCACAGGTAAGTCCAAACCCCTGGCCAATGTTCTTAACCCTGTCCACTTGGGTCAAGGAGCTTGTCAGGCTTGGGACCTACAGAAACCATCTCCTTGCCAACCCTCACATCCCAGAGCTGGAGCTCCACTGGGCCAGGACTGTCCTTAGGGCTCCTCAGCCCAGTGGAATTCCTGCCCTGCCCTGACCTCTGCCCTGTCCATCTAGGAAACCACCTTGGTAGGAAAAGTTCTGCTGAGGAGAGGTCTAGGCAGTCAGGTGTGGCCACCTGAGGGAAGCACCAGCAATTGGGGCTGTTCCCTTCTTGCTGGCCCTTTACCTCATTTTTTTGGGCACCTCTAATGTCCCAAGTGCTGACTCTTGGCCTTAAGGACAGGGTTTAAGCATTTCAATTCAATGAAAGGTCTGGGTTATGGATCAAGGAACAGATTTTCTTAATTCTGGAGTCAGCAACTAACTCAGGAACAGAGTAGGAAGGTAAAGAGGGAGCTCTGTGAACATCTTATGCATTCAAAAGCCCTGAGGTCTGAGGGACCAGATGCCACCTACACCCAAGGTGTTGGAAAGGAGTAGGTAGAGCCAGGTACAGGGGAGACAAGCGGCAAGAAGACTAACTCGCCCTGCTGCAAGAAACCAAAAGGCAGATCACAGGGGTGGCAGAAAAGCAAGAAGGAATATCAGGGAGGCTTTGAGATGTCAGATCAGAGCCAGGCATGTGCTCCGGGGACTGATAAGACAGTGGGAAGAAGGAAAAGGACAGGAACAGGTACCACCCACCCCCAGATTTCATCCACTTGTTAGCCAGACCAGTGGCCTAGAAGTGCCCTTCTTCTGCTGGTCTCTCCAGGGCCATATGGAGTCCAATTAGATCCTATGTCCCTTGTAGAAAGCCAGCAGCTCACCTCCCCACCAGTGGATCACAAAAGGAACCCTCCTTCCCCTCACTCCTCCCTTCTCACAGGGTGCCAGGCTGCCCAGTATCCTGCATTTCTGGAGAGGAGCTGATACTATGTCCCGGCCTCTTCACATCCTCTGCCTGGGTCCCTCCCTTCCCCTTTCTGCAGAGTCTGCTCCCTCCCATCTCTGACTTGGCTGGTGTCCTCCCAAATAAGCAGTGTGCCTAGCTAGCATGTGTCAGGGACTCCCTCAAGCCTCCAGGATAAAGGGAAACTGCTTGTCTATTGAGTTTCCCATTAACAAGGGTGAAACAACAGCAGAGGCCAGGAGTGTTTGCAAGAGGGGCAGAGGGTTCTGGCCTCACATTTGCAAATTGTCCTGTGCTTCTTCCAAGATGCAGGATCACAGCAAACTAGGTTCTGCTTAGATTTCCCTAAGCTGGATGGGCTCCCTCAGCATCCTCCCAACACCTCATCCAGTACACTTTCACTAAGCTGCCTCCTTGCTACATTCTGGGTACAGAAATAAGTGTTGGGAGACATGAGCAAAGGGAGGCCTGACATGCTCTAGGACCAGGGAGCCAGACACCTACTCTTGGGACTCAAAACACCGCATTCATTTTGGACATTTTAAGAACCTTTTCCTCCAAACTCCGTCACCCAGCGGCTGGTCACTTCCAATTCCCCACAGACACTCCCAGAGTATGAATGCAGAGCTCACTTTTCTGGAACCCAATTCTTGGTCACCCTTAAGGGTTTTCTCTCCTCTATCATCCTGTGGTCCCCTCTGCTCATTTTTGACTCTGCAGCAGGATGACAATGTTGCTCCTTCCTTTGTTTTAAAGCCTCTTAGGATGGCCCAGCCAGGATTTAGGATTGAGATGTTGCATTTCAATTAATGAACAGTTACTCACTGATTAACAAAGGTAACTGGTGGTCGTCTTGACAAGGGTGCTGGCAGATGTTAATCAATGGAGGATATGCCAAGTAGAGAGAGGAAGTAACATCCTTGCCTTTGGAAACCTCACAGGGAGTCCAGGCAAGCAACACACATCTATACCTATGTGTGCATCTAGGTATGGCCTAGCCTCCCAGGAAGGCCCACACTGACTGCAGCACAGGCAGGTTAGTTAGGATGGGGGTCGTAGTCAATGACTCAGCCCAGGTGACTTGGGTTAACCTAAGGAGGGTTTTCAGATATTTCCATGCAGCTGGCGAGGAATATGAGGAGCACTCTAGGCCAGAAGCCATGAGCAGACATACAGGTGCCACATGTCATCAGACAGGGGGACAATTAGGGGACTCAGGATGGAACACATGGGCAAAGTTCACATTTGGATCATGTTACTGCCGGCAGCGATTGTGCATAGCCCTGGAAATGGAGAAGAAAAGCCAGATGCGGTGGTGCATGCCTATAATCCCAGCAGCTCAGGAGGCTGAGGCAGGAGGATCACGAGTTCAAAGTCAGTCTCAACAACTTGGGGAGGCCCTAAGCAACTCAGCAAGATTCTGTTTTTAAACAAAATACAAAAAAGGGCTGGGGATGTGGCTCAGTGGTTGAGCGCCTCTGAGTTCAATTCCCAGTACCAAAAAAAAAAAAAAAGAAAGAAAGAAAGAAAGAAAGATCAAAGGGTAGAAGGGAAGGAGGGGGGACAGTGAGAATGACTTCCAGAGAAAGTAGATTAGAAGCAGCATCCAGTGCTATCCTGGGAGATGTGTGGGCTCCCGCTGGACATGGCCATGACTGGTTTCTCTTCACTAAGCCAGGAAAGACAGACCCAGGACTGAAGCTTATTAAATATTACACATGGGCCCTGTAGAATGGGGCTTGCCTGGGGGTGCTGGGGTCAGTTAATTGACAGGCCATGAGGGACAAAGAGTGGCAGGGTCAAGAGAAGATGAGAAAAAAAAAAAAAAAACTCCATCACCCAGATGATGAGAAAAATACTAAGACCACGGCTGGATAGGCTAGCCATGGTGCCCATTAGCCCACTTGTTCTCTGGGGGGGCCTAAGCATTCCCATGGGTCTGGCTGGGTTATGTTCAGTGGGGGTTAGGGATGGCCTCTCCTATTTGGTGACGGTAAAGAAAAGGCCCAGAGTAGGTACTGGCTCTCAAAGGGTGACTTGAAAATACTTGGAAATCCCTGTGGCTTGTTCAGGGGTCAACAAAATCAAGTTGATTTTCAAAACAGACCTTTGTTTCTTGTCCGTGTGGATCTTTGCACTAATACTGAAAAGGCAAGAGTGCCGGTGGAATCTGCTGGCCCAGGACACCAAACTGAGGCATCCCCATCATGTCCTGCCCCAAGATGCCCTCACAGAGCCTAATTTAAATCCATTAACCCCTTCTAGCTTCACTTCAGAAAGTCCTTGATAGAGCAATATAATTATTAATTTTATTAAGTCTCTATCCTTAAGTACACATCCTTCCAGTGTTCCATGTGACAAAAGGGAACGAGGACATGCCAGGCACCAAAGCCCAAATTTTGCCTCAGAAAGGTACTCCTGCAGTCCTGAGCAGAACCACCTCACAGGTGTCATTGTGTACTGAAAGGACAACCAGAGTACAAACTAGTTATGTACTCCCAGGGAGTGTGACCAACATTTAATCTAAAATCAAAGAAGTGAGGCTGCCACCTTAAGGAAAACAAACAGTATTTGTTACGAATAATATTCAAGCTTTTGTAAGAAAATGAGAATTTTGTAAAACTTGCATCACCGCTACCATCTTAGTGGTTTCTCTATATTTAAAAACATTTCTGATTAGTTTAGTGATGATATTGTGTAATTTTTGTGTAACATACTGAAACTTCCAAATTTTGGAAGATTTCTATAACTCAGTAAATCAATCTTCTAAATAACCACTATGTGATATTATGTATGTATAGATCCATTTAAAATGCAAGACAGGACATGGTTTGCAGTTTGTCTTTTCATCCTCCTGTATGTATGTATGTGTGTGTGTGTGTGTGTGTGTGTGTGTGTATAAATGTAGAATGCTGCTGAGCACCATGGTGCAAACCTGTAATTCTAGCCACTCAGGAGGCTCAGACAGGAGGATAGTGAGTTCAAAGCCAGCCTCAGGAATAGCACCAAGTAACTCAGTGAGACCCTGTTCTAAATAAAATACAAAATAGGGCTGGGAATGTGGCTTGTGGTCAAGTGTCCCTGAGTTCAATCCCCAATACCCTCCATGCATATATATATATATATATATATATATATATATAGAGAGAGAGAGAGAGAGAGAGAGAGAGAGAGAGAGAATGCTTCATGAATTTGTATGTCATCCTTGCACTAGAGTCATGCTAATCTCTGTATTGTCCCAGTTTTAGTATGTTTGCTGTGAAATCGACCACTTTTCATCCTCTTAACAGAGCAAAAGTTATTACTTTTGATAAAGTCAAATTTATTGATATTTTCTCTTATGAATTGTACTTTTAGCATCAAGTCTAAAAAGTTTTCATACAACCTTAGGGTCCAAACATTTTCTCCTGTATTTTTATTAAAAATATTATAATTTTGATTTTACACTAAGTTTGTGACTCATTTTATTTTATTTTATTTTTTTTTTTTTTTTGTGGTACTGGAGATTGCACCCAGGGTCTTAGGCATGCGAGGCAAGCACTCTGCAAACTGAGCTAATATCCCCAGCCCATTGTATCTCATTTGAGTTAATTTTTGTGTAAGAAGTGAGGTTTAAGTCAAAGTTCTTTTTTTTTTAAAAAAAACCATGGATACCCATCTGTTCCAGGGCCATTTGATGAAAAAGTCATCATTCCTCCTTGAATTGCTTTAGTACCTTTGTCAAAAATCAGTTGGAACTATGTGCCATGGCATACACCCTTGTAGTCCCAGCTACTCAGAAGACTAAAGCTGAAGGATTGCAAGATTGAGGCCAGTCTCAACAATTTAGTGAGGCCATAACTGAAAATAAGGTTGTGGCTCAGGGGTAGAGTGCTTGCCTAGCACATGGGAGGCACTGGATTTGATCCTCAGCATCACATAAAAAAATAAATAAAATAAAAGTATTGTGTTTATCTACAACTAAAAATATACATACTTTTTATAAAAATGGCTGGGGTCAATGGTAAAGCACCCCAGGTTCAAACTCCAGTACTGGAAAAAAATTAGTTGGGCACTATTTGTGAGGGTCTATTTCTAAGTTTGCTATTTTGTTCATTGATTTTTAGTTGTCAATGGACTTTTATTTTATTTATTTATTTTTTATATGGTGCTGAGAATCGAACCCAGAGCCTCACACATGTTAGGCAAGCACTCTACCACTGAGCTATAATCCCAGCCCACTGTTCATTGATTTTTATATTTATCCCTCCACCATTACCATACCTTTTTTATGGTACTGAGACTGAACGCAGTCCATACTACCTTGACTGTAAAACTTATGTAATAAATCTTGAAATCAGATAGTTTGATAGTACTGGGAATGAAACCCAGAGCGCTTAACCACTGAAACACATCCCTAGCCCTTTTTATTTTTTATTTTGAGTCAGGGTCTCACTAAGTTGCTTAGAGCCTTGCTATGTTGCTGAGGTTGGCTTTGAACTCGTGATCCTCCTGGCTCAGCCTCGGCAGCCACAGGGATTATAGGCATGTGCCGTGGTACCCAGCAATCTTTTTGCTATATTCTTTTCCAAAATTGTTTTAGCTGAAAGATATGAGCTACCATTACATACTTGTTAGAATGGCCTTAATCCAAAACACCGACAAAATGCTGATGAGGATGTGGAGCAATGGGAACTTTCATTCGTTGTTGGTGGAACTGCAAACTCGTGCCATCACTTGGAAAAGAGATCGACTTTTCTTACAAAGTGAAGCTTTCTCTTACAATACGGTCCAGAAATCGCACTCAGAGTTGAAAACTTACATCTACACACAAACACACACACACACACAAAAAAAAAAAAAAAAAAAAACTACATGAATGTTTATAGCAGTTTTGTTCATAATTGCGAAATCTTGGAAGCAGGCAAGATCTCTTTCAGTAGGTGAATGGACACGTGAATCATACCACACAATGGAATACTCCTCAGTAATAAAGAAGAATGAGCTATCAAGCCACAAAAAGACATAGAAGTATCTTAAATGTATACTGTTAAGTTAAAGGAGCCTATCTTATGAGGCTGTATGCTGTTTGCCTCCAACTACACGACATCTTGGAAAAGGCACAACTATGAAGACAGTAAAAACATCAGTTGTTACTAGGAGTCAGGGAGAGCGAGGGATTTTTAGGACAGTAAATCTACCCTGTATAATGCTATAGTGGCGGATACATGAGATTATGTATTTTTCAAAACATATACAGCTGTACAACCCTAAGGATGAACCCTAATATAAACTGAACTTTAGTTAATAATGCATCAATATTGATTCATCAACTATAACAAATGGACCATGCTAATAAAAGATGTTAATAGAGGAAATTACATGAAGAAAAGGGGAATAAATGGAAACTATGTACTTCCTGATTAATTTTTCTACAAACCCAAAACTCTTATTTAAAAAGTAATAAAGTCTATTACTTCAAAAACATTTTAGCTATTCTAACACCTTTGTTTTTTCCACACAAATTTTAGAGTAATCATTTCTGTATCTGAAAAAAAAACTCTATCATTTATTTCATTTGTAGCTTTCAGCATACAAGTCTGACACATGTTTTGTTAGATTTATACTTAAATAATTTTTATCACAGGAAAGGGGTCCAAAAAGGTTCCCCAGAAGGGAGAAAGTGACTTCAACTCAGCCCTGGCAGGTTCTTGACTTATACTACAGAAAGGAATTTCAGGAAATGTCAAAAGAAGCACAAATAGATTTATTTAAGAAAGCAAGGAGATTCATTGAGGAAAGCAAGCAGGCAATAGAGAGGAAACACACTCAAAGGAAGGTGTGTGGGGGCTAAACAGTGAAATGTGCTTTTGGGGTCTTGGGCTTGGCACCTTGGGTTAAAGCACCCAGGGGTACTTAATCACTGAGCCACATCCCCAGTCCTTTTTAATATTTTATTTAGAGTCAGGGTCTCACTGAGTTACTTAGGGCCTCTCTAAATTGCTGAGGCTGGCATTGAACCCACGATCCTCCTGCCTCAGCCTCCTGAGTCACTGGGATTACAGGCATGCACCACCATGTCTGTCATGGGATCTGCTTTTAAACTTTAAAATGGTGAGCATGAGAAGTATGTCGGGGTGGGTGACATCAGCCTGAGGGGCTCAGTCCTCTTAATCATGAAACACAGGGTAGGTCCCATGGTCTGTTTCCTTCAAGATCTCTAGGTTGATGTCGAGAATCAATAGACAAATTTTGAAATATACTCACTTCTAAGTTTCTAACAATGTTTTTTCCCCTTGATTTTATGTAATATAAAGAAAGTACATTATGTAAGCTAGCAGTGTATGTGGGTATGATTCATCTAGACTCATAATACCTAAGATTCAAAGGTTTTTAAAGAATCTGTCCTGGAGGAAAACATACTTGGGAAATAAGCTCATGGAGCCTTTCAGATTTAAAATTACAGTTTCTTTTCCCTTCCCTTAATTTCCTTTCTACCTATCCTTTTTCTTCTATCCCCCTCATTTTGTGTGGTTTTTAAAAGTGATTATAACTGACATTATGATTTAAATTTTTGTATCTACATGCTCATTGCTCATTATATATGGAAATATAACTCAATTTTGAACATTGATCTTGTATCTAGCAACCTGACTGAATTAACTATTAATTAAAAAAAAAAAGATTCCTTGGGATTTTCTACATACCCAACCACATCATTTCCAAGAAGGACAGTTTTATTCTTTCCTTTCCAATACTCATACTTTCTTTTTAAAATTTTTTAAATTCATCAGTGCATTATAGTTATACATAAGAAAGTTGCTATATTGGGGATTGAACCCAGGGGCACTCTAATACTCAGTCACATTCCTAGCCCTATTTTGTATTTTATTAGAGACAGGGTCTCACTGAGTTGCTTAGTGCCTCACTACATTGCTGAAGCTGGCTTTGAACTCACAATTCTCCTGCCTCCTTTAACTCTCCTGTAATTCTGGTGCAGCTGGGATTGCATGCATGTGCTACCATGTCCAGTTCCTTTTTATTCTTTATTTTGAGATTGAGCCTTGCTAAATTGCAGAGACTGACATTGAACTTGAGATCCTCCTACCTCAGCCTCCTAAGTTGCTGGGATTATAGGCATGTACCGCTATACCTGGCTAGTGGGGTTCATTTTGACATATTCATAAATGCATAAAACAGTTTTCTTCATTTCAATCCTTAATATTTCTCTTTTCCTCACCTACTCCCTCCCCTGATCTCCTTCTTCTCTATTGGTCTTCCTTCTGTTTGTTTGTTTTAATTGGTGCATTATAGTTATATATAAAATTGGAATGCATTATGATATAATCATACATGCATATAGTATAATTTGGTCAATTTGTTTTTGACATGGGTGATCTTTTATTTTCATTCACTATTTTTAATCTTTTTTTTTAGTTATTCATGAAAGTAGAATTATTTTAGTATATTATACATACATGGAGTATAACTTCTCATTCTTGTGGTTGTACATGATGTAGAATTACACTAGTCTTGTATTCACATATGAACATAGGAAAGTTATATCTGATTCATTCTACTGCCTTTCCTATTCTCATCCTCCCTCCCTTGCCTTCATTCCCCTTTATCTAATCCAATGAACTTCTATTCTTCCTTCTCCTCCTTATTGTGTGTTAGCATCTGCATATCAGAGAGAACATTTGGCCTTTGATTTGAGGGATTGGTTTATTTCACTTAGCATGATAGTCTTCAGTTCCATCCATTTACTAGCAAATGCCATAATTTCATTCTTCTTTATTGGCTGAGTAATACTCCACTGTGTCAATATACCACATTTTCTTTATCCATTCATCTGTTGAAGGGCATCTCGGTGGGTTCCATGACTTAGCTATAGTGAATTGAGCTGCTATGAATATTGGTGTGGTCCTATCACTATGGTATGCTGATTTTAAGTCCTTTGGGTATATGCCAAGGATTGGGATAACTGGGTCAGATGATGGTTCCATTCCAAGTTTTCTGAGAAATCTCCATACTGCTTTCTGTAATGGTTGCACCAATTTGCAGTCCCATCAGCAATATATGAGTGTACCTTTTCCCCCACATCTTTGCTAACATTTATTGTTGCTTGTATTCTTGATAATTGACCTTCTGAATGGGGTGAGATGAAATCTCATTGTAGTTTTTTTTTTTTACTTGATAATGAACACTTTATTGAAAGTTCTTTATTTTATATCTCATTTTTCTTCTTCCTATTAGTATTTCCCATGATTAATTCTTTTTTTAAAAATTTTCATTATTGGTTGTTCAAAACATTACATAGTTCTTGACATATCATATTTCATACATTTGATTCAAGTGGGTTATGAACTCCCATTTTTACCCCGTATACAGATTGCAGAATCACATCGGTTACACATCCACTGTTTTACATATTGCCATACAAGTGTCTGATGGGTTCTGCTGCCTTTCCTATCCTCTACTATCCCTCTTCCCTCCCCTCCCCTCCCATCTTCTCTCTCTACCCCATCTACTGTAATTCATTTCTCCCCCTTGTTTTTTTCCCTTTCCCCTCACTTCCTCTTATATGTAATTTTGTATAACAATGAGGGTCTCCTTCCATTTCCATGCAATTTCCCTTCTCTCTCCCTTTCCCTCCCACCTCTCGTCCCTGTTTAATGTTAATCTTCTTCTCATGCTCTTCCTCCCTGCTCTGTTCTTAGTTGTTTTGAATTTCATGTCCCTGATTACTAAGGATTTGAACATTTTTTCATATATTTATTGGTCATTTGTATTTCTTCTTTTGAAAGATGTCTCTTTAGATGGTTTGTCCATTCATTCAGTGATTGTTAGTTGTGTGTGTGTGTGTGTGTGTGTGTGTGTGTGTGTGTGTGGTGTTAGGTTTTTTGAGCTCTTTATATATTCTGGTTATCAATTCACTATCAGAATAGTAGCTGGCAAGGTTTTCTCCAGTTCTGTAGGTTCTCTTCACACTTGTGTTTGTTCTCTGTTCTATTTTTCATTTCTGTACTTTCCGTTCTGCCTTCCTATGGGGTTAAACATTTTTATAATTCCATTTTATTTATCTATGGTGCTTCCCCCCCTCCCCAGTACTGGGGATTGCACTTGGGTCCTTGTACATTCTAGACAAAGACTACCACTGAGTTCCATCCCTAGTTCCTCCCTCTGCCCCTGATTTTTTAAATTTTGAGACAGGGTCTTACTAAGTTGCCCAGGCCAGGATTGAACTTGTGATCCTCCTGCCTCAGCCATTGGAGAAGATAGAATTACAGATATGCACCACTGTACCTGACTGGGTCCATGATGCTTCATGACCATTGATATTCATCTATGCTATGGCTTCTTTATAGTATACCAAGTGGTTGCTACAGGTATTTCATTATATATACATATTATATTAGTCTACTGTGTCATCATTTTAGCAGTTCAAGTGAAGTGTTAACCTTTTTTTACATCCCTTTTCCCTGCTTCATTTATAAGACAATTTTTCTTTCTCTAACTTTAAATCCACATAGACATCATATAAGTTTTCTTTCAATTACCTAACATAATTTAAAAGACCCAAGATAAGAAAGAAGGTTTATTGAATGACTTTTTTCCTCTTTCTTTGTTAAGTTTTTCCTTCATCGTGATTTTTTCCCCTCCCCTATACTGGGGGTTGAACCCAGGGGCAGTCCGTCAATAACCTACATATCTCAGCTTTTTTTTCCTTTTTTTTTTTGTTTAATTTATTTTTTTGGTACTGGGGGTTGAACCCAGGGGTGCTCAACCACTAAGTCATGTCCCCAGCCCTTTTTTTATTTTGTCAGGTCCTCATTAAGTTGCTTAGGGCCTCAATAATTTGCTGAGGCTGGCCTTGATCTCATGATCCTCCTACCTCAGCCTCCCAAGCTGCTGGAATTACAGGCATGCGCCATAACAACTTTGCTACATTGACTATGCTGGTTGCAATTCTGCCTAAGGGTCCCAAGTTTCTGGTATCGTAAGTGTGCACCACCATGCCGGCTTCCTTCCTATTAGATAGCTTCCTTTAATTGTTCTTTTAAGGTAGGTCTGCTGGCAACAAATTATGTTAGTTTTCTTTCATCTGAGAAGATATTGATTTCCCTTAATTTTTTTTTTTTTTAATACCAGGCAGGGATTGAACTCAGGGGCACCTGACCACTGAGCCACATTCCCAGCCCTATTTTGTATTTTATTTAGAGACAGGGTCTCACTGAGTTGCTTAGTGCCTCGCAGTTGCTGAGGTTGACTTTGAACTCTTGATTCTCCTGTCTCAGCCTCCCAAGCCACGGGATTACAGGCATGCACCACCACGCCCGGCCCCCTTAATTCTTGATGGGTGTTTTTTTGCTGTATATAGGATTCTGTGTTGAAGTTCTTTGATTTTCAACCCTTGAAAAAAAAAAAATTTGCCACTTCCCTCTGGCCTCCATGTTTTATTTTTTCTGTTTTTTTTTTTTTTTCCACCAGGGATTGAACCCAGGGGCACTTTATCACTGACCCACATCCCCAGCCCTTTTTTATATTTTACTTGGAGACCGGGTCTCTCTGAGTTGCTTAGGGACTCACTAAATTGCTACTGGGATTACAGGCATGAACCACCACGCTTGCTGGCCTCTGTGCTTTCTGATAGGAAATTCTCTCTGATATCCATGGTCCTGCTGCTCTTTGGTTTTGGATGTTTGGTTATGATGTTTTTTAACGTTGATGTCTTTGGACTTATTCTCTTTGGAATTTGTTCAATTTCTTGAATCTGTAGGTTTATATCTTTGTCGTATTTGGAAAGTTTCCAGCCATTGTTTCTTTGAATATATTTTTCAGTTGCCCTCTCTCTCCTTTCCTTCCAAAACTCTGATGACACAAATATTAGATATTTTATTATAGTCCCATGTGACCCTGAGGCTCTGTTTATGTGTTTTCTTTCTGTTGTTTGGTTTGGAAAATTTCTACTGTTCTGTCTTCCAACTCCCTGGTCCTCTGTCCCCTCTATTCTGCCATTGAGTCCATCCCCTGAGTTTTAAATTTTTAGTTATTGTATTTTTTTTAATTCTAAAATTTCCATTTGGTTCTTCTTTTGGGAAGGGTACGGGAAAACTGAACCCAGGGGTACTCTACCACTGAGCAACAACATCCCCAGACTTTTTTTTTTTTAATTTCAGTTTTTTAAAAATATTTATTTTTTAGTTATAGGTGGACACAATATCTTTATTTTATTTTTATATGGTGCTGAGGATTGAACCCTGGTGCCTCAAGCATGGTAGGCGAGCACTCTACCTCTGAGCCATAACCCCAGCCCTTAATTTCAGTTTTTAAGATAGGGTCTTACTAAGTTGCTGAGACTGGCCTCAAACTTGCAATTCTCCTGCCTCTGCCTCACAAATCACTGGGATTACAGGCATACACTGCTATACCAGGCCCATTGGGTTCTTCTTCAGATTTTCTATTTCTTTATTTCCATTCCTTTTCTTTTTTAAAAATTTCAAGAGTGTTTATAACTGCTTGTTGAAACATTTATATGATGGCTAATTAAAATCTTCATCAGATAATTCTAATATCTTTGTCATCTTGGCGTTGTTACCTGTTGACGGTCTTCTTAAATTTAGTTTGAGATCTACCTGGGTTTGGGTATATGAAATGATTTTTAATTGAAAACCCAACATTTTGAGTATTTTGCTATGATACTCTGTATCCTATTTAAACAGTATTTTAAATGGATATTGTGCCACCATTTCAACAGGAGATGGTGGGGTGCCTCCTAAGCACTGCCAGGTGTGTATTTCTCACTGGCTTTTGGAAGTTTTGGAATCTATGGAAGTTTTCTTTGTTGCAGCTTGGTGGGGTGGGAATTCCTGCTTCATGCTAAGCCTCCACATAACATCTCCCTGACTGGATCTGAGCATCTTGCTATGGTACTGAGGGAGATATAGAAGGGCTTGGGCAGTCTGGGCAAGATGGTGGGTGAAGAAGTCCAGGGCAAGGCCAGAATAAAGGAGCATGCAAAGGGTCTTCCGATGAGGTCAACTTCCTGCTTGATAAAAGTACTCGTGGTCACAAGCAGGGGATTCAACCAAACAGACACTTCTGTATTCATGTTCCTAAGCAGGGGATCCAATAGAAAAACGCAAATAGACACATGGACAGAGGAGACGGCCATCAATAATAGTGAGGAGTGGGTGGAGAAGATAAGCAAAGGAGGAAATTCCAAGATATAAAAAGATCGGGCCCAAACTCCCCCACCAGATTCCCAGCTCTGGGACTCCTTCTCTTCAGAGAAGTCTGACTCTGTATCTCAATCTTTTTTCAATAAATCTATTTTTTTTTTTTTTGTTATCTGTGTCCTGTTCTTCAATTTTTGCTGAACAGGGACAATGAACCCAGCACCCCTAGATGGTAACAGTACCCCATGTGATCTCCACTGATATTTCAGGAGTATGGGGTTGTATCAACACTTGAGGGGTAGTCAGAGTCTTGACTCCACTAAGGCTTTTCTCACACCACCCTGGCAGAGAGGGGAAAGACAGCCACATTAAAATCTGGCTGAGGGTGGAAGTCTAAGACAGCTTTTATGCCCCGATTTCACCAGAATTGTTCGAACTAGCCAACCCTCAGCTGCTGACCCTGTCCTGCTGCTTCACTTTGCATACAAAAACTCCTACTAAAAGTGTGGGCCTAGTAGTTCCCCTGGCTCCTGCTCCTGCCTCCTGAGCGATTCTGGTGCTTCCCCACGGGGCCTTGCATGACATGCTATGACTCATATTTCTAGAAAACTAGAACGTTACTTTTTTCTTTTAATTGCATTTACCTCTCTGTGTTGTCACTCAGTTGCTTCCAAAAAATTAAGATACAGTGGGTACAAACAAGACAACATCTCATATAGAAATCCAGGAAAGGAGTAACACAGGGAAGAGTACAGGATGGGGCTGGGAGTTAACAAGTCAATCAGTGTGGCTGGAGCCCAGTGAGCGTAGGGAGCCAATGTGGAGAACCTATAAGGATTTGGAATTCATCTTACCAGGAGCACAATGGGAAACCATGTTTTTACCATGTTTTTGTTGTTGTTTGCAGTAGTCCGGATTGAACCCAGGCTGCTACATCCCAGCCCTTCTTTATCTTGAGATGGGGTCTTGCTAAGTTGCTCAGGCTGGTCTCAAAGTTGTGATTACCTGCTTCAACCTCCCAAGCTGGCATTACAAGCACACACCTCCACACCCAGCTCATTACACTGACTTTTTTTTGGTACCAGAGATTGAACTCAGGGGCACTTAACCACTGAGCTGCATCCCCAGCCCTTTTTTGTATTTTGCTTAGAACCTCGCTAAGTTGCTGAGGCTAGCTTTGAATTCACGATCCTCCTGCCTCAGGCTCCCAAACTGTTGGGACTGCAGGCATGTGCCACTGCACCAGGCAACTACACTGACTTCTGAGAAGAGGAACATCACACTCTTGTTTTTGAAAGGGCTCTTTTGGTTGCTGAATTTAAGGTAAGGGCAGAGATAGGCCAATCCCAACTCATTGCTTCTATTCAACATTGTACTAGAGATACTAGCCAGGGCAATTAAACAAGAAAATGAAATAAAAGGTATCCAGACTATAAAGAAAGAACTAAAATGAGCTTTTTTTGCAGATGACCTAATCTTTTATATAGAAAAAAAGAAGGAACCCACCACAAAATCTCTTAGAATTAGTAATTTAGAACAGCTAGGTTTCAGGATATAAGAACAATATACAAGGCTAAGCATGGTGGTGCATGCCTGTAATCCCAGTGGCTCTGGAGGTTGAGGCAGGAGGCCAGACTCAGCAAAATTGAGGCACTAAGCAACTCAGTAATACCCTGTCTCTAAATAAAATACAAAAAAGGGCTGTGGATGTGGCTCAGTGGTTGAGTTCCCTGAGTTCAATTCCTAGTTAAAAAAAAAAAAAAACAATATATATATATATATATATATATATATATATATATATATACATACACACACAATATATGAATAGTATTTCTGAACAATGACAATAAACAAACTGAAAAGGAAATTAAGAAAAAATTTTATTCACAATAACATCAAAAAGAATAAAATACTTAGGAATAATTTATCAAAAAAGTACAAAATTTATACTTGGAAAACTCTAAGCTCTTATTTAAAAAATTAAATATCTAAATAAATGGAAAGAGACCCATGTTCATAGGTCAAATGACTTGATATCATTAAGATGAAATTACTGACTGGGACTGTAGCTCAGTGGATGATTTTGGATGACATAATGCTAAATGAAATAAGCCAGGCACAGAAAGGCAAACACTGCATGCCCTCATTACATGTAGAATCCAAAAAAATAAAATTTATAGAAGCAAAGAGTAGAACGGAGGGTACCAGAATCTGGAGTGTAGAGATGGTGGACAGGGAACCCCTTCCACTTGTACCCTTTGACCAACATCTTATTCCTTAGACAGAAGGAATAAGTTGCATTGTGACTATAGTTAACATAATGTAATGTATATTAACATAATGTATGTATATTTCAAAAGTATAAGAGTAGACTTTACATGTTCTTAACATAAAAATGTAATAAGTGTGTGAGCTTATGGATGTAGTTTGATTTAATTACTCCAAAATATATACATAAATGATGACATCACATTGTACCCTAATACATACAGTAGTTATGTATCAATTAAAAATAAAGTTAATTTAAAAAATCCAAGTGACCTAAATAGCCAAAACAGTCTTGAAGAAACAAAGAGCCATGTAGGAGCCAGGCAAGTGGTTCATGCCTATAATCTCAGCTACTGGGGGAACAGAGGCAGAAGGATCACAAGTTTGAGGTCAGTTTGAGCAATTTAGCAAGACCCTTTTTCAAAATTAAAGTTAGAAAAAAAGGTCTTGGGATATAGTTCTGTACTGGGAGTTGGGGAGGGACACAGCATGAAGAAAAATGGAAAATCTCATGCTCTGATGGTAGGAATGTAAAATAGGGCAGCTGCTATGGAAAAGGGTCTGGCAGTTTCTCTAAAGGTTAAACAGAGTTACTGTATGATCTAGCAATGTCACTGTCAGGGACATGCTCAGAGAAATGAAAACATGTCCACACAGAAACTTGTGTATAAATGTTCATGACAGCATTATTCACAATAGTTAGAAAGCAAAAATATTCCAGATGTCCCCAAAAGATGAACAAATAAACAGAATGTAGCATGTTTATATAATTATTCAACTATAAAAAAGGATGAAGCATTGACCCATGCTATAAAACAGAAGAACTTTGATACATTACGCTCAGTGAAGAAGCCAGATACAAATGAACACATATTAGTCAAGTGTGTTGGTGCACGCCTATAATCTCAGCTACTCAGGAGGCTTAAGTGAGGCAGAAGGATTGCAAGTTCAAGGGCAGCCTAAGAGACTAAGGAAGACCCTGTCGCCAAATAAGAGGGACTCGGATGTAGCTTAGTGGTAGAGCACACCTGGGTTCAACGCTGAGTATTGAAACAAAACAAACAATAAAAAGCTACCCATATATTGTATGATTCCATATACAGTATATGAAATAGGCACATCCATAGAAAACATAGGTATTGTTTGCCAAGGGTAAGGGCAGAAAGACTGGGATGTGACTCCTAGTGGCCATTGGATTCCTCTTGGCAGTCATGAAAATGCTCTCAAATTGTACAACCCTGTGAAAATATGTAACATTACTTTATATAGGTGAATTACATGGAATGTGAGTTATATCTCACGCCAGCTGTTAGTAAGAATAAAAAGAGCTGGGCATGGTGGCCCACACCTGTAATCACAGTGATTCAGGAGGCTGAAGCGGGAGGAGAGCAAGTTCAAGATCAGCCTTGGCAACTTAGTGGGATCCTGTCTGGAAATAACAAATTTTAAAAATTTTAAATTTTTATAACTCGGATGTGGAGTGCCCTGGCTTCAATAATTGGTACTGTGGTGGAAAAAAGAGTGTTTTTTTAATGTTTGTTTGTTTTTTTGTTTTGTTTTATTTTTTTAAGAACAAAAAGAGCAAGCTGCGGAGAGCTAAGGCAAGGGCAGCAGGATGGGGTGGTGATAGGTGTGGGGATTTGGAACAGCAATGGGTGAGGGAGGAAAGCAGTGTCCTGTTGTCATTCTAGCAGCTGCAAGGACAGTATTGCATCTGGCTTCATTGGGAGACATCAAAGGAGCTGGCATAGCAGGAGCTAGATGAGCTGCCAGAGTTCCAGTTTGGACATGCTGAGATTTGCATCAGAAATAGAGGACTAGTCTGGTAAGCAGATGAACATACAGGCCAGACCTTCAGGAAAGGGAGGATGGTCCTTGTGCAAGTCATTTTCATGAAGATGTGTCTAAGCCATAGTGCTGGGTTTCTGTTCTCACGACTAAAAGGCTCAGGGGTCACTCCAGTTAAACTGGGCTAACTGGGCTGCATGAAATAACCACACAAGAGACACAAATACCTTTTTCTTTGGGGTCGCTGACGGCTCCTCTGACCTTAAGGGTCCGCAGAAAGAGAGAGATCGAGAGCACGCGCTGACCCCTTTTATTGAGGAGAAGCTATTCAAATGAGGCAAGGGGTCAAGTTTCAGGGGGCTGAGTCTATCTTCATGATGTCCACTGTCAGCAGGTTGACTGACACCTGGGTAGGCCACACCCAAGGGCACAGTAAGAGAAGGGGACACACACAAGGCACTTCCATGGAAGATTCTATCCTAAACAGGGCAAGGGGTTATATTACAAAGGAACAGGTGAGCATAGTTTCACCCATGGAGCTGTAGCAAGACACACCCATGCACGAGACAACGACCATTGCACCCAAGAAGGGTGGGGAAAGCTCTGCCACATTTCTGGGACTGAGCGCCTCAGCACCCAGCCGGGGAGTGTAACCCAGTCACGTGTAAGGTTGGTCTCCCACACCATAGGACCACAGGAATCCCTGGGAACAAGTGTGGAGAAGAGGCTACCTCTAAGAATAGAGCCTGGGTACTCCATGTTTTGGGGAGAAGGCGAGGAGGAGAAGCGCAGAGTGGAGCCTGGAGTTGGGCTATAGGTAGGTCTCTGGTATAGTGGCCACAATCTGTCTTCATTGCCCTTGACAGGCACAGGCTGACTGGAGGTGTTCGGTGGGAGGGGGGGGGACAGGTAAAGGGACAGTGATAGACAACTCCTGAGGGGACAGGAAAATGAGGAGGTGGATCAAAGGAGAAGTAGGTTTATGTGAGAGACACTGATGATGGGTCACAAGAGAAGAAACATTTGATGTCACAGGAACCAGATGGAGAGATTTCTGGAGAGATTTCAAGAGTGTACCAGAGTCCTATAACAAATGACTGTAACAAATGACCACAACCCGGGGTGGCTTCAACAACAGACATTTATTCTACCCCTCATACATCAGATAGAGCACTAATCTCTAGGGTATATAAAGAACTCAAAAAGCTAAACATCAAAAAACCAAATAACCCAATCAATAAACGGACCAAGGATATGAACAGACACCTCTCAGAAGAGGATATAGAATCAATTAACAAATATATGAGAAAATGCTCATCATCTCTAGCAATTAGAGAAATGCAAATCAAAACTAAGATACCATCTCACTCCAGTCAGAATGGCAGCTATTATGAAGACAAATAACAAAAAGTGTTGGTGAGGATGTGGGGGAAAAGACACACTCATACATTGTTGGTGGGACTGCAAATTGGTGCAGCCAATATGGAAAGCAGTATGGAGATTCCTCAGAAAACCTGGAGTAGAACCACCATTTGACCCAGCTATTCCTCTTCTCGGTCTATACCCAAAGGACTTAAAAATAGCATACTACAGGGACACAGCCACATCAATGTTTATAGCCTCACAATTCACAATAGCTGTGGAACCAACCTAGATACCCTTCAGTAGATGAATGGATTAAAAAATGTGGCATAGAGATCCAACATGGCGGCGGGCGTGGAGAGATCAAGTCTCTGACCTCTTCAGATGCTCGGGCATAGGGAGTTGTAAACCATCTAAATGCTGTTTGCTCAAGATCACTAGGTAATGCTGAGCTGACGTGGATCTGGAGCGAACAGTCTGGGCCTCTCAGAACACACACCAAGCCCAGATCGGCTGAATTCAAGCTCCCGTTCTCCTGCTTCTCGCAGACAAACTGCTGTGACTCAGCACTAAACGAACCTACTGAAACAACTGGTAGGCCGTTCTGATCCTACGGAGGTTAATGCCAACTGAGCCTTCATAGGCAGTGGCCACAGGATTGAAACGGGGTTTGGGAGAGACAGTCAGGACCCACCCATTGCATTGGTCACCTGGCAAAGGGAACGAACTGTCGCCATTTGCATGGGATACCACCATGGCAGAGAACTGACGTCACCAGAATGCGGCGGAGGAGATAACTTATTTGAAACCAGCGGCAACAGTGACTTCTTCCCTTCCCTTCTAATACCTTTCCTCCCAACCATCAAATAAAATTATAGGAGTAAACAGTAACTCAGCAAACAGAACAAGAAGTAACATGAGCAGCATGAAAAAGCAAGGAAGAAAAGGAGTACAAACAATGCAGGACAGCCTAAATATTCAGGAGGACCTAGAGTCATCAGAAAAATGGTCAAATAAAGAACTCAAGGAATACCTTAGACAGATGGAATGGAACCTTAAAGAGGATATGAGACAGCAAATTCAAACAGTGAAAGAACACATTGAAAATCAATTACATAAACAGATAAAAGAAGAAGTTAAGCATCTTCATCAGGAGATAGAGATTATAAAAAAAATCAAACAATAATTCTAGAAATGAAGGAAACTATAAACCAAATTAAAAACTCAAGTGAGAGTATCACTAACAGAGTGGAGCAAGTAGAAGCCAGAATGTCAGATAATGAAGACAAAATATATCATCTTGAAAAGAGTCTAGCCAACTCAGAAAGGCTGGTAAAAAATCACGAGAAAAACATCCAAGAGATATGGGATAACATTAAAAAAGCAAACTTAAGAGTCATCGGGATAGAGGAAGGTATAGAGGTTCAAACCAAGGGAATGAGTAACCTGCTGAATGAAATAATTACAGAAAACTTTCCAGAAATAAAAAAGGAAACAGATATACAAATTGCAGATGCATACAGGACACCGAGCATACAAAATCACAGTAGACCAACGCCAAGACACATTGTTATGAAGATATCCAATATACAGAACAAAGAGAAAATATTAAAAGCTACAAGAGAAAGGAGGCAGATTACATTCAGGGGTAAACCAATAAGGTTAACAACGGATTTTTCATCACAGATGATGAAAGTGAGAAGATCCTGGAACAACGTATTTCAAACACTGAAAGACAATGGATGCTAACCAAGAATTCTGTATCCAGCAAAATTAAGCTTCAGGTACGACAATGAAATAAAAATCTTTTATGATAAACAAAAGTTAAAAGAATTTGCAGCCAGAAAACCAGCATTGCAAAGCATCTTGAGCAAAACACTACATGAGGAAGAAATGAAAAACAATAACCAAAACCATCAATGGGAAGTACCTCAGTAAAGACAGAGGGCAGGGGGAAAGCTAATCATGGAGAAACAAACTAAATTAAAAAAAAAAGATAAATAATCAAACATGGCTGGAAGTACAAACCATATATCAATAGTAACTCTAAACGTTAATGGCTTAAACTCTCCAATAAAGCGACATAGGCTGGTAACATGGATTAAAAAAAATAAATCCAACAATATGCTGCCTCCAGGAGACACATCTGATTGGAAAAAACATACATAGGCTGAAGGTGAAAGGTTGGGAAACAATATACCATGCACACGGTCCTCGTAAGCAAGCAGGGGTGGCCATCCTCATATCGAATAAAATCAACTTCAAGACTAAGTTAATCAAAAGGGATAAGGAAGGACATTATATACTGTTAAAAGGAACCATTCACCAACAAGACATAACAATTATCAATATTTATGCACCAAATAATGGTGCTGCAACGTTCATAAAAAAAATTCTCCTCAAGTTCAAGAATCAAATAGACCACAACACAATAATTATGGGTGACTTCAACACACTTCTCTCACCATTGGACAGATCCTCCAAACAAAAGTTGAATAAAGAAACTATAGAACTCAATTTCACAATCAATAACCTAGACTTAACTGACATATATAGAATATATCAACCATCATCAAGTGGATATACTTTTTTCTCAGCAGCACATGGATCCTTCTCAAAAATAGACCATATATTATGCCATGGGGCAACCCTCAGTAAATATAAAGGGGTGGAGATAATACCATGCATTTTATCTGATCATAATGGAATGAAACTGGAAATCAATGATAAAAGAAGGAAGGAAAAATCCTACATCACATGGAAAATGAACAATATGTTACTGAATGATCAATGGGTTACAGAAGACATAAAGGAGGAAATCAAAAAATTCTTAGAGATAAATGAAAATACAGACACAACATATCGGAATCTATGGGACACAATGAAAGCAGTTTTAAGAGGGAAATTCATCGCCTGGAGGTCATTCCTCAATAAAAGAAAAAACCAACAAATAAATGAGCTCACACTTCATCTCAAAGCCCTAGAAAAGGAAGAGCAAAACAACAGCAAATGTAGCAAAAGGCAAGAAATAATTAAAATCAGAGCGGAAATCAATGAAAATGAAACAAAAGAAACTATTGAAAAAATTAACAAAACTAAAAGTTGATTCTTTGAAAAAATAAATAAGCTCGACAGACCCTTAGCCATGCTAATGAAGAGAAGAAGAGAGAGAACTCAAATTACTAACATACGGGATGAAAAAGGCAAGATCACAACAGATGCTACAGAAATACAGAAGACAATTAGAAATTATTTTGAAAACCTATATTCCAATAAAAAAGAAGATAATGAAGACATCGATAAATTTCTTAAGTCATATGATTTGCCCAGACTGAGTCAGGAGGATACACACAATTTGAACAGACCAATATCAATGGATGAAATAGAAGAAGCAATCAAAAGACTACCAACCAAGAAAAGCCCAGGACCAGATGGGTATACAGCAGAGTTTTACAAAACCTTTAAAGAAGAATTAATACCAATACTTTTCAAGTTATTTCAGGAAATAAAAAAAGAGGGAGCTCTTCCAAATTCATTCTATGAGGCCAACATCACCCTGATTCCAAAACCAGACAAAGACACCTCAAAGAAAGAAAACTACAGACTAATATCTCTAATGAACCTAAATGCAAAAATCCTCAGTAAAATTCTGGCGAATCTGATACAAAAACACATCAAAAAAATTGTGCACCATGATCAAGTAGGATTCATCCCTGGGATGCAAGGATGGTTCAATATATACTGAAATCAATAAATGTTATTCACCACATCAATAGACTTAAAGATAAGAACCATATGATTATCTCGATAGATGCAGAAAAAGCATTCGACAAAGTACAGCATCCCTTCATGTTCAAAACATTAGAAAAACTAGGGATAACAGGAACTTACCTCAACATTGTAAAAGCTATCTATGCTAAGCCTCAGGCTAGCATCATTCTGAATGGAGAAAAATTGAAGGCATTCCCTCTAAAATCTGGAACAAGACAGGGATGCCCTCTCTCACCACTTCTATTCAATATAGTTCTCGAAACACTGGCCAGAGCAATTAGACAGACAAAAGAAATTAAAGGCATAAAAATAGGAAAAGAAGAACTCAAATTATCACTATTTGCAGACGACATGATTCTATACCTAGAAGACCCAAAAGGGTCTACAAAAAAACTACTAGAACTAATAAATGAATTCAGCAAAGTGGCAGGATATAAAATCAACACGCATAAATCAAAGGCATTTCTGTATATCAGCAACAAAATTTCTGAAACAGAAATGAGGAAAAACACTCCATTCACAATATCCTCAAAAAAAATAAGATACTTGGGAATCAACCTAGCAAAAGAGGTGAAAGACTTATACAATGAAAACTACAGAACCCTAAAGAGAAAAATAGAAGAAGATCTTAGAAGATGGAAAAATACACCCTGTTCATGGATAGGCAGAACTAACATCATCAAATTGGCGATATTACCAAAAGTTCTCTATAGGTTTAATGCAATGCCAATCAAAATCCCAATGGCATTTCTTGTAGAAATAGATAAAGCAATCATTAAATTCATATGGAAAAATAAAAGACCCAGAATAGTAAAAGCAATTCTAAGCAGGAAGTGTGAATCAGGAGGTGTAGCGATACCAGATTTCAAACTGTACTACAAAGCAATAGTAACAAAAACAGCATGGTACTGGTACCAAAACAGGCGGGTGGACCAATGGTATAGAATAGAGGACACAGAAACCAATCCACAAAATTACAACTATCTTATATTCGATAAAGGGGCTAAAAGCATGCAATGGAGGAAGGATAGCATCTTCAACAAATGGTGCTGGGAAAACTGGAAATCCATATGCAACAAAATGAAACTGAATCCCCTCCTCTCGCCATGCACAAAAGTTAACTCAAAATGGATCAAAGAGCTTGATATCAAATCAGAGACTCTGCGTCTGACAGAAGAAAAAGTTGGCTCCGATCTACATATTGTGGGGTCAGGCTCCAGATTCCTTAATAGGACACCCATAGCACAAGAGTTAATAACAAGAATCAACAAATGGGACTTACTTAAACTTAAAAGTTTTTTCTCAGCAAGAGAAACAATAAGAGAGGTAAATAGGGAGCCTACATCATGGGAACAAATTTTTACTCCTCACACTTCAGATAGAGCCCTAATATCCAGAGTATACAAAGAACTCAAAAAATTAGACAATAAGATAACAAATAACCCAATCAACAAATGGGCCAAGGACCTGAACAGACACTTCTCAGAGGAGGACATACAATCAATCAACAAGTACATGAAAAAATGCTCACCATCTCTAGCAGTCAGAGAAATGCAAATCAAAACCACCCTAAGATACCATCTCACTCCAGTAAGATTGGCAGCCATTCTGAAGTCAAACAACAACAAGTGCTGGCGAGGATGTGGGGGAAAGGGTATTCTTGTACATTGCTGGTGGGACTGCAAATTGGTGCGGCCAATTTGGAAAGCAGTATGGAGATTCCTGGGAAAGCTGGGAATAGAACAACCATTTGACCCAGCTATTGCCCTTCTCGGACTATTCCCTGAAGACCTTAAAAGAGCACACTACAGGGATACTGTCACATCGATGTTCATAGCAGCACAATTCACAATAGCTAGACTGTGGAACCAACCCAGATGCCCTTCAATAGATGAGTGGATAAAAAAAAGTGTGGCATTTATACACCATGGAGTATTACGCAGCACTAAAAAATGACAAAATCATGGAATTTGCAGGGAAATGGATGGCACTAGAGCAGATTATGCTAAGTAAAGCTAGACAATCCCTAAAAAACAAATGCCAAATGTCTTCTTTGATATAATGAGAGCAACTAAGAACAGAGCAGGGAGGAAGAGCAGGAGGAAAAGATTAACATTTAACAGAGACATGAGGTGGGAGGGAAAGGGAGAGAAAAGGGAAATTGCATGGAAATGGAAGGAGACCCTCATTGTTATACAAAATTACATATAAGAGACTGTGAGGGGAATGGGAAAAAAAAACAAGGAGAGAAAGTAATTACAGTAGATGGGGTAGAGAGAGAAGATGGGAGGGGAAGGGAGGGGGGATAGTAGAGGATAGGAAAGGTAGCAGAATACAAGTTACTAATATGGCATTATGTAAAAATTTGGATGTGTAACCGATGCGATTCTGCAATCTGTATTTGGGGTAAAAATGGGAGTTCATAACCCACTTGAATCTAATGTATGAAATATGATATATCAAGAGCTTTGTAATGTTTTGAACAACCAATAAAAAAAAATTGGCATATATACCCATTGGAATATTACTCAGCAATAAAAGAGAATAAAATCATGGCATTTTCTGGAAAATGGATGGAGTTGGAGAAGATAATGCTGAGTGAAGTTAACCAATCTCCAAAAAACAATTGTCGAATGTTTTCTCTGAAATAAGGTGACTGACTCAGAGTGGGGTAGAGAGAGGGAGCAGGGGAGAAATAGACGAACTCTAGATAGGGCAGAGGGGTGGGAGGGGCAGGGAGGCAGCAGGGGTTTAGCATTGATGGTGGAATGTGATGGACATCATTATCCAAAGTACATATATGAAGACATGAATTGGTGTGAACATACTTTATATACAGAGATATGAAAAATTGTGTTCTATATGTGTAATAAGAATTGTGATGCATTCTGCTGTCATGTATTTAAAAAAAAATAAAAACAATTAAAAAATAAAATTAAATTAAAAAAGAAAACAATAGACATTTATTGTCTTCCAGTTCTGGGACCTAAAAGATTGAAATCAAAGTGCAGGCAGACCGGGCTGGGGATGTGGCTCAAGTGGTAGCGTGCTCGCCTGGCATGCGTGCGGCCCGGGTTCAATCCTCAGCACCACATACAAACAAAGATGTTATGTCCCCCGAAAACTAAAAAAAAAAGTGCAGGCAGACCAAGCATCTGTGGGTGCTCCTGTCCCCTCCTGCCTCTTTGGCTTCTGGGTGGCTCCACCTATCATGTGATTGTGGCTGCATACCTCCAGTCTCTGCCCCAAATTCACATGATCTCTGTCTGTATCTGTCTCTAAACTCCCCTCACCCACACCCTTATAATGACATATGTGGTTGCAATTGGGGCCACCTGGGTCATCCAGGACCAGCTCCTCCTCTTGGGATTCTTCACTTCGTCACTTCTTTTGCTGTTTAAGTGATATTCACAAGTTCTGGGAATTAGCATGTGGATATACTTTTTGGAGGCCACCATTCAGCCTACTACCTGGAGCAACATCTGGGGATGGGAGCTGTAGCACAGTAGCAAGGCACCTTGGTGGAGGGGCAGCTGGGGGCAGGGTGGTGGTGACTCTGAGTGGGGCACCTGGAGACATTCTCGGCATAAGCTGTATGTCTTCATGAAATCAGGGGCAAGGTCATTCATGAAGTGGGTAAAGGAGGTAAGAGTTGTGTTCTCTTCCCAGAGTGCAGGGCAAACTGTGAAGGAATCAATTCACCCAGTCATGGCATAGGGAGCTGGCTCCCTTGAGGCCAGTCAGGAAGGTAAATTGAGATCAGGGAGCAGAACTGAGTGCTTGTCCCAATGCAACCCAGTGCTGTTGATATCTATTGTGGAGAGGGAGGAGTTAATAGGGCTTAGAAGTAAATGTTAGAAAAAATACAAATTTTAATTGGCAAACAGGAATACATCTTCCACTGCATGTCCTCACCTTGCAGGTGCGTTACAGGAATGTTTAGGAACTAAGCTGCATGCACATGGGCTCGTCTCCCCTCTCCTGCCCAATTTCGCTGACTGAGTACACAGGAGCAAGAGCATGCATTTGGCACCAGGAAGGGCCAGGGCTGAAGGCCATGCTGGGTCATGGCCATGGGAGGCCCAGTGGCTAGGTAGAAGGCAGAGCTGCTTGCCTCATGGTGCTGGGAAGCAGCACTTCATTCAGCTATGGATCCTTCCAGGAACTAATCCAGGGGTTGATGGCATTCGGAGAGCTGTGGTTGAAATTCCTTCATACCTCTGTGACCAGCCATCAGGGTTTGGGGCATAGCTAACTTTTGTCCTCATCTGGCATCTTGCCTAACCTGGGTTTTGGAAGGTTTGGAAGTACATGAAGATGGTGCTTATGGTTGAAGCACCAGTTTGGGGCCACAGTGATGGGGCCTGCTGGTGGAAACGTGAAGGGCACCATGGGTGGAGTGGGTGAGTGGATCAGGTGGAGCATGTGGTTGATGGTGCTGAGCCAGTTCCATTTGTATAAACGCAGGCAATGGGTTCTAGTGCTGTAGGAATGTTCCCCATGCAATATCGAAAGAACACACAAAAACAGTTCAAACAGCAAAGAGACAGAGTGTAGTACATGTTATCTTATTTCATAAACTTGTTTTTTTTCATAAATATATTGTTTTAGTTGTAGACGGGCACAATATCTTTATTTTGTTTATTATGTGGTGCTGAGGATCAAACCCAGTGCCTCACATATGCCAGGCAAGTGCTTTACGACTGAGCCCCAGCCCCAGCCCCCATACACTTGTTTTTCACAGTGAACATGTATTACTTTTTTGATAAAGAAGAAAAAAATAAAAGTTCCATATGTATATTTGGTACTGGGGATTGAACCCAGGGATGCTTTACTACTGAGCTACACCTTTATTATGTGTTGTTGTTGTTTTTAATTTTGACACAGGGTCTCATTCAGTTGTTTATGGTCTTGCTAAATTGCTGAGCTAGGCCTTGAACTTGCGACCCTGCCTCAACCTCCCGAGAGGCTAAGATTATAGACCTATGCCACCATGCGACTAATAAACACTATTTTAAAAATTCTGATACCTTTAGCTTATACTGGAGGTGCCTGGGTTGAAGCCCTGTGCCCAGCCTGGGTAGGAGCCTGGGCAGGGCCTCAGCAAGACTGGGGTGGGGATTGAACAGGGCTGTCTGAGACTTTGGTGAGGGGAGTGGGTGAGGAGGTGGGTTTAGTACAGGACCTGGGTGGGGCTTGGGGCAGAGCTTGGCTGGTGTGCTGGATAAAGTTTGGAGCAGGTCCTGCGTGGGACTTGAAGAGACTGAGGGTGCCCTGGTGGAACTCGGGCCATGCCTGGGTGGGGAATGAGTGGAACCTGTGCAGGGGGGCCTAGGCAGTTCCTGGGAGGAAGCCTAGGTAGGACCTGGGTGAAGCTTAGGGTACATCTTCCAAAGAGGCTGGGTCCCAGTGGACCCCATGAAGGCAGTGAGTGACTTTCAGTGACAGGCAATCAGGTCTTCAACCATCTGTACGGGAAGTAAGTGAAGAGGAAGGGAGGCAGCAGGAGGCCAGCTAGGAGCTACTTCACTGGTCCCAAGTTCAGGTGACAAGGTGAATGAGACAAAGCATTCCAAATGCCACCTTCAGCTTCCCCTGACTTCTTACCTTGTACCATGGGTGTGCATGTGGACTATCCCCATGTCCACTGTCTGCTTTCTGCCTCTCTCCTCCTCACCACTGGCTGTGGATGACCACAGAGTAGCTGAAATTAGCTAATCACTGATTCTCTCAAAACTTTAAGAAGCATGGAAAGACTGAGCCAGTTAGCAGGAGAGAAGATGAAAGTGTTGAATAGAGGCATAACCTTGGCCTCCAGGGGAGGTGGAGCCAGACTACAGAGAAGCAGAAGAGAGAAGGGGTGCAGAAACTTTCAGAAGACAGAGATGTCTGAGGAGTCAAAATGAGGACTGCTTTTCCATAAATAACTTTGAGAAAGATAACTAACTTTGTGGAGACAATCCTTGCAAAAACAAAACTATGCCTAGGGGACTCTGGTGTGGTACCCGGTGCCTCCCCCACTGTGCTGCACCCATTCAATGTCAAGTGACTATAATAGTGGTCCACTTTATGCTTTGAATCTTACCCTTGCTGCTCTGCCACTGCGACTTATTTTTAAAATAGACATGTTTTTTTCTCTTCCTCTCTCCTTGCTCCTTCCTAATCTCTTCCACTCCCTAATCTCAGGGGAAACAGGATTACCTTTCTTCTCTATCCTAGACAGCATTATCTGTCCCTGAGTACACACCATCCATAGTAATGAAGTAATCCAGACTTTGGGCATGGCACCAGAAGATCTCAGAAATAAACGTCTCCCAAATTAACAAGTGGATTATAACTCCAGAAAAATACATGGAATGTAGCCTTTGAATCACCTTTATTGAGGCCCCCCGTTCCTGCTGATGCTCAGTGTAAGGTTCTTTCTTAGCATCTGGATGGCCATCTTAAGTGACAACTACCATCTTAAGAAAAAGTTTCTTCACTTTCCTGCCCAAGGGCCTTTCTGAGAAAGGCTCACCACTCCCTCATACCAACCCAACCCTTAACAGCCCACATTAGGACCTACCCGGCTCTAATCCCTGAGCCTTCCCCATAAAAGTCTCAAACCCCAAGCCTGTGTTGCCTCTGTCTCCTGTAGAGAGATGGCCTTTATTTGTCAGCTCTAACAAATAACTCTCCTGTGTATCTCTGCCTGGTCTCTGTCTTTCATTTTTCACTTGCCCGTCTCCTGGTTCCTCACTTTCCTTTCATGCAGAATCACAGCCTTTGGGAGAGGAGTCCCCTGTGTTTCTCCTTTGCCAGCAAAGCAAAAAACCTTCTTTTTCCTTTTTCTCAAAACCATGTCCTCATTATTGGCATGAAGGACAAGGACTGAGCTTTTGGCAACACTATCTCTACACTCCTCTCATCTGGACCAGTCCCCCAGGCCTGATGTTTCCAGTCTGGGCCAGTTCTGGGACTGAGCCTCTGTTAGGATTTGTTTCCTCATGATCAGATTCAGATTGGACATTCCTGGCTGGAACTTCCATTTGGAGGCTTCTTTTTCTTCTCTTGAGCATCCCATTGTTACCCTGCCCCAATCTTGCTTATCTTTGAGGATGGGATGCCTCAAGACAAGAAGTTTCTCTTCAGGTGGGCTCCCTGAAACTGGTTAGATTTAAAATGACTGCCAGAGTAACCCAGAAACTTCTGCCTTTGTTAGAATTCCATCTATCTGATAAATGACACACCCCAGCGCCATGAAACTTGACAATTGCCATGACAATGACCAGAAAGAACCATAAAAGAAGCAAAAAGAGGTGGCACCTGAATTCCTGGAAAATCTCCTCCTGTTCCCAAAGCACATGATGGGACAAACTGCTGACATCATGAATCAGAAAGGAGAAAGAGATTGAGAGACTGGAATGTCACAATTCTCTTAAAGGTCCTCGCCACCCACCCCAGCTAAGGACTGTTCACTAGACTCCACCTCTTAAAGGTCCATTCTACAGCACCTCCCAATGTCCCAATATTGACCAAGTCCTTAACACCTTTTGGGGACACTACCTATATTCAAACCAAAGTAGAGACCCATTAGTGTGTTCCATTTAACTATTACCTACTAGAGGGTAATTATTAGCTTCCTAACATAAGCTCCATAAACAATGAAGATTTCAGTTTTACTCACTGTCATTTTTTCAGCACTGAAAATAGTGTCAGGCATAGAGTATAAACATAATAAAAACTTCTCAAGGATACAAATCAACACACAAAAATCAGTGGCTTTCCTAAATACCAATAATAAATTTGCTGAAAAGGAAATCAGGAAAAAATTCCATTCACAATAGCTTCAAACAAACAAACAAACTTAGGAATAAATCTAACCAAAGAGGTGAAAGACCTCTATAATAAAAAAGACCTCTATAATAAAAATTATAGAACACTGAAGAAACTGAAGAAGACACCAGATGATGAAAAGACCTCCTATACACATAAACAGGCAGAAAAAAATATTGTCAAAATGACGATATTACCAAAAGCAATCTATAAATTCAATGCAATTCCCATCCAAATACCAATGATGCTCGTCCCAGAACTAGAAAGAACAGTCCTAAAGTTCATTTAGGAGAATAAAAGACTCAGAATAGCCAAAGCAATTCTAAGACAAAAAAGCAATGCTAGAGGCATCACAGTACCAGACTTCAAATTATACTACAGAGCTATAATAACAAAAACTGCATGATACTGTCATAAAAATAGACCCACAGACCAATGGTACCAAATAGAAGATTCAGAGGAAAACCCACATAAATATAGTCATCTGATCCTTGACAAAGGTGGCAAAAACATATGTTGGAGAAAATATAGCTTTTTTTTTTTTTTTGGTACTGGGAATTGAACTCAGGGGCACTCAACCACTAAGCCACATCCCCAGCCCTATTTTGTATTTTATTTAGAGACACGGTCTCACTGAGTTGCTTAGCACCTTGCCTTTGCTGTGGCTGGCTTTGAATTCGCGATCTTTGCATCTCAGTCTCTGAAACCGCTGATTACAGGCATGCACCCTACTTAGCAGAAAAGGTGGTATTTTTAACAAATGGTACTGGGAAAACTGAATATCAATGTGTAGAGAATGAAACTATTACGAAAATGAAACTTTTATCTCTCACTCTATACAAAAATCAACTCAAAGTGGATCAAAGACTTAGGAATTAGACTAGAAACTTTGTAAATTTGTTAGAAAAAAAGGTAGGGGTAATACTCCAACATATAGGTAGAGGTAGTAACTTCTTCAAATAGGAACTCTAAAGCTCCAGAAATAATATCAAGAATTAATAACTGGTATGACATCAAATTAAAAAGCTTTTGCACAACAAAGGAAAAAAGTGTGTGAAGAGAGAACATACAGAATGGGGGGAAATCTTTGTTAGCTGACAGAGGATTAATTTCCAGAATATATAAAGAACTCAAAAAAACTTAACATCAAACATTAAATAAATAAATAAAAATAAAAACAAACAAACAAAACAAAAATCTACAAATAACCTAATCAATAAATGGGTAAATGAATTAAAAAGACACTCTTCAAAAAAAAAAAAAAAAGTACCAGGTGTATTGTGACTCAGTGGTAAAGTGCTCGTCTAGCACAATGAGGCTCTGGGTTCAATCCTCAGCACGACATAAAAATAAAATAAAGGTTATTGTGTCCACCTACAACTAAAACAAATATTTTTTAAAAAGTACAAAGGCCAACAAATGCATGAAAAAAATGTTCAACACCCCTAGCAATTAGGGAGATGAAATCAAAACTACACTGAGATTTCATGTCACTCCAGTTAAAAGGGCAGCAATCAAGAACACAAACAACAATAAATGCTGGAGAGATTTGGAGGAAAAGGAACACTCTTTTGGGTATTTTAAATTAGCATCCGCTATGGAAATCAATATGGAGGTTCCTCAAAAGACTAGGAATGAAACCACCATATGATCCAGCTATTCCATTCCTCTGTATTTATCCTAAATAATTAAAGTCATCATACTAGAGTGATACATGTATATCATGTTTATACCAATACAATTCAGTCAAATTATGAATCATCCCAGATGTCTGTCAATGAATGAATGGATAAAGAAAATGTGCTGTATATACACCATTGAGTTTTATTCAGCCATAAAGAATGAAAATATGTTATTTGCTTATAAATGGATGGAATTGAAGAATATTATGCTAAGTGAAATAAACCAAATTCAGAAAGTCTGTGGAGGCAATAGGGAACTTGCATGAGGTTGCCCCCCATCTATTTTTTTTCTTACTGCTAAGAGCCAACTTCTTTTGATTCCCCTCATACTCATCTTATATTTCAATACATCTATATTCTCACATCCTATCTCATAAACATCACATCCTACCACCCCTTCTCTCTCTGTCCACCACTAGAAACTGTAAATCCTTATGCAAACTTACGGGCTATATTGTAGAAGATACCATACTTGTCATTTCTGTTTATAGCAGCAAAATTTTAAGTGTCTAAATATAAGCTAATTGATTTATGAAAAAAAAAATTCAGAAAGCCACAGATCTTGTTTTCTCTCATATGTGGAAGCTAAAGAGAAAAAGAAAAAAGAAAAAAATTGGGGAGGGATCTCCTAAAAATAGAAGGGGAACAAAGGGACTGGGGAATGAAATTAACCAAATTATACTGATATGTTGTGTGCATGTATGAATTTGTAACAATGTATAATGTACCAATAAAATGAAAAAAAAAATAGAATGTTTAAAAACCTCCTTGAATCATTGAATATAATTTGTGTCTAATTTTTCAAGATCATAATATCAAACATCCTTGTAAATAAATCTTTGAAGTATTTATGTTATGAGGGTTACAAATAATGTTTATAAGAAGGAAAAGGTTTATGCTGATGTGAAAAAATAAAGATGCAAAAATCCTATACAGTCTTGGGTCAACAGACACATTCTAAGAAATGTGTCATTAGAAGATTTAATTGTGCCAACATTACAGAATGCACTTACACAAACTAAAATGCTACAATGTCACTGGGTGACATAGATTCATGGGATCACCATCAAATATGCAATCTGTCCTTAACTTAAATGTTGTATGTGCGGCATGACTGTGTAAACCATAATTACAACATAAAGATATATAAGAGGGGTTAGGGTTTAGGTCAGTGGTGGTGGGGGATGACAACAATGTTTGCTGGGCAATGTCATCTATGTCTACAGTCCTGACTACTCAGGACTCCTATTAAGGCTGGAGGATCACTTGAACCCAGAAATTCAAGAATAGCTTGGGCAACATAGTGAGTCCTGTCTCAAAACAAAAATAAACCAAAATTCTTAGGACAATTTAAAATGAAAGCATAAGAAAAAAATTTTTAAAAAGTTTCTTCTAATATCTGAAAAGCTGCCAAATAATCCAGTGATTTTAGAGGGAAGATTTCATGAAGGCAGATTTTTTTCCAGTAAATAAAATTTTCCTAAATGTACATAGTAATCAACTAAAGCACCATTTAGAAAGGAGCAGGCACCAAATGTCCTTTCACAGGAGTAGTGGGGCAGGAGTTGCGGAAGAGGTGGGGGTGACAGAGTTGCCAGTGCTGGGAATACCTGGATACAGTGTGGCCACTTTGATCTCTCCCATAAACCTGCCTGCAACTCCCTGCAAACACACAGATTCTCTGAGGCAGAATGAACAGGGTCTCTTGTGCTGACTTCTCCTTTGTTCTTTAGGGCCAGCTCCTCAGAGAAACTTTCCCTTATGCCACATCACTCCTCTCATTTGGTCTTGCATTATTTTTCTTCCTGACACTCTCCCCGATGGATACATTGTTACCTGTTGAGACATTTCCATTTGTTTTCCCCATCTAATATGCTTGTTCCAAGGGCAACTGGTCTGTCTGTTCTGGTTAAGGGGTTGGGGGGGTGGCGGGAATCCAGCATTCAGTCAGAGAAGACTCCTATGTTGCAGGCCTGCCACATTTGTTCAATAAACTAATGATTTCCCCCAAGAAACAAAGTACAAGGTTCAGGGAGGAAATTTCAGCAATGTTAAAAATTAATTGTAGGGTATGCCTGATTGATGAGTGGATAAACTAAATATGGTATGTCCACACACACAAAAATAAAAGGACCAGAAACATACCTCAGTGGTAAACCAACCCTGTCTTCAATCCCCAGTATCCCCACTTCAAAACACTGTATGATTCCATTTATGTAAGGTACTCCTGGAAAAGTCTAACTCAGAGACAGAAAGTAGAAAGGGGGACTGGGGTTGTGACTCAGCGGTAGAGCGCTTGTCTTGCACACACAGGACCCTGGGTTAGATCCTCAGCACCATGTGAAAAATAAATGAGTGAAATAAAGGTATTGTGTCCAACTATAAAATAAATATTTAAAAAAAGAAAGTAGAAAGGGCTGGGTGGGTGGGGATGAGGAGTTAGTATTTAACGGATATGAGTTTCTCTTGGGGAAGATGAAAAATCCTGAAGAGGGATGGTGGTGGTGGTTGCACAAAATGCATGTACTTAATGCCACAGAGCTGAACACTTCAAAATAATCAAAATGATATATTTCGTTATAAGTACTTTGTCACAATAATAATAATCATAATTGTGGGTAATCTGAGAATGTGGTCTTTCCTTTCCTTGGCGTAGGAAAAAATCCAGAATACTTAAAGGGTGATAATAGCAAATGATAATACCAAATGATCAAAGAGAAGCTATTTCCTACAGGAGGAAGTTCTCAATAGTGACTTTTCAAGGGAGGTGACCTGTGGGAAAGAGAGAATTCAGTGGTGAGGGTAGCAGTTTGTTCAGGAATTTTTTTCTGTTTTAATGAGGGGCCTCTCAGGTCCCTATCAAGAGCCCGGTCCCTTAGGTGACACCCAATGTCTCGGCCTCCCCGCTGTGTCCTTCCTCATCCCGCAGCCGGCGCGAAGAGTTAAAGAGTTCGGTACGAAGAGAAGGCGGCGAAACTAGCCTGGCTAGGACCTGGCAGGAGGCGAGACACTCCCCGGTCTTGAAGGGCCCGAACTGAACCGCCCGCTGACCAGGCCTGAGCAGCCATCAGCCAGGCCCCGCGCACTCTGCTCCGCCCTCGCCAAGCCCCGCCCAGATCCCGCCTTCCCCCAGTCCCCGCCTCCTGCTCGGCCATACCTCCCTCCCAGCTCCGCCCCGGGGCCCAGGCCCCGCCCCGCCCCCGGCGGACAGCGAGCAGGAAGCGCGCGGTGGCTCCGCCGACGCTGCGTTCGGAAAGGTGTGGAGGGGGCAAGGGGCACAGGTTACGGTGTAGTCGCGTCTCCTGTCAGCCGGGAAGCCCGCGGTCCTGGCCCATTTAACTGCTCTACGCCGCGCAGGCCCATGGACACCCCCGCCCGAGCGCTGGCTCGGGGCTCCGCTGCTCTGGCCTGGGAGGCGGGGCCGGCGGCGCGGCGTCATGCATATGCATGAGCGGCGCGGCGGCGGCTCCATTGTGCCCTCGGAGCGGGCGGCGGCGCGATGGCGCGGGCGGCGGCGGCCCAGGGGCGGCGGGCGGCGCGGAGGGCGGGCTGAGCGCATGGAACGGCGCGGGCTGGGGGCCGCCGCGGCGAGGGGCCGCGCCAGGCCGGGAGGAGGTGAGCGGGGCCCCGGGGGTTGCGCCTGGCTACGCCGCCTGCGGGCAGGTGCGGGGTGGCGGGGGCGGGCAGGTGCGGCAGGTGCGGACCGGCAGGTGCGGCCCCTCCCCCGAGGTCCCCCCCGGCCTGCTGCAGCGCCTGTGGCGGGTTTCGCGGCCGGGTTGGAGGCCGTGGGCTCTGCCGCCCACCTGCAAACACCTGCCACGCTTGCGTCGTGGTCTTGGGCATACTCGTCTCCGTGGGTGTCTGGTTCGTCCCATCCTTACCCCGAGCCTTTGTTGGGGGTTGACCGAGGGGTATAAGCGGCCTTCAGGCTCCTCCAGAGCTAAGGAAACTGATCCGGCCCTCGCCCCAAACCTGGCGGTTCCTGGCTCTGGGGCCAGGCAGTCTCACCTTCACTGTGCGACCCTCTCTTCCCACTTGTGTGCCCACCATTAGGGGTCCTTGGAGGTCGTCACAGACCAGAGGAGAGAATGCGCTGCTTTTGGGTCGGACGACACTGACCTGTCAATCCCCAGCTGTGGTTTTCATGAGGCCACCCTTGTCCAAACCTGACATACTGAAGCTCAGACATGAGGATGCCCTACTCTCCTGGCATGCCTTGTCTCTGCCCCCTCCCAAGTGTCCTGGTCGCCACGGCCCCCAAGATATTCTATCCCCACCACCCAGTGCTTTGTTTACCCCTCCCAGGTGCTCTATGTCTCCCAGGTGTCCTGTTCCCTCAAGGTATCCTATCCCCACAGCCTGCTGCCTTGCTTACCCCATCACCTTCCCTGTCCTCAAAAAAGAAAAAAACAAAAAAAACCCTCTCTGCCTAGTCCCCTAGGCTCTGATCCCCTTCTCCCTAGGTTATCCTCTTTCCAGTAGTTACAAGAACATCGGTGGTGATGTCTTTTAAGTCATTTGTGTTGTAGCAGATTTCACAGGGACACAAACAAAACATGTGACTTGTGGATACAGATAAGGTGGAAGACTCATCACCAAGTCCTGGCATGCTAGAACTGAGGGCATCCCTTGACACTTGAGAGTGGTAACAGGAGAAGTGAGGGAATCTTAACTACATCCAGTAGTACTGAACTGGGGCCCTTGTCACACCTGGCGATGATCACAAGCTTGGAAGTAGGAGTGAAGAGAAAGAGCAGGGGAGGACTTTGGGAGTGTAGGCCCAGCATGTTTGGGGAGCTTCCTCATTATTAGGATTGATCTTCAAGGGCTGATGACAAAGACAGTCATGTCATGTGTCTGCAGTCCTAGAGTGGCTACCAGATACCCATTTTACACATTGTAAACTGAAGCCAGGTTTGGGTTGTCCCTTTAGCCATTCACTGAAATGCCCCATGCCTGGACTATTGGTCAGTGTTTATTCTGAACTTCTTGATGAAATCTGATATCCTGACTTTTAGCCCCACAGTGAGGCAGTCAGTGTTGTGGCCTCCCAGGTAGGGGAGGCAAGACTTCCAGCTGCCTGTGCACATGATCACTTCACCTTTTGGCACTGAAGACTCTGCTCCTCTCTCACTCCTGAGCTGTCATTTCTTTTTTCTTTTTTTTGGATCCTTTTTGTGAAAGGGATCTCTTTGTTGCCCAGGCTGGTTCCAAACTCCTAAGCTCAAGTGCTCGTTCTGTCCAAGCCTCCTGAATAGCTGGAACTATAGGCATGTACTAGTGTGCCAGGCTCCAAAGCTGTCGTTTCTTGGAGACCTTTTGACCCCATCCTCTCTTGAGTTGGCTTGATCCTAGACACTTGAAGGCAGAGAGTCTGCTTTGTTTTCAACTTGTTGAGAAAGGGTGGTCTGCTTCAGAGAGTCTGCCTACTGACTAGTTGTGGCTGCTCTGGGACACTAGGGAAAGAGGAATCTGGGGAAAAAAAATTCTATTTTTTTTGTTCCAGGAATTGAACCTAAGGGGCATTTGATCCCTAAGCCACATTTCTAGCCCTGTTTTGTATTTTATTTAGAGACAGGGCCTCACTGAGTTGCATAGCGCCTCACTTTTGCTGAGATTGGCTTTGAACTCGCAATCCTTCTGCCTCAACCTCCTGCACCTCTCGAATGGAAAATGAGTTTTTTGAAGTCCTATTTCTGGAGGAAAATGTGACTTGACCTCTAAAAAGACTTGTTGCCTTCTAGACTGACCCCAAGCCAGAGCATCTATGTTCAGGCCTCTAGCTTTCAGCTTAATGAGAGTATGGGAGGAAAGCCCCCAGGCAGGCCAGACCTTGAGTGACCTGGCCTCTTTCCCAGCCTTTCCTGGGAGGAGAAGGTGGGAGGAGGGTCTGAATTCACAGAAACCGCTCTGTGGTCAGGAGCAGAGGGTCATAAGATACCAGACCCAGGGAATTGGGGGATTTACAGAAAGAAATGCCCTCAGGAGACCAGAGGTATCACTTCAGGAGTTTGACAGGAAATCCTCTCAGTTTAGAGAGGAAAACTCAAGGGGAACTGGAAATGTCTGTGGTCTCTGCCCATAGCAGAGAAGCATTGTAGTTGGAATTCCCCAGTCCCATGTGACACATGAGGCTGCTCTGGGCTCCTCTTCATCCTACACCTACTCTGTGTCTCCCTTCACCCCAGCTCTCTGCATTTCCTAGATCTGAGGCTCCCCTACTGTGGTCAGCAGAAACAGTAGCACCTGTAAATGTGTTAGAAATGCAGGCTGGTGCCCTGGCCCAGCCTTTTGATCCAGTGTGGGGCAGGGCATCCTCTCATCAGGCTGAGAGTTGATTTTCATGCACTGAAATTGGGGAACTGTTGTCCTGTGTAACCTGAAGTGAGGCAGAGGACTCTGCTCACTGCTTGATTTCCTCCCTATGCTGCTTGGCACAGCAAGGTGGGCTGGGCCAACCCAACCAGCTTTGCCGTTGGGAAGAGTTGTCGGGACAGCTTTTTTTTTTTTTTTTTTTGGTGCTGGGGATTGAACCCATGGCCTTGTGCATGCACGGCATGCACTACCAGCTGAGTTATATCCCCAGCCCAGGACAGCTCTTAAGAGGGTGGTGGTGCTCTGCTGCTGCTGTTGCTCCCCCTCCCCCTCCCCCTCCTCCCCCTCCTCTCCCTCCTGCCCCCCACTTCTTCCTAGGTTTATAATTAAAAATTTTGTTTTGAGGTAATTGTAGAATCAGTTCTTAAGAAATAATACAGAGGTCCCTTGTATCCTTTACCCAGTTTCCCCCAATGGTAACATTTTGCAAAACTGTAGTATAACATCTCCACAGGACACTACATTGATACAGTCCACAGGCTCCTTCCTGTTGCTGGCTTATATTCACTCCCACCTCCCTCTTGCCAAAATTACAAATTTACCTCTCCCACTACATTTAATCCTGGCAACCCACAGTCTGTTCATTTCCCTGATTTTGGTGTATCAAAAATGCCAGGTAGGTGTTGAGAGTCACAGCTGAGTTGGGATGGCGCCTGGCATTTTGCCAGAAGGAATGGTTGAGAGGTGACAGCAGCGAGCCATTAAGATGATAATTAAGTTAAGCTGTCTATAATTGCTGTGACTGGATGATGCTGGATTGAAACAGGCTGTGTATTCAGTTGTATATAGACCCCTGCTGTCGGCAATAGGGCAGCTCCTGCTACTCTTGAGAGCTGGGAGAGTTCCCAGGGAGTGCGTGTGGAGTGCTGGTGGAGTTCGGGCAATAAAGTAGTTCCTGTTTGAACCTACAAGTGCCTCCTGGTGGCTCGGTTATTTTGTGCCTAGCCAGACTGTGGCAGGTAGGGCTGGAGGTTGTGGCTCAGGGGTAGAGTGCTTATCTTGCATGCAGGGGACACTGGGGTCTTGCATGTGTGGGACACTGGGTTCCATCTTCAGCACCACATAAATAAATGAAATAAAGGTATTGTGTCCATCTATAACTTAAAAAAAAAAAAAAAAGGCTTTAAAAAAATGCCAAGTAAAGGAATCATACAATATATAGTCTTGGGAATTGGCTATTGGCTTTTCCAGTCAGCATAGTTCTCTGGAGATTCATCCAGGTGGTTTTGTGTTATCAGTAGTTCATTTCTTTTTCTGGCATCCAGGCTATGAATGTATCATAGTTGATTTAAGTATTCATCCACCAAAGGACATCTGGGCTGTTTCCACCCTTTAGCTGTTAACAATGGTTATTACAAATAATTCTTCTATAAACATTCATGTACAGGTTTCTATGTGAATATAAAGTTTTCATTTCTCTGAAGTAAATGCCCAGTAATACAGTTGCTATGTCATAGTTTAGTGGCTGAGTACTTAGTTCTGTAAGAAATGGCTAATCCACGCTTACCTAGCATGTGTGAGGCACTGAGTTTGATCTTCAGCACCACATATAAATAAATAAAATAAAATGTTGTGTTCATCTACAACTAAAAAGAAAAATATTTTTTTAAAATGGCAGGTGGTACACACCTGTAATTTTAGCTACTCAGAAGGCTGAGGTATGATTGCCAGTTCAGGGCCAGTATGGGCAACTTGGTAGGATCCTGTCTCAAAAAAATTAGAAGGGCAGGGGAGGTAACTTGGTGGTAGAGCACACTTGGGGTCAATGCCCAGAAAAGAAAGAAAGAAAAAAAAAAAAAAGAATAGACTACACTTTTATAAAGCAGTGTGCCATTTTACATTCCCACCAGCAATGGGATATCCAGTTTCTCCTTGCCAGCATTTAGTGATGTCACTATTTTTTTAACTATTCTGTTAGATGTATAGTGATGTCTTTTTGTGGTTTTAATTTGCATTTCCCTGCTGACTAGTGATGCTGAGCATCTTTTCATATGCTTATTTACCATCTGTATATCCTCTTTGGTGAAGTGTCTCCAAGTTTTTTTTGTGTGTGTATTTTCTAATTGGATTTTTTTTTTTTTTTGAGAATTCTTTGTACATTCTAAATACTAGTCCTTGGTTGGATATGTGGTTTGCAAATGTTTCTTCCATTCTGCAACTTGCTGTTTCATCCTCTTAACAGGTCTTTCTTAAATTTATTTTTTATTTTTATTTTTTGTGGTGCTGGGATTGAACCCAAGGACACTCCACCACTGAGCCACACCTCTATCCTTTTTTATTTTTTATTTTGAGATAGGATCTCACTAAGTTGCCTAGGCTGGCCTCAAACTTGGGATCCTCTTGCCTCAGCATCCTGAGTTGTCACTGGAGTCACTGGGGATGGGGAAAAAAAATTTTTTTTTTCTTTTTTGCCATGCTGGGGATTGAACTCAGGGCCTTCTGCCTGCTCAACAAGCACTCTTTCACTAAATACATTCCTGTCCTTAAAAGTTTTTAATTTTGATGAAGTACATTTCATCAATTTTTTTCTTTTATGGATTTATGGTTTTTGGTATAAAGTCTAAGAACTCTTTGCTTAGCCTATTTCCCAAAGGTTTTCTCCTCCAAATTTTCCTAAACTTTTTATAATTTTGTGTTACCAACTATACCTAGGACCAAGTTTATTTTGAGTTTAATTTCAGTATAAGGTGTAAGGTTTGGGTTGTTTTCTGTTTTGTTGTTTCCCCAGCGCTGGGGATCAATCCCAGGTCCTCATGCGTGCCAGGCAAGCACGCTACCAAAGGGCTACATCCCTAGATACACCCATCTCACCCTGGGTTTTTGTTTTTTGTTTTGTTGTTAGTTTTACTATAGATGTCCAGTTATTCCAGCACAATTCGTTGGAGAGACTGATCTTCCTCCACTGAATTGCTTTTATATCTTTGGATATATTTTGTGTCTGATTTCATAGTTCTGTCCTTCTGTTAGTACCACAGTCTTGATTATTATATCTCTATTCTAATTCCTGAAATACTCACAGTTGCTCCAGATCCTACCCAACAGGTCTGGGAAGAAGTTTCTGCCTTTTGGCAGGTCCCCCTTCCTATGGGTCATCATCCTAGGAAAGGCAGTGGGGATAGGGATGCCAGCCTCCCCTTGCATGGCTGGGCCATCCTAATTCCCTGCTTTTTTCTGGCCTGAGCTTCCTGGGTCAGGACTTGATTTGAGGAGGGGCTAAGGGATCTGGCTATCTCTGAGGACAGGGGACCTGACTGGTGTAGCTAGGACATCCCTCCACTTCCTCCTTCTCTAATTGGTTTTCTTTCTCACGAAGCCTATTGCTGGGTGTGGGAAGGGCCAGTGGAGGTCCAGGTGTCCCATTTGCCAAGGCATGGCTAAGTCACCTCTCATTCTTACCTGTTTTGAGCCCTTGGGTGCATGGTTCACCCTTGCTGAGATTCTAGGTCAGTATTTGCAGAGCAGATAAGGATGCTTTACCTCAGCCAGTACTGAGATATGGGTGAGACAAAGTTAGGTGGGTGCTGGGCTTACCTTCATGTCAGATACCTTCTTTCTCCTGGGCAAGAGATTGGCCCTGTAAGTATTAGGGTGGCAAGATGGGAACCACAGGAGGTCAGCATGCTTTGGGGTGTGTGTGTGTGTGTGGCAGCCTTGCAGCCCCCAAAGGCTGTGAGATCCAGGGTGAAACATGCCTGGCCTCCCCCAGGAGCTTCCTGAGAACCACTTACCAGTTGCCCTATGTGCCTCTATAGGGGTGACCTATATATATTAGAACCGAAGGTAGTACCAGTTTGGGGTGAAGGAGGCAGTATAGGAGTGGGGCCTAGGAGTGTCTGAGCTTGGCTTGAGTAAGGGTCTTGCTTATGGCAGTTTGAGGAATGTGGCACTTGGAAACAGACCAAAGATTCCCGTGGCTCACTAATTGGGGCAGCAAATTCAGTACAGCAGGCTGAGTTCCATAGTATTGGCATCATGTCCTACAAGTACCTGCCTGTTGTACTCTTTTGACCTGCTGTCTACTATGACCACATCCCTGTGGTCCACCTACCCTGACCCTACAGAGGTGGTTCAGCATCCCTTTCACCCACCCCTGCTTATAAACATCTGCCACATCGGGTCCCTTCCAAGGCTTTGGTGCCTATCAGTCCTCCACTTGTTGTGCTCTGTATGTCTCTGCCTGGTTGGAAACTTACTCTGAATGTCACAGATGGGCCTACACGGGTAGGACTGCTTGCATGGCCCCTGTGCCTGCAGTTTCAGGCAGCCCTTCGTACTGTGGCATCTGAGTCAGTTTTGAGGTTCCCTGACCTAGAACCCCTATGCTGCTCTCTTGGTGAGAAGGACCTGCCAGCCAGGGGCTGGGCTGCTGGTCCATATACCCTGCTTCAGCAGGCATCCCACATCCCCCTCCCCCATGCCAGGCTGGAAGGTAGCTGTTCTGTACCTGCTTCTTGACCTTTTCAACGTCTTATTTAGAGCCCCCACTAGCTTTGCCCCTCTCCAGGTCCCTGCCCAGGTTGATCAAGATCCCAAGTTGGTGATGCCCTTATTGGCCCTGTGTGTCCTTCCTGCCAGCACCTCCTGAGGGGCTTCTGGCAACCTGTTCTCTATCCCCGAATCACTATGGGTTGACTTTTTTTTTTTAATAGCTTTACATGGATGGATATCCAGTTCTTGGTGTGGGGGAGAGTGTGGCAAGTTTTTGGAATCAGTCCGTTTCCAGGGTGGATCCAGGGGTTCTGGGTGGCAGACCCTGGGTCAGAAAGGCTTCATGCCAGCTTCTGGGCTGGGTGTGAGGCACAGAGGTTGGGCTGGTGAGCCAATATCAGCCTCTTCCATTGTCCTACCTACCACTGGAGCTTAGCCATCCCTTGCAGAAGAAGGGGCTGGCCTGGTGGCCCTGGGCTCTTTCTACTCTGCTAAAAGGGTCTCAGGTGGCATCTAAGTTCACATCCTTTCCCTCCTGTCCAGCAGCCAGAGCAACAGAGTCCCAGATAAGCACTGGCAGACCCGGTCTGTAGGGCTGCTCTATCGCCAATGAACTCCATGAACCCCATGAAACCTGCCCTGCCCCCCGCGCCACACGGGTGAGTGTGGGCTCCTGTGGCCTGTCCCTTGCAGGCCCTGTGCTCTTGGGCACCTGTGGCCTCCTGACCTAGGCCTCACCAGCCACTCTTCCTGTAGTGATGGTTCATTTGCATACGAGTCTGTGCCTTGGCAACAAAGCGCCACTCAGCCGGCTGGGTCGCTATCCGTGGTCACTACCGTGTGGGGAGTCGGCAACGCAACACAGAGCCAGGTGAGCACCTACCTGAGTCCCTCCCCCAAGCAGTGAGAGCCTTGGCAGTGCCTTAGAGCTCTGAAAGACAAGGAACTTAAATGGGGAGGTTGGGGCATAAAGATGGGGCTTCCCGATTCTCTCAGGTCCTTGGGTGCTGGTTCTTTCACACTCCCATGGGTTTTCTTCTGTCTTCAGCCGGCCTCCACAAATCACCCCAACCTGACCTATGGGCAGGTACTCCCCCACTCCCACCCATCACCTATATCGCCACTAACCAGGTCTTTTGGTTTCTAGTACTTTAGAGCTACAGCTTGAAGAGGGTGCTTTAGCTGGTTCCTTTTGGTGATTCCCACTTCCTTGTAGGTTCTGGGGAACCCCATGGGCCCTGCAGGAAGCCCCCCTGGTGGCTCCATGATGCCTGGTGTGGCAGGTGGCAGCTCCGCCTTGACCTCCCCGCAGTGCCTGGGACAGCAGGCATTTGCTGAAGGTGGTGCTAGCAAGGGCTACGTGCAGCAAAGTGTGTATGGCCGTGGGGGCTACCCCGGGGGCCCCAGCTTCACCACCGGGTAAGCAGGGCCCCACATCTGACAGATGGCTAGAAGCCATCAACCTGGCGGGCACCTCTGAACTGTTGGACATTGCCTCTCTGTTTCCCCACTGGCTCCAGCAGCAACCGTGGAGAGTCTGGAAAGAACTGGCTCCCCCTAAGTGCTGTGTGGCCCTAGGCTGAGTCTGTGCAGAGAGCGTGGCAGTCCTGTGTCTCTTGCAGATATGCAGGTGGCCCAGGGGGACTGGGTCTCCCTTCACATGCTGCACGACCCTCCGCTGACTTCACACAAGCAGCAGCTGCAGCTGCCGTGGCTGCCGCTGCAGCCACTGCCACAGCTACAGCCACAGCCACCGTGGCTGCCCTGCAAGAGAAGCAGAGCCAGGAGCTGAGCCAATATGGAGCGGTGAGGGCAACCCCCCAACTCCTCCCATTTGGCAGCCAGTGTGTGTGGGACTTGGCCAGGGGAATCTCAGCAAGGTGTTGGGGTCAAGCACGGAATGTGCTCACTGGGGGCTTATGAAACCAGTGAAAGAGAAATGAGTAGGAAGAAAAAGAGTCTGAAGGGGGAAGAGGCCCTGAAACCAGTAGCAAGGGGTACATGCCCACAGCACCAGTGAGCCATGTGCCCATTTGTGGGGGGAATGTAAACCATTCTGTCTTTTTCTTTTCCTAGATGGGGACTGGACAGTCTTTTAACAACCAGTTTCTGCAGCATGGAGGTCCCCGGGGGCCCAGCGTCCCCCCTGGCATGAACCCTACTGGCATGGGAGGGATGATGGGCCCCTCTGGCCTCTCCCCCATGGCCATGAACCCCACTCGGGCAGGAGGCATGACGCCCTTGTATGCAGGGCAGCGCCTACCCCAGCATGGGTACCCTGGTCCTCCCCAGGCCCAGCCGCTGCCCCGACAAGGGGTCAAGAGAGCATACTCTGAGGTGAGTGTCTTGATTACCCAACCTGGGGCCCTGGGTGCTGTTTCCCCCACCCAAGTGACCTCAGAGCTGTGGTAAGAGCAGCTCCTACAGTGAGAAAATTGTCCATGCTCAGCAGGACCAGGGGACCCTGCCCCCAGCACATGGGGCACTACTTGCCTGCTGATGCCTCTTCTTTCTGGGGTATTTGCTTCTTCAGGTGTATCCAGGGCAACAGTACCTACAAGGAGGCCAGTACGCGCCCAGCACTGCCCAGTATGCGCCCGGCCCCGGGCAACCCCCTGCCCCTTCCCCCTCTTACCCTGGGCACAGACTACCCCTGCAGCAGGGCATGGGCCAGTCCCTGTCTGCACCAGGCCCTGCAGGACTGCACTACAAGGTAGGGCCAGCTCCCCTGGCCTATGCCAGGCCCACTGTCATGGGAATAGTGGGGACCTTGAGGCAGTCCTGCCCCTGAGGGGTATAGGCTAGTCAGGGAGTGGGTGGAACCTCACAGGGGTCCCAGGCAGTGCAGGGTTCAATTCTGAAAGGAACCGCTACAAGATTCATGAATCTCTGGAAATTCGGCATAGGGAGCAGCAGGCAAGCACTCAAGCCATTCTGACATTCTTTATGGAAAATGTCCCCATTCCCTCTACTTGCTGTAGAGAAACCCATCTAGGGAACAAGCCTTTTCTACTGGTGGTACACCATCTGGGTACATGGTGGGTAGAGAGCACCGCACTAGGAGTCTGGGTGGGCAAGTTGGTACAGCTGGAGGAGGATAAAAAGGGGAGGTTTGAGTGCACCTGTGTCATTTCAGCCCCTTCCATGTGTGGAGTCACCCCTTTTCTATAGTGGTATCTTTTTACATTACAATATTGGTAATGTGTCTTATGGAATATGTGGCATATACAGCAGAGCATAAAGACTATGCAGATTGACAGCTCTGTTTGTGGTGAACTTTTAGGATCAGGCCCGGGGGATTCAACTGGGGACAGGGCCCACATGCACTCAGTTTTCTTTCCCACAGCCTGCAGAACAGTTCAACGGGCAGGGCACCAGCTTCAACGGGGGCAGCGTCAGCTACAGCCAGCCTGGCCTGAGTGGGGTATGGGGCTCGGCTGGGTGGATGGCTGGGAGGCTCACAGGGTGGGCATGTGGACAGAGGGACTGCCTCCTCTCCACCTCTGTTCTCATGTTTCCCAGTGGGTGCTACATGAACAACTCTAATCCACCCATCCTACCATTCTGCTTTAACTGTTTGTGCTCAATCTCTATAGCCTGCCCGTTCCATCCCTGGCTACCCCAGCTCCCCACTGCCAGGCAATCCCACACCACCCATGACGCCCAGCAGCAGTGTCCCATACATGTCCCCAAGCCAGGAGGTCAAGTCTCCCTTCCTGCCTGACCTCAAACCAGGTCTCAGCTCCTTGCACCCATCGCCCTCTGGTGAGTGTTCACTCTTAGGACAACAACTGTGACAGACTAGGCAGACATGGGGAATACCAGGGCTCTAGCGCCCTGTGGGAGCTTGGGAGAGCAGGGGCAGTTGCTTGATCCCAAGTAAAGCTAAGGTTTCCATTTTAAAGATAGACTGTTTGGTTCTGGGCCTTTACCTTTGTTTTCTATTCATGGCCCTGCGCAGATCTGTTAGAGCTATAGATATCTACAGGAAAATATCCACAGACACAAAATTTTTTTATATAAAATTGAAGCCTATCTTTAGCTGAGAACCCCTGCTTCCAAGGAGACCATCACAGCAGAAGTTAGAATCCTGAAACCTCAAATTGAGCAATTGGGTGATGGCCACTGACATCCTGGCCTTCTGGTTTCTAAGAAAACATTGTAAACATCTTCTGCCTAAGTTGGGTTCATGTTCCCCTGTCATAGTTCAGTGGGCACTAAGCTGGGTAATTGAGGCAGATGAACATTAGGACCTATGGCCCAGGGTCTCAGGAGAGATGCTGTCTGAGGCCCTGGCTGTGGGGCACAGCTCAGGTCTTCAGAGCAGACCTGGCGAGGGGCTCCAGGATGCCCTCTTTGAGTAACTATAGATGCTCTGGTTGGTGTCCAGTTTACAGTCAACATGGTCTCTTGTCACCAGGTAATGGTCCTTGTGATGAGCTGCGGCTGACCTTCCCTGTAAGGGATGGGGTAGTCCTGGAGCCCTTCCGCCTGCAGCACAACCTGGCTGTGAGCAACCACGTCTTCCAGCTTCGAGACTCAGTCTACAAGACTTTGATGCTGAGGTGATCCCCACTGGCCCACCCCTAGCCCCTCCACCCCCATCCATACTCAGTGTGAAGTCTCTGATCATCCTTTTCCTTTTGCAGGCCTGACCTGGAACTGCAGTTCAAGTGCTACCACCATGAAGACCGGCAAATGAACACCAACTGGCCAGCCTCCGTGCAGGTCAGCGTCAATGCCACACCCCTCACCATCGAGCGTGGAGATAATAAGACCTCACACAAGCCCCTCTACCTGAAACACGTGTGCCAGCCTGGCCGCAACACCATCCAGATCACTGTCACCGCCTGTTGCTGCGTGAGTATCCTGCCAGGGTATGGGCAGGGCTTGGCTGAAACACCACCTGGTTCACTATCCCTGGGGTCATGGATGGGCTGAGGATGGGTGGGCCCAGAGCCAGGCTGTGGGCTATGGAGCTTAAAGAAAAAGACATTGCTTCTTGTTATCACTTTTTATTTTAAGCTCTTTTCTATTTGCCATTTAAGAAAGGGATCCAGTTAAAAACATCCTAGCTATTTTCCAGTTAGATTATATTTACTAGATTTAATACTCATGTTGATACTATGAGAGAAACAAAGTTGTGTAGCAAGCTCACAGAGTTCCGTCCATAGCAGGTTCAACATCACCCAGGTTCCAGCCATCAGGATCTCATTTGGACCTATGTAACAAGGGCCTGGGGATGGGACAGCTCAGAATCCTCATTCTGTGGGACTTAGGAGGTTTGAACTAGACACAGTGTCAGTAAGATTGGATGCCATGAGCAGGGAGATATATAAGGCATACAGGTATTTTGTTTTTAATATTTTTTTAGTTGCCAATGGACCTTTATTTAATTAATTTATTTATTTATATGTGGTGCTGAGGATTGAGCCTAGAGCCTAGGGTTGTTAGGCAAGCTCTCAACTACTGAGCTATAATCCCAGCTCAGGTATTGTGTTTTTATGGCAAGGTGAGAACTAGGCAGTGGATGAATAAGAACAGAATGCCCAGTAGAGCTGTTGAGATGTTTGAGTGTGGGCAAGACACCAGCAGCCTGAGGCCAGAGTCTCCTGGGCTCCAGGAAAGCAGAAAGCATCCTGACTGTGCTTTAGCACTCAGGAGGATAGGGCCTAGTTATGAGAAACATGGCTGGTCTGGTCCTCTCCCCTTGACTATCTCACCCCAAACCCCTCCCTTCCCAGCCTGGTACCCCTGACATAACTACTCTTCTCCAGCTGTGTTCCCCAAAACCATGTCCCCACATCCCCCGACCTGTGTTCCCCCTACATACAATATCCCCCACTGTGTTGCAGTCCCACCTCTTCGTGCTGCAGCTGGTGCATCGTCCGTCTGTCCGCTCCGTACTGCAGGGCCTACTCAAGAAGCGCCTCCTGCCTGCTGAGCACTGCATCACCAAGAGTGAGTGGCCCCACCCACAACCACTGGGGCTGTGCCCAAGCTGAACAGTGTTTCATGTGGCACATCTCCATGTCACACAATGCATCTTCTCCCAGGCTGATGGCAGTAGTTAAGTAACACCTTGGAGCTGTTGATCATTCAGTGTCCTGGCTGACATCTCCATTCATAGCCTCCCCATTTTGCAAACCCTTTACTCAAATCTCTTCCCCTCTTGTCAGTAAAGCGGAACTTCAGCAGTGGCACCATCCCTGGCACCCCTGGGCCCAACGGAGAGGATGGCGTGGAACAGACAGCTATCAAGGTGTCCCTGAAGTGCCCCATCACCTTCCGCAGAATCCAGCTCCCTACCCGTGGTCATGACTGTCGCCACATACAGGTAGGTGGGTGGTCACTGCAGAACTTTGCCCAAATTTGCTGCCTTTAAAAAATTTTGAGCTTGTGGAACAACTAGAAACTTGAGATCATATTGGATAGAATCTAAACTAGAAAAACTACTTGAGAAAGCTATAGATATCATTTTTTAAAATATGCTTCACAGTGAAACAGTTGTACTCTGGCTATATATCCGACAGAAATGTACACATTATTGTTCATAGCTATATTTGAATTGTAAGAGCTTCAAATAAAAACAAATGTTTATCAACAATTAAAAAAATTGTTTTGAGCTGACACCTCAGCCTCATCCTCTGGGGCAGAAGTGGAATCTGAACACCTAAGCCAACAGGCCATGGACCAGGCCTGCCATGGAGGCGGCTGGGCCTGGCTGCCCCGAGGTTAGGCTTTTGTTTCTTCTAAATATAATCACCATTTTACTTACTTCTCTACTAGCTACTGCATTCACAGGGTTCCATTGTTAAAAAGCATAAAGATGCGGGTGTGGTCTTCCTCCTGCCCTACCATGAAAGTCTCTGTCTTTGCAGAAATACCCAGACCCAGTGTTAGACAAGAAACTACGTTCTCCTCCCTCTCTGTTACATGCTGCTCTGTACTATAGTTTTCCCTTTAACATGGTGTCTGGCAATGGTTCCTTATCAATACAGTTGCCCAGTTCTTGCTTTGGTCACAGGGGGTTCCAATTCTGTTGAGATGCTTGGGATGGTCCATTAGAATTATGTTACAGTAGAGCCAGGCATGGTGATATGTGCCTATAATCCCAGCAACTTGAGAGGCTGAGGCAGGAGGATCACAAATTCAAGGCCAGCCTTGGCAATTTAATGAGTCCCTTACCAATTTAGGGAGACCCTGACTCCAAATAAAAATTAAAAGGGCTGGGGGCTGGGGTTGTAGCTCAGTTGGTAGAGCATTTGCCTTACATGTGTGAGGCACTGGGTTCAATCCTCAGCACCACATAAAAACAAATAAATAAAAAATAAAGGTATTAAAAAAAAAAAAAAAAAAGGACTGGGGAAGTAGCCCAGTGGTAAAGCACCCCTGGGTTTAAGACACATTCCAGAAATCCAGAAAACATATCACCCTCACCCTAGCCCACAGTGAGAAATGACCTGTCTCTCATCTCTGCAGTGCTTTGACCTGGAGTCATACCTACAGCTCAACTGTGAGCGAGGGACCTGGAGGTGCCCCGTATGCAAGTGAGTTTCATGGTGTGTGACAAGGGAGAAACTGCCACGTCCTCAGAGGCTTTTATAAGTGAAACTTCCAAATACACAAGCCTGTTGGAAGTCGTCACAGCACATACCAGGAAGGCTCAGCTCAGGGCAGAAACCTTTTTTTTCCCCCATATTTTCTTAATTGGTGCATTATAGTTGTACATAATGGTAGGATTTGTTGTTAAATATTCATACTTGCACCCAATATAACAATATAATTTGGCCAGTATTCCCCAGAGGTAGAAATCATCCATGGGGTATTCTTATGTAGGGTTACCTTGTGCCCATTTCACCTCACAACTTCTTACAGTCACCTTACACAAGGGCAACTTGCAGAGTTTCCTCATGCAGGGTCACCTCATATAAGTTTACCTCGCACAGGGTTATCTTCTGTAATCACTGTGTACAGGGTCACTTCACATGGCATCATCTTGGACAGTCATCTCATGCAGGGTTGCCTCACACGGGGTCACTATGCATAGACACCTCACATAGGTGTTGGGCCTGAGAAGTGATGGGGTCTGGGCCCAGGGTGAAGTTGGGTAAGGCCTTTAAGCCATGTCCCCTTTGTTACTTGTAGCAAGACAGCATTGCTGGAGGGTCTGGAGGTGGACCAGTACATGCTGGGCATCCTGATATACATTCAGAAGTAAGTGTCTTCTTTCTGCCACCCCGTGTCTGTGACCACCAGAGGGCAGTCCTGGGATGAGTGTAGTCTTCTGAGCTCTTCACTACCCTGGAGTGACTCAATTCCAGACCAGAGGCAGTGCCATGTTCCCCATGTATATCAATCCCAGGCTCCACATCATGCATAGCACCTGAAAGCACTCTAGATAGCAGAGTGTTTGAGTTGAAAGTCTGGTTGGAAACTTCCTTGGGATTGAAGGGCAGCAGGTACTTGGTAGACAGATGACCAGTACCCATGTGTCCCTGCCTAGCTCCGACTATGAGGAGATCACCATCGACCCCACATGCAGCTGGAAGCCAGTGCCTGTGAAACCTGATGTGCACATCAAGGAGGAGCCAGATGGGCCGGTGCTGAAGCGCTGCCGCACCATGAGCCCTGCCCATGTGCTCATGCCCAGCGTGATGGAGATGATTGCAGCCCTGGGCCCCGGTGCTGCTCCTTTCACCCCCTTGCAGCCCCCTTCAGCCCCTGCCCCCAGCGACTACCCTGGCCAGGGTGAGTACAGCACACACAGCCTCAAACTTCAGGTGACTCTGGACAAGCGACTCATCCTCTCCAGAGGAGTCTCCTGGCCTATGGAACTGTCACTATGCAGGTCATGCACCTGCTTTGTAAACATATCCAACCAAAGGGATGGGGTTGTGGCTCAGCAGTAGAGCACTTCCTAGCATGTGCGAGGTGCCGGGTTTGATCCTCAGCACCACATAACAATAAAATAAAATAAAGATATTGTGTCCAACTACAACTGAAAAATATTTTTAAAAAAACCCATATCCAACCAAAACATGCCAAAGGTGTCTGTCCTACACATTCCATCCCAAGGATGTGGTGGTAGAGGTACAGATTTGGCCATGGCCCTTTCCCCCAATTTAGATAGAGTAAGGGGCTCTTGGCTATAACACTCCCACTGACTGGCTCCTGGCTGGGGTGTCCAATGGGGACCCACTGTGCAGGTACAGTGTACTTTGTTGTGGTGGGTCCCATTCCATCACCTGGGAGGCCCCCACTCCTAGGATCATTCCTTCTTGCTGCAATGAAAAAAAAAATTGTCAAATCATTGTTGTCTATGGGTGAGCACTCTTACGTCCTACCTGTGCCTCAGCTGGCACATTACTGGCCCTTCTGCCAACATGAGCGCTTCTAACCTGACTTTCCTCTTGTAGGTTCCAGCTTCTTGGGGCCTGGACCCTTCCCGGAGTCTTTCCCACCCCCCACACCCAGCACCCCAAGCCTTCCTGAATTCACCCCGGGGCCACCTCCCATCTCCTACCAGTCTGACATTCCCAGCAGTCTCCTGACTCCAGAGAAGTCTGCTCCCTGCCTCCCAGGCCAGGTCAGTGTGATATAAGGGATCCAGGGGATAGGGGTGAGGTCTTTCAGGGAGCCCCTTAGCTGTTTTAACATGTCTTCTCTCCATCTTCAGATGGCACCAGTGGGCCACTTGGACCCAGCCCATAATCCTGGGCCACCAGGGCTACACACCTCCAACCTTGGGGCACCCCCAGGTCCCCAACTGCACCATCCAAACCCCCCCCCAGCATCCCGGCAGCCCCTGGGTCAAGCAAGCTCAGGGTCTGTTGGTGAGCTGGCCTTCAATCCTGCCACAGGCGTGATGGGGCCCCCCAGCATGTCTGGGGCAGGGGAGGCCCCAGAACCAGCACTGGATGTGAGTACTAGGCCCTGTGGTGGGGAGCATGTGGGAGTTGCTGGAGTTGGCTTGTCTGTTGTCCTTGGGTCACTGTGCTTTGTAGAAGGGAAGACAGTGATCCTTCAGGGAGAGCCAGCCAGATAATGTCAACCAAATGCAGCTCTTATTCATGTGTTGAGTATCTGAAATATCTGTGAGGTGCCAGGTACCATGTGTGGTTAGTGAGTGGCTTGGCTGGATGCTGCAGTAGCTATATGAAAAGTCCTCAAAGAAGACTGGGCTGGAAGTTTCTGCTGCACTCCTTAGAATCTGGCTTGACCTGTCTGCTCATTCAGTGGTTTTGCCTCTTGACACATGCATGGGTGGTGTGTGAACCCAAGCTCAGTGCATGAAAGACAGGGTTGACCATCCCTGAACCATGGTGGAAATTCATTGAAGTTCCACATGAAAAAGATAAGAACAAGCAGTCCAGAGCAGAAAATTCTAGGGGATTGAAGTTCTGCCATCTATATTCTGCCTGAGAATTACCTTGGGGATCCCCTTTTAGGCCTGTGCACCTCCATGCACAGTTGGGCCACCATGGATAGGCACTCTGGTGCCTGGTAGTATTGAGCACCATGCCAAGAGCTATTTCTGACCCCAGAACAGCCTTTCACTGGGATATCTCAGACAACTGTGTAGGGCTGTCAGTGAGGCCCAGGAATCCATCCTTCATTAGATGAGGGGCCACTTAGCATCCCTGCTGGGCCTGGGAACAGGGCTTGGATGCAGGGGCAGTATGGCCACTTGGGCATGATGGGTCTGAGACCAGAGTTGCTAACATGTTTGCTTTGTCCTCAGCTGCTCCCAGAACTGACCAACCCTGATGAGCTGCTGTCCTACCTGGGCCCACCTGACCTCCCCACAAACAGCAATGATGACCTGCTCTCTCTCTTTGAGAACAACTGATCCTGTGTTAACCCCTGGCCTAGCAGGGACACACTCAGAGACATCACCACAGCCTGCCCTCCTCTCCAAGCCCCACAGAACACCTGACACTCTTCCCCAAAATTCCTCATCAGATGTCCAGAACCAGGGTCTGCCACTGTTGTCCCCAGCCCTGAACTGTAGAAGCAGCCTGTGCTCTAATGGAGGGGCCCCTAGACCACCATCACCCTCCCTCCACCAGGCTCACTGCTACAGAATGGTTTTTGCTGAGGTGCCCTGTCCACCCACTGCACACACACCCTGTGCCCCTAATCTCACAGCCTTGCACCTTGTCCTTCCACCCTTGCCTGCTCCCACCCAGCCTGCATCTCGTCAAGCATTGACCCTTCTGTTTCCACTCCTTTTTGGGAGAAGAGTCGGGTGTGCAATTTGGCTGACTCTGTGTCCTTGGCCTGCAGCTCCAGTGGCCTGTGCCCTGCAGCCCCTGCTCTCAGAACCAAGCAGAATGCATAGTTCAGGGGCCTGGAGCTCTTGCCCAGCCAGCATTGTGTGGTGTGGGGTTCCTCCCTCCACCCTAAGCTTCAGGCAGAGGCTGGGGGTGGGGGAGCTTAAAGCACAACAATGTACATAGTGTAGAAACACTAACAGCTGAGAAAGGGAGGGGAAAGCTATTTAAGTCAGCATGTTCCTCTGTTATACAGCCAGCCCAGGCTTCCCTGTGCTTTCTGCCCTTCCCGTGTGCAGACAGCTGGGGGAGGGACAGTGCAGTGGGAGGAGACTGAGCTTTGTCTGGCTCAGGGTGGGCTCGCAGACTCAGCTCTGTGTAATATTTCTCCAGTGGGTTGCTCTCCCAAGTTCCCCTTTTCTGTGAAAGTGAAGAATTAGTACAGCTGTGTTTTTTAAAACCACCTCTCCATCTCCACCCTATGGGCCCACACCCAGGTGGGGAGGAGGAAGCCGCTGCATCTGCTGGCTTGGGGCCTGCGTGTGCAATCAGGGCTCCTGACCCTGTCCTGTCTCCTGTCTTCAATCTCTATTAAAGGACTCCCTCTTGGTGGGCCTGAATGAGTCCCTCCTTCGTGCTGGGGGCACTGTGGTCTCCCTTGGGGACCAGGCCCAACCCATAGCTGGCTTTTGGTGCCCTACATCAAGCTCTGGATGTTCTGAACCAAGCCTGAGTTATTCCTGCCCCATGGTAAATTTCCTTTTCCCTGGAATTTTCCAAGTTGGCTTCAGCTGGAGAGTTATTTTGTAAAGTGTCCCAGGCTTGCCTGGGTGACATTTGCCATCATGTCACCTTTCCTGGGTGTGTCCTGGGGCAGGGAGCCAGTTGTCTTGGGTGCCCCAACCCAGCCAGGGTCCCGACAAGCACTAGGCTGTGTCCCTAGGAGGCCTCTCTTTGTTGCCACCTGTGGAGGGTACAGAGTTAATCCTGGCTACCATCTGCCCATCCAGTTTGGTAGGATCCAGGTGTTTCTTGCCCTGAGTCCCTGCCCCCCCCCCAGGGCCATCCCATCTAGCAAGAGAAACTAGAACTGTGAGGGAAATAGGAACCCAGGGAAGAGGGGAGTGCCTGGTATTCTTGGCCAACTGCCATGGCCGGTCTTGGAGGAGGTGCTTGTCTGGGAGCTTGGAGGCTACAGGGATAGAAGGAAGGGAGGTGTCAGGATGGGAAGGTCCTCTGGCAGCTCTGAGTGCCAGTGACATTTGAGACTACACAGGTGGGCCTTCTTGACCCCTAAAGAGCCTTTGTTTCCCAGTTTGTCTGCCCTTTCAAGCCCTGGTAGCAGAAATGGAGAAAAACATAGGAACAACAGTGGGTCAACGCCAGAGCTAAGGAAATGTGGGAACAGTGCTCAGCAGAGTCCCCTCAACTACAACCCACTCTGGGGAGTGGGAAACAGGCCCCCCTTACTTGGGGTGCCACTTCATTGCTGTGCATCACCCATCCCCAAGTCTGGGTGCTCCTAAGTAGAAGAGAGAAACCAGGAGACTGGGACCAGCAAGAGGCTGCAAACTACCCAAAAGTCCATCCTCAGAGGGTGGATAAGGGATTACTGTGCCAGAACATTCTAGACATGAACAGGTCCAGAAACAATGTGAAATAAAAGGTGTAGAAGCTCTAACAGTACAATGCCATTCTTCTAAGGCTCAAAATCAATATGAGTTGCATAGGATTTGTACATATGTACTAACACAGGAAGAGAAGGGAATCCACACATGTTCACCTGTGGAGACGTGACAGGTGCACTTAGGGAAGAGCAAAGATGCTGGCGAGGCTCTAATCTTCAAGGTGAGTGGTGGCCTCCTGGATTTTCACCTGGGCTTCTCATGTCAGTATATTCTCATGTATGTGCTAAGTATATGCAACTTGAAAAGAAGCTGACTGGGCTAAATAGAACCACCAATGTGAGGAAAACACATTTTCCCCAAGTTCATAGAGAATATTCTCCAAGATTGACCAAGTCTCAATAATTAAGAGATTGGAATCCTGTGTTCTTTGATCACAATGGAACAAAACTAGAAACTTATAGCAGAAAGAAAACTGGAAAATTCACAAATTATGAAAATTAACAACCAATGGTCAAAATCATAAAGGAAAATTTAAAATAACTTCTGAGATAAATGAAAACAAATTGAAACAGGATGCAGCAAAAGTTGTGTTAAGGGAACTTTATACCTGTAAAATGCCTGTATTAAAAAAGGATAATGAGGGCTGGGGTTGTGGCTCAGTGGTAGAGCACTGGCCTAGCACATGTGAGGCACTGGGTTCGATCCTCAGCACCACATAAAAAACTAAAAATATTTTTTAAAAAGAGTGAGCCAGTTCAGGTGTGATAGTGCATGCCTGTAACCCCAGCCACTTGGAAGGCTGAGGCAGGAGGATCACAAGTTCAAAGCCAGCCTCAGCAACTTAAACTGTAAGCAATTTAGCAAGGCCCTGTCCAAAAAAAGGGGGCTGGGGTTATGGCTTAGTGGTAAAAGTGCCCCTGGGTTCAACCCCTGAACCTAAATAAATAATAGCTCTATATCTCAAGGAATTAGGAACAGGACAAACTAAACCCAAAATTAGCAGAAGAAATGAAAATTAGTATAGAGAAAAGAAAAATTAGAATATAAAAAAGTTGGCTCTTTGACAAGTTTAATAAGCCATTAACTAGTAAAAAACAACAAAAAAACCTGGTTGCAGTAGTGCACACCTTTAATCACAGTGACCCAGGCAGCTGAGGCAGGAAGATTGGAAGTTGGAGATCAGCCTTGGCAACTTAGACTCTGTCTTAAAAAAAAAAAAAAATGCTGGGGGCTAAGGATGGCAGAAAGCCCACAAGTTCAATCCCTGGTACCGGAGGGGTGTGTGTGCAGTGGGTGGGGGGGAATAACTGATCAGTGAAAGTGGGAGATTGGGGGTATAACTCAGAATGTTTGCCTAGCATGCATAAGGTCTTGGGTTCAATCAAAAGAAGAAAAAAATGGAAATGGTAATACAAACTTTACAAAAAGGATTATAAGAAAATATTATAAACAGTTTTGTTTTTATGGTGCTAGAAATTGAATCCAGGGCTTTGGGCATGCAAGGCAAGCACTTTACCAACTGAATATATCCCCAGCCCCATGAACAGTTTTATGCTAACAAATAATCCAGATGAAATGGACAGATTGGTAGACAATGATAAAACTGACCCTAGAAGAAAATCTGAACAGAGCTATAACAAAAACATAGACATGTTCATCAAAATCCTTTTAGGGCTGGGATTGTGACTCACTGGTAGAGTGCTTGTCTAGCATGTGCAAAGGCATTGGGTTCGATCCTCAGTACCTAAAAATAGGTAAAATAAAGGTATTATGTCCAACCACAACTTAAAAAACATTTAAAGCCTTAAAAAATCCTTTCAACAACAACAACAAAAAAAAAACAGGACTATATGGTAAATTCTGCCAAACACTGAAGAACAGACAGCAGGCCTTCTCGAACACAAACATTGGAGAGGAGGGAACACTTCTTAATTCATCTGGGAGGCTGGCCTCCCCTCTCACACTGCCACAATCCCTTCCACTGGGCCTCCCGTGCAGAGAGCAGCTTCCTAGTCTGCTCCTTTAGCTTTACCCACTCAAAGACTCCTTGCCACCTCCAAGCTCCCAGTAGCCATTGAAACAGTCTACATGCCAGCACTGGGGACCATTCAGGGCAGATTTCACCTAGGTCGGTTCAAAGAGAGGAGCCAGGAACTGGTGCTGTGGCATACACCTGTAATCCCAGTGATTTGGGAGGCTGAGGCAGGAGGATCACAAGTTCAAAGCTAGTCAGCAACTTAATGAAGCCCTAAGCAACGTAGCAAGAACCTGTCTCAGACTAAAAATAAAAAGGGCTGGGAATGTGGCTCAGTGGTAAAGTGCCCCTGGGTTAAATTCCTAGTACCCCCCACACACCAAAAAAATAAATAAATAAAAATCAGAAAGTGGAATACATAGATGTGAAGTACAGTGGGGTTTGATATGTGCATACACCTGTGTCCATGCCAGCCCAAACCAGGCTGAACCCCCAACCCTTAATTTTACTGGATCTTCAACAGTCTTGAAGTCAGTCTTACGGTCTATTCCTTTTGTTAATACTTGTTGAAGCTTGGATTTTTATATTTATTTTCATTTATCTGTAAATTATTCCTGTCTCAGCTGTGACTCAACAGAATTAATGGAAACCCCTTCCCACCCTCCAACATCAGCTCTGCCCTAGTTAGGCCCTCCATTGTTCTAAGTCTTTCATGGTGTATTAACCAGGACTCTACAGGTTACAAGTGAGAGTGGCTGATTCAAACCAGTTTAGGAAGGAAGGGGCTCAAAATAACAGTTCTGACCAGGTGCTCACGCCTGTAATAGCAGCTGGGGAGGCTAAGGCAAGAGGATCACAAGTTCAAAGCCAGCCTCAGTAATGGCAAGGCACTAAACAACTCAGTGAGACCCTGTCTCTAAATGGAATACAAATAGTGTTGGGGATGTGGCTCAGTGGCTGAGTGCCCCTGAGTTCATTCCCTGGTACCCCTACCAAAAAAAAAGTAACAGTTCTGAAAGGGACACCAAAGGCCATAAGGACGGGTGAGGGGAGCAGAAACACCTCTGGAAAAACCTTTCAGCCTCTGTGTAAGCTTCATTCTCACACAGCTGCTCTGTGTATGGGGCCTGGGCTTCTAAATCCTACTTCTAATTAAATGCACTCAGACAGATCCTGACTGTCACTCACTCTGATTCCAAGGTGAAAATCTCAGGAATGGGCTCTAGTTGGCTTGCCCTGATGGGCCCAGCTACAACTTGAGTGGAATGGGGAGCACTTGCCCAGGATGAAGAACTGTTAGAAGGGGGAGTACAAGAAGCCTCCCATGGTCCTTAAGATGAAGTCTCAGTTTCTGGCCCCGGCCAGTTTCAGGCCTCCCCAGCCCCAGTACTGAAAATCTCGGTGTCTTCACCTAGTTCAGGCTTTGGTGGACCTTTCTGTCCTGGGGAAGGCTTCTGCTTCCAGAATATGTGGGACCTTCTGCTGTAGCCTCATTTCTATGAACCACCTTTCACAGTCCTTGCTCTGACAGAATAAATAGTGGCATGATTATTTTTTCCAACTTTTTAATTTATGAAATGTACCTTTGTAAAGTCAAAAAATAGTACAGGGCTCGGGTTGTGGTTCAGCGGTAGAGCACTTGCCTAGAATGTGGGAGGTTTTGGGTTCCATCCTCAGCACCGCATAAAAATAAATAAAACAAAGGCATTGTATACATCTACAACTAAAAAATAAATATTAAAAAAATAGTCACACATTACCTTGAGATGCTGCAATTGTTACTATTTTGCCACATTATTCTTTGTTCTGGGCTCTGCCCGACCCATGTATATTTTTGAATACACACGCTCACTTTTTTTGTTACCAATTTAGGAAAGTAAGTTGCAGGCAAAATAAACACTTAATCTCTAAATAAGTTTAGCATGCATTTTAGAAAAATAAAGATGTTCTCATATTACCACACCTGAGAAAATGGACAATAATTCCATAGCATCATGCTATATTCATATGTTCCAATTATAACTGTTATTTTCAATCCAGAATCCAATCCAGGTTCACATTTTTCAGCTGGTTGTTGAGTTCCTTTAGTCTCTTTTAATATAGAGCAAAATTTGTGTTGGAGGCAGGTAACCAGGGATTAAACCCAGGGCTGCTTAACCACTGAGCCACATCCCCAGACCTATTTTGTATTTTATTTAGAGACACAGTCTCTTGTCTTTGCTGAGCCTGGCTTTGAATTTGCAATCCTCCTCCCTCAACCTCCTGAGACTCTGGGATTACAGGCATGCATCACTGCGCATGACCCCCAGCCCTTTTTATTTTTCATTTTAAGACAGACTCTTGCTAAGTTGCTTAAGGCCTTGATAAATTGCCAAGGCTGGCTTTGAACTTGCAATCTTTATGCTTCAACTTCCCGAGATGCTGGGATTATAGGTGTGTGCCACTCTGCCCAGCTTAGAACAATTTTTTTCTAATACATCCATCTTTCACACAGTTCAGACATGTTGCCATGTATGAGCTTCCTTTCTGGTGTCATTTACTCCTTCAATCACTGTCCTGTTTCTTGAGAGGCAGGTCTGGAGCCTAGTTAAACATTCTTGGGGTCTTACAGTACAGCTCAGCAATAGAGCACTTGCCCACATACTTGAGAGCCTGCGTTCAAACCCCAGCACTATCAAAAAAAAAAAAAAGTTGACCAGAGGAAACTCCGATTTTTTTTAAAAATTGCTTTTATTTTTAAAAATATGACAGTAGAATGCATCACAATTCTTATTACACATATAGAACACAATTTTTTATATCTCTATTTGTATAATAAATATGTTCACACCAATTCATGTCTTCATACATGTACTTTGTTTTTTTTTTTTAAGAAAGAGTGAGAGAGAGGAGAGAGAGGGAGAGAGAATTTTAATATTTATTTATTTTTTTTTAGTATTTGGCGGACACAACATCTTTGTATGTAGTGCTGAGGATCGAACCCGGGCCGCACGCATGCCAGGCGAGCTTGAGCCACATCCCCAGCCCCCATACATGTACTTTGGATAATGATGTCCATCACATTCCACCATCATTGCTAACCCCCACCCCCTCCCTTCCCCTCCCACGCCTCTGCCCTATCTAGAGTTCGCCTATTCCTCCCATACCCCGCTCACTACCCAACTATAAGTCAGTCACCTTATATCAGAGAAAACATTCGACATTTGTTTTTTTTTTTTTTTTGGAGGGGGGGGATTGGTTAACTTCACTTAACATTAACTTCACCAACTGCATCTATTTACCTGCAAATGCCATGATTTTATTCTCTTTTATTGCTGAGTAATATTCCAACGTGTACATATGCCACATTTTTAATCCATTCATCTACTGAAGGGCAAATAGGTTGGTTCCACAGTTGAGCTATTGTGAATTGTGCTGCTATAAACATTGATGTGGCTGTGTCCCTGTAGTATTCTGTTTTTAAGTCCTTTAGGTATAGTCCAAGGAGAGGGATAGCTGGGTTAAATGGTGGTTCTATTCCAAGCTTTCCAAGGAATCTCCATACTGCTTTCTATATTGGCTGCATTGGAAACTTTGATTTTTAACTCTTTTCTCAATGAACTATAAGCTCTATAAAGGCACCATTATCCTAATGTTTCCCAGTGTCAAAAATATTTGTCAGAGAAATTAACTCCAGCATGCATAGAATGTCTGAATGCACCTACAGGCTGGCAGCATGCCTGTCCCTCCTCATTACCACTCAGCCTGGACATCCTGGCTAAGGACATGTGTCCTACAGGCCAGCATAGGGTGCTCACCCGTGTCCAGTGAATATTTGCAGGTTTGGTCAAAGAAATGTTTGCCATTCTACTATGCTAGAATTGGTGACCAAGGAAGACCTGATAGTCCAGGGGTCACAGGATGGGGTTGAGGGTTCACTGCTGGAAGCACCTTTAAGCACAGAATAATAAGAACTGCCAGGCACCAGCCCCCTCCCTCTGCCTGGGTGACTATAACTCTGATCATCAGCTGGACACTTTCCCATTGCTTCTTCCCTCCCTTCCTTTCTTTTCTTTCTTTCTCAGTGTTGGGCATTGAACCAAGGGGTGCTTTACCACTGAGCTACATCTCCAACTCCATTCATTCACTCATTCATTCATTCATTCATTCAGACAGTCTTGCTAAAGTGCCAATTCTGGCCTTGAATTAATGATCCTCCTGCTTCAGCATCCAGAGTCACTGAGATTACAGGGGTGTGCTACCACACCCAGTCTTTCCCATTGCTTTTGCAATTCTGTGTGGTCATTTGTGTGACCACAGGTGGTGGGACACTGTAGTTCTGTGGGTTGATTTTGAGGATGTCTCCTTGTCCTCCTCTATGCTGTTCTTTTCTCCTGCTTCTGAAATGCAGATATAACAGTCAGCATTTGACTTTAAATCCATGCCAACACCTGAGAGTGGTGGAGTGACAAGATGACAAGAGTCTTATGTCCAGTGATTGTGGAGATATCATACTGGCCTGCATTGACTAGCCTGGACTTCGGTGATGGAAGAAAAACAAACCACACAGCCAGTCAGTGTTGCCTGGTGTTTTCTGTCTGTAAGCCAAACTTTCTTGGGATTGCAGCCTCCCAGTACCACAGAGTCTGTAGGGCAGGCAGGAGAATCCTTAGGGTGTGGTAGCCCAGCCCCTAGGCTGACAGACCTGCTTGTCCAGTTTCTCTCTGCAGAGATCCTGAATGCATCCTGCTCATCTGTGTTCTCTCTTCCTTCTCTCTCAACTTTCCTCACAAGAGCCCAAAGTAGGAATAGCAAGACCATCTCGGTAGCAGTGGTATTAACTGCTCTGGAAATAATCTATTTAAGAATTGGCATTTGCATATTACTTATAAATACAAAATAGCATTAATAATTATTTCTATTGATTTTAAAAATAAAACAAATTAGTTTAGAGATTTGGAAATCAGAGAGGGTATCGACATTGTCTTTCAGAAATGCTCTGGATAAATGGAGGTTTGGGGGCTGGGGATGTGGCTCAAGTGGTAGCACGCTCTCCTGGCATGCGTGAGGCCCGGGTTCGATTCTCAGCACCACGTACAAAGATGTTGTGTCCGCCGATAGCTTAAAAAAAAAAAGTAAATAAATATTTAAAAAAATTCTCTCTCTCTCTCTCTCTCTCTCTCTCTCTCTCTCTCTCTCTCTCCTCTCTCACTCTCTCTTTAAAAAAAAATGGAGGTTTAGGAAGACATTTGCCACTTGCCTGGACCCCTGCAACAGGGTGTGAGGACTGGGTCTAAGCCTTCCTATGATGACAGCCTCCAGCAGGAATGTGGTCCAGACTTGGGGACTGAAAGTGCAGGCTAGTCAGATAGTGACCAGGAAATTGGGCCTATCTTTAGGATATTACACCCTGTAGGTAAGTCTCCTAGTTCCTGACTGTTATCTGAGTCTCCTGGCCTCTCACTAAATTGTTATGAGAGAGCCTTCCAATAAATTCCTTCTTGGCCTAATTTAGCTAGTGCTGATTTCTGTTGATTGCAACTCAAATCTATGACTGATATAGAAACCTACATCTTAGAAAAGGACACATGGATTTTCCAGTTCTGGTCATGACAGGATAGCTGGTAGAAGACTTGCCTCCTGTCCAACACTGGACATAAAAAGAAAACAGCTTTTCAGTCATTGTGGTCTCTAAAAGTAAGGGTTCCAGGCAGCCCATGTTCCCTCTAGCACCAGATGAACACAGTGCTGGGAAAAGAGCATCCCAAGAGCACCGGCCTCACACACTGAAGGAAAGCTGCATCAGGGATATTGAGGAAGTTGGGACTTGTAGGACATTGTCCCAAAGAAGAGAGGGCTATAGAAAAGTGCTGAGCCCAAGCCAGGGTGGTCATCCCTCTCTCAGGGCCTCCACTGCAGCTCAAGCTTCATATGCAGGGAGTGGTGCCATCAGGCAGCCTATGCTCAGAATGACCATGCCTGGATTAACATTTTGAGGTCCCTGTCACAAAATTCTTCCAGAAATTTGAACAAGAGTTTCATGTTTTCATTTTGAGAAGGAAATTGGAATTAATTAGACACTGGAATTCATGTAGCTTGCCCTGGCAGAATGTGATGAGAGGCTGAGGAAAGAACAGTGGCTGGGGTTGAGGACTGAGCAGACTCCAGAGGTAACACATCCTAGGAGAGTGGCACAGCCAGGGGAAAGTTAGCCAGACAGGGAGAAGGGCTTGTGAATGACCTGATGTGAGAACCATATCCCAGGAATCCCAGGAGACAAGGGAGCCTCTTTCCCAATATTTTTAGCAAAAGTCCCAGGAAAGGACCACATTGGCCAGATTTGGACATACTGAATCAAATGCCATCAATGTTATGGGTCAAAACTGAGTGACATGGGCAGGGGTTGTGGCTCAGCAGTATGAGACACTGGGTTTGATTCTTAGCACCACATATAAATCAATGAATAAAATAAAGGTTCATCAACATCTGAAAAAAATATTTTAAAAAACAAAACAAAAACAACAACAAAAAACTGAATGACAGCCCAATTCTGGAGCTGGAAGTGGGGTCAGCTCCACTCAGGACACATATATTAGAGGGATTCCCCAAAGGGAATTAGGGTGCCCTTAGTGAAAGGAGGGAGCAAGGATGTCGATCTGGCAGGAAGCTCAGGCATCCCACCCATGTGACCACTGACTCTGATGTGATCTCGCAACTCTCAGGTGCCCCGTGTTTCTTACATTCCCCAGCTCTAAGTCTCCTGGGGACAGGAACTCCTCTCTCCCAGCCCACAGCCTTCAACTTTGGAGGAAAAAGGGAAATGTGTATGTGCTCATGTTCTGAATGAACAGAGGCCTGGAAATGTGAGAACAAATCCTGTAGCAGTATGTCCCTTCTCTCCAGCCTGACCAGTACTCTCATGAGCTGTCCCAGAGGAACACTTCTTGATTAGTTAACCAGGGTTGGGTAATGTCCCCCCCCCCCCCCCACACACACAACTGTTGTGATTTTCAAACAGAGATACATATAAGGCAGGTGGAGTTAAATAGGGAAAGGATCCCTGGGGATTTTTGAAGAACTGAGACAAAGACCTCCTGAGGAGGGGGACCCCAGGCTTCTGCTCCTGCTGAAGACAGAGAAGAGTTAAGTGTAGCAGCAAACTCATAAAAATGTACTTCTTTGCCAGAGGCATGAGCTGTGGCCCCATGTGTTCTCCAGCCAAGAATCAGTGATGATTCTACTGAAGGTCTAGCTGGACAGGGCAGGCAGGCAGTGACGGGGAAGCCATTGAGATCCCAGCCCATGATGAGGAAAGGACAGCAAGACCTTGGTTGAATTTAAGTTTCAGCTCAGAATTTTGAGCACAAATGAAACTGCAGGAAAGACAGAACTCAAGGGTGGGTCAAAAACCAACAATGAATCCAGTGAAGCAGTGAGGGAGGGTGACTGAGGGGCAGGGCAGGGGCATCAGTGAACACCAGGCCAATCAGCTGCTCTGCCCCTGCCTAGCCTCTCAGGAGTAGTTGTGCCCAAAGGACTGTCCTGAAGGCAGGGTCTTGTGGTGGGCATGTGACCCCTTGGAATTCAAGTAAGACTCAGACTGTCAGAGGGTTCTTGGTTCTGAATCAGGTCTCACCAGATAACATCCTGGACCAACAGGTCCCAACCACCCAGACACATACTCCTAACCCCTGGTGAGCATTGGCAAGCCAGAGAAAGGTCTGCTCTGCCTTCCTATAAACTGTGCCCACTGTGTTGGGTGAGGCAAACACTCATATAATCTGGGTCTGCTCTGCAATAGCACCTCATAGGGGCTGACAAAGAGTCCCCTTCCTTGCCACTTTCCAAGCTGGTCTTTTTTTTTTTTTTTTTTTTTTATGGTATTGAGGATTGAACCCAGGGCCTTCAGCAGGATGATAGACAAGCAAGCACTCTCCCCCACTCATCTCAATAATTCTTTTTATTTTGAGAGGGTCTCACTAAGTTGCCTAAGCTGGCTTCGAACTTGTGATCCTCCCTGCCTCAGCCTTCCAAGTTGCTGGGATAACAAGTGTGCACCACTATGCCTGGCCTAATTTTTATTTCAATTCCGCAGTTATGGAAAAGTAGAAAGCATAATTCAGTGAACCCTCCTCTACTCTCACCCACATTTGCCATTGACTAGCATTGTGCGTCAACTTGCTTTATCTCACCCTATTTTTGTTCTTGAGCTATTTGAAAAATAAGCTGCCGATATCATGTTGTTTTACTCCTAAATATTTGAGCAAGTCTCCCTTAGAAACATAGAAATTCTCCGACAAAACCACAATGCAATGCCAGGTACCGTGGTGCATGCCTGTCATCCCAGTGACTGGGGAACCTGAGGCAGGAGGATCACGGGTTAAAAGCCCCTCAGCAACTTAGGGAGGCCTTAAAAGACTTCAAAGTCTTAAAAATAAAAGACTTAAAAAGTAAAGGCTGAGATTGTAGCTCAGTGGTAGAGCCCTTGCCTAGCATGTGTGAGGCATTGGGTTCGATTCTCAGCATGACATATAAATAAAAAATAAAGGTCCATTGACAATTTTAAAAATATTTGAAAAACAAAATAAAAAGTAAAAAAGGACTATGGGTGTGACTCAGTGGTTAAACACCCCTAGGTTCAATTCCCAGTAACAACAATAACAAAACAAAAACAAAAAACCACAATACATTTATTTTACCCATAAACATTAATTTTATCATTACCATCCTATGAAAATACCCCATTTTTTAATGTATTTGATTGTTCTAGAGATGTCCTCCACAACTCTCTCTAAATCTATGATCAATTAAGCAATCACTAATTGCATTTCATTGTCATGGCTCTTTTATTTCTTTTCATCTAGAATATTCCCCCTCACTTTTTTTTTCCTCTTCCCTTCATAACTTGGACACTTTGAAGAGTTCATTTCACATGTCTTTGAATTTGTTTCCTGCTTAGATTCAGACTCTACCAAGGAACTGTGTGCTTTTACTGTACTCTGTTAGGTCTGTCATATTGATATGTCCCGTCCTTGGTCATGTTAAGTTTGGCAACCTGGCTCAGTGGTAACCAGCAGACTCTCTGGTGTGCTTTGATAATCCTCTGTGGGGTGGGGATATCCTGACGCCAGCCTCATTTCAACAGTGGTTCTTGAGGGACCTTGAAATATCAGTGATCCTGCAAAAAAGCGATGTTTCTCTTCCTCTCTTTCTGCGTGTGTAATGGGGACAGACACACATGCCTATCTTTTAGGATTGCTATAAATTAGATTTGTTTCTATTCAGTGTGTTATAAGTACTGTCCGTCATTACTGTTATTGACTTCAGTCCTTAAATTGACTCAAATATGATAGAATCTGGCTCCTGCATCCTTTTAATGACCCCATTAGAATTTGAGTATGTTTTCAGTTCTTGGCACTACAAGCTTAGTTCTGGGTTCACCTTGTCCCTTCCTTCTTCACATCAGCCATTTCCTTAAAAATTCTTGGTTTCCTTGAATGGGAAAATTATGTGCTTATTTATTAAGGTCAAGAAAATACAGGGGCTGCCAGGTGCAGTGGAGCACGCCTGTAATCCCAGCAGCTGGGGAGGCTGAGGCAGGAGGATTGCCAGTTCAAAGCCAACCTCAGCAAAGGCCAGGTGCTAAGCAACTCAGTGAGACCCTGTCTCTAAATAAAATACAAAATAGGGCTGGGGATGTGGCTCATTGGTGAGTGCCCCTGAGTTCAATCCCTGGTACACACACACACACACACACACACACACACACACACCTAAAAAAAGAAAGAAAGAAAGGAAAGAAAGAAAGGAAAGAAAGAAAGAAAGAAAGAAAGAAAGAAAGAAAGAAAGAAAGAAAGAAAGAAAGAAAGAAAGAAAATACCTGGGTTGGAGATGTTGCTCAGTGGTAGAATGCTTGCCTAGCATGAACATGATCCAGGATTCTCCCCATATGCCCCACCCCCCACACACATACACACACACCCTCAGGAAAGATAAAAGTTCCTAAATGAAGGAGCTAAGTTGCTTCTGCTCCATGGAACATTATCCAGTAATGTACAAAGATCACCCAGGAAATTGGAACCAAAATAAATGCTTCCAAGATTAAGTTGAAGAAATAGGATCCAACATTGCACATAATATGATTTGTTCTGAAAAAAAAAAAGTGAAAAGGGAGGGGAATGTGGCTCAGTGTTAGAATGCTTGCCTAGTATGCACGAGGTCCTGGGGTCAATACCCAGTACTGCAAAAAGAATGAAAATAAACACATTAAATAAAATAAAATAAAGCTGGATGTGGTGGCGTACATCTATAATCTCAGTGGCTGGGGAAGCTGAGGCAGGAGGATTGCAATTTCAAAGTCAGCCTCAGCAATTTACCAAGGCCCAAAGCAACTTAGTGAGACCCTGTCTCAAAATAAAAAATAAAAAGGGCTAGCAATATGACTCAGTGGTTAAACACCTCTGGGTTCAACCCCTGGTCAAAAAAAGAAAAAAAAAATGGAGATGAATGAAAACTAGAATTGGCCATGTCTTTCACCATTCTGGCTGCTATAACAAAAATTTTTAGACTGAGTAATTTATAAACAACCGAAATCTATTTCTCATACTTTGGGAGATCTCATAGTTATAGAAGACCCTATAGACATGGCAATCTGTGGGAGAGACGGGAGTGAGTGGATCATCAACTTTCAGCCCTACTGGTCCCCAGTCCCACCGAGCCAGGACTGTCACAGGAGGAAGGAAGTTGCCTCAGTGTGCATCCCCAGGAGCCATCATTTATCTGTCTCCAGTGGTCCTCAAGGCCTGGCCTGCTCCCTATTAACCCCTGCCTCCTGCCATGGATGGCAGCCAGCAATGGGCCCTGCTCTTGGCCACTCCCTGCTGCCTCCTACTCATGGGGCCTGAGTCAGTTGGATACTGACTGGGCAGGGCCTGCTGACTGACAATGCTGGCCTCAGGGCCTCAGAGCCCACCAAAGGAGGAGATCCAGGGTAGAATTCTGGGCTGTTGGACACTGAGTCTCTGCTTACAGGGCTGCAGGGACCAAGAGACCATGGGTTGGGAGGGACCCCTGGCGGGAGGCAATGAGGCTAGCTAGAGGAAGGAGGAAGGACAAGGAGCAGGCAGCATTCTGGGGAGTTTTGAGGAGGACAAAGGCTTGGGCTGTTTCTTGCTTGTTTTCCAGTAGCTGAGGTTGAATGGTGGCCTCAGAATCTGAACAGAATGGCAGAAGAAAGCCTTGACCCTGGACAGGTCACCAGAGAGCACCTTTAGGCCCATCACTGACCAAAGGCCTGGAAGCTAATAGCTCTTGTCTCCTCATCCATCTGTCCTTCCTCCCCAGCCCTACTCTGGCAAAGACCTCGGACAGGTTGCCCTGTCTCCTCGCAGCCAACATTTCCTCCTTCAACATTCTGCTTGAACATCACTTTTTTTGATCCCTCACTGTTCCTGAAGTTACTTGTTGTGTGCTGTCTTCTGTGGCCAGTTATTTCACTTCTTGAGGAGTTGGACTTTTAGTGGACACCTGATCACTGTTTGGATGTTTATTATCTTGTTGTATTGTCCAGGCTGGTCTCAAACTCCTGGGCTCAAGCCATCCTCTCACCTTAGCTTCCCAAGTAGCCAGGATAACAGGAACACACAACCACACACGACTTTCTTCTTGTTGTTTTTTATGATATATGTAAACAGTGGCCAGCATAGAACAGACAGTAAGTATGTATTCATTGACTTGGTGAATTGAACTCTTGTTATAAGATTCTAATAATACTGAGAATATCAAAGTCTCCTCATAACTTACTTTCTCCTTTCCTCACCCTCATTCTACATTATTTTAGATTCCATGTCAATACCAATGTATTTTGCATACATATGATCACATCATGGGCATATCCAGACCCTTCCTTTTTCTTTTTCTTTCTATTTTTTTTTTAGGTGGGGGGATTGCTGGGAATTGAACTCAGGGGCACTCATCCACTGAGCATTTTGTATTTTATTTAGAGACAGGGTCTCACTGAATTGCTTAGCACCTTGCTTTTGCTGAGGCTGGCTTTGAACTCACCATCTTCTTGCCTCGGCCTCCCAAACCACTGGGATTACAGATGTGCACCACTGTGCCCAGCTCTGACCCTTCCTTTTTAAAGCAGCATAATATTCTATTGTAAGTATAGGCCATAGCTCATGGGCCAACCTCATACTAACAGACATTTAGGAGCTGTGGGTATAGCTCAGTTGTAGAGTGCTTGCTTAGCATAAAAAATGATCCTGGGTTCAATCCCCCGCATCACAAACAAACAAAACTCAAGACTTTCAGGTTATTTCCAACTTTTTGTTCTTATAAATAGTAGTACAATGAATATATGTGTTTTTCATATAAAACTTTGCTATTATCTTGTCAGGGCAAATTTCCAGAGGGCATTTTGATGTGATAAAATATCATATGCCTCAAGGTTCTTTTCTCCAGATTGTCAACCTGGTAAAAGACCTAATGCTCATGCCCTGACGAGATCTGTACATTCTTCCCTTCCTTATTCCTTTGCCCCACCCAGTACTGGGGAATGAACCCAGGCCTTGAAGCACATTAAGCAAACGTTCTACCACTGGGCTATAGCCTCAGTTCTTTAAAATTTTTTTACTTTTTATTTTTTTATTATTGTTTTGGTAGCAGGGATTGAACCCAAAGACACCTAACTACTAAGCCACATCCACAGCCCTTTTTATTTTTTAAATATTTTTATTTATTTATTTTTTATGTGGTGCTGAGGATCAAACCCAGTACCTCACATGTGCAAGGTGTGTGCTCTACCACTGAGCTACAGCCCCAGTCCCCTTTTTATTTTTAATTAATTAATTAATTTATTTATTTTTATTTTTGGTAGCAGGGATTGACTCAGGGGCACTCAACCACTGAGCCACATCCCCAGCCCTATTTTGTATTTTATTTAGAGACAGAGTCTAACCGAGTTGCCTTGCTATTGCTGAGGTTATCTTTGAACTCGTAATCCTCCTGCCTCAACCTCCCAAGCTGCTGGGATTATAAGCATGCACCACCATGCCTGGCCCTTTTTATTTTTCATTTTGAGACAGGGTCTCTGTAAGTTGTTTAGGGCCTCACTAAGTTGCTGAGGCTGGCTTTAAACTGGAGATCTTTCTGCCTACCAGAATGGGAAAAATTTTTACCACATGCACCTCAGATAGCATTAATCTCCAGGATACATAAAGAGCTCAAAAAACTTAACACCAAAAAATAAAATAACTAAACAAATGGGCTAAGGAACTGAATAGACACTTCACAGAAGAAATACAATCAATCAACAAATATATGAAAAAATATTCAACATCTCTAGCAATTAGAAAAATTCAAATCAAAACAACTCTAAGATTTCATTTCACTCCAGTTAGAATGGCAATTGTCAATAATACAAGCAACCATAAATGTTAGTGAGGGTGTGGAGAAAAAGGCACACTCATACATTGTTGATGGGACTGAAAATTAGTGCAACCATTATGAAAAGTGATATGGAGATTACTCAGAAAACTTGGAATGGGACTATCATTTGACCCAGCTATCCCTCTCCTCAGTTTATACCCAAAGGACTTAAAATTGATACTATAATGATGCAGCCACATCATCGTTTATAGCAGCTCAACTTACAATAACTATGGAACCAACCTACATGTATTTAACAGATGACTGGATAAAGAAAATGTGGTATATATACACAATGGAATATTACTCAGCTTTAAAAAAGAATTAAATTAAATTAAATCCCCCTTTATATACTCTAAAAATTATTGTCAGTCCCTTGAAGACAGGCCTAAGGATACGCTGGTCCTTTGTCTTCCTAGTGTAGCTACACTGATGAAAGTTCCTCCCATGCTTTTCACCATTACCTTTTTTGTTTTATTTATTTATTTATTTTTGTGGTGAGTAACTGGATATAGTTTGTTAGATCCCAGGAGTTAGGGTTCTGGCTTTAGATTCTGGTAATAAATAGAGTATTATAAAAGAAAGTTCAGTCTTCTCTTAATTCTTGTCTTGCTTTACCACCTTCCACCATGGGTTGATGCATCAAAAAGGCCCTCACCAGATACTGGCACCTTGATCTGAGTCTTCAGAACTGTGAGAAAAAAAAATGTATTCTCTTTATAAACTACCAGACTATGGTATTCTGTTATAGCAACATGAAAAGGTCTAAGATAGGGTAATAAGGTGATGTGGAGTTACCAGGCCAAGATTGAGAAGAAGACAAGAACCCAAAGAGGTAAATCTAACATTAGTGTTGATTTTTTTCCCTGAGGACATTTGCCAATTCCCCCAAAAGAGCTGCAGAACAGGATGGGTATTTACTGGTCTTTTTAGACAGGGGAATCCAAGTCAAGGCTCAGGGCCATTCAAGGTAGGGACTGTGACACCCCCTCCCCCAAGAACTTTAAGCTGCACTGCAGAGTTAAGGGAAATCCAGATATAAGCCAGATCTCCAATGACTTGTAGTAGTAAACATGACCTCATGAGAATCAACTTTATTCTTAAAAAGATGTCCCAATACCACTAATGTGCATTCCATTCTCTTCTCACAGTCTTCCCCCTCCCCACCTTCAGCATTTAAAAAGTGCTTTTTCTGATCACAGTGGAGCACACCTGTATTCCCAATGGCTTGGGAGGCTGAGGCAGGAGGATCATGAGTTCAAAACCAGCTTCCACAACTTAGCAAGGCCCTGTTTCTAAATAAAATATTAAAAGGGCTAAGAAAAATTTTTAAATAAATAAAAAGCACTGGGGATGTAGTTCAGTGGTAAAACATCACTGGGTTAAGTCCCCCGCACCCCCCAAAACGGTGCTTTTCTACACTCTGACTAGAAGACAGCCATATTCTTACTGGTTTTGTCTTTTATTCTCTCATTGCTTTCAAGATTTTCTCTTTATCTTTGGTGTCCAGTATTTTATCATGATGTACCTAAATATAATTTTTTTTCTTTTTCTTGGTAGAATTGAGGATTGAACCCAGGGTCCCAGGCATGCTGAACAAGCACTCTACCACTGAGCTACACCCCCAGCCCATACTGATCTCTTGAATCAGTTGATATCTTTCATTAGTTTTAGGAAATGAACTGTTTAAATATTTCTTTTGCACTTTTCATTCTATCTTGTCCTTCTGGGACTCCAATTACATGTAAGTTAGACTATGTGATATTGTCTCCTAGATCTTGAGTGTTTTGTTTGTTGTCTTATTTTTTCTCATTCTGTTTTCTCTTGTTTCAAGCTGGATAAATTCTGTTAACTGTCTTCAACTTCATGATACTTTTCTCTGCTGGGCCCAGTCTGTTGTCAAGTCTATAAAAAAATTCCTTCATCTTGATATCATTATTTTTCTTTTGCATCATTTCCAGTTGGCTCTTCATTGTTTCTGTATCTCTGCTGAAATATCCTATAGTTTTCATGCATGCCACCCACATCCTATGATGTATTTATCTTTTTTTAAATGATTTTTATTTTTTTTTATTTTTTTATTTTTTTAAATTAATTTTTATTGTTGGTTGTTCAAAACATTACATAGTTCTTGATATATCATATTTCACACTTTGATTCAAGTGGGATATGAACTCCCATTTTTACCCCGTATACAGATTGCAGAATCACATCAGTTGCACAACCATTGATTTACATATTGCCATTCTGGTGTCTGTTGTATTCTGCTGCCTTTCCTATCCTCTACTATCCCCCCTCCCCCTCCCCTCCCCTCTTCTCTCTCTACCCCCTCTACTGTAATTCATTTCTCCCCCTTATATTTTTCCCCCTTTCCCCTCACTTCCTTTTGTATGTAATTTTGTATACCCCTGAGGGTCTCCTTCCATTTACATGCAATTTCCCTTCTCTCTCCCTTTCCCTCCCACCTCTCATCCCTGTTTAATGTTCATCTTCTTCTCATGCTCTTCGTCCCTACTCTGTTCTTAGTTACTCTCCTTATATCAAAGAAGACATTTGGCATTTGTTTTTAAGGGATTGGCTAGCTTCACTTAGCATAATCTGCTCTAATGCCATCCATTTCCCTCCAAATTCTATGATTTTGTCATTTCTTAATGCAGAGTAATACTCCATTGTGTATAAATGCCACATTTTTTTTATCCATTCGTCTATTGAAGGGCATCTAGGTTGGTTCCACAGTCTTGCTATTGTGAATTGTGCTGCTATGAACATGGATGTAGCAGTGTCCCTATAGTGTGCTCTTTTTAGGTCTTTAGGGAATAGACCGAGTAGGGGAATAGCTGGATCAAATGGTGGTTCCATTCTGAGCTTTCCAAGAAATCTCCATACTGCTTTCCAAATTGGCCGCACCAATTTGCAGTCCCACCAGCAATGTACAAGAGTACCCTTTTCCCCACATCCTCGCCAGCACTTGTTGTTTGACTTCCTAATGGCTGCCAATCTTACTGGAGTAAGATGGTATCTTAGGGTGGTTTTGATTTGCATTTCTCTGACTGCTAGAGATGGTGAGCATTTTCTCATGTACTTGTTGATTGATTGTATGTCCTCCTCTGAGAAATGTCTGTTCAGGTCGTTGGCCCATTTGTTGATTGGGTTATTTGTTTTCTTATTGTTTAATTTTTTGAGTTCTTTGTATACTCTGGATATTAGGACTCTATCTGAAGTGTGAGGAGTAAAAATTTGTTCCCATGATGTAGGCTCCCTATTTACCTCTCTTATTGTTTCTCTTGCTGAGAAAAAACTTTTTAGTTTGAGTAAGTCCCATTTGTTGATTCTAGTTATTAACACTTGTGCTATGGGTGTCCTATTGAGGAATTTGGAGCCCGACCCCACAGTATGTAGATCATAGCCAACTTTTTCTTCTATCAGACGCCATGTCTCTGATTTGATATCAAGTTCCTTGATCCACTTTGAGTTAACTTTTGTGCATGGTGAGAGAAAGGGATTCAGTTTCATTTTGTTGCATATGGATTTCCAGTTTTCCCAACACCATTTGTTGAAGATGCTATCCTTCCTCCATTGCATGCTTTTAGCCCCTTTATCAAATATAAGATAGTTGTAATTTTGTGGATTGGTTTCTGTGTCCTCTATTCTGTACCATTGGTCCACCCGCCTATTTTGGTACCAGTACCATGCTGTTTTTGTTACTATTGCTCTGTAGTATAGTTTGAAGTCTGGTATAGCTATACTGCCTGATTCACACTTCCTGCTTAGCATTGTTTTTGCTATTCTGGGTCTTTTATTTTTCCATATGAATTTCATGATTGCTTTCTCTATTTCTGCAAGAAATGCCGTTGGGATTTTGATTGGCATTGCATTAAACCTATAGAGAACTTTTGGTAATATCGCCATTTTGATGATGTTAGTTCTACCTATCCATGAACAGGGTATATTTTTCCATCTTCTAAGATCTTCTTCTATTTCTCTCTTTAGGGTTCTGTAGTTTTCATTGTATAAGTCTTTCACCTCTTTTGTTAGGTTGATTCCCAAGTATTTTATTTTTTTTGAGGATATTGTGAATGGAGTGGTTGTCCTCATTTCCATTTCAGAGGATTTGTCGCTGATATACAGGAATGCCTTTGATTTATGCGTGTTGATTTTATATCCTGCCACTTTGCTGAATTCATTTATTAGCTCTAATAGTTTTTTTGTAGACCCTTTTGGGTCTGCTAGGTATAGAATCATGTCATCTGCAAATAGTGATAATTTGAGTTCTTCTTTTCCTATTTTTATGCCTTTAATTTCTTTCGTCTGTCTAATTGCTCTGGCCAGTGATTCGAGAACTATGTTGAACAGAAGTGGTGAGAGAGGGCATCCCTGTCTTGTTCCAGATTTTAGAGGGAATGCCTTCAGTTTTTCTCCATTCAGAATGATGCTAACCTGAGGCTTAGCATAGATTGCTTTTACAATATTGAGGTATGTTCCTGTTATCCCTAGTTTTTCTAGAGTTTTGAACATAAAGGGATGCTGTACTTTGTCGAATGCTTTTTCCGCATCTATCGAGATGATCATATGGTTCTTATTTTTAAGCCTATTGATGTGGTGAATAACATTTATTGATTTCCGTATATTGAACCAAACTTGCATCCCAGGGATAAATCCTACCTGATCATGGTGCACAATTTTTTTGATATGTTTTTGTATCTGGTTCGCCAGAAGTTTATTGAGGATTTTTGCATCTAGGTTCATTAGAGATATTGGTCTGTAGTTTTCTTTCTTTGAAGTGTCTTTGTCTGGTTTAGGAATCAGGGTGATGTTGGCTTCATAGAATGAATTTGGAAGTTCTCCCTCTTTTTCTATTTCCTGAAATAGCTTGAAAAGTATTGGTATTAGTTCCTCTTTAAAGGTTTTGTAAAACTCTGCTGTATACCCATCCGGTCCTGGGCTTTTCTTAGTTGGTAGTCTTTTGATGGTTTCTTATATTTCTTCAATTGATATTGGTCTGTTTAGGTTGTCAATATCCTCCTGACTCAATCTGGGCAGATCATATGACTTAAGAAATTTATCAATGCCTTCACTATCTTCTATTTTATTGGAGTATAAGGATTCAAAATAATTTCTGATAATCTTCTGTATTTCTGAAGTGTCTGTTGTGATATTGCCTTTTACATCCCGTATGCTAGTAATTTGAGTTCTCTCTCTTCTTCTCTTCGTTAGCGTGGCTAAGGGTCTGTCGGTTTTATTTATTTTTTCAAAGAACCAACTTTTAGTTTTGTCAATTTTTTCAATTGTTTCTTTTGTTTTGATTTCATTAATTTCAGCTCTGATTTTAATTATTTCTTGTCTTCTACTTCTTTTGCTGTTGTTTTGCTCTTCTTTTTCTAGGATTTTGAGTTGAAGTATTAGATCATTTATTTGTTGGTTTTTTTCTTTTTTTAAGGAATGAACTCCAAGCAATAAATTTTCCTCTTAGAACTGCTTTCAATGTGTCCCATAGATTCCGATGTTGTGTCTGTGTTTTATTTATCTCTAAGAATTTTTTAATTTCCTCCTTGATGTCTTCTATAACCCATTGATCATTCAGTAACCTATTGTTCATTCTCCAAGTGATGCATGATTTTTCCTTACTTCTTTTATCGTTGATTTTCAATTTTATTCCATTATGATCAGATAAGATGCATGGTATTATCTCTACTCCTTTATATTGTCTAAGAGTTGCCCTGTGACATAATATATGATCTATTTTTGAGAAGGATCCATGTGCTGCTGAGAAAAAAGTGTAACTGCTTGATCTTGGGTGGTATATTCTATATATGTCAATTAAGTCTAGGTTATTAATTATGTTATTGAGTTCTATAGTTTCCTTATTCAACTTTTGTTTGGAAGATCTGTCCAGTGGTGAGAGAGGTGTGTTGAAGTCTCCCATGATTATTGTATGGTGGTCTATTAGACTCTTGAACTTGAGAAGAGTTTGTTTGATGAACATAGATGCACCATTGTTTGGGGCATATATATTTATGATTGTTATGTCTTGTTGGTGTATGGTTCCCTTGAGCAGTATGTAGTGTCCCTCTTTATCCCTTTTGATTAACTTTGGCTTGAAATCTATTTTATTTGATATGAGTATGGACACTCCTGCTTGTTTCCGAAGTCCATATGAGTGATATGATTTTTCCCAACCTTTCACCTTCAATCTAGGTATGTCTTTTCCTATCAAATGCGTCTCCTGAAGGCAGCATATTGTTGGGTCTTGTTTTGTGATCCATTCTACTAGCCTGTGTCTCTTAATTGGTGAGTTTAAGCCATTAACATTTAGGGTTATTATTGAGATATGGGTTGTTCTTCCAGCCATATTTGTTTATTTATGTTACTAAACATGGTTTGTTTTCCTCTTTGATTATTCCACCCCCCTTTACTGTACTACCTCCCGCTGTTGGTTTTCATTGATATTTTCCATTTCCTCTTCCTGTAATATTTTGCCGAGGATGTTTTGAAGAGATGGTTTTCTAGCTGAAAATTCTTTTAACTTTTGTTTATCATGGAAGGTTTTAATTTCATCTTCCATCCTGAAGCTTAATTTCGCTGGATACACAATTCTTGGTTGGAACCCATTTTCTTTCAGTGTTTGAAATATGTTATTCCAGGATCTTCTAGCTTTCAGAGTCTGTGTTGAAAGATCAGCTGTTATCCTGATTGGTTTACCCCTAAATGTAATCTGCTTCCTTTCTCTTGTAGCTTTTAAAATTCTCTCCTTATTCTGTATGTTGGGCATCTTCATTATAATGTGTCTAGGTGTGGATCTCTTATGATTTTGCACATTCGGCGTCCTGTAGGCTTCTAGGATTTGGGATTCTGTCTCATTCTTCAAGTCTGGGAAGTTTTCTTGAATTATTTCATTGAATAGATTGCTCATTCCTTTGGTTTGGACCTCTATACCTTCCTGTATCCCAATGACTCTTAAGTTTGGTCTCTTTATGTTATCCCATATTTCTTGAATGTTCTGCTCATGGTTTCTTAACAGCTTTGCTGAGCTGTCTATGTTCTTCTCCAGTTGAAATACTTTGTCTTCATTGTCTGATGTTCTATCTTCTAAGTGTTCTACTCTGCTGGTAGTATTCTCAATTGAGTTTTTAAGTTGGTTTATTGCTTCCTGCATTTCCAGGATTTCTGTTTGTTTGTTTTTTATAACCTCTATCTCCCTGTATAATTGATCTTTTGCTTCTTGGATTTGTTTATGTAATTCATTGTCGAAGTGGTCGAAGTGGTCTTTCATTGTCTGATTTTGCTGTCTAATGTCTTCCTTGAGACTCCAGATCATCTGAAGCATGTATATCCTGAATTCTTTATCTGACATTCCATCTGCTGCAGATATTACCTCTTCTAATGTTGAGTTGACCTGCATTGCTTGTGGTCCTTTCTTTCCTTGTCTTTTCATACTGATCGCGTTTCTTTCTGCTTGGTGAAACTGTTGTGTTATTGATTTTTCCCCCTATATATTTATATTGCTCTTGTATAGTTGCAAAGTCTCCCTTGCAGGCTTTGGCGGTGGTTCTGCCCCTCCTCCAACTTGGGCAATGTGCCTACCACGCCGGCAGGCCGCTGGGCCTGTACTTTTGGTGGGCCTGTTCTTTCGGTGGTCACAGGTCCGCCTACCTTGCAGGCGTGAGCAGCTGCTCTGCCCCTCTGCTGGCCGCTAGGCCTGTTCTGTCTGTCGGTTGCAGGTCTGTCTACCTACCAGGCGCTGGTGGCGGCTCTGCCCCTCCCCCAACCGGGGCGATGTGTCTGGTGGGCCACTGGGCCTGTTTTGTCGGTGGTCACGGTTCCGCCTACCTTGCAGGCACGTGGAGCAGCTGTGCCCCTCCTCGGGTTGCTGGGCCTGACCTGCCGGTGGGTGGCAGGTGCACCTACCTTGCAGGCGCGGGGGTGGCTCTGCCGCTCAGCGGGTCGCTGGGCCTGATCTGCTGGTCGCATTTATCTTTTTATTTATTTTATTTTATTTTGTACTAGGGATTAAACCCAGGAGTTCTTTACCATGAGCCACTGAGCCACATTCCCTGCCCCTTTTTATATTTTCTTTAGAGACAGAGTCTCACTGAATTGCTTAGGCAGAGCCTCACTAAGTTTTTGAGGCTGCCTTTGAACTTGTAATCCTCTTGCCTCAGCCTCCTGAGCCACTGGGATTATAGGTGTGTTAACAGTGTGCCTGGATTATCATGGTTAATAGTTCTGTTAAGGGACTGGGGCTGGGGCTCAGCAATAGCGCACTTGCCTGGTATGTGTGAGGCACTGGGTTTGATTCTCAGCATCACATATAAATAAGTAAAAAATAATAAAGGTCTATCAACAATTAAAAATTTTTATTGGTTTTATGTTTTATTTGTATTTTCTTTATAGCTTTATTTTATTTATTTATTTTTATGTGGTGCTGAGGATCGAACCCAGGGCCTCCCACACGCTAGGCAAGTGCTCTGCCACTGAACCAAAACTTCAGCCCCTGTTTTTTTTAATACACGACAGTGGAATGCATCACAATTCTTATTACGCATATAGAACAATTTTTCATACCTCTGTATATTAAGTATGTTCACACCAATTCATGTCTTCATACATGTACTTTGGATAATGATGTCCATCACATTCCATCACCCTTGCTAATCCCGTGCCCCCTCCCTTTCCCATCCCTCTTCCCTATCTAGAATTCATCTATTCCTTCTATGCTCCCCCTCCCTACCCAACTATGAGTTAGCCCCTTTATATCAGAGAAAACATTCATCATTTGGTTTTTTGGGATTGGCTAACTTCACTTAGCATTATCTTCTCCAACGCCATCCATTTACCTGCAAATGCCATGATTTTATTATCTCTTATTGCTGAGTAAAATTCCATTGTGTATATATGCGACATTTTTTTAATTCATTAGTCTCCTGAAGAGCATCTAGGTTGGTTCCACAGTTTAGCTATAATGAATTGTGCTGCTATAAACTTTGATGTGGCTGTGTCCCTGTAGTTTGCTGTTTTTAAGTCCTTTGGGTAGAGAACAAAGAGAGGGATAGCTGGGTCAAATCGTGGTTCCATTCCCAGATTTCCAAGGAATCTCCATACTGCTTTCCATATTGGCTGCACCAATTTTTAGTCCCACCAGCAATGTAAGAGTATGCCTTTCCCCCCAGGTCCTCACCAACACTTATTGTTATTTGTCTTCAAAAGAGCTGCCATTCTGACTGGAGTGAGATGGTATCTTAGAATAGTTTTGATTTGCATTTCTCTAATTGCTGGAGATGATGAACATTTTTTCATATATTTGTTGATTGATTGAATATCCTCTTCTGAAAAGCTGTCTATTCAGGTCCTTGGCCTATTTATTGATTGGGTTATTTATTTATTTATTTTTTTGGTGTTTAGCTTTTTGAGTTCTTTATATACCCTAGAGATTAATGCTCTATCAGATGTGTGAGGGGTAAAAATTTGCTCCCAAGATGTAGGCTCTCTATTGACCTTACAGATTGTTTCTTTTGCTGAAAAAAAAAAACTTTTAGTTTAAGTCCATTCCATTTATTGATTCTTGGTTTTAATTGTTGCACTATAGGAGTCTTATTAAGGAAGTTGGAGCCTAATCCCACATGATGGAGATTAGGGCCTACTTTTTCTTCTATTAGACGCAGGGTCTCTGGTTGTACTCCTAAGTCCTTGATCCATTTGAGTTGAGTTTTGTGCATGGTGAGAGATAGGGGTTTAATTCCACTTTGTTGTGTATGGATTTCCAGTTTTCCCAGCACCGTTTGTTGAAGAGGCTATCTTTTCTCCAATGCATGTTTTTGGAGACTTTGTCTAATATAAGATAATGGTAATTTCGTGGGTTAGTCTCTGTGTCCTCTATTCTGTACCATTGTTCTACCAGTCTGTTTTGGTGCCAATACCATGCTGTTTTTGTTACTGTTAGCTTTATCTATTCTGGGTCTCTTATTTTTCCAGATGAATTTCATGATTGCTTTTTCTCTTTCTATGAGGAATGCCATTGGGATTTTGCATTAAATATGTATAGTGCTTTTGGAAGTATGGACATTTTGATAATATTAATTCTGCCTATCCAAGAGCAAGGTAGATCTTTCCATCTTTTTTTTTTCTTTAGGGTTCTGTAGTTTTCATTGTATAGATCTTTCACCTCTTTCATTAAGTTGATTCCCAAGTATTTTATTTTATTTTTTTTGAGGTTATTATAAATGGGGTAGTTTTCCTCATTCCCTCTCAGAGGATTTGTCACTGATATACAGAAATGCCTTTGATTTGTGGGTGTTGACTTTATAACGTGCTACTTTGTTGAGTTCGTTTACTAGTTCTAGAAATTTTCTGGTGGAGCTTTTTGGGTCTTCTAGGCATAGAATCAGCAGATAGTGTTAATTTAAGTTCTTCTTTTCCTATACGCATCCCTTTAATTTCTTTTGTCTGTCTAATTGCTCTGGCCAGTGTTTCAAGGACTATGTTAAATAGAAGTTGTGAAAGAGGGCATCCCTGTCTTGTTCCAGGTTTAGAGGGAATGCCTTCAATTTTTCTCCATTTAGAATGATGGTGACCTGGGGCTTAGCATAGATAGCCTTTAAGATGTTGAGATATGTTCCCGTTATCCTTAGTTTTTCTAATGCTTTGAACATGAAGGGGTGCTGTATTTTTGTCAAATGCTTTTTCTGCATCTTTTGAGATGATCATATGATTCTTTTTTTTTTTAAAGAGAGAGAGAAAGAGAGAGAGAGAGAATTTTTTTAATATTATTTTTCAGTTTTCGGCAGACACAACATCTTTGTTTGTATGTGGTGCTAAGGATGGAACCCAGGCCGCACGCATGCCAGGCGAGCGCGCTACCGCTTGAGCTACATCCCCAGCCCAATCATGTGATTCTTATCTTTGAGTCCATTGATGTGATGAATTACATTTATTGATTTCCTTATGTTGAACCAACTTTGCATACCTGGGATGAATCCCACTTGATTATGGTGCTTGATCTTTTTGATATGTTTTTGTATTTGATTTGCCAGAATTTTATTGAGAATTTTTGCATCTATGTTCATTAGAGATATTGGTCTAAAGTTTCCTTTCTTTATGTGTCTTTTCCTGGTTTTGGAATCAGGGTGATATTGGCCTCATAGAATGAGTTTGGAAGTGCTGCCTCTTTTTCTATTTCCTGAAATAAATTGAAGAGTATAGGTATTAGTTCTTCTTTAAAGATCTTGTAGAACTTGGCTGTGTATCCATCTGGTCCTGGGCTTTTCTTGGTTAGTAGGTTTCTGATGGCATCTTCTGTTTCATCATTTGATATTGGTCTATTTAAATTGTGTATGTCTTCCCAGGGCTGGGGTTGTGGCTCAGCGGCAGAGCGCTTGCCTTGCATGCATGAAGCCCTGGGTTCAATCCTCAGCACCACATAAAAATAAATAAATAAAAGTGAAGATATTGTGTTCATCTACAACTAAAAAAAATTTAAAAAAATAAATAAATTGTGTATATCTTCCTGATTCAACCTGCAAGATGTATGACTTAAGAAATTCATTGATGCCTTCTCTATCTTCTATTTTATTGGAGTATAAGTTTTCAAAATAATTTCTAATTATCCTCTGTATTTCTGTAGTGTCTGTTGTGATATTACTTTTTTTTATCATGTATGCTGGTAATTTGAGTTCTCTCCTTTTCTTCATTAGCGTAGCTAAAGGTCTGTCAATTTTATTTATTTATTTTCAAAGAACCAACTTTTTGTTCTGTCAATTTTTAAATTGTTTCTTTTGTTTCAATTACATTGATTTCAGCTCTGATTTTAATTATTTCTTGTCTTCTATTGCTTTTGGTGTTGATTTGTTCTTCTTTTTCCTAGGGCTTTGAGATGTAATGTTAAGTCACTTATTTGTTGACTTTTTCTTTTTTGAAGGAAGGAACTCCATGCAATGAACTTTCCTCTTTGAACTGCTTTCATAGTGTCCCATAGATTTCGATATGTTGTATCTGTGTTCTCATTCACATCTAAAAATTTTTTAATCTCCTCCTTGATGTCTTCTGCAAGTCATTGTTCATTCAGTAGCATATTTTTAAAAATATTTTTTAGTTGTAGATGGACACAGTACCTTTGTTTATCTGTTTTATTTTTATGTGGTGCTGAGGATCGAACTCAGTGCCTCACCCATGCTAGGTAAGTGCTCTACCACTGAGCCACAACCCCAGCCCCCAGTAGCATAATATTTAGTCTCCAGGTGTTGGAGTAGCTTTTATTTCTTATTTTATCATTGATTTCTAATTTCATTCTATTATGATCTGATAGAATGGGTAGCATCTCTACTTTTTTATATTTGCTAAGAGCTGCTTTGTGGCATAATATATGGTTTATTTTAGAGAAGGATTCACATGCTGCTGAGAAGAAAGTGTATTCTCTTGTTGAAGGATGAAATATTCTATATATGTCAGTTAAGTCTAAGTTACTGATTGTATTATTGAGCTCTATAGTTTCTTTGTTCAACTTTTGTTTGGAAGATCTATCTAATGATTAAAGAGGTGTGTTAAAGTCACTCAGAATTATTGTGTTGTGGTCTATTTGACTCTTGAACTTGAGAAGAGTTTGATGAATATAGATGCTCCATTGTTTGGGGCATATATATTTATAATTGTTAAGTCTTGTTGGTGTATGGTTCCCTTGAGCAGTATGTACTGTCCTTCTTTATCCTTTTTGATTGACTTTAGCTTGAAGTCTACTTTATTTGATATGAGGATGGAAACCCCTGCTTGCTTCCGCAGTACATGTGAGTGATATGATTTTTCCTGACCTTTCACCTTCAGTCTGTGGATGTCTTTTACTATGAAATGAGTCTTTGGGAGGCAGCATATTGTTGGGTCTTTTTTTTTTTTTTTTGGCCCAATCTACTAGTCTAAGTCTTTTGATTGGTGAGTTTAGGCCATTAACATTAAGGGTTATTATTGATACATGATTTGTATTCCCAGGAATTTTTGTTTATTTTTGGTATTTTATGTGACTTGGTTTCTCCTCTGATTAGATTTTCCTTTAGTGTAACACCTCCCTCTGCTGATTTTCATCATTGCTTTTCATTTCCTCTTCTTGAAATATTTTGCTGAGGTTGTTCTTTAGTGCAGGCTTTCTAGTTGTAAATTCTTTTAACTTTTGTTTATTATGGAAGGTTTTTATTTCATCACTAAATCTAAAGTTTAGTTTTACTGGATATAAGATTCTTGTTTGGCATCCATTTTCTTTCAGAGCTTGGTATAAGTTGTTCCATGATCTCCTGGCTTTGAGGGTCTTGGTTGAAAAATCTGCTGAGATACAAATTGGTCTCCCTCTATATGTAATCTGATTCCTCTCTCTTATGGCTTTTAAGCCTCTTGACCATTTTTAAACAGGTGCTTCCACATTTCATTTTGTCCCACACATGGTGTAGTTGCTCCTGAACAGCAGACTGAATCTCCCTCTGCTCTTCTTTCCCCTGCTTCTGTCCTTACTTGTTGCAGGGCTTTGTCGAAATCACCCAGCAGCCTGGAGAACAGAGTCTTGTGGAAAATGTTGACCTTACATTTGGTGGTAGGACCCAAATCCACACCAGAATTACAAGTGGATTATTATGGAGCTAAACGTGACATACAGCCAAATGGGGCCGGGTGCAGTGACACATGCTTGTAATCCCAGCAGGCTGGGAGATTGAGGTAGGAAGAGAATTGAGAATTCAAAGCCAGCTTCAGCAACTCAGTGAAACCCTGTCTCTAAAAAAACAAACAAACAAATAAAAAAAACATATATATATAGGCTGGGGAAGGCTGGGGAAGTCTGGGGTTGTGGCTCAGGGGTAGAATGCTTGCCTAACATGCATGAGTACTGGGTTCGATTCTCAGCATCACAATAAATAAAATAAAGGTATTGTGTCCATCTACAACTAAAATAAATAAATAAATAAATAAATAAATAAATAAATAAATGGCTGGAGATGTGGCTCAGTAGTAAAGTGCCCTTGAAAAGAAAAGAAAATTCTTCATTGAGGCTGGAGCTGTAGGTTACTGGTGGAGTGCTTACCTAGCATCTGAGAGGCCTGGATTCATCCCGAGTTGTGCAGGGGGAAAAAATCAGAGTCATGTGTGGTGGTGCGCACTTGTAATTCCAGAGACTTGGGAGACTGAGGCAGGAGGATCACAAATTGGAGCCCAGCCTCAGCAATTTAACATTACTCTGATTCAAAATAAAAAATAGGAGCAGTGTGAAGAAGAGGAGGCGAGAAGGACCCCCTGACCGACCAAAGTGGAGCGCCACTGCATCCCCGCGTCCAACGCCTGCGTCCCGCCGCCGTCGCCACCATGCCCAAGAGAAAGGCTGAAGGGGATGCTAAAGGAGATAAAGCCAAGGTGAAAGACGAACCACAGAGAAGATCTGCAAGGTTGTCTGCCAAACCTGCTCCTCCAAAACCAGAGCCCAAGCCTAAAAAAAAGGCCCCTGCAAAGAAGGGAGAGAAGGTACCCAAAGGAAAAAAGGGAAAAGCTGACACTGGCAAGGATGGGAATAACCCTGCAGAAAATGGAGATGCCAAAACAGACCAGGCACAGAAAGCTGAAGGTGCTGGAGATGCCAAGTGAAGTGTGTGCATTTTCGATAACTGTGTACTTCTGGTGATCGTACAGTTTGAAATACTATTTTTTTATCAAGTTTTATAAAAATGCAGAATTTTGTTTTACTTTTTTTTTTTAAGCTATTTTGTTAGCACACAGAACACTTCATTGTTGTTTTTTTGGGGGAAGGAGCATATGTCACTAGTAGAATGTCTCCAAAGCTGGATTGCTGTGGGGGAAGACACCTTTCCCTTCTAGTTTTGAGAGACTTCCTCTTTGTTCCCAAGAGGAAGGGATTCCCTGATGTGGGCACACATAGCCACCTTGGCACAAATGCCTTGTGGTATGGAAAAACTCAAATTCATCTGTATGTCCTCCTGTCCCTCTCTGCCATCAGCATAGACTTCATTCCCCTAAACTCAGACCTATTGGGACCTGATTCCCAACGGTTGGTTTTACCAGTGTGTGGGGCAATCTGGACTTTCCAGTGACGTCATTGAGAATAGTGTCCCTCAGAAGAGCCAGCAGTTCCTTTTCTAGATTGTGGATCTTCAGATTAATAGTTTTTGCCATTTTCCTTTCATTTCCTGAAAGTCAGGGTCGGTTTGTGAAAAGTTGTTAAACAACATGCTAAATGTGAAATGTCAACCCTCACTCTAAACTTTCCCTATTCAGAGCATCAAATGAAGACTTCATTGGGTTTTATAGTGGCTTTCTGATTTTGGTAGTCCATTCAAGAAGGGAGTTTGAAAGTTGTTTGTATACTGTTAACAATTGTCTGCCCATGTCCTGCCTGAAATACGATGATTGTTTATGAAAAGTATCTTTAATAAAGCTGGATACAGTTTGGCTTGGAAAAAAATAAAAAATAAAAAGGATTGAGATGTAATTCAGTGGTAAAGCACCCCTAGGTTCTATCCTCAGTACAAAAAAAATTTAAAAAAATCTATTGAATTTAAAAATCAGAACATTATCAATAGAGTGAAAAGGCAACCTACAGAATGAAGGAACATATTTGTAAATCATATATCTAATAAGAGGTTAACATCTAGAATATGTAAAGAACTCCTAAAATTCAATCACAATGAAACCAAACGATCCAATTTAAAAAGTGGGTAAAGGTTTTTGAGACATTTCTCCAAAGAAAAGTTTAGAAATGACTTAACACATGAAAAGATGCTTAACTTTACTAATCATTAGAGAAGCGCAACTCAAAAACCACAGGAAAGGCTGCTGGGCATGGTAACACTTGCCTGTGATCCCCGTTGTTGGGAGGTTGAGGCAGGAGGATTGTGAGTTCAAAGCTAGTCTTAGCAACAGTAAGGCACTAAGCAACTCAGTGAGACCCTGACTCTAAATAAAATACAAAGTAGGGCTGGGGATGTGGCTCAGTGGTTAAGTGCCCCTGAGTTCAATCCCTCGTACCAAAAAAAAAAAAAAAAAAAAAAAAAAAAAACAAGCCACAGTAAGATGAAATCTCATATCTATTAGGATAGCTACTATGTACATATTTGGGGGGGCGGGTACCAGAGATTAAACTCAGGGGTACTCGACCACTGAACCACATCCCCAGCCCTGTTTTGAATTTTATTTAGAGACAGGGTCTCTATGAGTTGCTTAGCATCTTGCTAAGCTGCTGAGTCTAGCTTTGAACTCATGATCCTCCTGCCTCTGCCTACCAAGCTGCTGGGATTATAGGCATTATGCCATCGCATATGGCCTATATATGTGTTTAAAACACAAGATAATGAATATTGATACAAATGTGGAAACACAGGAACCCTTGTGATTGCTGATGGAAATGGTATAGGTACCATGGAAAAATTTTACCACACACCCATAAGATAGAGCACGAATCTCCAGGATATATAAAGAACTCAAAAAACTTAACAGCAAAAACAAACAAATAACACAGTCAATAAATGGGCTAAGGAGCTGAACAGATACTTCTCAGACTCAATCAACAAATATATGAAAAATATTCAACATTTCTAGTAATTAGAGAAATGCAAGTCAAAACTACTCCGAGATTTCATCTTACTCCAGTCAGAATGACAGTTATCAGTAATACAAGCAACAATAAGTGTTGGCAAGGATGTGGGGAAAAGACACACTCATACATTGCTGGAGGGACTGCAAATTGCTGCAATCAATCTGGAAAGTAGTATGGGAGATTCCTTTAAAAACTTGAAATGGAACCACCATTTGACCCAGCTATCCCACTCCTTGCTCTATACCCAAAAGACTTAAAAACAGCATACTAGGGGCTGGGGTTGTGGCTCAGCGGTAGAGCGCTTGCCTAGCATGTGCGAGGCACTGGGTTTGATCCTCAGCACCACATAAAAATAAATAAATAAAAATAAAGGTATTGTGTCCACCTACAACTAAAAAATATTAAAAAAAAAACCCCCAGCATACTACAGGGACACAGCCACATCAATGTTTATAACAGCACAATTCACAATAGCCAAACTATGGATCCAACTTAGATGCCCTTCAATAGATGAATGCATAAAGAAACTGAGGTATATAAACACAATGGAATATTATTCAGCAATAAAAAAGAATAAAATTATGGCATTTGCAGGTAAATGGATGGAGTTGGAGAATATCATGAAAGTAAGCCAATCCCCCAAAAAACAAAGACCGAATATTTTCTCTGATAAATGGATGCTATTCCATAATGGGGAAGCCATGGGATGAGTGAAAGAACTTTGGATGGGGAAAAGAGGAAGGAGAGGAGGAAAGGGGTTATGGGGATAGGAAAGATGGTGGAATGAGATGGACATCATTATCTTAGATGATTGCACAAATGGTGTGGCCCTACTTCATGTATAACCAGAGAATTGTGCTCCATTTGTGTACAATGAATCGAAGAGTATTCTGCTGTCATGTATAATTGATTAGAACAAATTTTAAAAAATGGCAGTTCCTAAAAAAATAAACACAGAATTACTCTTTGATTCAATGGTTTCACTGCTGGGTATATTGCCAAAAAAAAAAAAAAAAAATTGAAAGTAGCTCCCAGCATACTGGTGCACCCTTGTAATCCCAGTAACTCAGGAGACAGAGGCAAGAGGATAACAATTTGGAGGCAATATCAGCAGTTTAGTAATACCCTCAACAACTTAGCAAGATGTTGTCTCAAAATATAAAAAATAAAAGATTGTGGATATAGTGGTAAAACACCCCCAGGTTCAATCTCCAGTACCAAAAAAAAAAAAGAAAAAAAGTGTACCCCTGTGATCCCAGCAATTCAGAAGAATGACACAGGAGGACCACAAATTTCAAAGCCAGCCTCAGTAACTTAACAAGACCCTAAGCAACTTAGTGAAAGCTTGTCTCAAAATTTAAGAAATTTTAAAAAGGGGGACTGGGGATGTGGTTCAGTGGTTACATGCCCCTTGGTTCAATCCCCAGTACCCCTCCCCCAAAGATGGCAGTATTTGTCCATAACAGAATTACAATAGCACAAAACATGGAAGCAACCCAAATGCCAATATGAATGAATATGCAAGATGTAGTTTAGACATACAATGAATTACTATCCAGCCTTAAAGAGAAAAGAAATTTTTACATGTGCTACAGCATAGATGAAACTTGAAAAACGTGCTGAGTGAAATAAGACAGTAGCTAAAGGACAAATACTGTATGATGCACTTATGTGAGATAACCTAGAGTTAAATTCATAGAGACAGAAAGCAGAATGGTGGTTTTCAGGGGCTAGAGGTAGATGAAATGGAGTGTTATTGTTTAATAGATACAGAGTTTCAGCCTGGAAAGATGAAAAGTGTTCCAACAGGAGGACATGGATAGCGATGGTAAGTGCATAACAGTACGAATATAGTTAATACCATTGAACTGTATTCTTAAAAATTATCAAAATCATTAATTTTATATTGTGCATATTTTCCATGCTTAAGTCCTTATTTAAGCTACTATATACATAATAGTGCATGCGTTTGCGCGCGTGCGCACGCGCGCACACACACATACATACATACAAACATATATTTTTTGGCCATACTAAGGATTGAATCCAGGGTCTCATATGCTAGGCAAGCATTCTACCAATAAGCTACATCCCCAGCCCTTTTTATTTTATTTGAGATAGGATCTCCCTATGTTGCCCAGACTGGCCTCAAATTTGTGATCCTCCTGACTCAGCCTCCCAAATCGCTGGGATTAAAGTTACTATTTTAAAATCTACTTCTTGCTGAGTGCAGTGGTGCATGCCTGTAATCCCAGTGGCATGGAAGACTGAGGCAGTAGGATCACAGGTTCAAAGTCAGCCTCTGCAACTTATTGAAACCCTGTTTCAAAATAAAATATTAAAAAAGGGCTGGGAATGTGGGTCAGTGGTAAACTATTCCTGGGTTCAGTCCCCAGTACCCCCCAAAAAAACCCAAAATTTAAAAAAAAAAACTACTTCTTTTCTTGGTTTTAGGTTTAGTTTACTGGTTCAATTCTAGTATTAATAAATAAATACATAGGGCTGGGGATGTGGCTCAAGCAGTAGCGTGCTCGCCTGGCATAAGTGCGGCCCGGGTTCGATCCTCAGCACCACATACAAACAAAGATGTTGTGGCTGCCGAATACTAAAAAAAAATAAATATTGAAATTCTCTCTCTCTCTTAAAAAAAAAAAGAATCTTTAAAAAAAATAAATAAACACATAAATTTAGCTTACAAATCATATTAATCTCCTTGTAAATATAGCAAATTTGAGTTTTTTAAATACATGTTCAAACATTTTAAACTACATTTGTCAATGTAATACATTTGATTTCCTGTTAAAATACTTTGTTATCTAGCTGGGTTCATTGGCACAAACCTGTAATCCCAGCAACTCAGGAATCTAAGGTGGGAGGATTGCAAGTTCAAGGCCAGCCTCAACAACTTAGCAAGGCCCTGTCTCAAAATAAAATAAATAAATAAATAAAAAGGATTAGGTATGAAGCTCAGTGGTAAATAAACCCTGGGTTCAATCCCCAGTATTTAAAAAAAAAAAAAAAAAGAGTACTTGGTTGTCCAAATTAACAAAGAAAACCTCTGTGAATATGAAATAATACAGATAAACTTTTAAATATGTTGAGCTTAAAGGTCTCTTAAGTGTTTTAAGGGTTAAAATGTAATGTAAGCTAATATTCCAATCCTAAATCACAAGTCTAAATCAATTTTTAGGAGCATATTTTAAAATGAATTACCAGGTGGGAACAAGGAGTTACCAAAAATAGGCACAGATTTCTTTGGGGGAACGAGGGAAATTTTTAAAATTAGATTGTGGATGATGTTTGCACATCTTGGAATTGGCTAAAATCATTGAATTGCATGTTTAAAATGTGAATTTTTTTTTTTTAGTTGTTGATGGACTTTATTGTCTTAATTTTTATGTGGTGCTGAGAATCGAACCCAGTGCTTTATGCATGCTAGGCGAGCACACTACCACTGAGCCACAACCCCAGCCCTTAAAATGTGAATTTCATGGTATGTGAAGTATATTTCAAAAAGTTGTTGTGGAGTCAGGCAGGTGTCCACACTCCTATAGTCCCAGTGTCTTGGGAAGCTGAGGCAGGAGAATTGTGAGTTCAGAGGCAGCTTTAGCAACTTAACAAGGCTCTAAGCCACCCAGAGAGACCTGGTCTCTAAATAAAGTATTTTCAAAAAGGGCTAGGGCTGCAGTGCCCCTGAGTTGAATCCTTGGTAGCTGTTTGGTTGTGAGTATGGCTCAGTGATACAGTACTTGCTTAATATATGCCAGGCCCTGAGTTCCATCTCCAGCAGCTCCCCCCATACCCCTGCAAGGAAAAAGCTGTTAAAAATGCATATATAAACCAAAGTGAGAAAAGGTTACTGTATATTTTATTTGTAATTAAATAGCAATATGTATTATTTATAAAATGAAACTGCAATCCATCTTCTCTTACATATACCACTTACCTGGGATGTGTGGCAACAACATTCTGGCCTAGCTGCAGACAGGGCCCTTTGGGCTACTCCTGGGTACCTTTCCTAGAAAGATTCCTATTTGGGCCTTCAGAGTCCTGTCTCCCTACAATGCACCTTGGGTGGGATGTGTGGGTAATTTTTGCTTCTTTACTGCTACGTAAAGCAGTATATCTTTTTACTTTATAAAATTATCATTTCCATGAAGGTCTTTTTAAAGAATTTAACCTTTATTTTTTATTTATTTTTTTAATGTGGTGCTGAGGACTGAACCCAGTGCCTCATCCATGCTAGGCAAGCTCTACCACTGAACTACAACCCCAATCCTCCATGAAAGTCTTTTTTTCTCTCTGACCAGGTATGAATTTGACAGGCTTTCTGATTTTTTAAAAATATACTTTCTGGGTCTGCCCAACTCTTAGGGGTAGTAATGTGATGCTATTTGAATCTGGGTTATTTTACACAGCTTTTCTGATTTCTTTTCTTTATGAGGGGTGCAGTGCTGGGGATCAAACCCAGGGATTTCTACATGCTATACCCAGAGTCCAGGGCCTAGGTTTTTGTTAGCTCTTTGATAACCTACTTATAAGGCTGTTCACTCATTCATCATTTAACAAACTTTTACTGAGTTGTGATGTTGATAGCATATGGGGATCAGGTATGCACAGATGGACCAGGTGTTGTTAGCAGACCAGAATGGGTTGTCCTGGAAACATTACAGTATGCTTCTCAGAAGGGATCACAGAGATGTGTCTCAGGGAAGACCTTGTTGCATTGGCAAGGGCATGAGCTTTGGGAAAGCTGACAGTGGTTAGGTAGGGTGAATGGAAGGATGAGAAATTCAGTGTGATGGATTAAAAGTATAAAATACTGGACAAGTCCATTTGGGACCAGATTTTGAAGGAGTAGTTTACATTCCGTACAGAAGCCCTCTCCCATGTTTTAGGATGGGAGTTACAAAATCACATAGTTTGGGAAATGGCCATTCTAGAAGTATCAAGAAAGACTGGGGTTGAGGAATCAGAAGACTGCTATGAAAGCTCAAGCAAGAGCTGCAGGAGTGGCCAGGGGAAGCCGATGAGGAGGCCTAGGATGGAGAATATATGGAGGATGGTTAAGAGGAAGAGAGGGGTCCTGGGGAATGGGAGAAGTGGAAGTGACAGTGCTGCTATGGAGAGAAGCCAGTGGTCAGGGAGAATCTACCTGGAACTCTGGAGTGAGTTTAGGTAGAAAACATAGTTTAGTCATGTGACAATCTGCACCATAGAACGGATTAAGTTGAAAATGGAGGGTTCATGAAGAAACAACACAAGATCAAATGTTTAACTCTGACAGAGGAGAATTTTGTGAAATAGTTAAAGGGAAAGGGTAAGCTAGCATTGTTGCTGTAGTTCCAGCTTCTGGTGGGGGGAGCCTGAGGCAAGAGGTTCATTTGAGCCCAAGTGCTCAAGGGTTCAAGACCAGCCAGGGCAACATAGCCAGACCCTATCTGAATCAACCCATCAATGATCAGAGGTAGAAGAACCATGAAAAAAGTCAAAGCCATGAAGGAAAGGAAGCTTTTCAAGCATGAAGTGGTGAAATATGCCTGATTCAGATATATTTCCTGATGGTCTCAGCAGGAACATTATCATTTGTGCTTGAGACAGAGCAAGAAAGCATAGAGGTGCTAAGCAAGGTCTCTGGCAAGAGGCACACATAAGACAAGTTAACTCTCTTCCAAAGGAGTCTATTTTCATAATTTTTAATATCCTGATTTTCCCCCATTACATTCTCTCTGGCTCAGAGACATTTTTGAATTAAGCATTTGTTTATAAAATGTTATATGAAGAAAAGCCTCACTTGAGTTAAACAGTTCTACTTGCTGGTATAGAACATTTCCAGCTAGTTAGATCAGGGTACTGTGGAGTTCAGTTGAATTTGCTTTTGGTCTGATTCATCCAAATAAGGCATGGGCAGCCCCACATTCCTGAGGTTGTGTGTCTGCTGATTCTTTATAGTAAGGAAGTCCAGTTCTACAGATAATGCTAGTGAAGGATCCTTTATTTTTTTAATTTATTTTTTATTTATTTTATTTTATTTTATTTTATTTTTGAGAGAGAGAGACAGAGAGAGAGAATTTTAATATTTACTTTTTAGTTTTTGGCGGACACAACATCTTTGTTTGTATGTGGTGCTGAGGATCAAACCCAGGCCGCACGCATGCCAGGGGAGCGCACTACCGCTTGAGCCACATGCCCAGCCAGTGAAGGATCCTTTATTACACTGGCTGTCTCCATTAACAAAGAAAATCCATGAGCATTTGTATTTTTGAGTACACACAGCCTATGCCCCATGTGATAAAATGAGAAGACCCTGCTGTGACAACGTTGATGGTAATGAGAAAGCAGGACTTCAAACATGGGGGGGGGGGGAATATGGGATGATTTGATTGTCTATTTACACAGGTATTCATTTAGTTCTTTGGAGGTGTTCCTAACTTTTGTGTCAGGATGGAGGACAGAGAAGTTGAGGGAATTCATGCCTCATGGCCTTGGGCGATTATTTTCAGTGTCAAATGAGAACAAATAGCTTGCTGAAGGTCACAAAGCACTGGATGACAAGTGAACAAAAAATGCAGTTCTGGTTTTTCTAACACACATAAACTGACTATTCTGAGCAAGGAGCCACAGCCTTACTTTTCACATCTGCAAAATGGGGATAACAAAACCACACAGTATAAATTCCTAGCACATAAAGGTCATGATGAATAAAAATGGCAAGAGGTGACACTAGACTTCACCATTTTATTACTTCTCATCTGTGCCTCACCACAACCTTATTGTTTAGACACACACACACACACACACACACACACACTTTTTTGGGGTAATAAGGATTAAACCCAAAGGTACTTTACCACTGAGCTACATCCCCAGTTCTCTTAATTTTTTATTTTAAGGCAGGGTCTCACCAAATTGCTGAGGCCAGCCTCAAACTTGTAATTCTCCTGCCTCAGCCTCCTTAGCCACTGGGATAACCCAGTCTTATTCTGCTTTTGCAGATGAAGAAACTCAGTTTTAGGGACTCATCTAGAGAATGTGCTTAGAGCCAGGCATGGTGGTACATGCATGAAATTCCAGAAGCTGGCCAGCCTGGGTAATTTACCAAAATCCTGTCTAAAAATTAAAAAATAATGAAGGCTGGGATGTAACTCAGTGATGGAGTGCTCCTGGCTCAATCCCCAGTACCTTGACAATGTGTTTGAAGAATGATATTCTGAATACTGCAACTAAGTGGCATCTGGAAATATATACCCTTTTCAAGATTGTCTGAAAAAAAGACGACTCATAAGTGCATTTTAATAAAATTATTATTAATATCTTTACCTAAAACAACTCACTTTTAAATCGTGGCTTCACCCAGAAATCAGAGCACAATCTGCCCCTGAAGGGCCAGGTGGAGGGTTGGGTAGGCAGACAGAACACAGATTTTAAAGAGAGCAAAAATGTGTACAATGTGTCTTCTCAGGTAAAGGGTCTGGACAGGCTCCTGTTTAATGGCTGCCTCCTGGATAAAATTCAAGCAAAGTGTGCAAGATATTTTCGGAAAGTAGGGCATTTTTAAAGTATTTCATAATCTCAGATGGGGGACAGCTTTTACTCCTCCTGAGGGTTTGAGAAACCGGTGATTCTCCAAGGCACCCTCACCCTAGCCTGGCAATGCCGGGAGCGGCGGTCGCTGGGCAAGACGAGGACGCAGAGCAGGGCTCACAGTCTAGAGAAGCCATTCACATTTCCGCCGCGGGGCGCAGGGTCGGGCGTGGGACCCCGCTCGACCTTGACAGGCAGCGCGACCTTGAGGCCTGCACTCGCCTCAGTTGATCCCTCTGGGCAATGGGAGCCTCGCCCTGTTGTGGAGCAGGGATCCGGCCTTCTGCCAACACGCTCCGCAGCCCTTCCCAGGCCACGCCTGGACCCTCCCTGCGGACCACGCCGCCGCCCGCGCCGCAGCCACCGCGACGGAGCCCGCGGGCGGGAACTGCCTCCGCGTTCCAGGGCGCACGCGCGCCGCCTGCCCCGCCCTGCAGCGCTTGTCTTCGCCCATTGGCCAACAGCACCGCCACTCTGGCATGTTTGCAGTCACGATTGGCCATAGTTGAGGCGCGCGACCGGGCTATGGGCGGGGCCTAATCCCGCTATAAAACAAGCGGGCGTCCCGGCTCGTGCCGCTTTCAAGACGCTGCTGTCGCCTGAGGTCGTTCTCTGTCAGCCATGGTCAACCCCACCGTGTTCTTCGATATCGCCGTCGACGGCGAGCCCTTGGGCCGCGTCTCCTTCGAGGTCGGGAGGGCAGCGGCGCGCCAGGGTGGGGCCCGGGGAGCAGGGGGAGAGTGAGGTCGGTGCGGCGACCCGAGGCCTGGGCACGGGTGACCCTCTCGAGGTGTGGGCGCGGGCGGTGGCGCCATTTCCTGACGAGGGGCCATTTTGGGAGGCGGCGATGCGCGGGGAGGAGGCCAGGGCGGTGGCGGACAAAGGCGGGTGGGGCGGCCGTTGGGGGAGGGGGCCGCTCCTGCCCTCCCCCGCCGGTCCTCGGTCCCACGTGGCCGCGCCCTGCCCACCCAGCGCACGTGCTCGGTCGCCGCGCTCCCGCCCATCGCGCTCGGGTTGGTGCCTGCGAGCCGTTGGCTTCCATGCTCGGCCGATCCGGACGGCTTCGGAGCCCTGGTAGCCGCTTCCCTGGAAGCTCCACCTCGGGTCCCATCGGGGGTCACTGGTTGTCCTTCAGCCGAAGGAGGGACGCGACCTTCCTGAGGTCTTGGCCTTTCCAGAGCCAAGGCGCAACGTGCGCCGGTTCGTATTAATATAGTCGTCCCATAATCCTGGATGTACTGCAAAAAATGCAGGGTTTAGTAAGAGGGTACGATTGATTGTGACTTAACTGCTTCCCAGTTGGTTTAAAATAGAAAACTTAGATGTAGGCCCGAACATCCCTCTGCTTCCCCCACCCGCGAGCGGAAATGGGAACACGGGCCTGGCTTTTGCTGGTGCCCGAGGACCGCCTTCCGCTGCAGTGACTGCGCGGGCGGGGAGGCGCTCGTGAGCCCCTCCCTGCTGTCCCTCTATATAACAGGCATGTTGAGACTGGCCGCGTAGCAGCCCTCTCTGACCAAGGTGGATTACCAGTGGTTACCTCATTAGTTTTGAAGGTGTTAAATGACTACTTAGAGATCAGCTAGTAATCATATCAAAATATCTAACAACTTGGCGTATTTATTTTACAAATACTCCATTCTGTTCCAGTAAACCCTATAGGAATAGGCTTAGAGTGTAATGAAGTAAGATATTGCCTAGTGGTGTTCCTTTAAGCCTCTAAGCAAAATATTGCCAGTGTAGGTTTTTAGGGCTCTATTCTAAAAATAGGATTTCCCCCAGTGCAGTCTTCCTGAAGGCAGTGGGAATTTCCTTGTTGGCTACCTTGTCCACAGTGCCTGGCACATAGTAGGCACTTGTTGGAGAAACGTTAGATCTTAATAAATTTTCACCCTTCTTTTATCTGTGGTCAGAGCTGATAATTGACAAGGGCCCTTGTGGGAAACTTGGCTTGAGCTTAATGCTGGGCAGCAAGTTAGCATCAGGTCAGCCAGTGAGCTTAATGGAAATGAGACAAGACCTCCTGCAGGTCTCTTTGTGAAAATGGAGGTGGAACTGCCAAAGAGGGCTTTAACTTATTAAGGACTAAAAGGGAAGCCTGTAGTAACTTAAATTTGGGCTGAGGCAGAAGGGTCAAATTCGAGGTTAGCCTCAGCAACTATCAGCTGTTCTCAAAAAGTATTTGGTGTGTAGCTATGCACCCCTGGGTTCAATCCTTACTGCCACAAAGGTTTTAAAAGAAATATATTCTAGGTAAAATACTTGAAGTTAAGACATTAATACATTGCTATAAGAATATAGTTCACAAAGATCTTTAGTCCTCATGTTTTTCATATTGAAAGCAGATGTGCTAGAAACCAGAATTTATTTTTTACCCCATTAATAGGTAAGGGACCTGGAAACCATAAAATGACTGGAATCTGTAAAACCATGTAAACAGGTTGGAGGTAATAGCATTTTCACTGCCAGTGACTAAAACATTTTCCTGTTTACTTCTGATGATGCAGTGGTGCTTGCTGTTCCTAAGAATAGTGTTCTTAGGTTCCAGCATGAAGTTGGGGAGGTGATATACATTTGAGAAGCCAAATATCTGTTCAGAAGTAGGTGTGATATATTAAAAATTCTGAGTCACTTTTTAGGAGTCTCACTATTTCAGTCATTACTGGTTCTAGATTTTTGGCATGTCTTTGGGTCTCATGTTTCTCAGCTCAGTCCACAAGATCTTAAGGCTGACTAGAAGCAGCTCTTATTTGGGATTCAAAGTAATTCCTGAGGAAGCATTCTCTTCCAGTGAGAGAATGAATTTATGATTCAGAAGCCCCTAAAGACCTGGGTACTGTGCAACAAAATATGTAAGCATATGTTGTTAATTAATTCATTTTCTTTTGCAGTTGTTTGCAGACAAAGTTCCAAAAACAGCAGGTTGGTTCCATTTTCTTAAGTTTAACAGTGGTATTCTGAATACAATTTGTGTGTATGTGTGTGTAAACGTGTATTTTTTTTTAATAGAAAATTTTCGTGCTCTGAGTACTGGAGAGAAAGGATTTGGTTATAAGGGTTCCTGCTTTCACAGAATTATTCCAGGATTTATGTGCCAGGTATGACAGTGATTTTATTTAGATTGTTCCTTTAAATTGGAATTGAATGTTTTAGAGTGTATTTCATCTTATGGACTGTTAGCTGCCATTATGGCTCCATTTAACCCTATATTCAGTTTGAACTTGAGTTTTCAAGTTTGAACTTTGCAGATTAGGCATGTCTTTGGTTACTTTGCCAAAAATGGTTTCCTATCATGTTCACAGGGTGGTGACTTCACACGCCATAATGGCACTGGCGGCAAGTCCATCTACGGGGAGAAGTTTGATGATGAGAATTTCATCCTAAAGCATACAGGCCCTGGCATTTTGTCTATGGCAAATGCTGGGCCAAACACAAACGGTTCCCAGTTTTTCATCTGCACTGCCAAGACTGAGTGGTAAGAATGAAACACAACAAGTATAACAAACTAAATGGGTTTTTAACTCTGGGAATACTAGTTAACTTGTTTAAACCGTTTCTTTGTTTCCATCTCTAAGGTAGTGGAAGAAGGGCATGCATAGGTACAGAGTCTGCCAATAAGAAATTGGGCAGAGATGGAAGTGGGAAGTGCTAAGGAGTGATATTGGCCAAATTATGTTGTGTGCATGTACGAAGGTTACATCAGATCCCATCAGAGTTGTTGGTTATTGGTTACATAAATGGTCACTGGTATTAATAATTGTTGTTTGTTTCCAGGTTGGATGGCAAACATGTGGTCTTTGGGAAGGTGAAAGAGGGCATGAACATTGTGGAAGCTATGGAACGCTTTGGGTCCAGGAATGGCAAGACCAGCAAGAAGATCACCATTTCCGACTGTGGACAACTCTAATACATTTGACTTGTGTTTATCTTAACCACCAAACCATTCCTTCTGTAGCTCAGGAGAGCACCCCTCCATCCCATCTGCTCGCAATATCCCATAATCTTTGTGCTCTCGCTGCAGTTCTTTGGGTTCCATATTTTCCTTATTCCCCTCCCAAGTCTAGCTGGATTGCAGAGTTAAGTTTATGATTATGAATAAAAACTAAATGACATTTGTTTGTCCTTATTTGGGTTAAAGTGCTGGTGTAGGTATTATTTTAAGCAGCAACAGGTTCCTTTTTTTTTTTTTTTTTTTTTAATAGTGTGGTACTGGGTACTGAACCCAGGATCTCTCCCATGTTGTTAGCAAGTGCCTTAACACTGATACATCCATAGCCCAGCAATAGGTTACTTAAATACTGAGCATATAAGAGATTATAAACCAGGTTAGACCAGTGCTCCTGTAACAGCAGTGGGAAATTTCTACTTGGTACATTTAAAGCTTAACTTAAAACTGAGCATTTGCATTCATTGAGGGAATGTGTCAGGATTCAACCTCTAAAACAGTGATTCCTGGATTCATGTTCCTGGAACAGCAAAACTATTTCAGTTTGAATATAAAGTGATTTGTCATCCTGGGGATCAAATCCAGGATCTCCTGCATGCTTAGGCAAGTGATCTTACCAGAGCTATATATCTAGAGACCAAGCTAAGAATACCTCAACCTCTAGGGCATCACTGTTCACCTAAACTGACCTCTTTAATTGGCCTTAGCATTTGTGTTTTGTCTATTCTAAGGTGGGATTTTGCACTTGACAACTGAGGTGTTCCAGAAATTTTGAGCTTCCTGCCTGCTGGTTCTTAATTGTGTGCCATCCAAGTCCCCTGTGAATGTCAAAAACATTTTCTGTTAATTGGGCCTGGTAGCAGAAGGATTCCAAGTTTAAAGCCAGCCTCAGCAATAAAAAGGGTTGAGAAGTGGTAAAGTGCCCCTAGGATCAATACCCAGTGCTAACAAAAAACTCAGAGGTTAAGACAATAGGAAAGATATAGCAAATAAGCATTTGAGAAGATGCTCCACACTCTAATGTCAGGAATATGCAAACTTAGTCCCTGTCAAAAAAAGTTTGGGGATATGGCTTAATGCTTAAGTGCTCCTGGGTTATTTGCAAGGGTTGGTGACAGTATGTGCTTTTGGCTCAGGCCTAGAAAATCCTTTGGTCATTGGGGAGGGGTCAAGTACGGTCCCCTAGGAGGAAGAAGGGGACTTCAACTTGAGCCCTTAGCAGGTTCTTAAACCACTGAAAATAGTTTTTTAAGATACATCAGCAGGTACAAAGACTTATTTAGGAAAGCAAACAATAAGCAAGTTGCCCAAAGAGTGTTGAAAGATAAAGAAAGGAAACTTTCAACTAGTGAACATGAAATGTGTTTGGAGTTGATGTCACCCTGGTGAGCTCAGTTTTTAATCATGAACCACTGATTGGGCCCTGGTGGTCTAGTTCTTTTAGGAGCTCCAGGTTGATATAATCTAGTCAATAATGTTTGGAATGTGCATTTACATGTCTCAATATTTTCTACTTTGCTTTCTTTAGTCTAAATTAAATGTATAAACTAGCAATGTATGTAGGTATATAGACTCAGAATTTAAAATTCATAAGCTATTGAAGAATTCAGACCTGGAGGAAAATAGGAGCAAAAGGGAAGGTGTTCATGGAGCTTTTCTAGAGTCATACAAAGTATATTGATTGTTGCTATGTAACAAGTTAGTCCAAAATTTTAGTGACTAGGCAACATCTCAATGTGTGTGGGTCAAGGAAGACCTAAGCTCACCTAGATCCTCTGCTTCAAGGTCTCTTGCAGGCTGCAGTCAAGGTTTCCCATAGTTGTCACAAGACTCCAGTGGGAAAGGATCTGCTTCCTGACACACTCTTGTGGATTTTGGCAACATTCAATTCTTTGTGGGATGTTGATAGATTATGCTGAGATTTTTTTCACAAAAACTTCCCCAAAATGGCAGCTTGCTTTATAGAAATAAGCAAGCTGAAAGGCAGTGGAGTCCAGCAATATGAAAGTTGTAATCTTATAACTTAATAGCTCTGTCTGAAATGACAGCTTATCTCTCTTGCTGTATTCTTGTTGTGTTCTGTGGAGGGTCCAGTCCATATTTAAGGGAAAAGATTATACAACCACTGTTGTTTAGTATATCTGTAAAGGGCTGTTCTCCTCCTCCTCCTCCTCCTTTTTCTTCTCCTTCTCATCCTCTTCTTTCTCTTCCTCCTCTTCTTCCCCTTCTCCTGCTTCCCCTCCTCCTCTTTCTGCTCTCCTCCCCCTCCTCTTCCCTTCATCTCTTCCTCCTCCCCCTTTACCACCCCACCCCCGCACCTCCTCCTTCTTTGGTACTGGGGACTGAACCCAGGGGCACTCTATTACTGATTCGTATCTCCAGCCCTTTTTAATTTTTTTATTTTGAGAGAGGCTGGCCCATAACTTTCAGTCCTCCTGCTTCAATCTTCCCAAGCTGCTAGGATTGCAGTTGTGTGTCACCATGACTGGTATCAGGGGCAATCTTGAAAAGTTGCCTACCACATGTCTACAAAACTCTTTATAAAGGGGACAGAGTTGTGGCTCAGTGACAGAGTGCTTGCCTAGCATGTGTGAGGCACTGGGTTTGCTCCCCTGCACCACATAAGAATAAACATGAAATAAAGGTATTGTGTCCGTCTACAACTAAAAAAATATTAAAAAAAAACTCTATAAAAAGTTTAAAAACCAGAAATAAGAACCTTAGTGTGTCTAGTATTATTATTTGTGAGTCCTCAGTTATGTAACTTTCTTCCCTCACCAGAGGTAACTTATTCTGATTTTTGCATTCATCAATCCCTAGCACTTTTGCATGTTCTTAAGAACATATTGTTTAGTTTTTAAAAAGTGAGAAACAAGCACAAACCTAAAAGAGGAAAAGGTAAAATTGCCTTCTATGATAAAGGCCATAGGAGAAGGTAAGATGGACAATTACCATGTGGCTTCAGGGTCCCTAAGAGCCTGAGAACATAGGAACCACTTCTAGGGAAGTGGATCAAAGACTTTTCTTTTTCTATTGTACTAGGGATTGAACCCATGAGTGCTGTACAATTGAGATAAATCCCCAGGTCTCTTTATTTTTATCTTGAGACAAGGTCTAAGTTTTCCAGGTTGGCCTTCCACTTACCATCCTCCTGCCTCAGACTCCTGAATTGCTAGGATTACAGGCATGTGATTTGTGAAAGGAAACTTTTCCTTATAGGGCCTAGGCATGGACCCTAAAAGGTTGTTCACCTAATGCCCTTATCACAACTCAGAAAACTTGTAAAATCTACAGTCTGGTCCATATTAAGATTTCGCCCATTGTTCTAAGGATGTGTTTTAAAAGTCAACTTTATTAAAGTATAATTTACTTATAATTAGAATGAATATATATATATATATATATATATATATATATATATATATATATATATATATATAATTTTTAAATTTATTTTTATTTTTTATTTTTTGGTGCTGGGGATTGAATCCAGGGCCTTGTTCATGTGAGGCAAACACTCTACCAATGAGCTATGTCCCCAGCCCTTAGAATATCTTTTATAATTGTAATTATAATTAATTGTCCATCCCTTTCTACCACCCTCAGGATCCAACTGAGGCTCACACACTACATATGACTGTTATGTGTCTTTAGTCTTTTAACCTAGAACAATCCTTTCACCTTAAAAAAAAAGTATAATTCTATTTATTAGGGTTTTTTTAATAGTGCTAGAGGTCTTCACACATGCTAGACAAGCACCCTACCATTAAATATACCCCATTATGTTTATTAGCTTTTTAAAAGACAACTTTATTGGGATAATTTATATAAGATAAGATTCATCCATCCAAGAGTATAATGCATTACTTTTTATTTTTATTTATTTATTTATTTATTTTGCCTTCTCACTTTCTTATTTATTTATTTATTTTTATTGGTTATTCAAAACATTACAAAGATTGCAGAATGACATCGGTTACACATCCACATTTTTACATAATACCATAATAGTAACTGTTGTATTCTGCTACCTTTCCTATCCTCTACTATCCCCCCTCCCCTCCCCTCCCATCTTCTCTCTCTACCCCGTCTACTGTAATTCATTTCTCTCCTTATTTTTTTCCCATTCCCCTCACAACCTCTTATATGTAATTTTGTATAACAATGAGGGTCTCCTTCCATTTCCATGCAATTTCCCTTTTCTCTCCCTTTCCCTCCCACTTCATGACTCTGTTTAATGTTAATCTTTTCCTCCTGCTCTTCCTCCCTGCTCTGTTCTTAGTTGCTTTCATTACATCAAAGAAGACATTTGGCATTTGTTTTTTAGGGATTGGCTAGCTTCACTTAGCATAATCTGCTCTAATGCCATCCATTTCCCTGCAAATTCCATGATTTTGTCATTTCTTAGTGCTGTGTAGTACTCCATTGTGTATAAATGCCACATTTTTTTTATCCATTCATCTATTGAGGGGCATCGGGGTTGGTTCCACAGTCTAGCTATTGTGAATTGTGCTGCTATGAACATCGATGTGGCAGTATCCCTGTAGTACGCTCTTTTGAGGTCTTCAGGGAATAGTCCGAGAAGGGCAATAGCTAGGTCAAATGGTGGTTCCATTCCCAGCTTTCCCAGGAATCTCCATACTGCTTTCCATATTGGCCTCACCAATTTGCAGTCCCACCAGCAATGTACAAGAGTACCCTTTTCCCCACATCCTCGCCAGCACTTGTTATTGTTTGACTTCATAATGGCTGCCAATCTTACTGGAGTGAGATGGTATCTTAGGGTGGTTTTGATTTGCATTTCTCTGACTGCTAGAGATGGTGAGCATTTTTTCATGTACTTGTTGATTGATTGTATGTCCTTCTCTGAGAAGTGTCTGTTCAGGTCTTTGGCCCATTTGTTGATTGGGTTATTTGTTTTCTTATTGTTTAATTTTTTGAGTTCTTTGTATACTCTGGATATTAGGACTCTATCTGAAGTGTGAGGAGTAAAAATTTGTTCCCATGATGTAGGCTCCCTATTTACCTCTCTTATTGTTTCTCTTGCTGAGAAAAAACTTTTTAGTTTAAGTAAGTCCCATTTGTTGATTCTTGTTATTAACTCTTGTGCTATAGGTGTCCTATTAAGGAATTTGGAGCCCGACCCCACAATATGTAGATCGGAGCCAACGTTTTCATCTATCAGACGCATAGTCTCTGATTTGATATCAAGGTCCTTGATCCATTTTGAGTTAACTTTTGTGCATGGCGAGAGGAGGGAATTCAGTTTCATTTTGTTGCATATGGATTTCCAGTTTTCCCAGCACCATTTGTTGAAGATGCTATCCTTCCTCCATTGCATGCTTTTAGCCCCTTTATCGAATATAAGATAGTTGTAATTTTGTGGATTGGTTTCTGTGTCCTCTATTCTATACCATTGGTCCACCCGCCTGTTTTGGTACCAGTACCATGCTGTTTTTGTTACTATTGCTTTGTAGTACAGTTTGAAATCTGGTATCGCTACACCTCCTGATTCACACTTCCTGCTTAGAATTGCTTTTACTATTCTGGGTCTTTTATTTTTCCATATGAATTTCATGATTGCTTTATCTATTTCTACAAGAAATGCCGTTGGGATTTTGATTGGCATTGCATTAAACCTATAGAGAACTTTTGGTAATATCACCATTTTAATGATGTTAGTTCTACCTATCCATGAACAGGGTATATTTTTCCATCTTCTAAGATCTTCTTCTATTTCTCTCTTTAGGGTTCTGTAGTTTTCATTGTATAAATCTTTCACCTCTTTTGTTAGGTTGATTCCCAAGTATTTTATTTTATTTTATTTTTTTGAGGATATTGTGAATGGGGTGGATTTCCTCATTTCCAGTTCAGAAGATTTGTCGCTGATATACAGGAATGCCTTTGATTTATGTGTGTTGATTTTATATCCTGCCACTTTGCTGAATTCATTTATTAGCTCTAGTAGTTTCTTTGTAGACCCTTTTGTTTCTTCTAGGTATAGGATCATATCATCCGCAAATAGTGATAATTTAAGTTCTTCTTTTCCTATTTTTATGCCTTTAATTTCTTTTGTCTGTCTAATTGCTCTGGCCAGTGTTTCGAGAACTATATTGAATAGAAGTGGTGAGAGAGGGCATCCCTGTCTTGTTCCAGATTTTAGAGGGAATGCCTTCAGTTTTTTTCCATTTAGAATGATGCTAGCCTGAGGCTTAGCATATATAGCTTTTATAATTTTGAGGTAAGTTCCTGTTATCCCTAGTTTTTCTAATGTTTTGAACATAAAGGGATGCTGTACTTTGTCGAATGCTTTTTCTGCGTCCATTGAGATGATCATATGGTTCTTACCTTTAAGTCTATTGATGTGGTGAATAACGTTTATTGATTTCCGTATATTGAACCAGCCTTGCATCCCAGGGATGAATCCTACTTGATCATGGTGCACAATCTTTTTGATATGTTTTTGTATACGATTTGCCAGAATTTTATTGAGGATTTTTGCATCTAAATTCATTAGGGATATTGGTCTCTAGTTTTCTTTCTTTGAGGTGTCCTTCTCTGGTTTGGGAATCAGGGTGATATTGGCCTCATAGAATGAATTTGGGAGTTCTCCCTCTTTTTCTATCTCCTGAAATAGATTATGGAGTATTGGTATTAGTTCTTCTTTAAAGTTCTTGTAAAACTCTGCTGTATATCCATCCGGTCCTGGGCTTTTCTTGGTTGGTAGTCTTTTGATGGCTTCTTCTATTTCCTCCCTTGATATTGTTCTGTTTAGGTTGTTTATATCTTCCTGATTCAATCTGGGTAGTTCCTATGTCTCAAGGAATGTATGGATGCCTTCACTATCTTCTATTTTATTAGAGTATAGGGTTTCAAAATAATTTCTAATTATCTTCTGTATTTCTGAATTGTCTGTTGTGATGTTGCCTTTTTCATCCCATAAGTTAGTAATTTGGGTTCTCTCTCTTCTTCTCTTTGTTAGTGTGGCTAGTGGTCTATCAATCTTATTTATTTTTTCAAAGAACCAACTTTTAGTTTTGACAATTTTTTCGATTGTTTCTTTTGTTTCGATTTCATTGATTTCAGCTCTAATTTTAATTATTTCTTACCTTCTACTGTATTTGCTGCTGATTTGTTCTTCTTTTTCTAAGGCTTCGAGGTGTAGTATGAGGTCATTTATTTGTTGGCTTTTCCTTCTTTTAAGGAATGAACTCCATGAAATGAATTTTCCTCTTAGTACTGCTTTCATAGTGTCCCAAAGATTTCGATATGTTGTGTCTGAGTTTTCGTTTACCTCTAAGAATTTTTTAATTTCCTCTTTGATGTCTTCTGTAACCCTTTGTTCATTCAGTAGCATATTGTTTAATCTCCATGTGATGTAGGGTTTTTCCTTTCTCATTTTATTATTGATTTCCAATTTCATTCCATTATGATCAGATAAAATGCATGGTAGTATCTCAACTCCTTTGTAATTGCTAAGATTTGCCCTGTGACATAATATATGGTCTATTTTTGAGAAGGATCCATGTGCTGCTGAGAAGAAAGTGTATCCGCTTGATGTTGGGTGGTATATTCTGTATATATCAATTAAGTCTAAGTTATTAATTGTATTATTGAGCTCTATGGTTTCTTTATTCAACTTTTGTTTGGAAGATCTGTCCATTGGTGAGAGAGGTGTGTTAAAATCTCCCATGATTATTGTGTTGTGGTCTATTAGACTCTTGAACTTGAGAAGAGTTTGTTTGATGAACGTAGCTGCACCATTGTTTGGGGCATATATATTAATGATCGTCAAGTCTTGTTGGTGTATGGTTCCCTTGAGCAGTATGTAGTGTCCTTGTTTATCCCTTTTGATTAACTTTGGCTTGAAGTCTATTTTATTTGATACAAGTATGGACACCCTTGCTTGCTTCCGGGGTCCGTATGAGTGATATGATTTTTCCCAACCTTTCACCTTCAGTCTGTGTATGTCTTTTCCTATCAGATGAGTCTCCTGTAGGCAGCATATTGTTGGATCTTTTTTTAAAATCCATTCTACTAGCCTATGTCTTTTGATTGGTGCATTTAAGCCATTAACATTTAGGGTTACTATTGAGATATGGTTTATATTTCCAGCCATATTTGGTTAACGCATTACTTTTTAATTACTGAGTTGTGTAACTATCATCATAATACATTTTTACAATATTCCATCACCCCAGTATGATCCCTTCCTATTCCTTCTTGCTGCCAATCTTGCTTCCATTCCAATCTCTGCTAACTATAATCTACCTTCTGTTTCCAGATAAGATTTTCCTTTTTTGGGCATTTCCTATAAATTGGACTATATACTACATGGTCTTTGCTTTTCCACTTTCTTTTTAAAGTAAAACAACCTTTTTAAAAAAATTTGAGACAGGCTCTTGCACAGTTGTGAGGTTGGCCTTGACCTTGCATCCTCCTGCCTCAGCCTCCCATCATTGGGATTATAGGCAGTGGTATCTACTTAAAGAGTCCAGGATTTTGACTTTGTATAATGTCTGTTATTCTGTAAAACAGCTCCTGTATATTCTGTAAAATAAAAATTAGTCCTAGAAACTTTTTTTTAGAGGCACTTTACCACTGAGCTACATCCCTAACCCTGTTTATATTTTATTTTAAGACAGGGTCTCACTAAGTTGCTTAAGTGCTTTGCTAAGACTGTAGGTCTAGAAACTTGACTAAACTCAAGTTCAATATTATTATTATTATTAATTATTATTATTATTTTGGTGGTGCTGGGGATTGAACCCAGGGCCTTGTGCATACAAGGCAAGCACTCTACCAACTGAGCTATAACCCTAGCTCTCAAATTTAACATTTTTAGCAGGAATATTACATAGATGATGCTGCATATGATCAATCTTTCTTCACAATGGGTGGCACAAAATCTCAGACTGACTCAGCAATGAAGCTAAATTCAAACTTCCCAATCATAAAGGTATCTTTTACCCTTCCTGAGGAGTAGGCAACCTGAGGGGTGATGCTTTGTCTTTGTCCCCAGACCTTTTACCTGATATTGTCTTATTTTGGCATCAATTAATGATAGTTGGCTGAATCAGTTGATCTCCTTTGTTTTTGCAACAGTCCCTCCCACCTTCTATCGCTATGGACTCATGGATTCTTAATCAATGTGTCTGTTAGTCCATTTTTCATAAGCATAATGAAATACCTGAGACTGGGTAACCTTAAAAAAGACAAGAGGTTTATTTTGGCTCATGGTTCTGGTTCAAGGTCTAGGGGTCACATCTGATGATAGCCTTCTTGCTGGCAGAATCCTGAGGTCATACAGGGCATCACGCGGCAATAGGGAGAATGTGGGTATATTTGTGTCTCTTTTGATCTTTCTCTTTTTATAAAGCCACCAAGATTCAACCAATGAAACTCCATCCTAATAAACTTACCCACTTACAATCACCTCCAAAGTTCTAAAAACCATAGTCAGATTCCATTCTCTTAAAACCTCATAATGGGGATTAAATTTCAACACATGAACTCCTGTGGGACACTCAAACCATATCCCTACCATAGCAATGTGTTAAACAAGTACACTCATTCTTTTTTGTTGTTCAAATCATCCCAAATTTGGCCAGAACAAGCACCTCTAAGTGACCTCTGTTCTTTTTACATGATCCTGTTAAGTCTTTGAGTCTTTCCTTGACTTATTACTGTAATTTTAATTGGATTTCAGAAGAGAGAAAAGGTAGATGTATGAGCTCAATTTATCTGTGTACTCAAGATGTATACATTCTTCCTTATAGTTTTTAATTTATAATTTCCCGATTTGCATTCACTTTTTCAAAATGGAGATATTTGAAGTCAAGAAACCTCTCTTTTATATTTACGCTGTCTCACATACAATCCTGTTTCATTGATTCTCTTTTCCCAACCAGTCCCCATTCTCCAACTGGATTATTTTGAAGAAAATTCCTAATATATCATCATATCCATAAATATTTTGCTAGATGGTTTGTCTTGAAAAGATATGAACTCAAGTTGGGGTGTGCCTCAGTGGTAGAGTACTTGCCTAGCATGCACAAGGCCCTGAGTTCAATCTCCATTAACACACACACACACACACACACACACACACACACACAGAATAATAAAAATATGAATTCTTATTTTAACAAACACAATACCACTATTATTTGAAAAATAACAATTCCTTAAATATCATTAAATTTCAAATCATTGTTCATTTTTTCCTGTTTTATAAATGCTTTTTGCCTGTTGTTGGCTTATTTGTTAAGATCCAAATAAAAATTCATATACTGCTGGGCAGTGCACACCTTTGATCTCAGTGACTAGGGGTCCTGAGGCAAAAATTCTCAGAACTTTAGTGAGACCCTAAACAACTTTGCAAGATCCCCATGTTCAAAAAAATAAAAAGGGCCAGGTGCAATGGCACACATCTGTAATCCCAGCAGCTCAGGAAGCTGAGGCAGGAGGACTGCAAGTTCAAATGCAGCCTTAGCAACTTAGCAGGCCCTATATAACTTAGTGAGACCGTGACACAAAATAAAAAAAGAACTGTGGATGTACACAGTGGTTAAGTGCCCCTGGGTTCAAGCCCCACTACCAATAAACAAACAAATAAATAAAATTCATATACCTACAGAACACTGAGCTGAGGAGTGACAGCATTTCCTTATATATTGAAAGGACCCTTTTGTAGCAATGTATTGAGATAGTGGCAGAATGGAGACCACTATGTCACCTACAGTGAGGGATGGAGCTTGGGCCAGGGTAGTAACACTTGTGGTGAAAATTAAGTACAGGGGGCTGAAGATATAGCTCAGCGGTAGAGCACTTGCCCTAAATGCCCAGGCCCTACTTTTGATCCCCAGCATGGGTTGGGGTTGGGGGAGAAAACAAGAAGAACCCATTTGTTTTAAAGGCAAGTTGCTTTAAATACGAGAGGAAAAGAGATAGGTCATTTAATTAATTTATTTATTTGTACCGGAGATTCAATTCAGAGGCACTTACCACAGAGTCAATCCCCAGCCCCCTTTAAAGAAATCCTATATTTTTAGTTGTAGATGGACACAATACCTTTATTTTATTTATTTTTATGTGATGCTGATGTGATGCTGAGGATGGAACCCAGTGTCTCACACGTGCGAGATGGGCGCTCTACCACTGAGCTACAAGCCCAGCCCCATCAGTCCTTTTTATATTTATCTAGAGACAGGGTTTCGCCAAGTTGCTCAGGAACTCACTGGCTGAGGCTGGCTTTGAACTCTGGATCCTCCTACTTCAGCCTCCTGAGTGTCTGGGATTATAGGCATACACCACCACTCCCAGCTATCTTTTTAATTTTTTTTTTAACTTTGGGAATTCATTTATTCACAAATAATCTGTGTAGTTCCACTGATAAATCTGTGGTTTTTTTTTTTTTTTTTTTTTGAGTCAGGTATTGGGGATTGAACCCAGTGATACTTAACCACTGAGCCACATCCCTAGCCCTTTTTAATATTTTATTTAGACAGGGTCTCACTGAGTTGCTTAGGACCTGGCTTTCAACTCAGGATCCTCCTGCCTCAGTCTCCTAAGCCACTAGGATTACAGGTGTGTGCCACCGTGCCCGACACAGTCTCACAACATAGATGCCTTAACACTTAAGGATTCAGAGCAGATTTAACAAAAAGTAAGAATTAAGGTAAGAATAAAGAATGGAAGAATGAGAAAAGAAGGACATGGAGGGAAGAAAAATGTGATGAGGGAGGAGGAGGGCTTGGAGCTCGCTAGCAGAGTACCTGGAAGAATTGATGGGACAGCTGGGCAAAGCCACGCTGGGAACACTCCCCCTGCTGCTGGTCTGCCCAAAGAAGCGAGTCCCTTCTGCTGCTGACACTCTTCTTTATAGTCCTTCTGATATCAGCATTGTTTCCTTGCTCGTATCCTTAAGAGGTGTTCAATTTCCAGTATTTTCCAAGATCTATCTCAGGAGAAGTTGATTTCTTCATAGGAGACGTAGTTTCCAAAATTGTTCACAGTCAACCTCTGAGAGATGTAAATGGAATTGAACTTTAGGGAACCAAAGTAGAAGTTCTCAAACAACTTTAAAATGTTTCAGCCATCATATGATTCTCTTTCCTTAAACATAGATTTGCCATTCACTGTGTAGAGATTCTACCTACCTTCGGCACCAGGATCTTTCCTAAATGATGTATTTCTGGCTGTAGCAGGCAGTTTTACACGATTCCACTCTCACTATTAGTCCAGATGACTGAGTGTTCCAGCTTTTGATCAATTAATTTCTGCTGCTTGTTGGAGTCATTTTTCATGTTTGCATAAAGAATATTCACTTTGGGGCTGGGGATGTGGCTCAAGCGGTAGCGCGCATGCCTGGCATGCGTGCAGCCTCAGCATAACATACAAACAAAGATGTTGTGTCCACCGAAAACTAAAAAATAAATAAATATTAAAAAATTCTCTCTCTCTCTTTCTCTCTCTCTCTCTCTCTCTCTCTCTCTCTCTCTCTCTCAAAAAAAAAAGAATATTCACTCTACCAGGATTGTCATTCATGTATTCTATCTCTGTCATCTCTACTTCCAAGGATTATCACCCAGAAATGTCACTAATGAACTCCTTTTAATAGCACTGTAGCATCTCACATGTCTGCTGGATCTTTCGCTCACTCAAAATTACCAACACCCCAATAGTTAGGCAAATTTTTTGGGTTTCTTGAAAATGGTGCTATCAAACCAATGATCCTGGAATCCTAGCTACTTATCAAGTTGAGGCAGGAAAATTGTGAGTTTGAGGTCAGCAGTTCAGAGATTCAGTCCATGGTCAACCAAATCCATCCCTGTGGGCCTGAGGTGGAGTATCATAGCAGAAGGGAAAGGCAGAGGAAAGCTGCTCACCTCATGGTAACCAAGAAGCAGAGCATGACAGTTATCTTAAAGACTTTGAATTCTTTGAAATATTATCTAGTTCGTCCCAAGTTTTTTTTTTAGTTGTACATGAACACAATATCTTTATTTATCTATTTTTATGTGGTACTAAGGATTGAACCCAGTGCCTTATGCATTTGAGGCATGTGCTATACCACTGAGTTACAACCCCAGCCCTCTAGTCTCAGGTTTTTCTTGTTTTGTCCAAATCAACACTTCTGAATGAATGAAAGTAGAGATACTGTAAATATTCATAGAGGACTCTTAAATAAGTTACAGTTACTACTACTTTATAGTAGCTTTTTAGATTGGATAACCCCTTTTGTAACAGTGTTACTTTACTGTCCTGAATGTATTTTTTTTTTTTTGCAGGGCTGGGAATCAAACTTCTGGCCTTGCACATGCCAGGCAAGTGCTCTACCTCTCAGCTACAAGGCCAGTCCTACATATATCATTTTTAAAGATTAGTAATATCTGACTGAACAATAACAAAGAAAGGAAAAGGAAATTCCTGATAATGAAATAAATAACATGAGTTTCACTGAATATAATGCTCAGAGTCTTATGACTGCTCAGTAGCGCACCATGTGGAGTTGTATGCACCTTTGTCTACAAACAAGCACAGGAGTGCCATTTGAGTGTGATCAATGTCTTGGGTAATACTGTGACATTTGGAAATGATGAACAATTTTTGTATAGATCCAAACTACAAAATTAATGCTTATCTCTGATTAGCCAGCAGTTGCAGGCCTGAAAAATTCTGGGGATGTTAAAATTTTCAACAACCCAAACTAAAACTAAATCCCTTTGTCTTATGTGGAAAATGCAATTCTAGACTTAGATAATGACAAATGAGTTTTCCATGCACATAAATGTCTTCCTGAACATTCAGAAGTCATGTGGGCTGTGCTGTTAAAAGTACTTTACAACCTGGGTGCAGTGGTCCACGACTGTAATCCCAGCTACTTGGGAGGCTGAGACAGGAGGATCGCAAGTTTGAGACCAGCCTTAGCAACTTAGGGAGGCCTTAAGCAACATAGAGATATCCTGTCTCAAAGTAAAAAAATAAAATTGACTAGGGATGTGGTTCAGTGGTAAAGTGCCTCTGGGATCAATCCCAAGTATTCCTCCCCCCGCAAAAAAAAGAAGTGCATTTCAAGATGTTAGCATCACCCCAAACACTATCAGAAGTCCACAAATTTCCAGAGTACCTCCTGGAGTTTTGCCACCCTTCTAAAAAACACAGGCATAAAGAGTAGGATGTAGTTATTAAAAGAACAATGTAGTACATCTCAAAAATAGACTTTGTGAAGAGTAAAATCAAGAGTTATCTTTATGCTAGTACAAGCCTAGAATATCCCTGGGAGGACACAGAAGAAATGTTTCACAGTGAATGACTCCAGATATAATCTTGCTATGGACAGCGAGGACTAATTTTTACCTTTTTTACATACATATGGAAAAGTTTTAAATTACATATAAAAAATGAATCAATAGTATTGAGCTCACTTCAGAATACTTACTGTAAACAAAGATATTGCTGAAAACTTAGACTTTTCCATTCATCAATACAGTCATTAGTTATTAGGCAGTATTCTAAAACAGTGTTAGAAATCATATCTTTCTTTTTCAGTATTGGGGATTGAACTCAGAGGTGCTTAACCACTGAAAAACCCCAGCCTTTTTCATTTTTTGAGACAGGGTCTTACTCAATTGCCCAAGCTGGCCTTGATCTTGCAATCCTCTTGCTCCAGCCTCCTGAGCTACTGGGATTGAAAGTGTGCACCATGAGGCCCAGCTAGAATTTTTTCTTTTTAAAGATTTGTCCTATCTCTCTATCTAGATATTTTAGTTGCAGATGAACACAATATCTTTATTTTATTTATTTACTTTTATTTGGTGCTGAGAATCAAACCCAGGGCCTCGCACATACTAGGCAAGCCCTGAGCCACAACCTCAGCCCTAGAAATTCTTCTTAGAGAGTGTTTTATTTTATTTTTTAAAAATATTTTTAGTCATTGATGGACCTTTATTTTATTTATTTATTTTTATGTGGTGCTGAGAATAGAACCCAGTGCCTCACACATGCAAGGCAAGTGCTCTACCACTGAGCAACAACCAGCCCTTAATGAGTGTTTTAAATAATTCATATTTGTTATTTGCTCATTTGGTTATTCATATCCAATAGCCTTTTCATCAGAGGTTAACCTGTTAATCTTTTGTTTATAGAGGGAAATCAAGGGACATCCTCTTCTGGTAATCAGGCTGGACTGTAGCAAACTAAAAAGTATTGGTTAAAAAAGACTGGATACAGCCAGGCACAGTGGTACATACCTGTAATCCCAGCTATTCTAAAGATTGAAGCAGGAGGATCACAAGTTGGAGGCCAGTCTTGACAAGTTAGCAAGAATCTGTCTCAAAACAAACAAGCCACAGGTGTGGTGATGCATACCTATGAACCCAGTGACTCCAGAGGCTGAGGCAGGAGAATCACAAGTTCAAGACCAGCCTCAGCAACTTAGGGAGGCCCTAAGCAACTTAGCAAGAACCTGTCTCAAAATAAAAAATAAAAAAAGGGGCTTGGGATGTGGCTTAGCAGTTAAGTATGCCTGGGTTCAATCCCTGGTACCTGGAATCAAAAACATAAATAAATAAAATAAAAAGGACTGGGTATGTAACTCAGTGGTAGAGCATCCTGGGTTCAATTCCCAGTACCAAAAAAAAAAAAAAAAGCAATTTATGTTAATCTACTTTTTCCAGACATGCTTTTGATGGAAATAACTGTTTTCACATTTATTTCATAATATGTTTACATCACTATTAATTGAATTATGTATTTAAAATAGATATTAAACAAAGGTAGAGATGGATCTCTGTAGAGGAAAGGGACCAAGGGGTGGGAATCTGGAAAGAGGATGGAAATGCTGGGGAGTGATATTGGCCAAATTATATTGTTCTTTTTTGGTGTGTGTCGCGGGGCAGGGTACCAGGAATTGAACTCAGGGCACTCAACCACTGAGCCACATCCCCAGTCCTATTTTGTATTTTATTTAGAGACAGGGTCTCACTGAGTTGCTTAGTGTTTCACCATTGCTGAGGCTGGCTTTGAACTCGAAATCCTCCTGTCTCAGCCTCCCAAGCTGCTGGGATTACAGGTATGCACCCCTGGATCTGGCCCAAATTAAATTGTTATATTGTGTGCATGTATAAATATGTATCAATAAATCTCACCGATATATATAACTATCATGCACCAATAAAAATGTGGAGAAAAAAGAAAAAATAGGCATAATGAGCAGATCTGGGAAGAAATAGAACTGATTCTCAGTAAATGAAGAACCTGGCAATAGTTTTTGACTGTTATCCCAAGAGAGAAATATTTTACATTGGCTGGGTGCAGTAGTGTGCTATTTATAATCCTAGAGACTGGAGGCTTAGGCAAGAAGATTGCAAGTTCAAGACCAACCTGGGTAACTTAGTGAGACCCTGTCTCAAAATAAAAAATGAAAAGGGCTAGAGATGCAGTGGTAGAGCACCCCTGGGTTCAATCCCTAGTAATGCGAATAAAATAAAATTAAAAAACATATTTTACATCATTATCTGGTATACATAATACATTTAGATCATATAACTCTTACCAAATACACTACACCATGATATTTCAAAATTTGAGAAAAAGTCTCATTATATTGCTGAGGGTCTTGCTGAGGCTGGTCTTGAACCTGCAATTGTCCTGCCTCAGCCCCCTCATACTCTTGTATTATAGGGATGTGTCACAGTGCCTGCCAGGAGAGTGATTTATTCAGTCTCTATTTTCCCATCTGTAAAAGGACTATAATGATAGTACCTACCTCTTCTGGTACTGCCTGTTCTCAGTAACTGTGTCTGTATAGCACCACATAAAAATGAAATGAGGATATTGTGTCCACCTACAATTAAACATAAGTATTAAAAAATAAAGTACACTTGGATATTTAAGAATCTATTTTCTCTCTTATACTGGGAAGTGTTTTCTTTTCCTTTTTTTAAAAAATTATTTTTAGTTATTGATGGACCTTTATTTATTTATATGTGATGCTGAGAATCGAACCCAGTGCCTCGCACATGCTAGGCAAGCACTCCACCACTGAGCCAACAATCCCAGCCCTTCTTTTCCTTTTTTAAGGTCTTTATTGTAGGTATAAAGATACCTAAGTTTTCTGCTTTTCCTTATCCAAAATTGTTCTTGTCCAATCTTTTCGTCATAGCAGCAAAAATCTGACTGAAACAGAGGGCCTGATTGCCTGAGTTCTAGTGAATTTTTCCTTTCTTGTGGTGCTGGGGATGGAATTTGGAGTCGAAGGCATGCTAGGCAAGGACCCTATCACTGACTACATCCCACCCTAAATTTTACTACCTTTACCTTTTTTTTTTTTTTTTTTTTTTGAGATGAGTCTTGCTGTGTTTTTCAGGCTGATTTTGAACTCCTGGCCTCAAGCAATTCTCCTGCCTTAGCACTCCTACCTCCCAGTAGCTGAGACTTATGCGTGCACCACCCACCCCTGTCTAGACTGTCCTGATGGGGAAAAATAAATTATTTCCTCTTTTGTGCTCCCATAGCACTTTTTACAAGATCTGTTACTAAAGCATCTAACTCATTATTTCATAGTTACTTGTTTACATAAGGCCAGTGATGCCAGAAACTTTACTTTTATCTTTATGTATTCCCAGTACCTACCAGAGTACCTGGCACTTCATAGACCTCCATGCATTTTTTACAGAAGAAAAGAAAGAAGGAAGGAAAAGAGAGGAGGGAGGGAGTAGGGAATTAGTGAGAAAGCTGTAGGTAGGAGGTGAACAAAATGCTAGGAAGAGGTGATGTGTTGTGAAGTAGGGAAGACCAATCCAGAATTTCATTCTTTCTCCCACAACTGGGCCGACAGGATATTATGTAAATTCCTGCTCTCACCTGCGAGGCACTCCTCTAAGGAGACATTAGGTGGTGTTTTTTGGGCTTTGAGATTTCCCCACTGAGTCTCTCCAGTCCACACTGGCCAGTGGAGCAGAACTGTGGTGGAGGCATGTGTGATGTTAGGGACACTCAGATCCAGACTCTCAGCTGCATCTAGGTCCCCACCTATTAGGTACTTCAAAAGCTGGAGAGAGCTCAAAATAACGTAGAGGGGTTGAGGAACCATATCAGCACTTTGTATGCTATAGAAAATAAGGCATTTTTTTTTCCTCTTGAGGTCAGCCATGTCCCCAGCCTGGTTGCTATTTCTGGGATGTGTCGTGGGGATGGAGCCAGACACCAGGGCTCTTTTTTTTTTTTTTTTAAGTTGTCAATGGATTTTTTATTTTATTTTATTTACTTACATGTGGTGCTGAGGATCAAACCCAGGGCCTCACACATGCTAGGCAAGCGCGCTGAGCCACAACTCCCGCCCACCAGGTATCTTTTTTAATCCAATCTCCCTATTCCCCTGGACTCTGCAGCAGATTCCCTCATGTCAGTTCCATCTCTAAGACAAGTCCACCTCACCCTGCTGCTAGTCCTAACCTCCTTCAGAGATTTAAAGATTCAGGCCACGGGAGATGAAGAGCCTATATTCTCCCTGTGCATTAGCTCCACATGATCATCTCCAGGTTGGAGCTTATGGCAGGTCATTGATTTTTTTTTTTTTTTGCAGGTCTGGTACTGGAACTCAAGTCAGGGCAATCAGGGTCCTCTGTTTCAGTCAGCTTTTTTTTTCCCCCCTGCTGTGACCAAAAGACCCAACAAGAACAATTTTGAGTGAGGAAAAGTTTATTTGGTGTGAATGGTTTCAGAGGCTTCAATCCATAGACAGCTAACTCCATTGCTCTGGGTTCGAGGTGAGGCAGAACATCATGGTGGAAGGGTGGGGAGGAGGAAAGCAGCTCAGGACAAGGCAACAAAGAGACAGAGACAGTGTTCTGCTCACCAGGGACAAAAATATATACCCTAAAGGCATGATCCCTGTGACCCACCGCCTTCAGCCACACCCTATCTACCTATAGTTACCATCCAGTTAATTCATTTAAGTGGGTTAATGTACTCATTAGGTTAAGGATCTCATAACCCAATCATTTTGCCTCTAAACTTTCTTGTCTTACACCTGAACTTTTGGGGGGGCATTTCATATATAAACCATAACTCCCTCTATGTGGGGTATTTCCAGATTAGGGCTCAGGGTGTTCCCACATGGGACAGGAAGGCAGCCAAAGGTAGGGTCACTGGGGGCTTCTGTTCTGACCACAGGGGTATGAAGGAGGTATTGGTATTGAAGAATCCAGGGGGTCATGCAGATCCAGGGCTCACTCTATCTTTTTGTGGTACTATGGACGGAACCCAGGGACTCTCCCACTGGACTACATCCCCAAGTCCCACCTTTTTTTTTGAGACAAGGTCTTACACTAAGTCGCCATGGCTGAACTTGTGATCATCCTGTCCCAGCCTCCCAAGTAGCTGGGATTACTGGTGTGTACCACCATGCCTGGTCAGGAGCTTTTCATGTGGCCAGATGAGGTGTCATCTCAGAACTGGCCTGCCTGAGGCGTCATTGGTGTTGATTATTAACATGGGAGGATGAAAAAGGACACTAAGAATCAGTCCTAATTGTGTAAGAGCCATACTATCTGCACTCATTGCATAAACAGTTTCCCCTTGTTCCTAATTACTTCACCTGAATATCATTAACCACAGTGGTTATACTGCACTTGTCACATGATTAATTCCTGTCTACTGTGCCTGTGGACTTCAAGTCCTTCACCTCATATTCAAGTTCACAACTTTTTTTTTTTTTTTTTTTTTGCAGTGTTGGGGTTGAATGCACACACTGAATAAGCACTCTAATACTGAGTTACACCCCAGCCCAAGTTCTCAGATTTTAAAAAGGAAGGGATTCTATTAGTTGGGTGAGATGGTGCTTACCTATAATTGTAGCAGCTTGGGAGGCTGAGGGAAGAGGATTGAATATCTGAGGTCAGCCTGGGCGATAGCAAAACTCTGTCTCAAAATAAAATACAAAGAGCTGGGGGGCTAGGGTTGTGGCTCAGAGGTAGAGTGCTTGCCTCACACATGTGAGGCAGTGGGTTTGATTTTCAGCACCACGTAAAAATAAATAAACACATAAAGATATTTTAAAAAGAAAGAGATAATACATTAAAAAGTGTGTGTGTGTGGGGGGGGGCTGGGTATATAGTTCAGTGGTAAAGTACCCCTCTGTTCAATTCCCAGTATGGTGGGGGGGGTGGGAAGGAAAGGATGCTGCTTCCTTCTGTGGAGCATTAGCAGGTCATCTCGATTTGTTAGAATTCAAGTTGCTAGAAAGGTCACCTCCAATTGTTCTCCCACAACTTGAGGTCATACCAATGTGACATTTGATTGAGTTAAGATGTATCAGAAAACCCCAACAATAGAAAAACCCACAGTTGGGAGCAGTGGAAAGATATGCGGGACCTTGATGCTTCACTGGTCTAGGCTCTGGTGGAGAGGTTCCCCAAGACAGCTTATCCCAGGTGACCCTTCCCCAAAAGATCACTCTAGACAGACAGATCCACTGAAATTAAAAGACTTTTAAGGAAATTGTTGAGTCTTTTTTTTATCATATGACAAATACCCAAAATAATCAGGTTATAAGGAGAAAGGATTTATTTTGGCTCACAGTTTTGGAGGTTTCAATTCCATGAACAGTTGATCCTGTTGCTTTGGGCCTGTAGCAACACATCACAGCCAGGAAGTGGCAGAGAGAAAGAGGTCTCCCAATCCCCTTTGAGGGCATGCTTCTAGCGACCTAAGGATCTCCCACTAGGCCCCAGCACCTAAAGGTTCCATCATCTCCCTGTAGCACCAAGCTGGGGACCAAACATTTAAAACATGGGCCTTTGGGGGACATTTAATATCTCAAACTATAGCAGGAAGGACCTGATATTTAATTTTTTTTCCCCACAAGAACTTATCCACCAAATTTTTTCAAGTAAGTAGGAGTGGAGGCCAACCTCTATTATATCCAAATTTTACAATCTGCTCCAAAGAATTAAGGTAGTACTCCCATCTTAACAGCACATTTTAATATCTTGTGTCAATATTTTATCACAAATTAAAGTCTCTTGGAAATGGAATTTGGACAGCAGAACCATTTTTGCTGAGAAGGAATCATCCTGGTAACTATTTCAATAAGAGAGCAAGGGCAAAAGCTTCTGTGTGTCTCTTCTCAGGGGTTCACAACCAATAGTCTAGTTAGGACAACTGATGTTCTTATTCAAAGTGTAGAATCCCAGGTCCCAACCTAGAACTCCCGCTTAGCAGGCATCTGTCTGCCTTGGGGAGGGAGTTCAGACAGGCCGTGGTAAATGTTGGAGTTTGAGGAGGTGACTGTGGCTCAAACTCATCCCATTGCTGCATCCATGGATGCAAATGCAAGGCTCTGGACCACTGTTCCTTACTTGTCTCTGCTTTTCTCCTGTGCTTGCCCATTAGCAGATGTTCATCGTCTGTTCTAGCACCTTGCTTCTCCAAGTGTGGTCCTAGAGCTGGCAAGGGCCCTCCAAGAGGCTTGTTATAATGCATAAAATTATAGGAGGTCAATGTTTTTGGATTGAGCTCTTGAATTAGGGCCCAACAGACCAGACCAAAATGGAGTCATTTGTGCTAATTGCCACACAAACTGAACTTTCAAGGAAGTTGGAAAATTCCCAAACAGAACAATTTTTCCTAAAAAACATGAGATGCTCAGCAATCAATCAAAAAGAGCTCCTTGCTTGAGCCAGTGTAATAAGGAAGTTTTCTTTGCTTTAACCTTTACAAGAAAAGTAACATGGAGTTAATCAATCCACTTATTTTAAAATAATTTTTTTAATTGTAGTTGGACACAATACCTTTTTTTCCCATTTATTTTTATGCGGTGCTGAGGATCAAACCCAGGGCCTTACCTGTGCTAAGGCAAGCACTCTACCAATGAGCTACAACCCCAGCCCAATCGACTTTTCTTTTATTCCATTTCCTTGGTCCTTATTTAGTTACCATATCAAAATCAATTGTTCTGCCACACCCAGCAGAGCACAGAGCACTTTTTTTCTATTTTTTAGAATAAGATAATGCCCAATTCATGAATCAGTGATAAAATCCAGTTAAATCTTTATCATAATAATTTTTATTTTTATTTTTTGTGGTGCTGGGAATTAAACTCAGGGCATTGGAATGCTAAGCATGGATTCTATCATTGAGCTACACCTTCAGTCCTGAAATTTTATTTTTAATGGGGCACCCCCACATGCATTGAGTCAGAAGTTATGGAATACCAACCCCCAAAATGGGTTCTTTCTCTCATCACGGCCTGGGGAGGTAATCCTAGATTTGCCTCTCAGTTCAGTTAAGTAGTTCTTCCCCAACTACTTAACCTGAGGATTTATTTTCAATGACTATATCTTTCATTTCTGAAATTTCTAATTCTTTTTAAAATCCAACTACTTTTTACATGTGGTTTGCTTTCTTGTATGGAATGTGGGGTGTTTTTTTTGGTGTGTGTGTGTGTGTTTTTTTTTTTTTTTTTTTGTACCAGGGATTGAACCCAAGGGTTCTTAACCACCAAACTACATCCCTAGCCATTTTTATTTTTTATTTTGAGACAGGTCTTGCTAAGCTGCTTATAACCTCACTAAATTGCTAAAGCTGGCCTTGAACTTGCCATTTTTCTGCCTCAGCCTCCCAAGCTGCTGGAATTACAGGCATACGTGCTACCGTACCAGCCCGAGAAACAATTTTACCCTGTAGTTGAGTCTACCTAGTTCACATCCTGCAGATCTTGTACTATTTTACTGGTCTTCTGGGGGAGGGAAAGTGGCTCTCACAACACACAGCAGTGTGAACTCAGAATTGAGGCTCTCTTTCTGCATCTGTGACGCTGGCCAGATGAAAACTTCCTCTAGGGCCTGGGGTTGTGGCTCAGTGGTAGAGTGCTCGCCTAGCATGCGTGAGGCATTGTGTTCAATCCTCAGCACCACATAAAAATAAAACAAAGATATTGTGTCCACCTAAAACTCAAAAATAAATATTTAAAAAAACCTTCTTGTATTTCCTGTTGGGGTGTTTGTGTCATTTATCTAGGTCAACTGTAAAGACACAAAGTCTTTTCTAAACCCATGGTCAGGGAGTCAAGTCTGGACTCTTCTTCAATGGGCTTTGAGTCCTCATCAGTTCCCCACACTCAGTTCCTTAATTCCACTCACTTCCCACTGAACCTTCTGGCTATAGTTCATTAGTATTACTCATCCTGATATTTTATTTTCCATACTCTGGCAATAATCTTTTTATGTGCTTGGAGTAGAAAGGGGATCTTCCCACAGCAACACAGCTTCTGGCACTAATGAGGAAGAACACTGAACACCATGTGTCCCTGTGTAGTCAGCTGCCTGTAGGAAGAGGGGTCGATGACCTTGTTTCTAATGATGGATCAGTGGCCTTGAAGTGATGATTCAAATAACTCATAGAAGGGTGGATCAATGACTATGTCATACGACTTTCCATTATTATAACAAAATATCTGAGATTATTAATTTATAAATAGCAAAGGTTTATTTCGGTTCAAGATTTTATAGGTTCCAGAACATGATTGGGAGGACCCATTTCTTTCAGACCCATTGCCTCTGATAGGGTGCCTAGTGGCAATGGCAGGGGAACATGTAGCAGAGTAAACTGCTCACCCTTACAGACAGGAAGCAAAAGAGGAAGAAGAAGGGGTTGGGTCCCCACAATCCCCTGTGAGGATTCATCTCCAATGACCTATGTACATTCTGCTGGGTCCCAACTCCTGATTTCCACCACATCCCAGCAATGTTGCTCTGATACAAGGCTTCAACACATGGGCCTTTGGGGGCATCCAACATCCAAACTATAGCAATGGCTGGTAGAATGATGGATTAATGACCATTTAGAGAATATGTAATAATCTTTTTTTTTTTTTGGCAGGGGGTGGGTGGGTACTGGGGATTAAACTCAGGATACTTGACCACTGAGCCACATCCACAGCTCTATTTTGTATTTTATTAATTAATTAATTAATTTATTTTAGAGACAGGGTCTTAGTGAGTTGCTTAGCATCTCACCATTGCTGAGGCTGGCTTTGAACTCATGATCCTCCTACCTCAGCCTCCTGAGCCGCTGGAATTACAGGCATGTGTCACTGTGCCCAGCCGTAATAATCTTGTAGAAGGCTGGATCCAGGACCTTGCAGAAAGGTGGGCAAATGTAAGTGTCCATCTCAGAAGTAGGCTGGAGAAACAGGAAGTTTTATTTTCTTCTCTTCATGCCAAAGGAAGGATGAAGGTATCAAAAGACAGAAACTGACTGGGGTTTGTTCCAAGCCCAAATTCCTTGTGAATTTTATAGGGCTCCCATTGTCTTCTAACAACAGCTATGTTACTGTGCCACAGCTCTGGGGACCTGTGCCTGGGCTAAGTCTCAGGGCCCAGGGTCCTCTCATAGCCTTGACCCCTCTGATTGTAACTCTCCCTGGTTCAGGAATGGGTCTAATGACCTTGCCTTTAAGAGGTTCTGTGTCTGGTACTCTTTCTGCTGGTCCAGGGATGTCACATGCCTTTGAAGCAGAGTTAAGATGCAACTATTCAGACTCAACATTATGTAATCAAGATCCAACTATGCTCCTCATTTTCAGATTATCTGTCCTAAATGCTTTCTTCCGTAGCTCATTCTCCACACTGCTAAAAGACTCATCTTTATCCTCTCATTTAAGGGTCACTATGTGTAAGGAGCATTCATCATCTAGTGGTATGGATGGGGGAACAGCATGTAGGCAGGTTAAGCTTTGCTCTGCAAACTTCACTCTCCATAGCTCACTTTCCCTCTCAGTCATTACTACCTACTGCTCTCAGGACAGAATTTTCCACTCAGCCTCTTAACTTGCCTCAACTTTTATTCTCTTTCTGGATATTCTGGATCACCTGTTTGTCTTCCCTTCATCCTCCTCCCACCTCTGTCCTCCCCATTCCTTCCTCTCTCCTTTCCTCTTTCCCCTAGATTGGATCCTCCCTCTTCCAAGGGCCTCTCTTTCTCATTCCCAGAATACTCCTATCCACTCACTGAAAATTTCCTCTGAATCCTGAAGGTTTTGTACATGGATACTTTTGAATACTTAAAATAAAAAAATTATAGTTGTAGATGGACAGAATGCCTTTATTTTATTTTTTTTTATTTTTATGTGGTGCTGAGGATCGAACCCAGTGTTTCACAAATGCTAGGCAAGTGCTTTGCCACTGAGCTACAGCCCCAGCCATGAATACTTATATTTTAAAATTTTCCTTTTAAACACAAAAATACTAATACATGTTATTTGAAAAATAAAGCCATAGCGAGGCACAGTGGTGCACAACTGTAATCTCAGCAACTTGGGAGGTTGAAGCAGGAGGATCACAAGTTTGAAGCCAACCTCAGCAACTTACTGAGGACTTAATCAACTTAGTGAGGCCCTATCTCAAAATAAAAAATAAAAAGAACTGGAGATGGAGCTGGAATTATAGCTCAGTGGTGTTATAGTGCTTGTCTAGCATGTGTGAGGCACTGGGTTCCATCCTGGCACCATATAAAAATAAATAAAGGAATTGAGTCCATATACAACTAAAAAATATATAGATTAAAAAAAAATAACTGGGAATGTGGCTCAGTGATTAAGCCCCTCTGGGTTCAATCCCCAGTATATATCCATGGATAGTGGGGGAAAAAAATCCAAGGTCATTAGACCCATTTCTGAACCAGGGAGAGTTGCAACTAGTGGAGTCAACTGGGCCCTGAGACTTAGCCCAGGCACAGGTCCTCAGAGCTGTGGCACAGTAACATAGCTGTTGCTAGAAAGCAATGGGAGCCCTGTAAAATTCACAAGGAAGTTATACTTGGAACAAACCCCAGTCAGTTCCCGTCTTCTGATACTTTCATTTTTCCTTTGGATGGGAAGAGACCTCTGCCATTCATCTGGCACCTTGTCATATATTCAATATGCCTGAGCTTGAAATCTTTCTCTACACACCTATTTCTCCTCTCTCCATTTAGGTTGAGTTTTTGAGGGTGGCATCCAGAGAAAAATAGTCTTTTGTGTCACTAACAACCCCTTTGCAATAGCACATGGAAGACTCTCAATACATCAAACTCCGAGGAAGAGATGTGAAGGAAATCCAACTTACTAATGGGAGAAAACAAACTTGGTGACAAAGGACTGAGTAGAGAAAGCAGCTTCAGTATCAGTCTCCAGACACATGCAAGGCCTTAGTGAGGAGCGTTCATCATCCCTGGATGAAAATGGCATATGCATGTATTGGAAGCACTGGAGTAGGTTGGACAAATCCAAAGGGACAAATTTTGGGGACAATCTAACCATAGTCTGTAGAATGGGCTAAAATTGGGAAACAGGTTAAGTGACCAGAAAAGCCTAGGTAGTGAGTGGAAAACGATTTGTGAAAATCTGAAGGAAGAATTATAGAACTGCAGGAGGTCAGAATGTGTGCTCTGTCCAGTGTGAAGAGTATGAATGGACTTTGGGTTTTGTTTTTTGTTTTTTGTTTTTTTTTGTACTACAGATTAAAACCAAGGGTGCACTACCACTAAGCTAAACCTTCTGTCCTTTTTATTTTCGTATTTATTATCTCAACTACTTATTTATTGTATTTTCTTTCTTCTTTTCTTCAGTCCTTTTTATTTTTGAGACAGGGTCTTGCTAAGTGGCCTAGGCTGACCTCGAATTTGTAATACTCTTACTTTAGCCTCTCAAATTGCTGAAATTACAAGTATGCACCACTGTGCTCACCAGGAAGAGTATGGGCTCCAGAAGTACATGGCTGTACTCACAGCTAGAAAAGACGATGGGGGAGGAAAGTGGGTAGAGGGAGGAAAAAGTGGAGTGGGGACAGGGAAGCTCATTTTGGGCCATGGGGAGGGGGCAGAAACCAAGCTTTTTGCAAGGATAAAGACTGGAACACAGGATTATGCTGCTAAATTCCACAAGAAAGGCTTTGGAGCAGAGTTCCTCAGCTTCTGTTCTTATATCCATAAATCACGCTCATTCACATGAGAAGCTTGAATCTAAGGGCCTCTGGTCAGTTCCCAGTATGCTCTTCTCCACTAACCACTCTCAGGAATTGAAAGAGTTAAAGGCCTGGAGACTTGCCTATTCACAGAAGTGCCTTTTTTCTGGCTTCATACAAAGTAGGGAGCCACAGCCTCTTCTCTTCCAGGAGATACGTACATATCTATATATGCCTATTATATGAACTCTTTGCAAAAGCCAGAAGCTAGGTACCAACTGATAGCTCCAAAGGTACCAAAACAAACAGGTAGCTCCAAAGGCCACATGTCTCTCAATGAGACATTAGGATGAGGGTTTTAGAGTTAGTTTCTACCTGCAGCTTCAAGCAAAACAGAACAATGACTATAAATGCAGCTGCACATCCATGGCTGGCTGGAGACCCTTTTGTATATTGTGGGGCTCTTTGCACTGATAGAGCCTAGACTTGGGGGTCAAACTGATCTGGATTCAAATTCCAGCTGTGCTACCCACTGGAGCCATGTGACTTTGGGTGTGGCAATCTGACATCTCCGAATCAGAATATCTTCACCTGTAAAATAAGGCTGGTATCCATTTCCTAGATTTATTCAGCAGATTGAGACAAATCTGCATAAGGCATGTTAGTAGGTTTTCAAAGAAAATGTTTAATGGCCTTCCCTATCTATAGAAAAAAGTTTTAAGTCTTAGAGCTAAACAGATTAAATTCCTTTCCACTTTAGATATGTGGCCCTGGGATGTTAAATTATCTGCTGCCCAAATTTCCTTGCCATTAAATGTAGCTAATGATGGATGGGCTGGGGATATAACTCAGTTGGTAGAGTGCTTGCCTTGCATGCACAAGGCCCTGGGTTCAATTCCTGGTAACACACACACACACACACACACACACACACACACACACACAAGCAGCAGCTAATGATCACTTTCCTGCTGTGGAGATGGAAAACCACGAGGAGCCTATGAGGCTCTCAAAGTGCTAGCACCACATGGCTCAGTGTGGCCAGGTCTGATTAGGTCAGCCCTTCTCCAATACCTTCAGTACCAAGAGACTCACTTTCTCATAGTTTCTAAAACTGAAATTGATTATCCAGAGATTAGTGTAGCCCACCTGTCTTTACACAGAATATATTTAATTCCACCATATAAACTAGAAACAACTTTTCCCACAAAAAATGTGATGATGAACACAGGCAATAAGTAAAAGATCAAGTGTACATCTCCAAGGAAAATTAATTTCAATCAAACAAATATACTCAGGCTGGGCGTGGTAGCACACACCCGTAATGCCAGTGGTTTAGGAGGCTGCAGTGGGAGGATCACAAGTTCAAATCCAGTCTCAGCAACTTAGCAAGGCCCCAAGCAACTTAGGCCCTGTCTCAAAATAAAAATTTTTACAAAGGGTAGGGGCCAGTGGCACACGCCTGTATTCCTAGCAGCTCAGGAGGCTGAGACAGATGAATTATAAGTTCAAAGCCAGCCTCAGCAACTCGAGGTGCTAAGCAACTCGGTGAGACCCTGTCTCTAATAAAATACAAAATAGGACTGGGGATGTGACTCAGTGGTTGAGTGCCTCTGAATTCAATCCCTGGTATCCCCCCAAAAAAACATTTTTTTTACAAAGGGCTGAAGGATATGGCTCAGTTAAGCACCCCTGGGTTCAATCTCCAGTACAAAACAAACAAAAACCCACAAAAAATAAACACAAACAATATTCACCCCCCTCCAACAAATTTGCTCAGGATTTCCATTAGTATTTATATACTACCCTTTCATTTTTTATTGATAAGCAGTACAGAAAATTTTTAATAAAAAACTAAAATTGACAATAAACTAACTTGTTTTTTCTGACATTTTGGAAAAAAAGACATTATTCAGTTTCATTATTTAACATACTTATTTAGGTAATGAATTATTTGTGAAAAAAATAATGTGGGAACCCCTATCATCTATTCATAAAATGAATGATTTCTGTTATAAGCAAATGCAGATATTTGAAGTTTTAAAGGCATTACAACTCAAATGGCAAAAGTTCTTGAAGTTTAAATATACTTTAACATGTTATCCAACATTTCTGACTCTACAAATAATCAGAATTTGTAGAACTTAGTTCTTGAAGTTCCCAAATAGGGCACATCCAGGAATAAAGGACTCATGGTAAAGAGAAGGTGGAAGGAAACAACCAAGTAAGGATTGGACAAAGAGCTGTTTGACTGAACTGGGTTTCCCTAAAGAATGAGCCAACTGGAAGAAACTGGTCTAATCTCCAGGGTTGGGATTTTAGTTGTATGGTGGCTGTAAAGTACAATGTTAGAGGGCTGGGGTTGTGGCTCAGTGGTACAGTGCTTGTCAGCACATGTTCGTTCCTCATCACCACATAAAAATAAGCAAATAAAATAAAGGTATTGTGTCCATCTACAACTAAAAAGTATATTTTAAAAAAGTACAATGTTAGAGTTTACTTAGATTGAAATGGTTCAAAAAATCTGAGGAAAATTTGTGTAATCATTAACCAGCTAAGAAATTCAATCTGGTAAAAGGTTTGATTCACAGAATCTCACAGCATCCATGCCACTGGAGAAAATAGTCTCTGCTACTGTTACCGCTGGCCAGTTTGTTTTCTTACCACCAGCTCCTGAAAGGAGGGTCCATCTGTAGAGATATCTCTGTGGAGCTCATGGGGTTTTTGTGTCACACATATAGTACGTCTTTGGCAGATAGAGTTTGTATTCTTGGTTTCACTAATTTTCATGTATTTATTTAGAAGGTTCATGATATACATTTTTTTGTAGTATTCTAGGTGCATCATTTGAATATCTTTTGCTTTCAGCTAGAGGACAAGATGAAAGAACAGAGCTAATTGTTTGGCATCCATATATTTTTTATATCTTTATTTTGTTTATTCATTTTTATGTGGTGCTGAGGATCAAACCCAGTGCCTCACATGTGTGAGCCAAGCGCTCTGCCAGAGCCACAACCCCAGCCCAGGCATCCATATTTTAAGTAGCTTAAAACTCAGGGGTACTCAACCACTAAGCCACATCCCCAGCCCTATTTTTTTATTTTATTTAGAGACAGGGTCTCATTGAGTTGCTAAGCACCTCGCCATTGCTGAGGCTGGCTTTGAACTCATGATTCTCCTGTCTCAGCCCCCTGAGTCACTGGGATTACAGGTGTGCGCACCACTGTTCCTGGCTTCATGTAGTTATTTTTCTTCTTAGTTTACACATTACTGGTGATTGGTATGCTCTTCAAAGGTTTCATGAGACTATGCACTGTGATGCATTTCCAATTTGGGGTTATGGAAGATATCCTGACACATCTCATCTACAGATTCCTATACTTTATCAGCACTGACTTTTAGCATTAACCTTGGTACTTCCTGAAGTACCTTTCTAAGCTGCTGACATAAGAGGACCAGTTCTCATATTCTGCATTTTGAGTTTAATTTGTGCATATTCTCATTGAACCTCTAGTAATAAAAGCTTAGAAATACCAACTGAAAAACCAAGAGGCCATGACACTTGGCAGGGGATGGGGTCTTGGAACTCTTTGGGCACAAGGCATTGTATGTGATACATGTGTTCTCAGAGAGATCAAGGGATAGGTATTTACTGCTAGCTGACTTTTAGGGATGAAGACAGACTTGAAGGGGTGAAGCCACAAAACCAGGAACCAGCCAACAAAGATTTGAACTCAGGTGTATCTGACTCCAGAACTACTTAGAAACTTAAAAAAAAAAAAGAATTTTAGAGACTTTTCTCATAATAAATCGTAAATCTCAATCCCATAGGGACCTGAAGTCTTAGTCTCAATCCCGTAGAGACATATTCCTCTATTTTCCATTGTTGTAACAAATGATCACAAACCTGGTGGCTTTCAGCAAGTTTCTGTAGATCAGAAGTCTGAGAGGGAGAGAGAAGGGAAATTGCATGTAAATGGAAGGAGACCCTCAGGGGTATACAAAATTACATACAAGAGGAAGTGAGGGGAAAGGAGGGAAAATATAAGGGGGAGAAATAAATTACAGTAGAGGGGGTAGAGAGAGAAGAGGGGAGGGGAGGGGGAGGGGGGATAGTAGAGGATAGGAAAGGCAGCAGAATACAACAGACTCCAGAATGGCAATATGTAAATCAATGGTTGTGCAACTGAAGTGATTCTGCAATCTGTATATGGGGTAAAAATGGGAGCTCATATCCCACTTGAATCAAAGTGTGAAATATGATATATCAAGAACTATGTAATGTTTTGAACAACCTACAATAAAAATTAATTAAAAAAAAATGAAAAAAAAAAAAAAAAAGAAGTCTGAGGCAGCATAGTTAACTCTATGCTCATGGTCTCACTAAACTAAAATCAGGCCATTGACTGAGGCCAATGTTCTCCTCTGTGCCTCAGAGTCCTCTTCCAAACTCACTGATTAGTAGCAGGATTGATCTCCTTTTGTTCTATGTGTAGTCCTTCTATCTTCAGGTGCAGTGGTACTGCCAGTACTCTGAATTTGTCTCCTGTTTCCTTTCTGCTTCTAAGGCTAATTGTCTAGATAATAACATCTACAAAGCCCCTTTAACTACATATTGAAACATACAAGTTTAATATCACAGGAGGGGAAGTCATGGGGGCCACAATTCTCCTATCTTCTCCTCTTGAAAAAATCTCTCATGTATCTACAGCTCTCAAAGCAAAATGCCCTGTTCCTTCAAAAATATTCCAACATACTTTTCCCTCTGCCAGGTGTCCAAACAATTCCAGCAGCTGGGTTGGGTCTCACCCAAAAAGACATTAGCACCATGTATTTGCACTTTAAGATAAATGTTAGCTGGGCATAGTGGCCCACACCTATAATCCCAATAGCTTGGGAGGTTGACAGGAGAATGAAAAGTTCAAAGCCAGCCTCATCAATTTAGCAAGATTGTAAGCAACTTAGCAAGACCCTGTCTCAAAATAAAAAATGGCCAGACATGTGGCTCAGTGGTTAAATGCCCCTGGTTTTCAATCTCTGGTACAAAAATAAATAAAAAATAGTTGGATCCAGTAACCTGTGCTAAAATCCCAGTGACTTGGGGGCTATCAAGAGGATTATAAATTTGAGGTCAGTCTGGGCGATTTAGTGAGACCCTGCCTCAAAAGTAAAAAGGGCTAGGGATGTAGTTCAGTGGTTGAGTACCCTTGGGTTCAATACAGTCCCTCCCAAAATGTTCATGGTAGATTGTGGAAAAGTATATTTTTTACTGGGATGGTTTTCAACTTTCACATATTTCAGGTTGGTTGACTGGGGGCTCCCTTATGAAACAAAAACTGAGAAATGAACACTACACATATATCACTCCACTTGAATTCCCACCTGACCAGCATCTGAAGGCCCCCAGACCAAGTTTTCCCTTGAGATGTTGGCATGGCTGATACTATAGCAATGTTGCTTATCCAAAGGCCACATGTGTAAATGGAACATTTTATGCATTCAGGAAACTACTAGTACACACACACAATGCTTTTAAATTACCTTTTTTTTTTTGGTACTGGGGATGGAAACTAGGGGCACTTAACCACTGAACCAAATCCACAGCCCCCCCCCCCTTTTTTATTGTTGTTGTTTTATTTAGAGACAGGTCTTGCTGAGCTGCTCAGGTCTTCATTAAATTGCTGAGGCTGGCTTTGAACCTGAGATCTTCCTGCTTAGGCCTCCCAAGTCGCTGGATCAAATTACCTGTAAATCTGAAATTACTTTTAAATCAATGCTCCACCTCAGCAGATCAAGCATCTTGCTTAAAATTGGATTTACTTATTTGAGAAGCAAATGTCCATATATTCTACAAAGCCCCTTTAACAACATAACGCAACATACAAGTTTAACATCACAGGAGGGGAAGTCATGGGGGCCACAATTCTCCTATTCCAGAGGCAACTTATTTAAGTCCCATTATACTCACCCAAACCTTCTAATCATCCTACATGATGACCTCATCTGATGGAAGAATACTTTCTCCAAGAAATGACAAGAGAATAAAAACAAGCAGCAAATAAGGGCCATTCCATAAACGAACTATGTGATATGTTATTTGTAGAATCTAGGTAGTGGGTAAAAGAATTATTCACTGCTTAATGGTTTTGCATATTAGAAAAATTTTCATAATAAAAATGTCCAAAAAAAGGGAACCTTTGCAATAAAGCCTCAGGCACCAATGCCAGCATTACCTTTCTTACTTCCATCCTTACATCAGATACTCTTCAGACCATTTTTCATAACTCCTCATATAAATGCCATTCTTTATTCCCAAGATCTTTCATATTGTTTCCCTACTGGACTCTTCCCATTCTTCTAGGTCATTTAAGTTCTACCTTTTGTTAAATTTTTTTTTCCTCTCCTTCTCTGAGTTTACTGATCTAAAATACAAATCTGAAATTATTTAAAACAGGTATCGCTTGGAGCTGACACATGCCTGTAATCCCAGCAACTCAGGGGGTTGAGGCAGGATTGTGAGTTCAAAGCCAGCCCCAGCAACTCAGTGAGATCCTGTCTCAAAATAAAATATAAAAAGGGCTGAGTATATGGCTTAGTGGTTAAGCATCTCTGTGTTCAATCCTAGTAGCCCCCCCTCCAAAAAATAAAAAAAATATAGATGAAGTGACATAACAGCTGGAACACATTTTAAAATATCCCAGTGGGTTGGATGGAACATGATTGACTTAACTAGAAGCTAGGCTGTGTACATGGCCTAATTATCGTACACTTTTTCTTTTTTCTCTGTGGTGCTAAGGATTCAATCCAGGGCCTCACATGATAGACAAGAGCTCTGCCTCTGAGCTACATCTCCAGCCCTTTGTTCTACATTTGTTAGAAGATAAAATACAATCCTGGGGATACAGAAGGTACACAAACTCACTTGAAGCAATTAACTAGATAACTCTAGTAAAAATGCCCTTATGCAAGTGATTCAAAGGTGTGATATTTCACCTTCTACTGCTTTGTGTTTCTGAAAACTATTCAAACCTCACACATGACTCTTCATAAAAAAGAAACTTGAAAATGTGGGCCCAGAGAATGGTCAGAATTTGAAATGTCTATCTTACCCTGCCTTATAAATGAATAGGTAGGGCTGGGAATATAGCTCAATTGGTAGAGTGTTTGCCTCGCATGCACAAGGCCCTGGGTTCAATCCCTAGAACCACAAAAAATAAAATAAAAATAAACATAAAAATAAATGGATAAGTAAAAGTTCATAAGCATTTCAGCTAATAGATACAGAAGGAATGATGTGATATCATTGGCTGGCGACCCCTAATGGAATTCTGGATCTGGGCAAGTATCACTAATGGTAGCCAAAATCATTAGGGGAAAAGCTGACAGAACTTTTAATGGGCTGGCAGTATCAGAACTCATCATCAATCTTAAAAGTAACAACAAAAACAACAAAAGCCCTCTAGATTAATGATATTTTACAGGAAATATAAGGAGAGGACAGGAAAATCTAAAATGACATCATTAGAATGTGTTTAGTAAAATCCACACTAAGGGACAGGTCTATAAGACAACTCAGTTTCTTCAAATAAAATTAAAATGGAACTTAAGAGATACCAACAAAATCTAAGATACAGAGATTTATCTGGATCCTGATTCCAACAAATCAACTATTAAAAAAAAAAAAAAAAGTAATATAGCCAGGTGCACAGGCACACTCTGTAATCCCTGCTTCTCAGGAGACTGAGGCAGGAGGATATTAGGTTCAAGGCCAGCCAGGGCAATTTGTCAAGAATCTGTCTCAGAATAAAATGAAAAAGGTTAGGGATGTAGCTCAGCAGTGGAGCACTTGCTTAGCCAGTGTGAGGCTGTGGGTTCAATATCCAGTACTGCACATACACAAAAAGAGTAGAAAATTTGAATGTACGGTATCATTTTTAAAAATGTTTTAGTCATCTTAAGACAATGTCTCTCATTTACACAGATGTTTAAGTACTTCTCTAAAGTATACAGATATAAGAACATTATAACTATAATGAGATTCAAACCAATCCATTTGGTAGGGAGCAGGTGAGGATATGGATAAATAAGACTGACCACAACTACTGAAGTTGGAAGATGGGCTTAATCATACTGTTCTCTTTATTTTTGTGTATTTGTGAGGATTTCCATAATAAAATATTTTTAAAATTGAGTTGTTTTGATAGTGTTATACTATAAAACATCAAAAAATTTCCTTCTTTATGAAGATTTCCAGACAGAAAAATAGAATTTTCTGATGGACCATTAATTAGTACATTAACTTAAATCTTCTAACAGTTATTTAGAAACTGACAACGAAAAATAATTTTTAAAAGATTGTACAAATTACTGTTACTATATCAATAAAAGACCACCAAAAGTTGGAATTTTAAGCCAAAAACAGAAAGGTTTGATAAATCTAACATTAAATCTAGGTAAGGGTGTGGGCTCTAGAGTCATTAAGATCTAGGTGTATATTCTAGCTCTGCTCTGTTAGTCCTAAATATTTTTTGGCAGATCATTTAATTTCTGTGAACCTCAGGAACCATGTCTATAATGTGAGGATAAGATTTCTTGATTAGTAAAGCACTGACCACAGGGCCTGGCACGTGGTAAGTATTCAGTAAAGGATTCCAGTAAATCTACTACCCCATTTCGGTCTTAAATGCATATTTTTCCATATTCTAACATCTCTGAAATTGAGATGTATCTTATAATTGATGGCATTAATTCAAGGAGTTTTCCTTCCTTAGTGGTATATAATAAGATAATGGAGCATTATAACAAATTGATAGCATCTAACATTCAATATAACATGGAATATCAATCATGATAAAGCTATATTCCCAATTTCTACTTTAAGACTATTCTGAATAATGATTATGATTAAAAAAATTTCAAAAGCTGAGAAAATATTTTCAATACATCATGAACAGAACAATTTTGAGACAATAATTTTGTAAAAAATGGTTTATCAATTCCATTTTTGTATAAAACATATGGGAGAAACCTAGCCAATCAACACACAGTCACCACATGAAAAGGTACTTTATCAAACTTTGAGTCTAAGAACATACAAATGTTTCTTTTAGCATGTCTACAGTAATTGTCTATGCCTTTCCATTTAACTGTTTTTAAAAATTCCACATATCCCCACTGTTATCTTCTGTCCCAGTTACAGTACAATGACGGGGAGGAAGAGGATTGGTTAAAACAACCCTCTAAGCAGTTTTCTGCTGTCCCTTCTTTCCAATCAGAGATTTGTGGATATGAGGGATCACACCTAGAATGAAATTAAAGTAAAACAAGTTATTATTAAAAATATTTTTTAGTTGGCTACATGTTTTTCTTATTTTGGTAACAGGGAATGAACTCAGGGGTGCCTAACCACTGAGCCACATCCCCAGCCCCTTTTATATTTTATTTTCACTTAGTAGCTTAGGGCCTTGCTAGATTGCTGAGGCTGGCTTTGAACTTACTATCCTCCCGCCTCAGTCTCCCAAGCCATTGGGCATGCCTTCTCCATGCCCAGATTAGCTGGCTACATCTTAACACCTTAGAGCCTCAAGCAAAAAAGAGCAAATATACAAAGAAAAAAACTTAAGTCCATTTCCACATTCTGTTCCTATTAAGGTATCTACATTAAGTACTACCTCCAAGGATCTGTGAACCCTTCTAAAATTATAGGTAAAGTTGATTTAATGTGAATTTTTTAGAAATGAGTAATACCTTTCATGAGGTTCTATAAGGATAATCCAAAAAAATTAAGAATCACCAAATTACCTCTTTTGTTGATCCTGACCTATTTCCAGTATTTTAGCCCATTCAAAGATATCATGTTAAGCAATTTCTCAAGATAATTTAAAAAAAAATAGTTTTAAAGATAATGGAAAATATTTTAAGCATCAGGCTTAAAGTACCATATATGACATTAGATAAAGACTGGCTAAAATAATATTATATGTGACTACAAGGAGAACAAATATTTATTCAGATCTATTCAGATCATCATGAAAAGAAGCCTAGAACTGTAACAGATTTAAGATTTGGGGAACTAAATTTTATATGCTTTCTAGTTAGTCATTCAAATGCAAAGGATCATTGATCTAGATATACTTGCTAGAAAGACCAATAACAATCAAGGTTTAATAATACATACCACCCCCAGCTATGGTAGCCTTGATAAGAGAATCCAACTCTTCATCACCACGGATTGCAAGCTGCAAGTGACGTGGAGTAATACGCTTTACTTTGAGATCCTTGGAAGCATTACCTGCCAGCTCCAGCACCTACAAGGCAAATTATGAAATAACTTATCAAATGAAGGACAAAATGTTTAAAGAGTTCAGTGCACTATTTCTTTCCTATATTGCTATGATGCTTTCATAGAACTCTCATTACTTTACTTGACCCTTTTTAAAAAATATTTATTTTTAATATTTATTTTTTAGTTGGACACAATATCTTTATTTATTTATTTTTATGTGGTGCTGAGGATTGAACCCAGGGCCTTGCATGTGCTAGGCGAGCGCTCTACTACTGAGCCACAACCCCAGCCCCTACTTGACCCTTTTTATATTCACTTGACCCTTTTTCATTCTCTGAAACAAACAGAAACTTGAGCAAAGCCTTTTTGTATATAGAAAGAAATTAAAGGTAATCATGTAGTCTATCTGGTGGTTCATTTCTTTTAATGGCTGGAATTTATTTATTAATACTCAAAAAAAGGGAAAGTTTAAAAATGTAATTTAAAATAATTTCTTATTCACAAGTTTTAATGTTAATGATCTCTATAAATTCATAGGCTATAAGCTAGAATCCTTTAACTAGAGAAATTTCAAAGTTTCAGTTAGCCGTAACACTGCATTTTTGTTATACTGGCATTATCATACCTTTAATGAAAGTAATACAAAAAACACAGCGCCTCCTCATTTAAATAGAGCAGTAGTTAAGACTATGTACATCACAATCAACTGTTGAGTTTTTAAAACCACCAGTACCCTCCCCATTCTCTCTAGGGATTCTGATTGGTTTGAGAAATGAAGCCCATTTGAAAGTTCTCCAAATGACTCTAGTGCAAAACAAAGATTGAAAAGTGATTACTCCTGACCTAAACTCTTGCCTTAGATTTCAGTAATTTACCTCTACTGAATGATTAAAATTCCAAATTTAAATATCTGGAATATGTTGATTGCTTTTAAAAGTATATTTTATATTTTCTAATCTTTTTTTTCCTTTTTATGCTGGGATTGAACCCAGAGCTTTAAGCACACTAGTTATATGCTTTATCACTAAGCTACACCCATAGCCTGTTTAATCTTAACTTAAAAGAATTTAACCATTTCCAAAGGATAAAGAAAATGGGAATTTAGATGTGACTTGAACATTATAAGCCACAATACTATGCCTCAACATTACTGGAAAATTACTCCTTTGTGTAGTCTGTAGCTAAACAAAAACTAGTGCAAGATGGAGAAGGGAGAAAGGGCTCCTCAACTAACATTATAGGGCCCATGTAAAACCCCTTGCTTATGACAAACAAAGTTAAAAAAAGTAAAAAAAAAAATTAAAACTATCTGTAATTCAATGTTATATCTCCAATGGGACAGAGATGACTTGAAGATGATAATGAAATGACAGCAACAACAACTGACACACAGGTTAAACCTAAATTCCTGTTTAGTTATCCACACCATTAAGCAAGAACTTTCCCTTTTTATAGATCTGCTATCTATCCATACCACTTGACTTGCTGGCTACTCAAATTACTTGCCTGGTCTGGAATGTAGCTGAAGGAGTTTCATTGCAGACGAAAGTGGTAATACAAGATCCAAGAATTAAAAACTCTTGACCAAATAATCTATCTTCCTAAAATATCAATCTATGTACAACCATGCAGAGAACCAAGACTAACTAGATCTTCAGGTCTTTTATTTCTGATATCATCATAATATATTTGTGATTTTGGGGGGGAGGTGGAGGATTGAACCCAGGGGCGTTTTACCATTGAGCCACATCTCCAGTCCTTTTTTTATATTTTATTTAGAGACAGAGCTTTGTTAAGTTGCTGAGGTTGCCTTTGAACTCATGATCTTCTTACCTCAGCCACTCAAGCGGCTGGAATTACAGGAGTGCACCACTGCACCCATTTTTTTTTTCTTTTAAGCAGTATTGGGGATTGAACTCAGGGCTTTGCACATGCTAGGTAGGCATTCTACCACTGAACTATATTATATTCCCTCCACCTTTTGATTTTTATATATCATCACTTTGGCAAATCTTTACCCCACTCCAATTTTCATAAACTAAGAGGTTATACTGTTAAATATCATAAATATTTACTGTTGACTCTACTATATATATACTTCAGAGTTTACTTAATTAGTACAGTATTTTATACCCTAGTCAGATCAGTTAAAAGTATGGACTCCTGGGATTGGGGTTGTGGCTCAGAGGTAGAGCTTTGAGCTAGCATGCGTGAGGCACTGTGTTTGATCTTCAGTACGATATAAATATAAAATAAAGATATTATGTACGCCTGTAACTAAAAACTAAATATTTTTTTAAAAAGTCTAGACTCCTGGACCTTGCTTAACTGTAAAAGTAAGTATACAAAGTTTCTTTTTAACACACACTGGGTGACAGGCCTATAAGATACATCTAAAACTGCTATTAAAAAGGGGGGCTCCGGTTGTGGCTCAGTGGTAGAGCGCTCGCCTAGCACACATGAGGCACTGGGTTTGATCCCTGGCACCACATAAAAACAAACAAATAAAATAATGGCATATTCTGTCTATCTAGAACTAAAAAAATAAAAAAGAAGGAAAAAAAAATAAACTAAAGAGTACATATGTCTTTTTGTATATATATTTGATGGTTTCATCCATTTAGTTTAGAAAATGTTTTGGAATCCCATATACAAGATATGCCCCAACAAACCTCAGCAGTGAGGTACTCCAGAATCGCAGCACTATATACGGCAGCAGTGGCACCCACCCGTCCATGGCTTGTGGTGCGAGTCTTCAAGTGTCTGTGGATGCGGCCCACAGGAAACTGAAAGAGAAATATCTCATTGGGAAGCACTATACAATTCTAACTTTACACCACTGAGCTGTAATCAAAGGCTTAATAATAAGAATACAATATAAAATCATAAAAATAGCAGAGGGGTGGGAGGGGCAGGAAGGGGGCATGGGGTTAGAAATGATGGTGGAATGGATGGACATCATTATCCAAAGTACATGTATGAAGACATGAAAAATAAATAAATAAATAAAATAATAAAACAAACAAACTTGGTCACATGTATTGGAAGTCAAACCTATTTGGCAATTAATAGTTGCCAAGGACTATTTATATGTCCTAGTAATATGTCCCTGTACAATATAGAACGTTTAATTATATAATAAAGAGAAACTGTGCTATCATCAACTGCATGTCAAACATGGCACAATGATCATGTTCATATCTAGTCAATTCCTTTGCACAACTACATGTGACTTTAAAATTTCATTACCTCCCTCTACCCTAACTCTGTTTGTTCCTCAGTTTTAAGAGATGACCTGACAGTTAAGAAAAATCAATACCATATTCTCATTGTGGTTCTTTCTTTTTTTTTTTTTAAACTAAGTATCCTAATTCCATTTATCCTTTTTTTTTTTTTTTTAAATATTTATTTATTTTTTTTTAGTTCTCGGCGGACACAACATCTTTGTTTGTATGTGGTGCTGAGGATCGAACCCGGGCTGTGCGCATGCCAGGCGAGCACGCCACCGCTTGAGCCACATCCCCAGCCCCCATTTATCCTTTGACTTACCTACTCCCTTCTTCCTTCTTTCTTTTTTTTCCCCTTTCCTGTGGTGCTAGGGATTTAACACATGTCTTTGCATATGCTAAGCACATACACTATCATCGGGCTGCACCATTCAATCACTCCCATCATTTATTATCTTCCTATCCCTTCACTATCCCTTTATTTCAACAACTCCAATAATTTCCTTTCCATTGGCTCCTTTCTTTCTGCAACTTCACTTAAAATTTTCCCACATTCTACAGCAACTACTTCTAGTTGATCTACAAATCTCCTTTCAAAGGCAAAATTTAAAAACAAATCCCAAACCCTGCTGGGCACTGTGATATGTGCCTGTAATCCTGGCTATCTGGAAGGCTAAGGTAGGAGGATCACAGGAGGTCAGCCTCCACAGTTACTGAGACTCTGCCTCAAAATTTAAAAAATAGGGCTGGGGATGTGGCTCAAGCGTTAGCACACTTGCCTGGCATGTGTGCGGCCCGGGTTTGATCCTCAGCACCACACACAAACAAGATGTGTGTCTGCTGAAAACTAAAAAAAATAAATATTTTTTAAAAATTTAAAAAATAAGGGCTGGGAATGTAGCTCTGTGGTAGAGAGCACTGGGTTCAATCACTAATATGGCAAAAAACAGAAAAACCAAAAAATTCCCTAATCCCTTACTTTCTTGTCATCATTTCTCCCAACCTAGACTTGACTTCTAAAGAATATTGCCCTTGAAGTCTAGCAGTAACTTCCAGATAAGGAGAAAAATCATTCCCCGCTCCCCCAACTAAGTGATTATGAGCTTCTTAAAAGCAAACTCCATACCTTATTCCCCTTTGCATTCTTAGTGAGTAGTATGTTGTCTGGTACATAGTAGGATCTCAAAATATTTCTTTGTAGGTATCAATACTACTCAGAGGTCATCACTGACTTCTTTTTAAAAGACAGAATCTTGCTACGCTGCCCACACTGGCCTCAAACCTAAGATTCTCTTGCTTGTCCTAAGTAGCTGGCAGTACAGGTGCATGATGCCTGGCTATTTTCTCTCTTACTCATTAGAATTGTGTATCTGCTATAGCAGTCAGTATATAACAGAGAACTATAATTAAGAAAGAACTCTATTTTGAGCAGGGGGAATGATAACACAGTATTTAAGTGCACATACATATATGTACACTTAATATGTATACATACTTAATAAGTATAGGTAGTACTACTATATGTATATAAGTATACACATTAAATGTATTACACATTACACTTACATATGTATATGTACACTTCATATGTATATGTGCTACAGTAATACTGTAGTCTAAATCCTGCTTTATTTGGTATTCTAATACTACCTCTTGAGGATTCCTCAGTCTTTGGATCCACCAATGAATTCTTGTATTCCTTTCTCATTTATAGGTTAGGAAACTTTTTTACAGAATGAATTATCAATTTTACACAAATGATCTCAAGTTTGTAATTCTATCACTACTCTTAGAAAGCTGGACTCATGTTTCCAACTTCTGGACATTTCCACATGGATGTTTTGGTGAACTTCAAAATAATCCCACTTAAATTAAACTCATAATATAACCCTACTACAAATGTCTATGTGCCTTAAGTTCTAAGCCTTTAAGCCCTTACTCTCCATTCATTTTCTGCACACATGCTTTTTATTCCTTCTCATCCCACTCTAAGTATATGTTAATTTGTTTTTAAACCATCTGACTTCCATAACACTTAAAATTAAATATGCTTCAAATAAATTCTAATTGAGAATTTACATGGTGCCTTAAAATACACAATGTGTGCATCAAATTTAAGTTCCCTTCCCCATTCCTTTAGGGTCACCTGGATTATGTCACCCATTTGCTCAAACTTTCATCATTACCAAAAGGATAAAACTAAACTTAAATTTTAGTCTGAACTTCCAACTTCCATGTTTAAAAATGTTTCTTATGGGTCATGAAATGCAACAATAAAGAAAATAATTTAAAAATGAACTATAACAGCACACATTAATTACCTGTAGTCCAGCTCTTTGTGAGCGAGACACTGCCTTGGCCTTGGCCTTCCCACTATCCTTTCCAGCTTTGCCTCCAGCCTACATTAAAAAAAAAAAAAAAGTATTGGATGAAGAATTAAAATGCTACTTAAAAAAAAAAAAAAAAAAAAGGAAACAAAATTTTTAGTTTTACTTTAGATAGTTAAAAATATCTAGGTGATCTCCTTTCTTCCTTTGTAAATATATCTCCTTTAATTAACTTATATAAAAAGATATCAAACATTATCATCTACTGAAAGTGTAATACTCCAAAATTCTAAATTTTAGAATTTGAACATATTTTTCAACTTTCTGATTCATGACTCTTACAAATCAGTAACTTTTATGCATACCTGAAATACTATGTATTTAAAAAATTTCTTTAAAATGTCAATTTAACATTATTTTCACAGAAACATTTAAATTGTAGCTCTTCTGGAAGAAATAAGCATGTTACCAAAGGAGCGGGGCAAGAGGACAAACCTCAAAAGATAAAACACATTCAGCTATTCTACCTCTAGGTATATGCCCCCAAATTGAAAGAACTCAAAACAGGAATCTATATATCCATGTTTATAGCAGCATTATTCACAGTAGTCAAAAGGAAAAATAAAACTGTCCACTGATTGATAAACAAAATAAAACATATAATAGGATAATATTTAGCTTTGAAAAGAAAATCCCAATACATGCTGCAACATGAATGAAACTTGAGGACATTATGCTAAGTGAAATCTAGCCATTAGACAAAATACTAGCCAGGTGTGGTGGTATATGCTACTTATGAGGCTGAAGCAGGAAGATTCCAAATTCAAGGCCAGCCTGGGCTACCTAGTGAGATCCTGTCTCAAAAAAGAATAAAAAGGGGTATCGCTCTGTGGTAGAGTTTGTGTTAGTGTGTTTAAGGCCCAGGATTCAATCCTTAGTACCATTAAAAAAAAAGGGGGGGGAGGACGGGTGGCGGGGGAGGGAAAAATACTGCATGACTCCATTTAGATCACAGAGTAGTCAAATTCATAGCTGGAAAATAGAATTTCTTGCCAGAGGCTGGGGGAATTTTTGTTTAATGGTAGTTTCAGTTCCGGAAGATGAAAAAGTTCTTGATATAAATCGTGGTGATAGCTGCACAATGTGAATGTACTTTATACTAAATAGTACTCTTTAAAAATGGAGCCAGGCATGGTTGCATACATGTAATCCCAGTGACTAGGAAGGCTAAAGCAGAAAGATCACAAGTTCAAGGTAATCTTCAGCAATTTAGCAAGGCCCCAGAGGGAGTCTGCAAGACCCTGTCTCAAAAAAAAAAAAAAAAAAAAAGAAAGAAAAAAATGGCTGATATAGCTCAATGGTAGAGTATACCTAGGTTCTATTCCCAGTTTAAAAAAATAAATTTTATGTTATAGATTTTACCACATACATAAACTTCTACTAAAGGGATTAAACAAATCCTACTTTTGACTGATAGAAAATAAATGCTTTCAAATAACCTTAATGTCCACTTTGTGGAGAATTATATAATTATGGTATCTAAATACAATGGATTACTAAGCAGGTATAACAAATGAGGTGTGTGTGTGTATAATGATACAGAATCTACAAATTCTATTTCTATGTAACAAAGGCAGTGTATGTGCAAAAGCTATGAGCTTTCATTTAAGAGAGAAAATCAATTTTCTTTTTTCTATTACTTGCTTCTGCTTTTTTTGTTTTTTCTAATAGTACAGGGGATTGAACCCAAGGATTCTCTATCACCGTGGCACATCCCCAGCGCTTTTTAGTTTTTGAGATAGGGTCTTGCAAAATTGCCAAGGCTGTTTTCAAACTTGCAATCCTTCTGCCTCAGCCTCCCAAGTAGGTGGGACTACAAGCATGTGCCACTGGCCTGGTTTGATTTTGCCATTTAAATCTGTAAAACAAACAAATAACCTTGTAAAAAAAATAGTTTACAGGGTTGGTAGCTTCAGGGTCTATACTTTCAATGTAGAAGGCATATTTTTTTAAAAATATTGATGTGATTTTTTTTTATACCTTTATTTATTTTTATGTGGTGCTGAGGATCTAACCCAGTGCCTTGCACATCCCAGGTGAGCACTCTACTGCTGAGGCCCAGCCCCAGAAGGCAAATTTTGAGATGGCATATTCTCTATGTAATGCCTTCCTTAAAAATTTATTTTTATCTATAATCAACCTCGTCTTGTCTGTCTCAATGGATCAAACATTAATTTCCCCAAATCCCATGTGTTTTGATGGGGGTGGGGGGGAGGTGTAGAATGAAATAGCACCATCTGGGCAGGTATTAGCAGGAAAAAAACGTCTACAAATCAGTTCACATTCTCTTTCTTACATTAAAACAATTCAGCAAGATTTACATTTACTAGGGAGAACTTAAATTCCATATTTCTCTATGAGGATGCCTCAATATTTTAATAATTTCTGACTATATTGCTACATAAGAAAAAGATACTGCATCATCTTTTATTTGAAGTCATCTCCATTAATAAGATATTCTCATCTACTAAATTTAAAAAACCCCTTTCATCTTTATACAAGTAAAAAATATGTAAAAACCTCTTAAGTGGAACATGAATCTAAAATTATAATCATTGTCTCCTCGTAACTTGATTAATAAAAGTAAGAACTAGTTATTAACTAAAAGCTACTAACCACAAAACTCCCCTAGCTTCTCAATTTATATTACTGTTAAGCAATTTTACCCTGTTTTAAATTTGTTCTATTTGCCATTCTATTTGCTTTTTAAGGAAGTAGATGTATAATTAGCTTTTATTTTTTGGTACTGGGGTGGAACTCAGGGTTGCTTTACCACTGAGTACATTCCCAGTACTTTTTATTTTGGGGGGGACAGGGTCTCAACCAGTTGCCAAGGTGGCTTCTAACTTTCAATCTTCTTATTTCTTTATTCAAGTCATTTGAATTTCAGGCAAGCACCACCAGGCCTGACTATAATCAGTTTTTAAAAGCCTTAATATATTCTGGGTGTGATGGCACACATGCCTATAGTCCCAACTCTTTGGGAAGGTGAAGCAGGAGGATTGCTTGAACCCAGGGACACTAGCCTGGACAATAGAGCAAGATCCCATTTTAAAAACAAAACAAAACAAACCCTCAATACATCAAGTGCATTAAATTATTAAATGATTATTTCCAAGGTTTGGAGACTCCACAGATATTACTTTCTTTTTCTTTTTTGTTTTTTTGGTACTTGGGGATTTAAACCAGGGGCACTACATTCCTCAGCCCTCGTTATTAATTTTTGAGACAGGGTCTAAGTTGCTTAGGGTACGTTTTGCTAAATTGCTGAGACTGGCCAGGCTCGAATTTGTGATCCTCCCATCTCAGCCTTCCAGATATATCTTTTACACTTAACAAAAACAAATCTTTATGGTATTAAACCTGTCTGAATATAAAATTGTACATAAGTACAATTTTCTGTACAATAATTGTACAATTATTTTCTTTCTAAAACCCCCTTAAACTGTATATCCTCCCAATTGTATTCATTCATATAGCTGATGACTGAGAAAAATAAGCAACATAAAAATTATTATTCTAAGAAATGAATGTATCATTAATGCATTAAGCCCCTTGGTTAAAATTTATTTATATATATGAAGGATAAGGTGCACGCTGGAGTATATTTCACTCAGAAAAACTTGGACACTGGATATTTTCATATTGATTTAATAGATACATATTTACTCCCCCTCAAGTTTAAAATCTTTTCAAGAATGACAACTCCATGCCTCCAATACTTTTATGTTAATGATTATGTATTTTTAGCTACTGGTAAATTTATATCCAATACATATAACTACAGATGGAAAAAACATCTTTAAAAATTAGCAAGGTTCATGAAAATCATCAGCTTGAGGCAATTTACAGATTAGATGTAACCTGCACCTCAGTTTGTGAAATATAATAGTAAACTATAAATTCCAGAGGTTGGATGCAATTATTCATAAGTTCTATTTCAATTCTACTTTTGAGAATTTTACAATAACCAAAATCTGTGTCCTCGATTGACCAATCTGCTTATAGTTAGGTGTTACATCTATTAAATTCCACATGTGTCATTCTCAAGCATAGGATAGGATATGTCATCTAATACTATCTGTGGTATGAGAAAAGACATCCTCAGCACTGCAAAACAAAAACACCCACAAACAAATGAAAGCCTGAGATTAACTTTTAAGCAGGCCTCTCCAGTTGAAGTTACGTGTCCTAGGATGCTTAAAGCAGGAATACCGACATAAATAAGATTCCCCAAAAGTGTCATTATTACAGACTAAATGCAATGAATACAGCTTATCCTTTGGCACTTTCGTCCTTTCCTCAATTTTACAAAGGAAATGAAGTTTTTATTTACTTCCATTTTTAAAAAAACTCACTTGTCTTAAATAGATCTGGATTTCATAATAAAAAATATGTAAGATCAAGAATCAGCAGAGGCAAAGGAAGCACTGTTGTACAGTGAATAAACAGCAACTGCAAGGGAGTCAAGAGGATAACGGCCGTTCATCTCAAACCCATGCAATCACCTAGAACAAATCGTGAGGTTCTGGTTCGTAATACCCTTCTTTCTGACTCAAAGGACCACGAATACAAGCCCCTTTCGCAGAAAACCTCAAATTTATGGCCCGGAGATTACGTAACCAAACAACGCCAAAGACTTCTAACTTGTACAGCGGCTCCTGCTTGACCTCATTCGTGCGTCAGCGCACTAGCACTTGTTTCTGTCTTTCCAAGCCAGATCCGGCCGTTGGGTTCTGGCGTTCCCGTTTCAGATTGGCGTGCGACGTTTCTGACGTTTCTGTCGTCGCTGGGCCGACCGGATCGGGACAGATCTGCTCTGCTCTGCTCTGCTCGGGGCAGAATACGCACCCGACCTGGCCCTGCCCAGCGATCAGGCAGCCACCCACCACGGACTCCGCGGCCCGGGCCCCCCAGAGAGCGGGGAGAGGCTCCGCCGGACGCGGCCCCGACGCCCGCCAATTCCCGACTCCACAGGTAGCGACACTGACGCCGGCCTCCGCGCCGACACCCTCGCCGCTCGCCCGCCCTCACCATGGTCTCGGCCGCCTCTGCCTTCGCTGGGCCGCGCGACCACCCGCTGCCGCCCCGCGCCGCCGCAGCCGCTCTCGCAGCTCCGATCGCCGCCGCCGGTCGGGACAATAACCAGGGCCCGCCTCGCGCCACTGCGGCCAATGGCCGCCCACCTTGCTGGTTTGAACCCCGGCATCTGCCCAATAGTGAGCCTTTTTCTAACTAGAATCCCGCCCCCGGCACCTCCTCCCTAACGGCTGTTTGTTTTTGCACACGGCACGCGGAGGCGGGGCCTACAGCCCCAACACTGACGTTCCCTCCACCTCTCACCACGCGCGGAGCCTGACGAACAGAAGGGCGAACCAATGAAAACGAAGGAGAGCCAATGAAAACATCGCCCGCGAGCTAAGGAGGCTGGACACTGGGAACGACAGCGGAATTGATCAATACGGTGGCGTAATTTCTGGCGTCTGGACTTTCCCGCCCGTTCTCAGTGTCGGTTCTGAGATTTGTTTGGGTAGGAATAAACTGTCGGGGGCCCTTCTTCCAGCGACTCTCTACTAAAGACTGAGGATTTCTTCGTCTCAGCCGGGACTCGCATCCCGCGGGCACTGAGATTCAAGGTTGCGCGATCCACACTTTGATCCGCTGTTTTGGCTGACTGAGCTCAATGTTCTCTTCAGGCGCCGATCCCTGACAGGGGCCCGCTAATCCTCTTTAATTTGCCTTGTTTTTCTTACGCATTAGGTTAAAGTTTTGAGGGAAATGCTGAATAGAGCACAAGAAAAATCTAACGCAGAATTTACATTCCTCGGGAACTGTTGTGAAGATTTAAGAATGAATGTGAATGCATTTAACACTTAGCGCCCGAGCGATCTTTTTTCTCTGGTCAACAACCTGTTTGCAAAACTTTAAAAGGCCCAACATATCGTCTTCGTTATCACCAGCCTGGACAATCTGAGCTTTTGAGGAGAGTGGGCTCCATTTCACATTTGAAGAAATGAGCTTATACGAACATAGTCAATTGTGTGGGTTAACACAATCAATAGAGTAACGAGGATACAGTCTTAGATGTTTTTTCTAACTTATTCCAACTTGCATTTAAACAGTTGCCCAGACAAATGCTGGGTTCTAGGTGTTGGGGAGGATGGAGTTTCCATGTTTATGGTGGGATTTTCCTAGACTGGCATTTCAGAAATTTATGACCAGGTAGGCAATACATATGCCAAACTTTGAATTCTCTTTCTTCTGACAGGGACTGTAACTTTGGAGGCAGTCAGAAGAAGCAACTTGGGGGAAGTAAGTCTCTAAGGAAATGTAACTTGAAAAAAAGGAAAGGGTAAGCTTTTCGACAAGACTAGAAAATTAGGAAGATATTGGCAAGAATAAGGAAATGAGAAGGTTCAGGGAAATTGGAGGAGCAAGGTGCCTAGATTAATGGGACCCTGAAAGTAAGCAATAGCTAATTGTTAATTTCTGCCCCTCCTTTGTGTTTCTGGTCTTAGTGAACAGCATTATCTATCTATCAAGGCCTTATAAACATATGAGTTATTCCTTGAACAAATCATTAGTGCCTACTGTTTGCAGACACTGTACTAGATACTGGAGATTCAGGTGTTAGACGTCGTTCCTGCCTTCATGTTCCTCTACAGCAGGAGTTATATGTTTAAAATGTAAACATACAAATGTGTGAATTAAAATAAGTACTAAGTATACTGAAGGAAAAGAACAGGGTACTTACTGCTAGAGAGAAATAAAGAATCTGGTTTTGATAGAATGGGCACTGTTCCACCCATAAAAGAGCATATATATAGGTCCCTGAAGTAACAAAAGACTTGTTATCACAAAAAGTCTGAAAGAAGGCTAGTATCTGACAGTATAGCTTTTACCACATCTTTTTTCTGAATATCTAAAAATCTGGCTATTTTGGTTTGCCACACTCAATTTAGCCTTGCCATTTTTCTCCTAGATTATAGGGAAAGTCTCTTAATTAGCATCCTGTTCATTTTTCATACTTCATTATGTCATCGGTTTTTTCTTAAAATGCAAATCTTACTATCATTTTCATTTAACCTTATCAATTTCAAGACAAAATCCAAATCTTTAGCATGGTGTAGAAGGCTCTACATTTCTGGCTCATGCTCAACTTGTGTTTTGTCCCTTCCCTCACTATACCCTAAATTCCATTTTGCTTTTGCCTGGGATTTTGCCCTTAGTTCAAACAATCCTCCATCTGAGCTTCCCTTTTAATCTCCTCAAGAGACAGTGTTTTCAGAATGCCTTCCCATGGCATCCTGATTTGTACTAAATGTCCTTCTATATGTCTGCAGTACCCATTGTATATTGCTGTCATCAATCTTTAGGTTTAATTGTAAAAGACTCAGTGAACAGAATTTTTTTTTAGGTCATTATTCTGTGCTTAGTATAGTACCTAGTACCCTATAAATGTCAATTGGCAAATAAGAGAAAAAATATATATATTTTTTTTGGTAATGAGGATTGAACCCAGAGGCACTTAACCACTGAACCACAAGCCACCTTTTTACTGAGACAGGGTCTCAGTTGCTTATGGCCTCGCCAAGTTGGTTTGAACTTATGACCCTCTTCCCTCACCTCCTAAACCACTGGGATTACAGGTATGTGTCACTGCACCTGGTTCACATTATACTTCTTGAAATAATATTAATCGATTTTAATTTTTTTTTTTTTTTTTTTTTTTGCTTTTCTCTTTAAAACTAGTCCACTTTTGTGTGGGTGAGATATTCACACGTACAAAATCCACTAGGTATGAAAGGTACAGGGAAGCAACTCTTCCTGTCCCTGCCCTTAGCCTCCATTTCACCTTTGCAAAGGCAATAGTGTGCCAGTATACTGTTTCCCCATTAATTAGTTAATTTTTATTGAAATGTATAATTATATTATTAATGGCATTCAGTGTGATATTTTTCATACATGTGTACAGCATGTGCTGATCAAACCCAACCTCCCCTATCCACCGTTCTTTACCCTCCCCCACACCATACACACATCTTTCCCATGGTATGCCCAGTATTATGATGTAAATGTTGCAATTCTGCAAATGTTTCTGTTTTACCTTCTGCTTCCCTGTTAGGCTTTGCTAATAGGGAGCACTCAAGAAAAATGGCATTGGGAGAGGCTCCTTCCTGTCTACTTTTGTTCCTCTGAGGGTCACAAGCAATAATACTTCTTTACTCTGGCAGTAGCAATTTCTTTGGTAGCAATGGCTGGATCGGTTTTTCTAATTGGTGGACCTAGCCCCATTATCTGCAACCCCCTCACCAGCATTAACCAACTCTTTCCTCAGAGGTTTGAGTTCCAGTTCTACAGTGCCTCATCACTAAGATTTTTTTCTTTTCCTTTCCTTTCCTTTCCCTCCCTCCCTCCCTCCCTTTCTTTCTTTCTTTACTAGTCACCTACCTCCATAATACTTTAGAGTTCTCTTTTTACACTTCAGTGCTTAATTTTATATTCAGTTAACAATACATTATATTAGTTCTCTGTTCAAAAAATTAGTTTTCTGAAACCTGAATGAACTTTTATATGATATGATACAGCATACTTTTTTGTTTGTTTTTAAAGTTTCTGATATATATATATATATATATATATATATATATATATATATTTTTTTTTTTTAATATTTTTTTAAATGAGTGTAGGGGCTTAACTCTTTGAGGTACTGGGAATTGAACCCCCCAGGGGTTCTCAAGTGATAGACAAGCACTGAACCACATCCCCAGCCCTTGTATGTAAAATTTTTAAGGAAAACAGAAGTAAAGCAAATACTAAAATAAACCTTAAGTACCCTTGCACAGCTATACTAATCATCAACTCATGGATACTTTTGCTGTATTTGTATTCAAATCCCCATTTACCCCACCCCACTGGATTATGTTGAAATAAATCCAAAGTAAATGGTTTTTTTATTTGAAAAAAATGTTTTCTTATAAAAACCTTGGGTCATCTTGAATTTTTCAATGAGCCTACATTATCTACCTAATAAAACAAAAAGGAGCAAATTAAAGGCAAAACAAACAGAAGGTTTAAAAAAAGATTGAGGGGCTGGGATTGTGACTCAGTGGTAGAGTGCTTGCCTAGCATGTGTGAGGCACTGTGTTCAATTCTCAGCACCACATATACGTAAAGGTCCATTGACAACTAAAAAAATATGGAAAAAAAGATTGAAAAGAATAAAGTAGAACAGCATATAGAAAAAAATAATATAAAAAAGACAGGCAAAAATGTGGTTCATTGTGTTTCTGCAAAACTGATAGACTGTTCACTAGACTGACCAGGATATGTCACATTTCTTAGCAAACTACTTGTTATCTGCAAAAGAAATGTAGGCCCAAAATAACATTGATAAGAGGAACTCAAGTTATCCTGAAGGGAGAGAATTTTGTGACCCTTTTCACAGACCAGATCCTGGAACTCAGAGAGATAAGGATAATTCTTACTAACTATAAAATCTATAATTCTTACTAACTATAAAATCTATATTCTTATAGATATGTTTTTGATATGTTTAAGAATCAAAAAGTTACACTCATACATTGCTTGTGGAACTGTGAATTGGTACAACCAATCTGGAAAGCAATGGGAAGATGCCGCAGTCTGGCTGGGCACAATTCAGGAGCCACTTGTCAAAAGAAACTAACTTTATTTTTAGAACCACACAAGATAAACAAAACAGCTCCTCAGGAAAAAACCCTCAGAGCCCAACTGCCACCACCGGCTTCCCACAAGCCACACACCCCAACAACCTCTTCCTCCCACAATCCTCCTGCTCTTGAGGCCGATTGGCTGGGTCGCATGGGCGGGGCCAAAAAAGTCCCCCAATGAGCAGCTCCGTGGTCTGAAAGGGCAGGGAAACATCCCAATGAGCATCACCGCAGAGGAGCCAATCAGCTAGATGTTGCTGGGGCCGCTGTGAGCCAATCATCAGCTGGCAGTCTGAAAGTTTGCTGGGGCCCCTTCAGCTCATCAGCTGGCAGTCTGAAAGTTTGCTGGGGCCCCTTCGGCTGTGGCTCTCAACATCTCCCCCTCTCTGTTTAAACAAGAAGCATGTGGCTTAGGGACCGTGTCTGCCTTAGGTTGTCCAATAGTACATATGGTCCTTACCCGTTATCGGATGAGCTGACCTCAAGGCATCAGCCTCCTGTCTTAGGTTGGTACCATAGTAATTGGATCTTACCCGTCATTGACTACCAGTCCAGTATACAGCCACACCTGTGTAGAGGTCTTCGTACCAGCGGGGGGGTGAGGTTCTTTGCCTCACCTCTGTTGGCCCCCAAATTTTAGCTGAACGATCATGACAAACAGAAGGGAGGAAGATACACCAAGCCAGCTGACGGCTCCTTTTGGAAAAATTGTACCACTGATGACACCATCAGCATAAATACCCCAACACTACCAGAAGTTGCTGCACCAACAGATAGTTCACAATGCATACAAGTGAGTTCACAATGCATATAAGTGATACATAGTCCAGGCAAGTTCTGCAAGCAGTTCAGTTATGGCTATTGCAGAAGCTGTAGATTGGGTTTATCTTTGTCTTCATGCACTGGGATGAAGACAGGAATTCTGGCAATAATGGCTAAAGAAAAATTATATAACATTATATAACATTCCAGAAGGCACTAAAAGAAAACAATTTTCTTAACAATTTACATTGTCTTCACTGAAGATAGGAATTCTGGCAATAATGGCTAAAGAAAAAATTATGTAACATTCCAGAAGGCACTAAAAGAAAACAATTTTCTTAACAATTTACATTGTCTTCACCGGCACTGGGATGAATATAGGAATTTTGGCAATAATGGCTAAAGAAAAAATTATGTAACATTCCAGAAGGCATTAAAAGAAAACAATTTTCTTAACAATTTACATTATCTTTAAGAGAATTATTAAATATAATGAAAAGGAAAGGTGAAAGTAAACAAACAGATCTGTTAACCTCCTTTTTTGTTCACATTTTAAAACAATCTTCAACAGCTGTTTACCCAATTTAAATCATTTAAATCACGTGAATAAAAAAAATTATTTGGATCCATTTTTTCATGAGCGCTCATCATATATGACATATGGACATACGTACATTCAAACACAAAACACAAGTGTGCACACATAATACATACGACGCATAACATAATAGTAAAGGCCTTATAACTTTTTACAGGTGAAATCTCCATTGCAATGTTTAAAAACTCTATAGTCAAAAAATAGAACTGATCAGCAAAACATTAACCTAGGTCTGTATGAGCTCAAAAAAAAAAATATGGGAAAGGGCAATAATAAAATAGATATTGAAAAAAGCATTCTGGTTCTGTCGCAGATGTAAGAATAACCAAACTGGAGTTCTGGATATCACATCTTCTTTTTGGTCTGTAGAAATCGCTTTAGTTAATCTGTCTGGAATCCAAATCAGCTGCTGTTCTCCCTGTGGAAACACATAAACAGACCCCCAATTCCAGGCAATCACTGGGTCAGGACCTTAGTTAATCTCTCTGGAATCCAAATCGGCTGCTGTTCTCCCTGTGGAAACACACAAACAGACCCCCGACTCCAGACAATTACTGGGTCAGGACCTTTCCATTGTCCTGTTAGAATATCCTTCCAAAGTACCTTGGGCTTATATACATTTTTTGGACACATATGCCTTTCCGCAGCACTAAGCCCTGATGAATCCAAATTTAAAAAGTTTAGAGTAAAAAGGGTTATTTTAAGTTTATCTTTGGGGAATATATACCCCTTCCCAATTCCTTCTTTTTGCTTTAATAAGTACATTTTAATAGTTTGATGATCTCTTTCAACTATGCCTTGTCCCTGTGGATTGTATGGGATTCCTGTTATATGAGTAATGCCAAATGATGAGCAAAATTGTTTAAAAGAGGTAGAAGTATAACCAGGGGCATTATCTGTTTTTAACTGTTTTGGAACGCCCACAGTGGCAAAATTTTGTAAGCAATGAGCTATAACATCTTTAGTTTTTTCTCCGGCATGAAGGGAGCCCATCAAAAATCCAGAAGAAGTATCAACTGTAACATGCAAATATTTTAATTTTCCAAATTCTGGCAAGTGTGTGACGTCCATCTGCCAAATACGGTTAGGGATCAATCCTTTAGGATTGACTCCAAGATTAACTTGTGGTAAAAAGGTCACACAATTTTGACATTGTTTTATTATTTGTCTAGCTTGTTCCTTAGTTATTTTAAAACGCTTTTGTAAAGTATTAGCATTGACATGGAACTTTTTATGAAAATTTATAGCTTCTTCTAGTGTAGAGAAAATATGTATGTCATGTGTAGTTTTATCTGCTAAATCATTGCCCAAACTAAGGGCTCCAGGCAATCCTGTATGTGCCCTGATATGTCCTATAAAGAATGGATCTTTTCTGTCCCAGATTAGACTTTGTATAGTGGAAAGCAAAAAGAAAATAGTAGAGGAAGGGGAAATCCTACCAGCATCTTCAAGGGATACTACAGCATTAACTATATACTGACTATCGGAAAATAAATTAAATACAGAATTTTTAAACATCACAAAAGCCTGTAATACTGCCTTAAGCTCTACCTTTTGAGCTGATTGTTTGGGTACTAAAAATGTAAAAGTTTGATCAGGTGTAACTATTGCTGCTGTACCATTATTTGATCCATCAGTGAATATATTTGGAGCATTCCCGATAGGTGTTTTTCTTGTCATTTTTGGAAAAATTACAGGATTCGATGACCAAAAAGACAATAAAGGATTAGATGGTAAGTGGTTATCAAATGAAACATTAGATTTGCACATGATTATTGCCCAAGTATTTAACTCATTAGCTAACTCATCAATTTGATTCATAGTATATGGAGTAATAATTTTATTGGGAGAAATTCCAAACACTCCTTTTGCTGCTTTTATTCCTTTGAGTATTAATTGTCCTACAGCCTCAGGATACCTAGTAAGAATAGTGTTAGGAGAATAAGATAAATGTATCCATAATAATGGGCCGTCTTGCCAAAATACTCCTGTAGGAATATTTTTTGTTGGTAGTACAATAAATAATAAAGGCAAACTTATATCAATTCTATCCAAATGCATATTTTCCATATATGTTTCAATGATTTTTAATGCCTTTCTTGCTTCAGGCGTTAACATTCGGGGTGAATTTGGATCTGATGGACCTTTTAGGATATCAAATAAAGGTCCCAACTCTCCTGTTGGTATACCTAGATAAGGCCTTATCCAATTTATGTCTCCTAATAACTTTTGAAAGTCATTAAGTGATTTGAGTTGATCTACTCGTATTTGAATTTTTGGTGGACGGACCATGGTTGAGGATAATAGAACTCCTAAATAATTAATTGGAAAATTTAATTGTACTTTATCTATTGCTATCTCTAGATTATAATTTTTTAATAAGTTTGTAAGTGTGGCATAACAGTCTAGCAATGTGTTTTTAGCTTTGTGTGCTAATAATACATCATCCATATAGTGAAATATTTGTAGTTCAGGATTTTGATTTCTAAGTGGCTGGATTGCTTTGTTTACATAAATTTGACACATAGTTGGGCTGTTAGCCATCCCTTGAGGGAGTACTTTCCATTCATATCTCTGATCAGGACCTTCATGATTCAGTGCAGGGATAGTAAATGCAAAACGTGGACTATCCTCAGGATGAATTGGAATTGAAAAAAAACAATCTTTAATATCTATAACTAAAACATACCAAGTTTTTGGCAAAGCAGACAATTGAGGAATCCCCGATTGAGCAGGTCCCATAATAACCATCTCATCATTAATGGCTCTTAAATCTTGCAATAATCTCTATTTACCAGATTTCTTTTTGATGACAAAAATGGGAGTATTATGGGGAGATACAGAAGGTTGTATATGTCCTTCCACTAATTGTTGTTTGACCAGGTCATGGGCTGCTTGTATCTTTTCTTTAGTCAGGGGCCACTGAGGAACCCATACTGGTCTTTCTGATTTCCAAGTAATTTTTATTGTCTCAGTGGCCCTCTCTAAAAATCCAACCCATGTCTGTTCGTTCCTTGATCTACTTGTATTGGTGCTGCTATACCTTATTCTTGTTTTTCTAATCTTTTTCCTTTCCTAAAACCTTGTCTAGTCATAATAGTGGGTGCATTTTGGTTGATGTTATTTGTTAATGTCAAACCTAATTGATCTAGGACATCTCGTCCCCATAAATTTATAGGAAGATGATCCAATACATATGGCTGTATAGTTCCTTCACATCCTTCAGGATCCTTCCAATCTAATACCATTGCACTTCTATGGGGATTAGTCGCCACTCCTAGGCCTCGAAGAGTTTGAGTGGCTTGTTGTAATGACCAATGTTTTGGCCATTCTTGACGAGAGATGATGCTAAGGTCTGCACCTGTATCCAGTAGCCCATTAAATTCATGTCCTTGAATATTTAGTTTTAGCATGGGGCGAGAATCTAAATTTAAAGACAGCATAGCCCAATCTACACCTGTGGAGCCTAATCCCTTGGAACCTCTTTCTATAGCACGACTGGAAAATTTATCATGTAGGCTTGGTATTATTAGTAACTGTGCTACTCTATCTCCTGGTGAAATTACTGATATACCATTTGGAGAACTGGCTATAATTTTTATTTCACCTTCATAATCGGGATCAATTACCCCAGGATTTATCATAAGTCCTTTTAGAGTAGAAGAGCTGCGTCCCAATAATAAGCCTACTGTTCCTTTGGGAAGAGGTCCTTTCACCCCTGTGGGAATGATTTGAACTCCCATCTCTGGAGTTAGTACTGATCTGGCGGAGGCGCAGATGTCCAACCCTGCGCTCCCTCTGGTTTGTCTGATGAGGGATCTGATGGACAATGTGTCCTGGGCACTACCCTGATGGGGTTGCTGGGTTCCTCCAGTGCTCCGTATATTTGTGGTTTTGGGCCCCGGAGCATTGGGCCCCCCTGTCCATTTTTTGGCAATGGAGCCCAATGCCTTTCTCCACGATATCGTGGATAAACACTTGGTCCTTGTTCATTTTTTGATAATGGAGTACCCTCCATGGTGGTTTGAGAACGGCATTCATTAGCCCAATGTCTCCCTCTACGGCATCGTGGGCAAATACCCGGTATTCTACTCCTTTGATACCTAGTTTTGTTAAACCTTCCTCCTATGGGGCAATTCCTTTTAAAATGTCCTGTTTGTTCACAATTGTAGCATGTTCTTGGCCTGAAATCTAAAGCCTGTTTTACTGCAGCTGCCACAATTTGCCCTTGTTCATTAATGTCTCTGGCATCTAAAGCCTGTTTTACTGCAGCTGCCACAATTTTCCCTTGTTCATTAATGTCTCTGGCATCTAAAGCCTGTTTTACTGCAGCTGCCATGACTTGCTCTTGTTCATTAATGTCTCTACATAATTTAATATATGTGTTTAAATCTTCATGTTTCCATGGTCTAATGATATCTCTGCACCAACGATTCGCTTGGTCATAAGCCAGTTGTTTTATTAATGGCATTGCTTGTTCTGTATTCCCAAAAACTCTGGTAGCTGTTTGAATAAGCCTATCTACAAATTCAGCATAAGATTCATTAGTTCCTTGTATTATCTTAGATAATTGACCTTGTAAACCTCCATGTCCTTGTAAAGTCTTCCATGCCTTAACTGCATCTACAGCAATTTGTAAATATACACCAGGATCATATGCAATTTGTTGCTGCTGATCCTCATAAGGTCCCTTTCCTAACAACATATCTAGATTTCTCTGAGGATAACCAGCTGCTGCATTTCGCCTAGCCGTCTCCTTGCAAAATTCCTCATTGGCAACCTTCCATAACAGGTATTGTCCTCCATTTAGCACAGCTTTACACATATTAGCCCAATCTGCTGGCGTCATGTTCAAGTTGGTAATGGATTCGACCAAGCTTACAGTGAAGGGTGCTTGAGGACCATAGGTTGTTACAGCCTCTTTTAGCTGCTTCACTGTTTTGAAATTTAAAGTATGGTAAATTCGCTGCCCTCCTACCTCAAATACAGGGCATGTTAATACTTGAGATCCTGTCTCAGGATCTGAACTATCCACTGCGGGGGTTGGGGGCCTCTCAGCATATGAAGGTGGCCTTGTCAGTTGGACACTTACGTCCTCTGGTGATAGAAAGGTGTTAGTAGCAGTCTCCTGTAGAGGTGGTGCTGTTGGTTGGACACTTAAGCCCTCTGGTGATAGAAAGGTTTTAGTGGCAGTCTCCTTTTGTAACTTTCCCCCTGATGGCTTTTTCTGCTCTAAACTTTCTTTCTCTGTCTGATTAGCTCGAAAGACCTTCTCTTTTACTTGAATCTTTTCCTCTGTCTGACTAACTTGAGAGACCTCCTCATTTACTTGAATCAATATGTCTTCTCCTTCCTCTACCTTTGTCTGAATTGAAGGTTTTGGACTAAGAAAACCAGATACCAATGCCCACAATGCCAATGTGCCAGCTGGCAGAGTTCCTGGGCTGTTCTTTTCTATTCTTTTTAAATCTTCACCATGATGGTTCCATTGTGATATATTTAACAACTCCTCCTTAAAAAGCCATGGGCTACATTTTTGCATTGTATCAACGTATGCCCTGACTGCTCTTGATTTTACTGGGATGCCTTCTTTCTCTAACAATTTACTTAACACTCTTTCAGTTTGTTTTTTACTAGTTTCTGATCCCGTATTTCTACTATAATACAACCCAACAAGATGACGCCAAACAAAACCGAGACAGAATGAAATAAAAATGGAACAACAAAAATTCATTATAGCCTTTCTATCCTCCTTATATGTGCATCCGTCCTTTCTCCCTATCTGTTCCTCAGACGTAAATAGTTTTTCCTCAGAAGTGAGCGGTTTTTCTTCCGTCTCACTCATCTCCAGGGACAGGCAACTTAAAACAAAAATGAAGCAAAACAAAAGAGGAATCTTAAAATGGCTCCCCATCCTCTCACCCTGCCCTCAGGGGCGAGCGGTTTACTTACCCTCAGTCGCTCCCCGTACGGGCCACCAAATGCCGCAGTCTGGCTGGGCACAATTCAGGAGCCACTTGTCAAAAGAAACTAACTTTATTTTTAGAACCACACAAGATAAACAAAACAGCTCCTCAGGAAAAAACCCTCAGAGCCCAACTGCCACCACCGGCTTCCCACAAGCCACACACCCCAACAACCTCTTCCTCCCACAATCCTCCTGCTCTTGAGGCCGATTGGCTGGGTCGCATGGGCGGAGCCAAAAAGGTCCCCCAATGAGCAGCTCCGTGGTCTGAAAGGGCAGGGAAACAGCCCAATGAGCATCACCGCAGAGGAGCCAATCAGCTAGATGTTGCTGGGGCCGCTGTGAGCCAATCATCAGCTGGCAGTCTGAAAGTTTGCTGGGGCCCCTTCAGCTCATCAGCTGGCAGTCTGAAAGTTTGCTGGGGCCCCTTTGGCTGTGGCTCTCAACAGGAAGATTCCTCAGAAAACTTGGAATGGAACCACCATTTGACCCCAGCTATACCACTCCTCAGTCTATACCCAAAGAAGTTTAAATTAATATACTATAGTGACATAGCCACACCAATGTTTGTAGCAGCTGAATTCACAATAGCTAAACTGGAACTAAGATAGATGTTCATCAATAGATAGTTGGATAAAGAAACTGTGGTATACATATACAATAGAATATTACTCAGCATTAAAAAAGAGTAAAATTATGGCATTTGGAGAATATTATGCTAAGCAAAGTAAGCCAGTCCCAAAAAACTAAAGGACAAATGTTTTCTCTGATTAGTGGATGCTGATCTATGATGGGGGAGGGGCATGGGAAGAATGAAGGAACTTTGGATTGGGCAAAGAGGAGGGTGGGGAGGGGTTATGAAGGTAGAAAAGATAGTGGAATGAAATGGACATCATTACCCAAGGTACATGTATGATTGCATGAATGGTGCATCTCTACACCACGTACAACCAGAGAATTGAAATGTTTGTGCTCCATTTGTGTATGATGAATTGAAATGCTTTCTGTTGTCATGTACAACTAAATAGAACAAATTTTTTAAAAATCCAATTAGAGCCAGGCATGATGGTGCACACCTATAATCCCAGCAGCTCAGGAGGCTGAAGAAGGAGATCATGAGTTCAAAGCTAGCTTCAGCAACTCAGTGCTTAGCAACTCTGTGAGACTGTGTCTCTAAATAAAATGCAAAATAGGACTTGGAATGTGACTCAGTGGTTGAGTGCCCCTGTGTTCAATCTCTGGTGCCAAAAAAAAAGCAATTAGAATTGGTCTGCATAGGCCAAAGTGACCTAGAGTTATTATGGCAGTGGGGACTTAAAAGTCTGATGTCATCCTTCTGTCAGTCAAAAACCAAGAGCTGAACTTGGATGGGGCTCTCTGGAAATTTCTCTGGGATCCCCCAATAAAATTAGCGTAGGAGAGGAATACTGTCCCTCTCTTCTGAGAGGATCCACTCTCTCCCTTGAGAGCATCCCCCTTTCCCTTCGGTAATCTCAGTTCTCTCTCCCCCCATTTAAATCCTAATTTGTTCATTCTACCTTTTGTTATTTTTTAAAATTTTTATTCGTTTATTTATTTTACATGAGTTCTCTTATTATTATTGTTGTTGTTTTTTGCATTACAATTCTTAATACACCTTTATTGTCTGAGGATTTGTAAGAATCCAAAAGGAAGTTGGTGAGGCCTGTGATGAACCCAGCCTAATTCCATTTTAAGATTGGGAGCCATCTCATCACAAAGTCATGAAAAGTTAATTTCTGTTTTACTATAAATTACTGAGATTTTCAAGCTTGTTTGGAATTCCTGCCCATTCTCTGAATTCACCCATGCCTGGGTCTCCTTGACAGATAACAACCCTCTCTCTCTAAAACCTTAGTGGTGCCTCATAAATCCTGGCTCCCCCTGACCAGATAACAACCCTCTCTGAAACCTCAGCGGCACCTCATAAGTTCTGATGTTGGGATCTGAATTTACTCCCTATCTTAAAATATCATCCATGTAGATCATTAACCTGCTATCTACCATTGTATTATGTTTGTCAAAATCCTGTTAGATGTAAGTTCTCCCCGCCTCCTTTGCAACTCTTTGTGCTATAAAACCTTTTTCCTGGAGAGCTGAGGGTCTCTTCTATGGCCCAGGTTTCAGGTGAGACAGTCACTGGCCAGCTTTTGTGTACACAATACAAGCTGGCTTTAATTTGATTTAAAATTGGAGTCAGTGGTCTTTTCTTGCATTGTGGTTCAAAAGCCTGCAACATGCACAAACCCCATCTGACAGCAGAAGGAGGGAATCTAGTTTCATCTCAAAACTCTGGTGTTATTCCCCTGCCCTCTTTTGGAGACAGGATCTTGCTAGGTTGCTTATGCTGGCCATGAATTCTTGGACTTAAGCAATCCTCCTGCCTCAGCCTACTGAGTAGCTGGAACTACATGTGTGCGCCACCATGCTCAATTTCTTCTCTTCCTTTCTCTTTTCTTTCCACTCCTCTTCCGTGAAAATGGATTGCCCAGAAATGAATCTACATTTAACAATAAAATATTTAGGGTGATGAGATTATTTGTACATTTAGAAATACTTTTTTAATATATTCTATGTTGGCTTCTTAGACTATATGTCAGCCTTATAATCAGAAAAGAAGATATTTAAAAATAATATTTCAGCTCTCTGATCACATGGTCAGCTGTCAAGTTGTGCCATGTTTTCTTGATAGCTGGAACAATTGGCCTTAAAGAGTCAAATCAATACCAGCAGAAAGACATTCTTGGAAGTTTAATTTGGACCTCCCTCATTCCATATAACGTGGAATTTTTGGTTTTGCAAACTTTGGTACCTTCCCTAGTAGGTTTTTCTGCACTGATTTTGCCTTTTTTTCTGTTTTTAAATAAAAACAGTTTGAGGGAGGTTAAAGACAATGGAAAAACTGAAAATCTTGGGAATGTTGTACATGTTGAACGCTTCAAGAATAGAATCACAACTGTTTCTGTGAAATTGTTCTTTAAGAGGTATTTGAAATATCTTACCAAGAAATACCTTAAGAAGAATAATTTCCATGATTGGCTTCATGTATTGAATCTGACAAGGAAACTTATGAACTTCATCCACTTCCAGATTAGTCAAGATGAAGATGGATCAGAGTCTGAGGACCAGCAGGGTCTCCCTTTTTAAGGCTTTGATTTTTAATAAAATAAATGAAGTATACATGAGAAATAAATACCTATAAGTGGGCTTTATTAGTGAATAAAAAATTGTTCTAAAAATATTTCACTGGGTGGGTGGCTTGTACCTATAGTCCCAGTACCTTAGGAGGCTAAGGAATGGCCACTTGAGCCCAGGAGTTCAAGACAAGCATGGGTAACATGAAGATTCCATCTATAAATACATAAATAAACAAAACAATATTTCAATTTTACAAGTGGGAGAAAATATAGAATCAATGTGAAAATGGAATGAATGACCAAGTTTTTTCAACAATTTAAACTCATTATCCTTTTAATTTGAATATTTGCTATGTGCTAGACATTGCGTTGAGTACTTTTGATACATGCTATTAACTTATTTATATTTATTATTTTTGGAGTGCTAGGGATTGAACCCAGGGCCTCCCACATGTTAGGCAAGCACTCTACCACTGAATTACATCTCCAGTACTTTGTTCTATATTTGTTTTTAATCCTTAAGACAAAATAGGTAGACTCTATTATTTTATTTAAAAATGAGAAAACAGGTTTAGAAAAGTTATGGGGGGCAGGCACGGTGGCACATGCCTGTAATCCCAGCAGCTCAGGAGGCTGAGGCAGGAGGATTGCAACTTCAAAGCCAGCCTCAACAAAATTGAGAGGCTAAACAATTCAATAACACCCTGTCTCTAAATAAAATACAAAATAGGGCTGGGGATGTGGCTCAGTGGTTGAGTGCCCCTGTGTTCAATCCTGGGTACCAAAAAGAAGTAATGTGAATTATTTCAAGTTATGTGGCTGATAAGAGACAGACATGAGGATTTTTTAATACTTTATTTGTTCTAATTAGTTATACATAATAGTAGAATGCATTTGACACATCATACATATCAGAGTACAACTTCTCACTCTTCTGGTTGTACCCAATGTAGAATCACACTGATTATGCAATCATATATGCACATAAGGTAATAATGTACAATTCATTCTACTATCTTTCTACACCCATATCCTCTCCCCTCCCTTCATTCCCTTCTGTCTAACCCCAAATACATCTATTCTTCCCTATCCACCACCCACTTATTGTGAATTAGCATCCCCATATCAGAGAAAACATTCGGCCTTTGGTTTTTTTGGGATTGATTTATTTCACTTAGCATGATATTCTCCAGTTCTATCATTACCTGCAAATGCCATATTTTCATTCTTCTTGAAGGCTGAATAATATTCCATTGTGTATATTCACCACATTTTCTTTATCCATTCATCTGTTGAAGGGCATCTAGGTTGGTTCCGTAGTTTGGCTATTGTGAATTGAGCTGCTATAAACATTTATGTGGTTGTCTCACTGTAGTATGCTGATTTTAAATCCTTTGGGTATGAACTGAGGAGTAGGATAGCTGGGTCAAATGGTAGTTCCATTCCAAGTTTTCTGAGGAATCTCCATACTCCTTTCCATAATGGTTGTACCAATCTGTAGTCCCACCAGCAATGTATGAGTGTATCTTTTCCCCCACATTCTCACCAGCATTTATCGTTGCTTGTTTTCTTTATAATTGCCATTCAGATTAGAGTGCTCTGCACCTAATAGAAGAAAAAGTAGGCCCAAATTCACCATGTCAGCTTAGGAAGTGACTTCCTTAACAAGACTACTAAAGTGCAAGAAGTAAAATCAAGAATCAATAAATGGGATGGTTTCGAACTAAAAAGCTTCTTCTGAGCAAAGGAAACAATAATGTGAAGAGAGCCTACAGAATAGAAGAAAATCTTTACCACATACACCTCAGAGCATTAATCTCCCAGACATATAAAGAACTCAAAAAACTTAACTCCAATAAAACAAATAACCCAGAAAATAAATGGGCTAAGGAACTGAACAGACACTTTCCAGAAGAAGAAATACAATCAACCAACAAATATATGAAAAAAAATGTTCAACATCTCTAGCAATTAGAGAAATGCAAATCAAAACTAAGGTTTCATCTTTCTCCAGTCAGAACTAGTATTGTAATGTAAGTCTATATCTGGCTGTAAGGTCCATTTGCTTTTCACCTCCTGCACTGAAAACTACATTTAAATATGCTTTGTACACATGAACTTCCAAATCTGGTAAATATTTTGTGCTGTAATACTTTTAAACATCTAGTTATCATGTCATACCATTTTATATTATAATTTATTCACAATAAAATGTTATTTCCTAGGCTAAGGGTGTAGTTCAGCAGTAGAGAGCTTTTGTAGTCCTAGTTTTGATTCCCAGCATCAAAAAAATGAAGTTTTAAAGAACTAAAAAAATTAGACAATGAGATAACGAATAACCCAATCAACAAATGGGCCAAGGACCTGAACAGAAATTTCTCAGAGGAGGACATACAATCAATCAACAAGTATATGAAAAAATGCTCACCATCTCTAGCAGTCAGAGAAATGCAAATCAAAACCACCCTAAGATACCATCTCACTCCAGTAAGATTGGCAGCCATTAGGAAGTCAAACAGCAACAAGTGCTGGCGAGGATGTGGGGAAAAGGGTACTCTTGTACATTGCTGGTGGGACTGCAAATTGGTGCGGCCAATTTGGAAAGCAGTATGGAGATTTCTTGGAAAGCTCGGAATGGAACCACCATTTGACCCAGCTATTCCACTACTCGGTCTATTCCCTAAAGACCTAAAAAGAGCACACTATAGGGACACTGCTACATCCATGTTCATAGCAGCACAATTCACAATAGCAAGACTGTGGAACCAACCTAGATGCCCTTCAGTAGACGAATGGATAAAAAAAATGTGGCATTTATACACAATGGAGTATTACTCTGCATTAAGAAATGACAAAATCATAGAATTTGGAGGGAAATGGATGGCATTAGAGCAGATTATGCTAAGTGAAGCTAGCCAATCCCTTAAAAACAAATGCCAAATGTCTTCTTTGATATAAGGAGAGTAATTAAGAACAGAGTAGGGACGAAGAGCATGAGAAGAAGATGAACATTAAACAGGGATGAGAGGTGGGAGGGAAAGGGAGAGAGAAGGGAAATTGCATGTAAATGGAAGGAGACCCTCAGGGGTATACAAAATTACATACAAGAGGAAGTGAGGGGAAAGGAGGAAAAATATAAGGGGGAGAAATGAATTACAGTAGAGGGGGTAGAGAGAGAAGAGGGGAGGGTAGGGGGGAGGGGGGATAGTAGAGGATAGGAAAGGCAGCAGAATACAACAGACACCAGAATGGCAATATGTAAATCAATGGTTGTGCAACTGATGTGATTCTGCAATCTGTATATGGGGTAAAAATGGGAGCTCATATCCCACTTGAATCAAAGTGTGAAATATGATATATCAAGAACTATGTAATGTTTTGAACAACCTACAATAAAAATTAATTTTTTAAAAAATGAAGTTTTGGAAGTGATTGAATAAATAATTTTTGTGTATCCATGCTTTGGAACCTTGACTGAGTATGCTCAAATTACGTATACTGTAAGATCTCCAAGATAAACTGTTCAGTGGGGGTAAAAAAGATTGCAGGATAACACATACACTATAATTCAACTTATATTTAAATAGATAAACTCCAAATGGTAGATATAAATGTATCTCTGTGAATGCACAGAAAAAGGATTTATAGGCTTTGCATCAGGCTGCTGACAATGATTACGTTGGAATAAAGTTGTGGAAGTGAAGATGATGTATACATTATGTTTTTGTTTTGTTTGTAGTGCTGGGACTTAAAACACCAGGGCCTCATGTCTATGTCACATTCTGCCTTGTGTTATTATCTGAATATTTTATAGTAAGTGTATATATGTAAAATTTGTGTTTCAAAGTATAGTATACTTAAAATAGGGTTTACTGGATAGCCTGGCCACTTATTGAATGTAGAACAAAGTTGTGGTTCAGTGGTAGAGCACTTGCCTAGCATGTGTAAGGCACTGGGTTCGATCCTCAGCACCACATCTAAATAAATGAATAAAATAAAGGTCCATCAACATCTAAAAAAATATAAAAACAACAACAACAAAAAACTACCACTAGGGAATCTGGCAATATATCATAATTTACAAATATATTTATTTATTTATTTTTGGTACTGGAGATTGAACCTCAGAGACTTGAGAATGTTAAGCAAGTGCTCTACCACTGAGCTACATCCCAAGCCATTTTATTTTACATTTTTGGAGACAGAGTCTTGAACAAGCTGGCCTTGAACTTGTGATCTTCCTGCCTCAGCCTCCCAAGTAGCTGGGATTATAGGTACAGGCCACCGCACCTGGCAAGTCAAGGCATTTACTTTTTGATTCTGAAGATCCTTTGTGAATCTAACCTAGAGCTACACTTTCTTTCATATGAAGAGATATGCAGTATATACAAACAAAAGCGTAAAAAAGAACTGAAGTTGTGGCTTAGTGGTACTTTGTAGGAATCAAGTTGTGACTGTTGAAAGTAATACTTGAAAACAGAAGACTGCTTCTGTTTTCAAGTATTACTTTCAACAGTCACAACTCACCAAAGGTTTCAAAAACTGAACTTCCTTATATTTCAATTCATTGAATGTATGGATGAAACATTTACAAGTGATTTTAAATAAAATACAACAAAGTCAGCATGGTGGCACACACCTGTCATCCCAGCAACTTGGGAAGCTGAGGCAGGAGGATCACAAATTCAAAGCCAGCCTCAGCAACTTAGTGAGGCCCTGTGCAACTCAGCAAGACCCTGTCTCTAATAAAATACATTTTTAAAAATGGCTGGGGGACTGGGGCTGTAGCTCAGTGGAAGAGAACTTGCCTAGCATGTATGAGGCACTGTGTTCCATCCTTAGCACCATATATAAATAATATAAAGGCATTCTGTCCATCTACAACTACAAAAAAAATATTTTAAAAAGCTGGGGATGTGGCTCAGTGGTTAAGCGCCCCCAGGTTCAATTCTAGTACAAACAACAACAACAAAAACCCACATCTATACAGAACAGGTTAATTTTCAAAGGCTCAAATATTTCTAAAATAGAATAATGATGGTCAGCAAAGAGAGAAAACTGAGTTGCCATGTGGAGGCACTTTTTAGGTTCAATATTTACTTTATCACAGTAATTTTGCTTTTCTTGATCCCTTTGGTGCTAATTAAAATGAGGGTCGCATGCATGCCAGGAAAGCACTCTATAACTGAACTACACTCCCAGCCCACAACACGTTTGCATTTTAGCTACTCTAAAGCTTACTAATATTCAATACCTATACCTTCTATTTTAGTTGATGATATCATAGCTTCCCCAGATACCATTATGAATTATGTGTACACTATATCCATTTTATTTATTTATTTATTGTGGTGCTGAGGATCAAACCCAGGGCCTCATGCATGCTAGGCAAACACTCTACCACTGAGCCACATCCCCAGCTCCTGAAGTACATTTATCCTCTGTTTTAGTCAGCTTTTTCACTGCTGTGACTAAAGAACCCAACAAGAACAACCAGGAAGAAAACTTTACTTGAAGGCTCATGGTTTTAGAGGTCTCAGTCCATGGATAGCTGGCTCCAATCCTCAGGGCTCTCAGGTGAGGCAGAACATCATGGTGGAAGAGTGTGGTGGAAGGGAGGAAGGAAAGCAGCTCACAAGATGATCAGGAAGCAGGGAGAGAGACAGAGATCTCCACTTGCTAGGTTCAAATATATACCCCAAAGCCACTCCCCAATGCTCCACCTCCTCCAGCTACACCCTACCTGCCTTCAATGACTGATTAATCCTATCAGGTGATTATTTCACTGATTGGGCTAAGACCCTTCAACCCAATAATTTCTTCTTTGAACCTTCTTGCATTGTCTCACACATGAGCTTTTGGGGGATACCTCACATCCAAACCCCATAACATTCTCTATAGATTTTTAAATTTATTAAGTATAATTTGTACCACAATACTATCAATGTTAAATTGGTACTACCAACAAAAGGAATTTTATCTTAATTGTTGAACTTTTTAACTAATTCTTACCTCTTCCACTACTAAGGATTGAACCCAGGGGCACACTACCACTGAGCTACATTCCTGCCCTTTTTAAAAAAGTATATATATATTTTTGAGACAGGGTCTGACTAAGTTGCTGAGACTGGCCTGAAATTTGCAATTCTTCTGCTTCAGCCTCCTGACTCACTTGGGATTACAGGCAGGTGCCACCTCATCTAGCCAACTAACTTTACAGTAACATTCAAATAATATCAGGTTGTTTCACTTCAACATTTGATTATGAGAACTGAGTAAAAATTTTGAACTTCACCAGAATTAATGAAATTGTTTTTTTTAATTAAAAAAACCCAATAAGATTGGAATCACATATCTGGAAATTCTTTTGTCAAAGTAGACTACATATTAATAGCCATTACTTTATTTGTTGTATAGGCATAAGAAAACTGGGAGTTAAAAATGAGTGAAATTGCCCAGTGTGGTAGAACATCCCTGTAATTCAGCAGCTTAGGAGGCTGAGGCAGGAGAATTGCAAGTTCATAAGACAGCCTCAGCAATTTAGTTAGGTCCTAAGCAACTTGGCAAGACCCTCTCTCAAAAAAAAGGGGCTGTGGCTATGTCTCAGTGGTAGAGAGCTTGCCTTGCAGGTGTGAAGCACTGGATTCGATCCTCAGCACCACATAAAAATAAATAAATATGTCCAGCTACAACTAAAAAAAACATATTTAAAACATATTTTAAAAATATAAAAAATAAAAAAGGGCTGGGGATGTGGCTCAGTGGTAGAGTTAAGTTCCCTTGGGTTAGATCCCCTGTACAGAACGAAAAAAGAAAATGAGTGAATTTATTTTATTTATTTATTTTTAAATAATTTTTAATATTTTTTTATTGTAATTGAACACAACATCTTTATTTTGTTTGTTTTATTTTTATGTGGTGCTGAGGATCGAACCCAGGGCTTCTCATGTGCTAGGTGAGCACTTTACCGATGAGCCACAACTCCAACCCCGTGAATTAATTTTAAAAAGTAGTTAATTTAAGTGAGAAGTCTAGCTTCACAGAGTGATTCATAAATGTATCTTCTAAATGATTTAAATCATTGTTTCTGAGCAAAGTTTTTAAAAATAATTACTAATTTTTGAAGTAGATACTCATACTTCTGCAGCAGATTTGTGTCTGCTGGTTTTCCTGTGGTTGTTGATAAGGTACAAATGATTTGTGTCTACAAATATTTTGTGCAAGTTACACATAGTAACAGAAATTCAGTATTCACTGTTTGTTTTTTTTTTAAAACTGGGAATTGAACCTAGGGGTGCTTAACCACTGAGCCATATCCTCAACCCTTTTTTATATTTTATTTAGAGCCAGGGTCTCACTAAGTTGCTTAGGGCCTCGCTAAATTGCTGAGGCTGGCTCTGAACTCTCAATCCTCCTACCTCAATCCCCTGAGCCACTGGGATTACAGGCATGCACTACTGTGCCCAGCCACACTCAATTTTTATTAAATTTTTTTTTAAACTCAGAGTTACTGCAAAATCAAAAAGTATTATCATATAACAAATAGTTACAGATATCTACTTTTTATAAATATATAATGTTTATTAAAATATATTTATATATTTATATATAATAAATATATATTTATAAATAGATATATATTTTTTATAAATAAAAAATATATATCTATTTTTATAAATAATAAATATCTATTATTTATAATAAATGATAAAAATCACTGTAGTAAGTACATTTAGAGTTCTCTCTGTACATTGTTCACACATTGATCCCAGACAACACCTCAACATTTCTCCAATCACCATCAATACAGAAGGAATTAGGTGTTCTCAGACACCCAGGTGCACTTTGTTCTATCAGCAAGTGCCTTCCATGCTGACTTGAGAGGGAAGTTTGAAAAATGTCTGTCACAGATAGGTTATTGCTGGTCTTTTTTCAAATTTAACCAGATATTCAAATGAGAACTCTGTTCATTAAATACAATAAAAGAGCATGACAAACTAAGAATACAAAGCAGACATCCATGTTTATTTTAATAAAAGGAAAATCTCATTACTTTGTAAAAGTGAAAAATCTGGAGCTGGGGTAGAGTACTTGCCTGGCATGCATAAGGACCTGGGTTTGATCCCCAACAATAAAGTAAACTGGAACAAATGCTAAACAGATGGGATACTAAGCCAACAATCAAAACAGGACTATCCAGGACAAATGCTATTCTTAGAGTTAAGGATAGGATGGCAAGACGGGATGAAGACCTCTTGATCTCCTTTTTATATTATTTCAATTTTGAACCATGTAAATGTATTATCTATTTTAAAAGATGAACCACAAAAAGCAAGATGTAGAACAGTGTACAGAATACCAACATCTCTGGGCATATGTTTATTTTTTTAAAAAAGGGCTACCTGCCTATAATTATTCATTTTCAAATGTTTTTATTAGTACTTAATTATACATAATAGTGGAATTCATTATGTCATATTCATACATGCACAGAACATAATTTACTCCATTACTTTTCCTTTATCTCCTTTCCTCTATCTCCCTGATCCCCTTTGTCTACTCCACTGATCTCCCTTTAATTTATTTGATTTTTATTGACACTATCTATAATTCTTCCTTCCTTCCTTTCTTTTCTTTTTTTTTTTTTTTTTTTGTGTGTGTGTGTGTGTGCTAGGGATTGAATTCAAAGGTGCTTTACCACTGAGCTACATCCCCAGTCCTTTTTATTTTTTTTTTGTACCTTTATTTTATTTATTTATATGTGGTACTGAATGTTGAACCCAGCTCCTTGCACGTGCTAGGCGAGCGCTCTGTTGAGCCACAGCCAGCCCCTTATTTTTTATTTTGAGACAGGCTGTCACTAAGTAGTTGAGAGTCTTGCTAAATTGCTGAGGTAAAGGTCTATCAACAACTGAAAAAAATTTTTTTAATGTAAGGGGAAAAAAAAACTCAAAAAAAAAACACAAAAGGAGTGTGAAAATGTAATTTGTATGCAACCAGAGATATGAAAAATTGTGCTAATATGTGTAATATGAATTGTAATGCATTCTGCTGTCATATATAACAAATCAGAATGAAAAGTTAAAAAGTTCAAAAAAATTCCCACACACACACACGGAAATGCCTTGTCATACCAAGTAAAAAAAAATTCTCAGCTTGCTATAAATGAAAAGAAGGTTAGGACAATGGTATATTTATAATAGTTTAACACAAATCTTTGGCCAGAAATGCATAACAAACCTAAGCATTTGTCATAAGAATTCACTTTGCAGTTCTTCACTGTAGGGAAAAAGGATCAAGAGCCCCAGCTCCTGTGCTTTTCACACAGTTTTGCCACTATATCTTCAGGCTGGGTTCCCAGAAGTGGGATTGCTTGCTTCAAGGGAAATGTGTATGTGTGGTGGGTTGATACCAGGGTTTGAAACAAGGGCCTCACTCATGCTAGACAAGTGCTTTACCACTGGACTACATCCCCAGACCTTTTTATTTTATTTTGAAATAGGGTTTCACTTGATTGTCCAGACTGACCTTGCCCCTGCTGAGCTTCCTGCCTAAACCTCCCAAATTTGTGGGTTTATAAGTATATACCACCATGCCTCGTCTAAAGGATAAATTTTTAGATAATTTTTGAGATATTGCCAAATTATTTCATAGGTTATTGTGCATTTTCCCAGCAATGTGTGAAAGTGCCCATTTCCTCATAGAATTACTAGTGGATTTTGTTATCAGACTATTTGTATTTTTTCTCATTTGATAGATGAAAAATAGTATCTTCATAGTTTTCATTTGCATTTATCTTATGAGTAAGATTGAACATGTTTTCACATGATTATTATGGACCATTTGTATCTCTTTTGTTATGAATTTTCTGTACCTATCTCATGTAAATTTATGATTTGCTTTTATGTATCCAGAATCTCTAGGACTCAAACAAAATATTTTTAAGCAAGGAATGGTGGGTGGTGCACCACCCAGTACCTGGGAGGCTGAGGCAGAAGTACGGCAAATTTGAGACCAGCCTCAGCAATTTAACGAGGTCCTAAGCAACTTAGCAAGACCCTGACTCGCCATTAAAAAAAATAAATAAATAAAAACTAAAAAAATTTTTTAAAAGGGCTGGAGATGTAGTTCAATGGTTAAGCACTCCTGGGTTCACTCACCAGAACCAAAATAACGAACAACAAAAGACCCAGAAACTGCCATGGCAGAATATTCATATTCTTTACTGTTGCCATTCTTCAGCCATAAGTCTCCAATGTCACAGAATGATTCTAGCACAGGGCACTGAAACATTACCAGTTGTGGGAGGTAGTTCAGTTCTTCTGGAAACCTGCATCAGTCTGGAGAATTGCAATTGGAACACTGCCTTCCTAGAATCTGTTGGTATTTGTCAAAATTTACCAAAAACAGAACACTTTTTGGGGGGAGAAGGGGCAGTACTAGGTATTGAACCCAGGGGCACTTTATCCTTGAGCTATATTCCCAGTCCTATTTATTTATAAAAAAATATTTTATTATTATTATTTTTTAGTTGTAGGTTGGACACAATATCTTTATTTCTTTTTATGTGGTGCTGAGGATCGAACTCAAGAGTCTTGCACATGCTAGGCAAGCGCTCTACCGATGAGCCACATCCCCAGGCCCCTTTTTATTTTATTTTTTTAAATTGAGATAGGGTATAGTAGAGGATAGGAAAGGCAGCAGAATACAACAGACACTAGTATGGCAGTATGTAAAAAAGTGGATGTGGAACCAATGTGGATCTGCAATATGTATACGGGGTAAAAATGGGAGTTCATAATCTGCTTGAATCAAATGTATGAAATATGATATGTCAAGAGCTTTGTAATGTTTTGAACAACTAATAATAATAAAAATTTTTAAAAATTGAGACAGGGTCTAAGTTGCTGAGAGCCTTGCTAATTTCTTGGAGGCTAGCCTTGAACTTTTGATCCTCCTGCTTCAGCCTCGTGGGTCACTGGGATTACAGGGGTACACTACCATACCCAGCACTTAGTACTTTCTTCTTCTGGGCACTAAATGACTTTTCTGATTATAGGTGAATTGCGTTCCTTGTAGCAAGATTAGTACAATGAAAACATCACTCTTCCTAGTTACATAATCCTGGAAAGATCAGATTTGGGCTCAATGGGAGCATGGGAAGGCCAGTGTAAAACCAAAGGCTGTACTTGTCCATTGTTTGGCATAATGACTTGAAGAATGGCTGCCACCTCCAGCTCTTCTCTAGAACACACCCTAGCAATAATGTCAGGTCTAGCACTTAAAGGGCAAATAAAAGCAGTTTGCAGGGAAAATGGAAGAGACCGTTCTCTTACAGGTGGTAGCCTTTGAAAGCCAATTGGTAGGTATGGGGTAGAAGCACTGCTATGAAAACCACAAGAATTCCCCACACACTTGTTTCTGTCTTAAGTCTTATCTACAAGGGACAACACCTGAAACTGGTGAAGGCTTGGGAAGTAACAACAGTTGAATCCAAAAGAGACTTGCAGTCTTCCACAAGAAAAGGTAAGGTGTCAGATGAGGAGCAGACAAATGAGATCATACAGTCCTGATGAATCACTTCCCTGAATGATGTCACCAGCTGGGTTTTCACTGCTAGGAATTCAGCAGCTGCTGCATTGGAACATTCTGGATTGGTGACAGTAGCTCTTCTTCTCTCAGAAGACTGTTTTCTGCCATTCTTCAGAGTACCTAACATGGGATTCTAAGTATATGCATCTAAAAGGTGAGGAATCTGCCATTTTGTTCTAAACTATTCATTATAGAGGACCCAATAGAGGTAAATGAATATAGGGATGGAGGCACAGCTCAGTGGTAGAGCACTTGTCTAATATGTGCAAGACCTTGGGTTCAATCCACAGCATCACACACACACACACACACACACACACACACACAAAGTAATGAACATAAATACATTTTTTTTTTTTTGGTTAATTCCTGGTCAAAGCTTTGTCACCAGGAACAGACACTGAAGGTCATATAACAAACCCAACAAAAAATTTCTTATTTTTCAATTTAACCCTAGTCTCTTAACACAGAAGCTAAGGACAACTGGATCCCAGTTCTACTCCAGCCAATGAATTCTCATCAGAGAACCACTTTACTTAGTGACTTGTTCATTTTAAATGCAAGTCATTTATCTGAAAAGGAAATATGCACTTTACAGAATACATAGATACATGAGGGACTGGGATTGTGGCTCAGCAGTAGAGTGCTCTCCTAGCACGTGTAAGGGCTTGGGTTCGATCCTCAGCACCACATATAAGTAAAATAAACAAAATAAAGGTATTATATCCAACTATAATAAAAAATTTTAAAAAAACCAGATACATGAAATCCAAATAGAAAATGCTCTATACATCAGAACTCATGAAATAAAGACATTTTTCTCTCAACTCCAGAGGTCCAATATAGAAAGTGTATTTTCCCATGTTTGAGTGTAAATTAAAACAATAATTATTTTTCAATTTAATTTCTGCATAAGAATTGTGGATCTTTTTTTTGGGAGGGGGGCGGAGATTGCACAGTTTATTTCCAAACACAGTCAGAGGACAGGGTGTCAGGTGGCCAGCAGTCTTCATCTGCATCCCCTCCCTGCATTTGGTTTAATCAACAACTTCCCTCCCCTTGTCCTCAAGTTCCTAGGCTGTGCAAGATAGAGAAGGTACTGCCACTGCCTCTAGGAAGGGCCTAGGCAGGTGAAGAGCATGGAGTGTGGGGTGGGGGTGGAGTTCAAGTATTCACAGTCCTCCCATTCAGATTACATTGTGCCCAGGCCATAAGGCAATTCCAGCTTCAGGATGGCTCCTGATGATAAAGACCCTCTCCCATTCAGACACTGCCTCTGAGCTCTCTACTCCTTTTTCTTAAAATAAACCAAGTCCTAGGCCCTGCAACTGGCAAGCAGGGGCCTCAGCACACCTGCTCACCCAAGGACCCAGAGGAGTCTTTACCTGTAGTGACTGGATTGGAAGCAAGTGGTTTTCAGGTGAGGGGAAGGGGAAGAACTGAGAGGACCTGGGGGTGGGTGGGTGGCAGGCTTGGAGGGTCCTGATGGATATGTTCAGAACATTCTAATCTGCACTGCCACCTCCAATCCTACCTCTGCCTCACACCCCAGGCCCAGAATCCTTGAGAGTCCAACCACAAGGCCAACATGGTGTGGGGGAGTGGGGGAGTGGGAGCAGGAGGAGAGCTGAGCAGGACCTTGACCCCCTACACCAACCAGTCCTGCTCCTGGGAGCCATGTTTAGGGAGGGCCAGGACTGTGCTCAAGTCCCACCTCTCAGGCTCTGATCTTCCAGAATAGCTGAGTCCTGGGGGGACAGGGTTGATCCACTGACCAGCATACCCTAGATATCCTGACCTTGGACAGAGTGGTGGGAAAGGGGATGGGTCCTCCCAAGGGTATATAAAAAGCTAAAACCATTAGAACTTCCTGGGAAGAAGTGGTTCCCAGCCTCTTGCCTCCCTAAGGTATCAATCTCCCCAGCTCCCTAAAGATAGGACTAAGGGGCTGGGGATGTGGCTCAAGTGGTAACGCGCTCGCCTGGCATATATGGGGCGCTGGGTTCGATCTTCAGCCCACATAAAAAATATAAATAAATAAAAAAAATTTGTTGTGTCCACCGAAAACTAAAAAATAAATATTAAAAAATTGTCTCTCTGTCTCTCTCTTATCTTAAAAAAAAAAAAAAAAAAGGACTAAAAGGACTAAGGGGGTCCCAGAGAGCTGAGGAAAGAGGCTACAGCCCCTCTCTGACAGGATAGTGCCCAGAGATGGGGCCCATTAGCACCATGCAATGTTGGGGTAACTGTGTAGCCTGAATAACCCCTGGACAGGGTCCTCTGCTGGAATGCCCACTTACTAAAGCTTCTGTACTCTTGGGGGAAACCCCTGCAGGGGAGAGGGGAGGGAGTTTTGTCTAAGATCCAGTCAGGGGTCCCCACTTGGACCCCAAAGGGCCCCCCAGAAATCATGACTTGAAGAATATTCATACCACAAACTGGCCTAGCAGAACCACAGCCAGAACCATCAGCACATATCGGATTGGGCCATTACCCAAGTCCAGGGCTGCCACCCAGCCTCCTTTCTGCGCGATCCACCCGGCAATGCAGCGATGCAACATGAAGTCGGCCACGAAGCGGGTCACCTGGCCCAGAAAGCCTGTCAGGCCACGCTGGTAGACGTGTAAGGCCAGGCGATAGCCAAAAGCCCAGGAGAGCCACCACACGGCCCCAGTTGATGCCACTCTCAAACAGGCTGGAGGCGATCTTGGCGAAGAGTTCCTAGGCATTCCAGCTGTAGGTTGTAGTTGTTCAAGCATGCTCTGGAACTCGGAGTCAGAGCGCCGGTTGATGTCACCAATCACAGCGAGCTGCTGACCCACCTGCCCCATGGTACTGGTAGGTTCTAGGACCAAGGCGACCATCTCTGGGTCAACAGGGGCAGCTGCCCCCTCAGCCTCCTGCTCCTGTCGGTGACGGTAATAAACGTAGCTAGGGAAAACCTCCTCCGTGTCCCCGGCTACCTGCTGCTCGGAGTCGGAGGTCGGCTCTCCGCATTCCTCACTGGGAGGACCTGGGCCTTGCCTGGATGCCATTTTTCAGGTCTCAGTAGAGGACAGTGCCAGAATGCTCAGAGCCGAATGCTCAGCAGGGCCAAGGCCCAAGGTCCCCAAGGGCTGGTGGCTGCTCCCAGCGGCAGGGTTTCGGGCTCAGCTTCCAGGAACCGGTGTCAGTGCATTCCTGGTGTCAGGATGCAGCCCTTGCTTGAGAGTTGTGGATCTTATGACACAGTTTAATGATACAGCTTACATTAGAAAACACTTTAGGAAATAGCCATCAATGTGCCTAATATGAATTCTTTTTCAATTAACTTATTTAGTTAATAAATTTTCTCAGCATGTCAGTACATACATAAATGTGATGACCGCTTAACATTGTTGAGATTTAAAAAATCCTCCACCAAAATTTTTTGAAAGAATGTGTGCTAAATTGTTTAAAAACAACACTTATCCTTAAGGAATGGGTTTAGAGAAAGAGGGCACATTCATCTGGTTCTTTATGGCTATTCTATAATATTCACATTTGTTAAAATGAATATGCATTAATTCTGTAATTTAAAAAACTTGGAGAATATAACTACAGAGAACCTGAAACAGAGAAAGAGACCAGGGCAGGGGAAAGTGGGCAAGGGGTCGGTGGAGGAAGGAAGAAAGTAAGTGCCCATCAATTATAAGTGGGTACTGATTAACAGAGGTAAAGGATAGGCTGATTTCAAGAGTGGGAGGACAGCTGGGGCTGCTTGGAGAGCTTCCTGAAAGAGTCCTGAAGATGAGGAAGTCTCTGTGTGATGGTGTGTCTCAGGCCAGACCTGTGATTCCTACAGGCTTGAGATACTTAGTCCATCCTCTGCAACCTCAATTCCACAGATTACGGGTGGGACTTCTGGTCTGTGGTTGAATAAATGGACTATTGTTATTTGTATTTATTAACTTGACTATTTCTTGGTTAGAGACCAAGGATGGGGTGAAGGTAGGAGAAGGAAAGAGGTTATTTTTAGGTCTTTCTCCTTATGACAATTATATAGTGAGTTTCTGTTTTTTGCAATGTGACTTTAGAACCATTTGGCCTGAGTAAAGGAAAACATGATTTAATATAAACCATTAAAGGTACAAGCTGGTACTTTAAATTGAGTTGGGTATTCTAGGCCATTCACTCTGATAGAAGACAATAGCACTTTCTTTATTGATCTTTGGTCCAAATGAATCAAATCAGCATACTTTTACCTTGGGGAACTATTTATTTTTTAAAATCAGATACCTTATCTGGAAAACGTTGCTAAGTGGGACCCATAGTTTCTATGTCTGCCTGCCTTTCTGCAGTATCTATGAGGTTCTGCAGAGTTTTGTGGAATACCTGTGGATTTGTGTGTTATCTCAAGTGCACAGCATAGGAAGTAATGAGAAGTTTGCCCTTTCTGTGGCAGCATAGTTTCAGATAACAGAAGGTTAAGAGAGCTGGCTTGGATATATGTTCCCTCTTGTTACTAATATGGAGACCTTAATTGGGTCCACTGAGAAGGCTACATAAAGTACCATGGACATGGAAGATAAGTTATATCTTTTGAGAAGAATATTCATTTTATAGTTTCAATGGGGCTCTCTTGTAAGGAATTAAGGCCTGGTCAGGAATGAGCTGTGAATCAAACTATTGCCTAACTTGTTTTTTTTAGAGGTGGTAGTGCTGGGGATTGAATCCAGGCCTCATGCATGCTAAGCAACTGCTCTACCACTGAGCCATATCACCAACCCAGGAGACTGGTCCTTAACAAAACCTTCTCCGTATCTCTTTAACCGAAGGTTCCATTTGAACTACAGACCACTTGTCCCACACCTACTATAGCTACCCAATTATTAATTGAAAGACAAATTCTGACCTAAGAATGGTTATTTTAAGATTTTGATACTGACCACTAGGTGGCTCTCCTTTCTCAACTCCTACTGTCTTCTCTGTGAGGCTGAACGCTCCTTCAGACCTTAAGAATTTTTATATGTGAAAGATACACAGAATCACACTAGAAGTTTTGAACAGTCAGGGATAGAACCTAGCTTACAAATTTAACAATACCCAAACTACAAAGAATTCCTTCCTATTTCTTGAGGCACTGGCTACGAGGTAGCTCTTCAGGCCACAGTGTGACTATATGTTCCTTAAACTAAGGCAGTGACAAATACCACATTTAAAAAATTCAAACCATTGCTCTGATAGTGAGTGGAATGTGTGCTATTGTCTTGAAAAATTTTCAATTTCTAACATGTTAGAAAGATAAAATCTTGGGGTATTCAGTGTAAAGGAGTTCCTGAAACCAAAGTTTGAGATTCTCTGGACAAATCTAGGGACATAATTTCAATTTTCCTTTTTCAATATTGTAACTGCCTCTTATGCAATTATAATACTGAAAAATATGGGAATGTCTGGGACAGCATTTTTTTTGTAGCTATTATAAATGACAGGAAAAACGGTGAAAATGGCCTATTTGGATTTCAGACTAAAGCACAAAACTAACCTGCTTACTAGTAAAGTGTTATAGGAACTCAGAAGTTCTAGAACCAGCTATAGTTCAGATAAAATGTGCAATGATTTTTAAGTCACAGCATGTGGGAACTCCCTCAAAATCATACCCATTCGTAAGCCTCCACAGATGGTATTCTCCAACCCCCAATCACCATGTAATTCCTTAAATAAGAGACACTGGCACAAAATTGTCATTCACTTTTCTGCATACTTTATTTGTTACAAACATACAATTTTTAAATATAGACTGTAAAACTCCATTTGCAAAAGTCTGCTATTGTAAGGAGTGCACACCAGCAGGAAGGATTCTTAAACTTTTTTCTCTATGAGTTTTTTTCTGTCAGTTTTGCTAGTTAGTGGTAAATACGGGACCCGCCATTTTACAGACCTGTCTGAAGCTTCTGGCTGTATTCACATTGCTCTTTTGAAGCAGCCCTGCTCGTCTCAAAAATTGATCAGAATCTGAGCTTCAACCTACAGGCAGTGAGATCAACAGCCCGTCTGGACTCTGCTTTTGAACGGTTTTCAGGAAGTGTGATTTCTGAATGGGTACTGCACTTCACGGATTTGTTTGAATTGCCCATGCAGCTCTATGTTTGTTAAAGTGCATTCTTCTTTTAAAAAATAAGCAAGAGGAATAATCTTTACTCTTTAACCAAGGTACTTAAAAAAATGAACTTTTTGGTCTCTCAGCAGATATTCCCAAATTGATCCTATCACTACAAATTTTAGTGTTCTATTTACAAACATTTAGGGTTACAGGTGGAGGGGACCTTATAAAATTAAAGGTGCAGCTTCACTTGAAGCAGAAATCAGCTCTACAAATTTATACATAGGCATACACACTTGGTTTACAATGCATAATAAGGATGTTGGTATTTACAGAGACTGAAGACATCCTCCCCCCTCCCCCCAAAAAACCCCTTTAAAAGTAATTTCCAACCTAAACTCTTAATTGTACATCTAGATCAGGAAGCTGTCTCCTGCTATCAAGATTTGGTTTTAAATCATTCAAATTATTTCTGTAGATTCTCTACTGGCAGGACACCAGTCCCAGCTTTGGAGTGAAGAGCCTAGTCTAAGGAAGTCACTGGTAGACATGATTGGCAGTGAAGATTTCTATTAAACAGAAAGTGTGTTATCTGGAACTATATCAGAAGACAGGGGATTTTATAAAGTGATTTTGGAAACACATTTGCATGAAGATTCAAAAGGAAGAATAAATGCCAACTAATAAAATTATTCTAGACTTCAGAAAAAAGTTCAAATACACTGTTGATAATAGTTACTATCCATATAAGTCATTGAAAAATAACTCAAATAAACTTGCCTGCTACCAAAATGTGCAAAACCATGGACTCTCTATAATGTATATTGATACTGATTTAAAGTCACTTTCTAGATTTTTGCTGTTATATATTGGCTTTTAGAAATTCTGAGAACTTTTGTACACAGGGGAGATGTGGGCTGGGAGAAAAGGGCTTATGCCTAATATCAGTTTAAAATGAAACTCCCAAATTCCTACAACACAAACACATTTAAGCGACATAATTATGTTCTTTAATTTTCTTGAGGCTCTTCCTACATTTTTGCTTGTTAAAAAGAAATTTTAAAGGGGGAAGAAACAAACCACTTGCTATTTTATTTCCAAATATTAAGATTTTACTAACCAGCCTGATCTTGCAACACAGTGTACAAAACATTTTGCCTTTAAGAAATATGATATGGTCTAACTAATTTTTCTTGAAAGACTCAGCGATTAAAGTTATTGAAGGTAGGAAAAAAAAGGTTAAACTCATGCCTTCTGTAATATGCTAGCGGACACCAAACAGGTCTTACTTTCTCTCTAGTATACTGGACCCACATTTCATCGCACACACAAAAAAAGGTATGATCAGTCACCTTTCATCCAAGTTACTGGGTATTAGATACAACACAGGGAAATAAAATTTGCCTATTCAAAATTTCTGTTAATTAAAATATTTCATGAAACTTTGTTAGAATTACTTATGGGAAAAAAATTGATAGTTTTTAGCTTCTAATGAAGCTCTGCTCTCCCTTATTAGAAGTCCTACTGAAAAGTGAAACCATCAATATGGAATTTGCTGTTGTTTCAATATAAGTCTACCTATCCCAAATGGAATGTCTAATTAAAGAAGCACGAGTTAGATTTTCAAGTGAAAGTAAAAGACTGTGAATAGGGGTGATTACATTGATGGCATATTCCCTACATCCAAAAATATAAAATACATTCAAAAAGGCCTTACTTAGATCAGGGGTACAGATATCAATTGGGAATCATTAGGGTATAGGTCTTTGGGATGCAATTTTTCTGTTTCCAAATTTTCAGTACTGACAAATGGATCATATTTGTTAAAGTGTGTCAAATCCATTAGTAATAAAGACTAGGTTTTGAAACTGAGGACTGGGAAAGGTGACTTTAAATAGCAAAATCAGATATATCAACAGAACTCACCATTCAAGAGTCCAGCTATTTCTTGAAACTTCCGGGGCTAACATTTGAAAATTAATGTCTGTTTTTCTAAGTTAAAAATGGGAAATGAAGTTATAATTCACATTTCCACCTTACTATCTGGAATTTCAAGTGGGACATATGACATGAACTTTTTCTCTTTTGAGTCTATATCTTAAGGTAAACATGGTTCTTTTTTTCTTTTTTCTTTTCTACAAACTATCCCCCCCCAGCCCCACCCCCACACTCATTATTCAGTATATTGAATGGGAGTTTTAACTCTTTAGGAAGACAGCTAATTGATTTACAGTACTCTAAACTAACCCTGAAAACTGATAATCTCATTCATTTACCATAACTTCAGTGCTGTTGTTGACAGAAAAGAAAAAGTTACCTTAAGGCTCAAGGGAAAGTAACTTATTAATTTGTGAATGCAGCATTATTTACTCTCCCATCCATTGGAAACTAGCAAAATGCATTCTGGATCAATAATACAAACTTTCTAACACTAGCAAAGATTTCTACTCTTCTTTATATAGAGTCAGAACAATATTCATAAGCAGATTATCTAGGGGAGCCTGAGAAACCATGATCCACATCACACAAGGATTCCATGTATTTCATGATCAAAAAGTGCTTTATCTTTGAGAACTGTGTCAGGGTTAAAATGGAAATATACAATGCAAAATCACTTGACACTTTTTCAAGTGATTATACAAAGTGGAAAAGGAGCAAAAAGATGAAGGCTCTGCTCTCTGAACAGGCCTTATGCATGTAATTTTTAGGGTACACTAAATTAAAACTGTTTTGAGAATTAATAATAGTGGATTTTTTCACCACTAAATTCTAAAACCTGAGATTGGACATCAAAGCAGTCAACTTTGTCATTCATCAGAGCAATTCTGATACTTCCTAAAAATAGAAGAAAACTCAATTGAATTAACTCCAGGGTCAAATACATTAACGTTCCCCAATCAAAAAGGAGACTGATCAAACACATTATACTAAGAGTGCAACAGAATAACAACTCTTAGCAAACAAGTCATTTCTACATAAGCAAAAAAGTCACTTCTCTCCTTCCCCTTCTTACTGATCAAGGCCACACTATTTTCAAATGAATATCTACTGAGAGATCAGTTGTGCATTGGACAAAGTACCATAATTGGGTTAAAAATGAAAACAAAATTTACAGTGAAGAATACTTATGTGCATGGCTTACACACTCCAGCTTCTTAATTTCATCAACCTCGAAAGCAAGGTAGATGCAAACAGTCATCTTGTGTAGATTACATTCTACACCCCTGTAAAGCCAGTCAAGGTCACATTTAACAAAGCATCCTCAGCAACTAGTGCCTGAAGTGTGCAGCCGTTTACAGACCACTCAATATGAGGGCATTATTATAACCAGCCTCTTTTGCCCACAACCCTGCATTTTCAGATAAGACAGGATAATTGTTTTGTTTTGAGAAAACCGAAGCTTGAATCTCTTAAAAAGACCTGCAATTTACTGCACAGTGATCCAGAGGTAACAAAGGAATCAGGTTAATGGCTGCCTGCACCAAAAGCCTCTCAATCATTTTGCAGTAAATAATTATGGAAAGTGACATGACAAGTAGCCATGTGTGTATCACAGCTACAGTCATTTATACCACCTACATGCCTCCAACAGTTACATAGGGTGTCTGGGTTTTTGGTTTGGTTTTCACTTAAGATTTTTGGTGCCATATAGATTTATATTTTTATTTGTGCAGCATATGCACTGAAAAACTTGCTGACTAGAACTGCTGTTCCACTTGCTAAAATGATGGGTAAGGACAATAGAAACCAGAAAGGAGTAATAAGATCTCTTCACAGATTTTTTACTCTTGATTCTATTCCTAAAAGTTGAATTCTCATCTCTGTAGCATGGTAGTTTGAGAAACAAACCTTCCACCAATTATTTTAAAAGGAGTTTTAGTTCCCTGCTTTTCAGGAATATACTATTTTGATTATCTGGGATGTTTGCCAGATTAAAACACAACCTCTAAATAGTTCATAGTAGCAGTTGAATAACAAAACAAAAAAGTTGGTTGTTTCCCATAGTTTATACAATGCCATTATTTGAGTGAAACCAACAAAGACCATTTCTCTCAATAAGCTAATATTTATGAATGAATCTCTATACTTTGCTGATTTCTATTGCCCCTAGTCACTGGAATAAGGATCAGTGAAATGCTACAATTAATCCACATCCTTCTGCAATCTTCCTACAGTGGGAAGAGAGGCCATGAACCACCCCCTGCAGGAGAAATAAACCTTAGAGATTGGTTAAGACTTAAAAACCCACCACTATGACATTTATCACTTAATCTTACATAGGCAGGTCAAAATTTTAATATAAATTACTTTTGCCAACACATAGCTTATGCATTCTTTGCTCCTTTTTTTGGAGGATTCTCAAATTGATATCTAAAGATTTACATATGATATATTACTGTTATATGGTCTAATGACTAAGAAAATTTCTCTGGTAACCAAAGCTGATGCCATATATGGTAGTGTTCTTGGCATATATTCTATATGCCTCAGACCACTTCCACATTCTTTCTATTCAGCTAATTATAGCTTAGTAGCCACTGGTGAAGGATTGTGAAGACCCTGTCATTTCTACAGAATAGAAAGGCAAGGCTAGTTACTGCAATTCAGCCAAACAAAAAGAAAAGAAAAAATAAACCAACCCCTTGAAAAGGAGAGGTACTGCACCTTTGCAAAATTGAACTGGCTCACTGCAGCTGAGCAACAGAACCACCACTGAAGCAAGAAAACAAGTTGGTCTATACAGGAATTGTACATGGTTTGAAAAGGAAAAAGTTACAGCAATCAACTAATAGCTGCAACCTTAATTTTCATTGCTGCCTCAGAGTTTGAAACTTAAGTTTCTGCAAACCTAATGCTAGCTTCTTAGCTCCTTTACTAAAACTAGGAATTTGTTCTCCGCAGCAAAGAAATGAACACTCAAAACACATAGGTAAATACAGCAGGACATTATTGAAAACAGCTGCCTTGTAGTACAAAATACAGTACAAGTATACGGATGTCATTAAAACATCAAAAATACTATTGCTCCCATACAATTTAGGAAACATTCTTTGCAACGGAGAAAAATTTAAAAGAAAAGCTTTAAAAAAATCTGTTTAAAAATTCTACTGTGGATGATGAGAGTAGAGAAATAGTCTGAAAAGGGCACCAATGTTTGTGGCTCTTCCACTTTTTTTTTTTTTTTTAAATCTAAGATCAACAATATTCTGAATCATAGTCTATGTTTTAAAAAAGCCTAATTTTATATACACAATTATTTCCCTCCCTCTCAGCCACAAATACATGAAACGACCTTTTTGTATATTACTTATTTCCCAATAAATACAAAAAGATTGTATAGATTGAATAATACCAAAATAAGATAATAAAAAGGATATGCAATAAATTAAAAAGGCAGCTCAAATAAAGGGCAGGCATGCAGTTAAAAAAAATACTAAGATTGTGGAGGTGGGGTTACTTGCCTCCTGGTTGAAAAGGTGTCACACAAATACCTGAAAACTTTGGAAAGAACATTAGCTCCCATTCAATTAAAAGTTACCTAGGTCTATGACACTTTTAGGAATACCTTTTGATGGGGTTGGGATTAACTTGATTAGTAAAAATCATTTCTACTGAAAATCCTTTTAAAATATAGAAGAGGCGATCCTTGAAAACCCCAACTTTTATTCTTGAAAGACAGCTGGATAAACTGGCAAAAGCCAGTTTGTTGAAATTTCAAGATGGTATAAAAATGCTTCCAGGATAAAGTCAGCATATTCACGTTCACTTCAGTTCCATTCACAGATGGATTTCAGCTTCCACCGGGAGCACTGCTTGAATCATTCATCCATCATTTGCCAACTTTGATTGTGAGGTACTGATACAATGGATCAAGTTCTTAAAATTTTATTTTAAAATAAATGATGCTGGAATTCTGGACCTGAGGATCTTTAGTATCGAACAAATCCACAGATTAAACTGAAGGTAAATTAAGACTTCAGTTTTGGTTATTTCCAACTTTTCTGTGAGGATGTATATTCCATTAAAGCTCAGGCTTGTAGCCACACTGTTCCTTTAACAGGTATTTGTCAAGTTTTACGGTTTAAAATGCAGCCAACCAGTGGCTGTAACAGCCGAATTAGCCTTAATTCACTGGCTCATATGGGAGCCATAGGGATCTGGCTCTCATCCATACCTAAGCCATTTCTTGGTAATGACCTCCATATTTAGAGATCAAGGGAAGAACTTTAGTGAGCAGCAACCAATCCACTCAAACAGTTTGCCTTGTGCTTTATGCCTGACTTCTTGTGCCTACCTCAGCAATCCCCAATGTAAAATTTTTTTAAAAAATTTTCAAACTTTTAAACTATTTTAGTAATGGATTCTAGTTCAAGCATTGATATCAGAATTTATCTGCATCCCGGAAAACAATTCTGCAAAGAAAAGACATGGGCCTTGGTCCAGGTTCCATGCAAAACCATTTTTTTAAAAATGGATCCAATTTGTTTCTATATTCTCCAATGGCTTCTTTAATTCTTTTGCCCTGTCCATGATTATGTGAAGTTGCATTCCTTTTCATAAACCTGTACCCTCAGAACTGGGTAAATGCAAAGGCCTTTCTTCTCAAGGATTCCATGAAGATCTAGATCCAAAACGCTGATTTCAATGGATGTGAAGGGATAGACACTGCAATAGTGAGGCCTGGAGAGATCTTTAGATTACCCAGGTACAACACAAATTTAACTGTTATCAATGGGTGGGTCTGGGTGACTCAGACGTGTTTTGGGCCCAGACGTTTGAAGATCTATCCCTTCCAGGGTTATCCTGATGGGTTTAGGAACCTCAATTGGGAAACAACAGAAGCTGAGACTTTCGCGCGGGTGAGGAGACGCTGTTGTCCTCTCTTTGCAGGTTGCTGTCAGTTCCTTGGAACTTTACTGCTTTTCTCTAATTGTCCGTGACTGTTCTTTTACGGTTACTTCTCTTAACTATATTATTTTTTATTTTGCTTTCTCCCTTTGCAGCCTCCCTTGTTCCCTTCTGCACTAACTCACTGGAGGTGAGCAGAAAAGGGAACTTTCTAGCCAAGGGGATGGTGGTGGGGTAGGGGAGGCCAGTAGGAGAAGCTGCCCATTTCAATCCTCATCCACCTCCTCACCCTCGGACTCATCGCCGCCGCCGCTGCCCCCACCACGGCGCTCATAAAGCTTATCCCTCTGTCGCTCCTGGATTTCTTTCATCTCATCCGCATACCGGCAAAAGGCGCCTCCGAACTTGCCCCAGGCCTTGAAGGGCACGGTGATGGCGTTGCGGTAAGACGGCTTCACCTCGCTCACACGCAGAAACACCCCGTACTTGTTGCAGCCCACGTCGAAGAAGAAGCGCTTGGAGTCCACCGTGATGGAGGTGCCCTCCGGGAGCTCCCCGTATAGGCCGCCCCCGGGGCCGACGCCGCCCCCCGGACCTCCGGTCAGCTCGTCCTCCTCACCGCCGTAGTCGTCGATGAGCTTGGCCAGCGCGTCGCGGAACTCGATGAGGCCCTGCGCGGGCAGCGCGATGGTCTGACCGCTCTGTAGGCCGCCGGGCCCGGGCCCCGCGCCGAAGCCGCCGCCGCCGCGGTTGACCGTCTGGCGGATGCGCAGGAAGCGGCCGCGCTGGTTCTCCTTCAGGTCCAGGTAATACTTGCGGTTCTCGCGCACCAGGAACTCGCTCTTGAGCGCGCGCCGCGGCCCGCCGCCCTCTTCGGCGCCCGCTGCCAGCTGCTCGGGGCTGCTGGGGCCCAGCTGCGCGTAGTGCTCGATGAAGTCTCCCAGCGAGTCACGGAACTCGGCGGCCACCGCCATGGATAGCGTGAGACGGCTCTTGGAGCCGCCCGCGCCCACCTCAGCGATCTTGAGGAAGCGGCCTTTGGCGTTCTGCTTCACATCCAGGTAGAAGCGTTTGTTCTGGATGTCCAGCCGTTTCGAGGCCAGTTCCTGCGTCTCCTGTTCGCCGCCGCCGCGAGGCGCGGGCTGGAAGCCGCCGGGCCCACCACCGCCGCGCTCGCTGCCGCTGTCGCCGTCCGCCATCTTCTCGGCCGCCGCCTCGCCGCCTCCCGCCGCGCTCGCGCCCCCGCCCTCCGCCCTGCGGCTCGCGCTCCGGGGGCCCCCCAGCCTCGCCCGCGGCTCCTCACGCGCGCCCGCCGCTCATCGCCGGCCGCCGCCGCCCCCCATCGCCTCCGCGCCCCGCCCCCGCGGCTTCCGCGCAGCACGGCCCGCTTCCGGCGCGCGGTTTCCCGTGACGTCACTCCGCCCGCCCGCCACCGCCTCTCGGCCGGAAGCGCCGCGCGCCACGACGGCGCGGCGCAGGTGTGACGTCACGGGATGCGCCAGGCGGGAGGCTCGGTGAGGCTGGGCCTTGCTGGCCTCTGAGTAATCGGCCAGTTACCTCTGTGCTCCAGTGCTAGTGGCGCGTTCTCTTGTTACACCTGAATAAAGTCCTTATCCCTTCACCCTACGGGCACCTTCAGCTCCCGCCCCCACGTCCCGCTGCACTGTGGACAGGACGCAGCCCCGTTTTTGGAGCTCTACGGCAACCGGGCTGAAACGTACTTTGAAGCAGCCAGAAGTGGGGGCTGATGGGTCTGTGATTCTTAAGAGGAGTCAGGACACGAGACTGAAGGACAAGCTGTAGTGGCCCGGGGGTTGGAGAAGAGCTTACCTAGCAGACGGGAAGGAGTACATTGGGACACAGAGTCTGCGCTGGGAGCTGAGGACAGCTGGGGTGGGGGGTGTTTGGGTCTGTGGAGTGACCGTAGGTGACATTGGAGGTTATGATAGCTCAAGGAAGGCCCTCTGTAGTGCACACCCAAGTCTAGAGATCTTATATGTGATCAGATTCACAATTTGGAAAGATCGTGGGTAAAATATAGAAGGTAGTTGAATGACGTGAGATTTTTGAATCCATAGTTAAATAAACAAGCTCTTTGTCCATGCACTTACTAGTCATTTTAAAGGGTTAAGGAATTCAACCCTGCTAGGCTTTAATTTCATTATCAATAGATGTGAATAACTTTGATGCGACCTTTTGCTTTAAGGTGCAAAAAAGAGGCTCCATTTAAATAGTGTCGAAGAAATGTAGGCAAAGAAAAAGAAGCATTGCAGTCTCACTGTCCGGATTTGAATCTAGGTGACATTGACCAGTTATTAATTTTCCCAAGCCAGAGTTTCCTCATCCTTAAATGTAGTTATTAACAAATAATAACTGACAAAGGACTGTGACCGGAAGATATAAAGAACATTTAGAACTCATGAATAAGACGACACAATATAAAAACATGGGCAAAATATTTTAACAGACACTTTGCCACTGAAGATATACAGTAGTTGATGAGAACAATGAAACAATGCTTGGCATCACTAATCCTTAGGGAAATGTAAATTAAAATCATAATTAAATATCATTAAACACACGATAGAGTGGCTAAAATTTAAAAAGACTGACAATCAAATGTTGGCAAAAATGTGGAGAAACTGGAATTCTCACACTGCTGGTGGGAATGTAAAGTGACATCTTGGAAAACAGTTTAGTAGGTTGTTTTTAAATAATTTTAACTAGCACATAGTAATGGTCCCTATGTATAGGGTACCATGTGATGTTTTGATACTTGGATACATTGTTTAGGCAGTTAATTATGAACATACTTACCATAAGGCCTAATTGTTCCACTGCTAAGTATTTACCCAGGGAAAATAAAGGTGTATCCATAGAAAACATACTGTATGACTTTAAAAAATTAGAAAATAATGTATAAATATAAATATATACATATATATATATACATACACATACACCTAGTGGGGGTGGGCTGGTCTGAGATTCTCAAGCTGCTCTGCTAGACTGCTCTGCTAAAATGTGCTGCTTTGATGCATCTTTGGAATGTCAAATTTCTTTCTCCAGTTTATTCCTTCTTGGAAGCCTTATATAAGAATATGTACATATATACATATGTGTGTGTGTGTGTGTGTGTGTGTGTGTGTGTGTATGGAAGCAAATAAGTAGTGGCCTGGGCATAGAGGGAGGGATAGATTGGAAGGGGACATCAGGGAACTTTCAGGGTGGAAGTTTTATTTTGTGGTAGTAGTTTCACAGATGTGCCAAAAAGTCACTGATATATACAGCTTATTTTAGATTATACGTCTATAAAGTAGTTACTGGTTTTGGAAAAGAAAAAATTAAAGAGGATATTCAGGAGATTTACATTTAAGAAAATACCTTGTAGGATTGTCAGACATAATCCTTGAAAAATGTTTAGCATAATACCTAAATTATAGTGAGTACTTAATAAGTGGACCCAGGAGTGAGTTCAGAAAAGGGTAAGTATGGAGATCAGGTTGAGATCCTCCAGCAGACAGGGTGGGTTTAATGTCAAGCTTCTAGAAGAAGGAGAGTCAAATTTGGGTCTTGGACATATCTACCCTTGGAGAGGATTTTAACATTTCAAATTCTTAGGGAAGGAATGCAATGTCAAGTATCACTGGACATTCATGAAAGATACGCACCCAACTCCTGTAACTTGCTAACCAAACCACTTTCTGATTTCTGATTTCCCTACATCAGAGACCCCAACATTCAGTTCAAGCAAATGACTCTACCTTTCTGTTCATTTTTTATCAGTTTGTTTTTTAAAATATTTTTTAAATTGTTAATGGACCTTTATTTTATTTATTTATATGTGGTGCTGAGAATCGAACCCAATGCCTCACATGTGCTAGGCAAGCACTCTACAACTAAGCCACAACCCCAGCCTATCAGTTTGGTTTTAATGAGTCAAGTTCTATTTAGTGAGTCAGATCTGTTTTTTTTTTTGAAATTTTATTCTTTGATAAAAGCCTAGCATTTTCTCCCCTTTCAAATATTTAATAATCACATTTTGAGACTTTTTTAAAGATATATTTTTTTAGTTGTATATGGACGCAGTATCTTTAGTTTTGTTGATTTACTTTTATGTGGTGCTGAGAATCAAACCCAGTACCTCACACCTGGGAGGCAAGCGTTTTACCGCTGAGCCACACCCCAGCCACTAAAGACTTTTTTAAAAAATATATTTATTATTTGAATGTGGTGCTGATGATCAAACTCAGTGCCTCGAATGCGTGAGGCAAGCACTCAACTGCTGAGCTACAGCCCCAGTCCCACATTTTTGAGACTTTTTATGATTTTATTTTGAATATATGTAATTATAGTTTTATATTTAACTCCAGTTCATCTGGGATACATTTTGATGTGTAGCACGAAGTGAAGAATCTAAAAAATTTCCTTCAAATGAGTAACCAATTGTCCTAGCACTATTTATTGAATAATCCTTCAAGGATGGATCTCAACAGGTGGAGATAGGGGTATGCTATTTTGGGCAGAGGGAACATATGTCCCCAGATGGTGAGAATATGATTTGGCTGGAGCCCAGGGTCTGTGAGGAATGGATGGTGAATAATGGAACTGGAGGTAGCTGGACCTGGGTTGATAGAGGCCCTTGACTTTGCAAGCAGGGAGTTTGGGCTTGGTTAAGAGTGACTGGGTGGGGGAGACAAACTATAACTATTTAAATAGGAGCATGGTACATTCAGGTATGTGCTTTGGGGACATGATGCATGGTAGAAGATAGCATGAGTGGGAAGGAGTGGGACCAAGGATGGGCCCATGGTTAAGAGGAAATGACTGCTATGAACCAGACTAGCAAGGACTAGCCATGGCTGAGCAGGAGGATCAGGATTGAAAAACAACATGGGGCCACCAGAGAGGAGTGGAGGAAAATTTTGAGGCAAATTCTTGAGTGAGTAGAGACAGGGGCTGACTTTAGCAGACAATGATGTTCAAGAGCAAGAGTTCTTTGGATAAAGGTTATATTCAGTACTGAGCTGAGACTTCTAGAGGCTCCCAATGCTACAGATGTTAGGTACTTCTCAGTATAATTCACAATAATGGAGCACAATAGAATGTGCTGCTTTGATGCATCTTTGGAATGTCAAATTTCTTTCTTCATTTTATTCCTTCTTGACAGCTGTAAGCTCCTGCTTTTTAATAAATTGAGCATGAGTGAGAATGAGTAAATTGAATAAATTTACTTATTTAGTTAAACTCAAGAGGCTGACTGGCTGACTGTGGGAAGATGTCCCTATAACTTTGGGACTCAGGTAGAGTCCAGTACAGGGGTGTGTGACAGAGATGCAGATTGAGGTGCTGTCACCAGATAGGTGGATTGTATATCAGGCTTTTGGAGGTTGTGTAGAGAATTTAGGGACGGGAGAACTGGATGAGAAGAGAGAAAGAATAACTGGAGGTCACATGTGTTAGTTCATTCTGAGCTGCACATGGGCTTCCTACATGTCTTGGAAGTCCACCACAAATCACACAGCTCTTAAGAGATAGATCATAGACTGAAACTCAAGTTCCCCCTTCCAAATATTGTGTTCTTGATGCTTCCACTTTGGGAATAGGGGAGGTGATTGAAGCCAAATGGCAAAGCACTCACAAGCGAATGTGTGAGCAGGAAGTGTGGATGGAGGAACCATCCCGTGATAGGCCAGAAAAGGATGGGAATGTGTGAAGGAAAGCAAGATGGAATCTGTTCTATTCCAAA